>NC_142735.1:8080000-8707500 GCF_051943395.1 Hippocampus bargibanti
CAAATACCACACAATGGAAAACATTAAAATACAGTACTGGAGGCAGAGATATTCTACCAAAAAATGTATACTGAAGATTAGTTAGCTACTCTACCATTATGTACCATTTCTACATTAGTTCTGTGCGCTTAAATATATGGCTTGGGACCGGCACAACAAGACACTGGCTTGTGCCCCCTTGTGGCTACATTTGTGGGAAAAGTCGAAAGGAAAAGAAGAAGATATATATATATATATATATATATATATATATATATATATATATATATATATATATATATATATATATATATATATATATATATATATATATATATATATATATATATATATACATACATACATACATACATACATACATACATATATATATATATATATATATATATATATAGCTATTAAAAAAACAAACAAACAAAAACAACAATGATTCAGTTAAATTATACATAAAAGCATTCTCAATCTCAAGAAATATTTTTGAACAAAAAAAAATATTATGAGAGAAAAGAGGACATTTTACAAGGGCATTTAATGTCTGAACGTCTCATTTATTAGCCTGCAAATGTTTCCATGGGTCTTGTTCATGTGACAATTTAATAACAGAACCAAGTTAACAGTAGAGCAAAGAGGACGTATAGAGAAGAAAAGAAAGAAAAATCAATGCCAGTTGAAAGAAGATGTTTTTGAGTTATTTATTTACTGTATATTTTTTTTACCTATTATTGGATATTGGATATGCCTTTATTAGTCTCACAGTGGAGAAATTTACATTTCACAGCAGCAAAGTGATGAAAGGAACGAAAACAGAAAAACAAAACACATGAGCCTTATTAGCATGATTGCATCCTCTTACTATATGGTCCATCTCATTTGATCAGCAGTCTGGTGACTATTGCCTTTCTCTTTCGCCTGAAGGTATTACTTCTTGTCAACATGAATGCATAGTGAGAAGAAACGCTTCACCTTGAGGGTGTTTAGCTGTGTGCCAATATTTGGATTCATGGCCAATTTATATTCCACATTTTCTCTGTGCGATTTGCTCAGCCTATAGCTTTCAAACTAATTTCAATTCCTGGCCCTGTTCAAATCTCCGTTTTAAATTGATCCTATTGGCTTGTAACAAGACTTGTGTAAACATTGTGTAAATGTGTGTGTACGTTACCCCAATCTTCGATTGCCTCCAAACTTGATTCAGAAGTCATTATTACTTTGGTTTGTTTCACAACAAAAGACTGCTATAGTTCTCCTCAATAATTGATGAACAACTGAAAATTAATTACTCAAGATAGTGTTACCAACACCCTAGGACGGTACAAGCACCTAATTTTGCAACTGTAAAGAGGCCTTAGCATGTAAAATTTGAAAGTAATGCATTTTAGAATTATTTCATAAAACATAATGCCACAATACATTCCTTCTTCAGGATAAAACTACTTTGCAACAAAAAAAAGGCCTCAAATACCAAATAACTCCACCAGAGACGCTCTTTTTGCCTTTGGCAACTAAAAAACAGCTTTTGTTCGTTTGATTTACTTGTGATACCCTCTGGTGGCTGGAATTCCTGAGAGGCAAAGAATCTATTTTTGTAAAGCCTCATAAATTTAAGGTGTGGCGAGAGGAAAAGTGAGAACAAATGTGTAGTTTTCCACCGCTGTTGTACGAGTCCTGAATTTTCCTCCACTATTTATTTTACTGCATAGATATTTTTGAGGGAGTGAAGCATGGACGGGGTGGGGGCTGTCTTCTCTATGCACTGTTTTTGTGCTTTCTGAAAGAATTCCATATGCCAAAAGATGGTTCAAAAGATTCTTCCAAAATAAAAGTCAGGGTTTGGAGCCATGATCCGTTTAGGCCTCTACAGAGCTTGCCCATGAGCAGTTTGAATCCAGCATTGTGAAGTAAGGAAGGGATTTGAAGCAGGCCGAATATGGCTCTCCAAGAACCAGAGTCCCCGCGCCTTAACAATGAGATGTTTTCCCATCAAAGACTGAAAAACAGTTAAATGGAAAGGGCATGCGGTGAAGCTCAATAATCAAATAAATGTGCAGGTTGAACCAATTGATCCAGAGGTAGAAGTCACTACTGCGCTCTACATTTAACTCTTGCAATCAAAAAAGTCTTCTTGGCATCTCATTGACCAACCTGTCAATTTACAGGGCGTTCAATTAGCTGGATGCTGCCGTCACCAGAGAATAATGCTCAGTGGAGCAATGAAGGCAACACCGTTTGGGATGAGAGTATGAAAATAAAATGGTGTTCTATTAGAATAGCGATCAACCTGATTGGCTTTGGCTATTTCAGTCTTAAATACTCAGACCAGTGGGACCACAGAACTGGTGGTGAGGAGTGAGGGCAATGGCTTAAGGTGTCATCTTTATCATTAAAATACAATCTACAAAAATATGCATGGAGCAATTATGTCACAAAGAGAACTTAAAGTCATTCACTGCCATTCACAAATTTATTTGGCAATTGAAAATATGAGGTAGAGCGCCGATCCCGAATTTGTTCGGGCTTTGTTTTTTCTTCCTTGGATGCCGATAAAGCGGCTATGTTTTTCCCTTCCACAAGGATGCAGCATTTCCCCTTTTTCCATGTTAGCACTTTGTTTCAGCTTCAGCGGTTATTAAAGCACTATTTAAAGCAGGGGTCTCAAACTCAATTTACCCGTGGGCCGCTGGAGGCAGTCTGGGTGAGGCTGGGCCGCATCATGATTTCCACAAGAAAAGCATAGATAAAACATTCCAATGTTCCCAAAATCTTTATTTTTAACACACACAAAAAAATTAATTAAATGAATAAAAAATAAATTGACCAGTAATAAATAAATAAAAATAAATGTAATGATCGTAAGGCAGATACAGACGACTGAGAAAACCACAGGAAAACTAATTATTTTAATAAAGTGTCAAATGTCTGTATTAACAGTTCTTTAACCTTTAGCTTTCTTCACATAAATAAAATATTGAACATGAACTGTCCTAAACATGGCTTATCTTGCCGACTTGTTCAGCTTCACACACAAGTGTCATTCGTATGAATCATGCACTAACATTAATCTTTCATATCAAGGCGGGCCGCAAAATATTATTTTGGGGCCGCAGTTGGCCCGCGGGCCGCGAGTTTGGGACCACTGATTTAAAGCAATATGTATCTATTTCATTGTGTTTTGGACAGCCACCCTCATTTCAAGCTCATATAACTCCGGACCCATCTAATTTAAGAAATAAGTCTTTTTTATCATGAAAGAAGAGGGGCTAAGGTTTCTTAATTTGCATTGAATGTTCATGCAGTCCTAAAATTCAATATTTTGTGGGTCCTGGAATTCAAGTGACACTGATAAAAACCCTGGCACTGGAGTGGACACATTTTTGCACGTCTGGCAGTGAATGAGTTAATCAAATTACACTATGCACCAGCATCAAAAATCTTGTATCACTTCAAGATATATATAAAACAGCATAACTACACAATGCTTAAACACAATAAAAGCACAAATTACTTCAAAACATTCAACACAGAAATTTCATTTTTGGATTCAGCCTGGGATCTCCTGTCTTATAACTAATTGTGCTATGGAAGAAAAGATGATCCCAGCCAGTTTGTTGAGAGAAAATATCTCAGTGGCGTCACCAATGAATATATATACGTATACTGTACTTGGACTGCAGTTCCATCCTTGTCAAATACAAAATAAATGTGATGTTGAGAGAAAATCACTCAATGTATTGCCTGCATCATCAACCCCAGCCAGTATTTATCACAAAAAGCATTTGTGTTTATGAGTCCATTATCCAGGCTATGATGTTGCTTAATTGTGCTAACACACGCAGGGTTGATAATGCTCCACGCCTGCGGCCAAAGGAGAAAGTGCGATGTGGCGTGCGTGAGGTGTGTATGCAACCAAGGGGGTGTCAACGAGGCAATGAGCCACCTTTCCGCTTCCACTACAAATGTTTGATTTGTGATATCACAATGGTCTGCCGTGGGGAGGAGAACTCATTAAAAAACAAAAAACATTAATTTTTCAATCAAACATCAGCTGTGGCCATGTTGGATGGCTGCTACTTTTTAAACGTTCAATTGTTGTTGCTATACTGCCAGGCGTGAAATAAGCAATCTTTTCAATGCCTCATGGAAGCAGGATCGATTTATTCATTTTTCTTATTTAAAAAAAAAAATAAGAAAAAAAAAAAATACATCAGATTCAGTCTGTGATGAGAACACATCAGCAGCTTGTCTATACCTTCCAAGGCAGTAGCATCAACATACTTTTTCCACATTGACCTAATTTGCAGTCGTTTATGTGTTGTGCAGATGGAACTGTGTCGAAATGTGAGATGACTGAAGCAGCTCGCTCATTGTATCTTGCATGTTTTCACATTTTTTCACCTGTCACCCTTTTGCCAAGTAATTCAGGTTGGTTTGCTATTCACTGAAGACATCAGTCATTTGACTCCTTGGAGTCAGGAAACAGCTGCAAGAGCTACGTTCAGGTAGACAGTACTCTGTAAATCAAAGTGAATGTGTTGTGTGTTCTTTCATGCACAGTAATTTGATAGGAAATCCTAACCAAAATAAAATATGTTTTGGAATAGTTAAAACACACTGATCACAGTTGACATAACTCATTTTAGTTGTATTAAGTACATCCTGTCTACTTGATATCTAATTTACGACAGATTCTTTTCTGACAGACAGGGTGCAGAAGTATACGCCGAAACATTTCAGGTAATTGAACACCTAAAAAACACTGTCTGTAAGAAAGGAATCTGTTGTAAATTGCATAACTCATTTTGTATTATTTTGTTTTGTAGGATGAATTATGTTAGCATTATCATGTTAAAATGACAAGTTATCTTAAAATATGTCACGTTTGAGTGAAATATATGCCATGTTTTTTGACAATCATTCTTTAAAATAGAACAATTACTATTGCATATCAATGTCATGTATAAGACCCAGTATTTGGAATAGTAAAGTATTTGAATGTCAGTACTTGCAATCGGTCTGAAAAAACAGGGAACAATACATCCCCAACAAAATTATTGGTTGAAAATAAGATCCTGCTGCTTTAGAACCCCGACACACACACAACCCCGACACACACACATCCACACATTCCCCCCATCCACAAATCTGTTTTCTATGGCAAATTGCTAATCCATGATTATGAAACAAAGTTAAAATTACCTTTCTCTGGTTCCCAGGAAGCAGGTGGAGAAGATGATGATAGGATGTGTTAAGAGTTTTATAAGATGAAAAAAAGCAAGAATGAAGAAGGTAGGAATGAAAGTAATGAAATGGATGAAAGAAAAGGGGAAACAGAAGCACAGAAAAGAAAGAAAAGTTGAGAAAAATCAGTCAAAGTTAAAAAAATCAATCAAAGATCCATATTGTGTGCTTATTATGTGGATGTGTGTAAATATTGCTAATTCCCATGCTCTTTTCCGTTTCTAGACACGTCATAGACTGTTCTAATTGCTCATTTTGTTTGTCACATCACTTGTTTTCATTTCTAAAATAAGAAACTCCTCTCCTTCACAAAGAAAATGAAAAAAAAACGAACTACCATATTTTGCGGTTCATAAGGGGCACTCAAAAGCCTTGATTTTCTTCAAAAGATAACCCTTCGCCAGATACGCAGGTGCTCCTTATAAATGAAGTAATTGAGCCACAAAAGGTCTCACAATGACAGTCAGCAGCCACTGACTGCATTTCCACTCGTAGAAGAAGCAGTGCATAGTCCGAGCCTCTCCTGTAGCGCCTCATAATGTGGTGTGCCCTATGGTTGGAAAATGTTTGTGTATTTATATACAGTATGATGTTTGGAAAAATTTCCTCATTCATTGATGGTTCGCCTGATAGTCCGGTGTGCCTTATATATGGAAAATGTTTGAAAATACACCATTCATTGGTAATGTGCCTCACACATGGGAATATACAGTAATTTGAATTTAGAGATGTGTAAAATGACTCACCAATAATGGCTTTACATATATGTTTTGCTGTTTTTTGCATGATTTATTTCCTTGCTCAAAAGCACATTGGCAGGAAGCAAACGTGTCTCTATCTCAAACTCACCATTTCCATAGTTTTCTTAACCAGTGGGACTTAAATTGGTGACTTTGCATTCGCCAAGGCAAGCATAATATAAACTGAACTAGCCCCATTTGGCTATGTGGCAAGAGATTTACACTAATCCCGTAACAAGCTTCAAAATTCTTCCTAAACTCCACAAACTGCTCTGATAACAGCAATGAAAACAACACAGACATAACTGGTCCCCAGTTTGCTCTACTTGGCCTTCTCCGGTGATTCACCATTCGGAGTATCTCAGTGGAGAGCGATATCCTCACCCAACCATCTGTGGGCAGTGCACAGAAATGCACATAAGCACCGAGTCAATGTGTGTACACATCATACAAAATCCAGTGATCAAAAAGCTTTACAAAACACCGGGTATACAATGTGAACAAACATGCTGTATGATAATTGCAAAGCCAAACGCTAATTGCAGGCATCTGGAGAAGGAAACGCATGTGCCTGCCAGCAGAAAATAGATGACCACCATGAGCTGGGAGGAACCATCGGGGAGATTTTTGAGGTATGACCCATTATTAGGCCAATATATACATACATACATACATACATACATGTATATATACATACATACATACATGTATATATACATACATATATATATATATATATATATATATATATATATATATACATATATATATATATATATATATATATATATATATTGGATTGGATTGGATATGCCTTTATTAGTCTCACAGTGGAGATACTGTGAGACCATACTGTGTTGCAGGTAATAATTGTTTCATTTCGTTTTTATTGAACAATATTTAGTTTCTTGTGTCGTGTTTCATTTGCCCGTGAGTGTCCGTGGCTGGTTGAACTGTGCGCCAGCCATTACAAGCGCACCGCGTGTTCTGCCGAGTCTCCGCCCATGATGCGTTCAGGGACATCTTGTAAATAACAGTGAACTTGTGTTGTATTCTCTTTTTCTGTAAATAACCACTATACGATCACATGTTGTTAATTCTGTTTTGTTATCTACAATGTTTTGCATTTGAGAACAATCTCGAGGAGATTCAGGTTAATCACAAGACGAAACCCATGCGACTTCACCCATCCCTTCTGCCATACTGTGTTGCAGAAATAAAAGAAATAAAAAGACACATCCACGCGTCTCGTCTTCATTGATACGGCAGCATCGTGGAGATGAAGACAGTCACTGTTGTGACACCCGTCACATTGGTATATATATATATATATATATATATATATATATATATATATATATATATTTTTTTTTCACCCAACCACAGTCACTTCACAAGAAGCCACTATTGTGCGCTACTCAAAGTGGACGTTTACTCAGAGCAAGTATAATGCCATGCATGGCAGGCTGATTGAGCTATTTTAGAAACATGCCTTGAGACTACGGCTGAAAACTAGCATTTAGGCTAAATCCGGGCATTTACACATCTTGTGTTGACCAATGTGCATTGTCCCAGTGGAATAAATAAATAAATAAATAAATAAATAAATATCACTTTCGTCAAACATATACACATGAATATTTGTCAAACAATACGACACATATATTAATACGACCCACTTATACACACGAGCTTCGCACGCTGTGCTGGAGTCTTTCCCAGCTGTCTTTGAGCACAAGGTGGGGTATACAGTGCACCCTGAACACCCAGTTGTCGGCCAATGACAGTGCACACATTGATAATCATCTGCGCTCATCTTCGCACCAAAAGGCAATTTAGAATGCATGTTTTTGGAATTTGGAAGGGAACCAGAGTATCCAGAACAAAATCCACGCATGGGGTGAACATGCAAGCTTCACACAGAAATCCCAGGGCCCAGATTGGAACCCATAAACTCAGCACTGTGAGGTGGATGTGCTAACCAGTTGATCACTGTTCCACTATAATAGGATGTATATCCACATTTATAGCACACATATATACACACATTTATAGCAGGCTGTTGTACTGTGTGTGATGTTTTTTTTCACGTTAATAGCCCCTTCGATTAGGGATAGAAGAATTGTCCCGGTACTTTTGTCCTTTAGCAGTCAAACAATGTGTCTTTCCAAAAAGCCGATTAGTTTGTCTTATGTTGAATGTGCCAGAAGACTCTTTTCACATTTTTACTATGCTTAATTAAAAGCAAAGAAACACACACGTGCATATACAAATGTGAAGAAAGAATTTAACTAAATGCAAGCACACAACAAAAGGGTCAGTAATTGTAGATCACTTAAATGGAATTAAAAGCACGCTGATAAAAATTCACAAAAATGGCCGTGATTAACCCTCAAATATGAGGCATAAAGTGAACACTTTATTCATCAAGAAAATTGGACGTTATAGCACTTTCAGTCATTCTTAAGCACAAAATGTATGAATTTGCCTGAAACACTGGAAATACTTGTGGTTGGGGAAAATACACCCACTCTGAATTTGAATGCAAATCGTTTCATGTTTTTAGAGCCACAGGCAACTGAGGGTACTTTGCATTGAATGGATGAACAAAATGGTGACAAGAGGCAGAGAAGATGAAACTGGAAAAAGAGCAAGTAAAAAAACACCCAAAAATAGTCAATCTAACAGTTCTTTGAGGCTTGTCAAAAACTTTTGTGAAAAATTAGTCTCATATTTGTATTGTGAGAAGTTATGCTAGTGGAAAAAGATTTAAAAACTCAAACGCACCTCAAGTGTTTGTTGTCTTCAAATGCAACTTTTCATCTCATCATGAAGTTGGTGTTTAGGGGATGTTTTAACCTAAAAGTAAAGAGCTTTTGGCTGTGGCTGCTTCCTTCATTAAAATGTATTCTGGCAAGAGAGACAGAGAGAGCGAGAGAGAGAGAGAGAGAGGGGGGGGGGGGGAGAGAGAGAGAGACGAGAGAGAAAACAGCTTTTTTTTAAAAAATGATTCATAGAATTCCGAATTGACAGCTACCTGAAGCGAAAGATTGAGAGCGAAAAGGAATGAGTCACTGAGGCCAAGACCAAAAGCTTCATCTGTGTGTGTGTGTCATTTCATCTGTGCTGTATGTCATGCATATTAGCATATTTGACAATAAAGCTGACTTTGACTTTGACTTTGACTCGAAGCTTTGTAATTGTCAATATTCTTTTCCTTTCGGCTTTTCCCTTCAAGGGGTCCCCACAGCGAATCAGTGTCCTCCATCTTCAGAGGTTTGATTCGCATGTTTGTTTTGGCCAAGCTTTTACGTCAGATGCCCTTCCTGACACAACCCTCTGTATTTATCCGGGCTTGGCACTGGCACAAGAAGACTTATGTCCCCTTGTGGCTACAGAACAAGCAACTCCCTCAGTAAAAGGCTCCCAAACACAAAATGGTCATCAGCACTGCAACAATCAAAAATGCAAAACTATACTCACCATCAATCAAAAGCACAAAATGACAGCAACAAACCACATGAGGTTTCTCAAATCACTTAATCATAGTTCCTTGGCATCAACATGTCACATTGAAAGAAGGATGGTTTCCGCCTATCCCCCAAAAAAGACAACATTGATCGATGTAAACGGTATTTTTAGTTGACCTCCAAAATGGAAGTGAGAGTAATTATCATGAACAGGACAAGCTATTTTTTATCATGGTCCAGGACTGGGTTGTTTTTTTTAAGGCAGTGAAAATCCACTTGTGTGTTACACTCACAAACTTTCTGACCCAATTGCAGTCATTTGGTGGGACATGAAAGGCTAAATCAGGAAAGAAGTGTGTATGGTGGAGGCGGGTTGATAATTAGATGGGAGGCACACAACACCCGCATGTCAGCACTTGTCATATTTTGTTACATAGTTGACAGGATCAGCTCAAGGGGGAGAAAGATGGAGGGGCACAAGAGAGCGATTGCGGGTGGGCATGAAAGAGCGTGTAAGCTTATGTCCTGCTGTTCCTCCTGCTCTTGATCATTTCACATCACACTGATTTGGAAAGCATGTGGGGCACTGATATGTATATATGTGTGTGTGTGTGTGTGTGTGTGTGTGTGTGTGTGTGTGTGTGTGTGTGTGTGTGTGTGTGTGTGTGTGTGTGTGTGTGTGCGTGTGTGTCTCGTTATATCGATATCGGTTATATCGATAGTACCGCTTATTACGATACTATTTTCATTTCCCTTGCACATTTCTAGTCTTTTTATGTATAATTAGTACCGTTTAGTACGATACCCGGTTATTACGATAATCCGGTTATTACGGTGCTCCTTTTCATCCCCCGCCGGCCATTTTTGTTGTTTATATCGATATATCCGTCGCGCCATTGGTCAACTTGGTCACGTGTCTTGTTACGTGAGCCGCCATCGGTTGCGCCATTGGTCGACTTGGTCACATGAGCCGCCATCGGTCGCGCTATTGGTCGACTTGGCCGTGTGACTTTGTCACGTGACACGCCATCGGTCGCGCCATTGGTCAACTTGGTCACGTGTCTTGGTTACGTGCCCAGCACCCGTGTAGCAGAGCCATTTTCATTTTCAGACGCTAGCTCGTGTGTAGCAGACGAGATTGAAGTGTTTGTGTTAAAAGGTAAAAATGGGAAGCAGAAGAAGATTGATGACTTTTTTAAATTGTATACATAATACAGTAAGATGTAAGCGTTGCAGTTTCCCTGTTGTGTTATGTACATGCCCACTGTACTGTATATGAATGCAATCGTTTTTTGCAACAATGTTTCTTGTTTTGTCTGCTGAAGCGCGATGATTTTGAAAATTATTAACATTCCATACTGTGTATTAAAGGACAGCCAATGTCACTTTTTATTCAAATGCAAATAAAAATGACTTCACGCCAAGACGTCTTGCATTGCTTGTGAATCCAAACAATGGCTTCAGATTCGGATAATATGCTTTCTTGTTACACATCCAGTTATGAATATGTTTCAAATACACTGTAGTTCTGAAGATTAAAGCATACATGTTTACAATCATTAAAGAATTATATGTGCCATTTTGAGGCAACATTGGGGGAACAAAAAAGGGAATGGCCAGCTAATGGCCAGCTCCGTTTCTTATATGGCGGTTGGCTGCCCTCTTTTGGCGGCTTTTGTTTAATGCAGTTCGGCGCAGGATCGGATATATCGATAGTCCCGGTTATATCGATATTTTTTCCGACTCCCTTGAGTATCGATATAACGAGACTTTACTGTATATATATATATAAATGACAAAAACCTTGGCTCTGGAGTGGACACATGTTTGCAGCTGTCTAGCAGAGAATGAGTTAATTCATGGGATGTTGGACACTTGTGTCCACCTCACTTGCTTTTGGAAATAATTTAAGATGCATTCATGCATAAGTATTGAAACTTCTCAAGACGTTGTCTAATTTAACAATTTCCAACTATTGCTCAATAATATATTGCATATATCAAATTATATGGCTTTATTTTGGCATTTTTGGCCAATAAAACCCACAAAACTAACATTTTCTAATTCAGTGTTATTTCTTGGATTGAATCACACAGTAAAAAAATGAAAAGATAACAAATTTATTTTCCAAAAGAGGCCTTTAATGCCTAACTGTCACAACCCCATGCCAGACGTTGGAAAAGTTAGCAGGACACGGGAAAAACGTAATAATAGGATCTATTTATTTTTTAAAAAGGTCCAAATCCCATAGCGCAAAACGGGACTGCCGTGGGCCACAGAGTTCGTTGTGTAAACGTAGCCAAAAGGCAAGACCTCAGACAGACATCCTGGTGTATTCACTGCAATGAGACCAGCATCACCTCTCATTACTGCCCTCCCGAGCCGAGTGGAGCAACAATTTTATCGGCTAAAGATTTATTGGCTGAAGGAGCACGGGAATAGATCTATTGGGGGAGCACAATGAACATTCTGTCAGGAAGACGTGGATTACAACCAGGTGAGCTAAACAATGCTAATATGAGCAATAAAGAGGCAACGGCAACACTGAAAGGTCTAGGAGACGTCTTAGTTTCATCACAGTGTGCATCTTCGGCCATGACGACCCTTCCTGGTGTAAGGCTTTGTGGAAGTAGACCCAACGAGCAAACAGTGTGTGGACAAGTGGCTATGATGGATTGTAGAGGGGTGGAAGGATGGAGGAATGATGATGGGGGGCCGTTGGGTGAGCGTATGCGGCATCAATCACCGTGGCATCTATCCAATGTGTCTGTCTGATCAGGGTTGTGTCCCAGTGGGTCATCAGTGGGGTGTTGCATATGAATTAAGGTTAAAGGGGCCGTGACATCAGCAAATAAGAGGGGCGCCAAATGGGCAGACGTGCTGCCAAAAGCTCACATAAGCAAACCTGCTGCATTGTCATAAACTGAGCTGCGAGCTAGTGTGTTGAGTGATAAAAAAATGAATGAGGCTCAAGGGCTGCTTGTTTTCTCTCTTTTATTCTGTGCAGCAAATGCCAGCTTTGGATAGAATATCAATAAAAAACTGCATGTGTGTAGTCATAGGGAAAACAGATCAAATGTCAAATATTTTGTCTTTACAAAAAAAGGGTTATAACTTCACAATATAATGTGTATTATTCAGAGGTGTGTAGAACTCTAATACGTCTTTATCAAGAAGTATTTGTAATTCTTTGGGCCCTTGCCATAGGCTCGTCTTGCTCAAATGTTATTTAAGTAATCATATTGAAAGGAGGGCGGCCTAGTGATCTAGTGGTTAGTGGAGTGTGTGGAGTTTGCATGTTCTCCCCAGGCCCGCGTGGGTTTTCCCCAGGTCCTCCGGTTTCCTCCCACATATACCAAAAAACATGCATGGCAGGCTGATTGAAGACTCCAAACTGTCCCGAGGTGTCAGCGTGAGCGTGGATGCTCATTTATCTCTGTGTGCCCTGCGATTCGCTGCAAATCAGTTCGGATGGGGTGACCAACCTACTGCCCGAAGATGGCTGGGTTAGGCTGCAGCACCCTAGTTAGGATAAAGCCGAACGGAAAATGAATGAGTGAGTGAGTGAGCGAACGAGCGCGCGGGCGAACAAACGAATGAATCTTGAAAGGAGTGTAAATGCCATTACCATATTTTGTGGTGTATAAGGTGCACCCAAAAGCCTTGATTTTCTTCAAAAGATGAACCTGCACCTTATACGCAGGTGCACTTTATATGTGAAGTAATATTGAGTTACAACAGGTCTGGCAACTACTGTCAGCAGCCACCAACCCAATTTCCACCTGCAGAAGTAGTGCGTAACCCCAGTTTCTACTTTAGATCCTTATATTTGGAAAACTTTCATATATTCATATACAGTAAAGTCTCGTTATATCGATATTCTCAGGGGTCCGAAAAAATATCGATATAACCGGACTATCGATATATCCGATCCTGCGCGCATGTAATTTTCTCCTTGCGTTCATAGAAATAGTATCGTAATAAGCGGTACTATCGATATAACAAGACTTTACTGTATTATATTTGAAAAACGTTTTTCATTCATTGCACCTTATACAGTATACTATATGGAAAAATCCACCATTCATTGGGGGTGCAATTTATACTCCAGTGCAGCTAATGCACCAGAGAACACAGTAATCTCTTGTAGCCTCCCTACAAAAAAAATAATTGTTTTTTTTTTCTGAAGGAAAATCGTTTGCTATTATATTGCACTTTATAAACACAGCTATAGTAATAGCATAATTAAATAGAATCGAAGGAAAACACATCTTGTGCATCATGCCGGTTCCTTATAATAATACATCTCATTTTATAACCGCCTTTCAAAACTCTTAAGGACACATTAGAGTCATAGGATTAAATTTTCTGTGGTTGAGTAGCGTGTGTCACTTTGCCACTGATGAGCAGTAAAATATAGTCCGGCAGAGTAATGAAGACGTGTTTTAGGACTACATGTGACTTAGTGAGCTGCAGTAATATTTGCCGTAGAGTAAATAGTTAGATTGTCTGTCTGTGTGTGTTGCTGCACTGTTGGTGTTCATATCTGTTGCTTATAAAGGCTACAATGTGGAAATATTGATGCTATTGATTTGTCTGTCTTGCAGTTTTCATTGTCTGATAGCATTAAGATAAGATTATTCTGGTTGCTTTAAATGCACAATGCATAATTCTCTTCATTTTACAGGGTTAGGTTAGGTTTGAATGTAAACTTCAGCTGCGAATAAACATCTTTGAAGGTTCTTTTTTGAAGAATTATTCAATTTCTTCCAAGGCGATGCTCGTAAAAAAAATGAGTTTATTCACTGCCACGATAAATTTGTAGGTTTTTCTCGTAGACCAAAGCAAAAACTTCAAATGAATGCTAGCGTCTTGAAAAATTTGTAGGTCAGGCCAGTTGTATCTCAAAGCACGACTTTACAAGAAATGCCTTCATTGTAATGGAACCCAGTTGTACATCGCACACTATTAAATAAATAACTTACTGGGAATATTAACCAGACTTCAAATCAGACATCTCATCTCATCTCATTTTCCGTACCGCTTATTCATCATTAGGGTCGCGGGGGTTGCTGGAGCCTATCTCAGCTGTCTTCGGGCACGAGGCGGGGGACACCCTGAATTGGTTGCCAGCCAATCGCAGGGCACACATAGACATACAACAGTCACTCTCACACTCACACCTCGGGACAATTTGGAGTGGTCAATCTGCCTGCCATGCATGTTTTTGGAGTGTGGGAGGAAACGGGAGGACCCGGAGAAAACCCACGCGGGACCGGGGAGAACATGCAAACTCTGCACTGTGAAGCCGGTGTGCTAACCACTCGACTACCGGGCCGCCCCTCAAATCAGACATTGGCAGTGAAATATTTTCAGTCTATCAGACAAGACACACCTTGGATGTGAAAGGTATGATAACAAACAGGGATGTCATCTCATATGCCCTTCCCATCCTCACCTCATAAATATTTTTGTCTCTTTTTGTACGATGCCTTTTTTCCTGTCAGTCACACACCCTTCCTCAATTGCTTGTTAAAAAACAGCAGACGCAACAAACACTTTATCATGCACAAACAAGCATGGAATATCTAATACGCATGTGTGACAGTTGATGTTTAAAATGAAGTAGTAAATTTACTTCTGGCATTCTTCTGACAAATTTACTTTATTTCTGGCATATGCATATGCACCACCCAACAGAAAACTCCTACTTTAATCCTGTTTTCTGCCTCCACGCTCCAATCCCTCTTTTGCCTACTACATTCCTTTCTCTTCTTTGCACCTTATCTTAACCCGCCTCAAACATCTGCTCAGCAGCAGAAGCCTGCATCCTCACACCTGATTGATTGTCGGAAAGTCAGTGACCCAGCTGTATCTGAAGTCAAAGCCGTATAGCAAAGGCAGAGAAGGTGACAAATAAAAGAGGGACAAGATACTCACACGGGCAGACATGCCAGCCATGTCAAAAAACTAGTTCCTCGCCTCGTTAACTCTTTGCCTCTGTGACATTGCGATAGAGCGTGGAGCTCAAGGGTGATGCTTTCTCTGTCTCTCCTCCTCTTCTTGTTTTTAATCCTCAAGGGCTCCTTTCATCTTCTCTCCCTCCTCCAACCTCCTCTTGCCACAACTACGACTAAACCTCTATCTGAAGAATCACTTTATGTGAGGAGGGAGGCATCTCCCTATTAGGAGTGAGCACCGGCTGTCCTTTAGATTCACCGTTATAATTTCCCTTTTGCCCAACCTACAGAAAGTGGTAAAAATGTGAAGTCTTGCACAAAGGCGGGAGAAGCAGAGAGAGAAAGCTGATGAGCTGCGCAGCCAATGACACGAGAGGGGAGGCAGAACGAAGGCTGGAGACAAAGAGTGGGAAGACCGAGCCCAAAATAAGGGATACAGAAAATATGTGGAAAACAGTCGACACAGACACACACACAAAAGACTGCTCCAGATTTGGACTAACGACTTCATCAAGTCATTGCCATGTGCACACACCCATACACAAACACGTGCTAAAATTTGCACACGCACCAGGGGCATAGAGATGATCAGACTTGCTGAGTGCTCCAGATTTAGCTACATGACTTCATCGAGGGACCGACGAGCCCCACCCACTTCACCCTGCCCAACTTTACACGCGGGGGTGCAGTGGGGGGGGGTTCATTCATTTTGAATCATTCAGGACCAAGAAAGCGACATGTTCAGGACATGGGGGTGAACACTCCCCAAATGGAAGCATGTGAGCCGTGTTCATCAGCATTTCTTGGGAAATTGCCTAAATCAAGTAGCTTTACGTGCAGTGTAGTTATAAAAAAAATGTCACTCTTTCGCTGAAATGTGGATTAAGAATTAATCATGCATTTTTAATGTCAATCAGGCTATTAATACATTTGAAGAGAGCCATGGTTCATAATTTTATTTAGAAGGACTCTAAAATGATATTCCCTGTCACGGTTCATAACTGGCATGGAACATACTGGCAGGGATAATGTATGCAAGGTGTAATGGACTGTCATTCATCTTGACGTCTGCAAGTACTTTCACATTGGTCGCGCACACAAAAAGTACCAATTTAGTGGAAATGTCAATAGTATAACAATAGTATAACATCAAATGCCATAATCAGTTACTACAGACACTTCCATTATTTTTTTCTTGTGAATATAATCTCTCAAAGTCAAAGTCACCTTAAACTTAGTTGAATGTATTTTGTATTACAGTACAAAGAAAGCAGACCACACAAAGGATTGCAGATGTCATAAGCGGAACACAATGACAGAAACAAAAAAAAAAAAAAAAAAGATAATAAATAGGCGTAAGACATGACAAAAATTGTGTGGATGTTGTTAATTCTACTGAATGCAACATTGGAAACCCAAACTCGATTTTAAGACTTCTGGAAGACTTCCACAGGTATGTATAAATTGTTTGATTTTGAGCTTTCCATATTACCTGCCACACAATCATAGCCTTCTGAATTACAGAAGGATGAGCAGCTCCACCGGCTCGCTGTTAAACGGATCGAATTCAAAATAATTCTGTTTACATTCAAAGCCATCCATAACCTTGCCTCTCCCTATCTGTCTGACCTCGGTCCCTCAGATACTCATCCTCCCTTCACCTCTCTGTACCATCGGCCCGTCTCACCAAGATGGGATGCAGAGCTTTCAGCCACTCTGCTCCCAAACTCTGGAATTCACTTCCACCCAACATCCGTAATATTGACTCCCTCACTATTGTCAAGTTCCACCTCAAAACCCGTCTGTTTAAAATTGCTTTCAATGTCTAGTTCAATCTGCTATTTTATTAGTATTTATAATTTTACTTATGGTTTTATTGTTGTGTGCTTTGTTTTTATTGTAAAGTGTCCTTGGGTGCTTTGAAAGGCGCTTGAAATAAAATGTATTATTATTATTAAAATCCTCATTGAAGCACTCTCTACATGCATTTTCCCCCCAATCTAATTGGCTTGGCTAAATACCATGGAAGGTTTTGGTTTCAAGAAAGTTACTTATGTGTAAAATAAACAAACAAATAAATAAATAAATAAGTATCAGGTTGGGAGACAGGGTACTACCACTTCGTCCCCACAACTAAGAAAAACACAAATTAGGAAACGTAGCAGACATCCAGTTACCTTGCCTACTCATCAATTAATAAATAAAAACAATCAAGGACACACTTGGGAAATGTTGCTCTCAGCCAATGAGAGAAAGAAAAAAATTAATCTTCAAACAGACATATTTTTATAAAATGTATAATCCGTTTTAAAACCCAGCCTTTGACTCTTCTGCCCTCTAGTGACAGTCTCAAGGTAAGACAGAAAAAGGTGAATACAATGCGGCAACATGCTTTAAATGAGTGTTGGTGGCCATCATAAATGCTCGAATCGCATCAAAGAAATGATATAAACTGCAAATTTCAACAACATGGTGGGAAGAAGGATGAGCAAAATTAAATCTGGGTGAAGAAAAAATAAAATTAGCTTTCTATAAAAAGGTGAGCAGCGTAAGTCCTGTCGTCTTCCACCGGTTTAACACTTTATCCCTTACTGCTGAGAGACACAACGAAAGTTTTTTTTCATCCTCTGAGACACATAAGAGAAGAGCCGCTCTCCTGAAAGAGAGAGAGAGAGAGAGAGAGAGAGAGAGAGAGAGAGAGAGAGAGAGAGAGAGAGAGAGAGAGAGAGAGAGAGAGAGAGAGAGAGAGAGAGAGAGAGAGAGAGAGAGAGAGAGAGAGAGAGAGAGAGAGAGAGAGAGAGAGAGAGAGAGAGAGAGAGTTGTGGGGAGGTGTAGGCAAATGAGGGAGAGAAAAGAGCAGAAAGACAGCCAGAGGAGCCGAGAGAATACGGGCAGTGAGAGAAACTATGGAAACAAGACAAAGGGAAGGATGAGAAGAACACAGAGTACGGACACGTACATTGATGCTATTTTAACAACTGCTTTCACATGAGGGGAACACAGCTATCATATACTGGAAGTGAAACTCACACCATTTTGAAAAATGTAGTGGTTGAGCGACTGAAAGAAAAAAAAGAAAAAAAGCCTCCAGGAACAATATCAGGCACGACTTCACGCCAAGAACCAACACAAGATATGTATAATTTAACTACAATTACAACTGTCGTAATGCTCACTATTAATATGGAATGGAAACACAAAACATTCAAGATAATCATGATGCTGTGAATGAAATTAATGCTTTGTAAATGTAATAAGCTTTCCATTTCCTGCACAATGTATGCATTCTAGTGTTTGCTTATATCTCATCAAGCCACATCTGCAGCTATCAAATAGCCAAGGAAGCGCTCCAAAAACCTTTACAGGATGTTTGAAAGCATTTCAAATACCTGTCATGGTCACGGCCGACTCCCCACACACGGATGCTGCTGATTGGCTGAGAGTGAAGGAGGCTTTGATCATCTGGGTCAACCAGAGTCAACATGCGGTCTTGAAGCACCAGCAGCATCCCTTTGCCCTTTGAAAGCACAAACATCAGCGTTTGCGTGAATGTTCTTGTTGAATAAGCGCTCATCACAGATAAACAATCTGACTGTGTTTTCCGATACTGTGAAATAGTCAATGACTGCTACGACAGATCAATTTCATGTTTAAGCACAGTATTTGTACTTCTCGACCTCCCACCACAAGCACTTATACAGTAATCGAGAGCATTGGATAATGATCAAACTAACTGACCTCTCCCCAGACTCCAGCTGAGTCTCGAATGTCCCTCCTGCAGTAGGACAGTTGTCTTATGCAATGGTGGACGGCCACGCTGCTTCTCCCGTCGCACAAGTCTTTTTCTGCCATCTCCACCCAGCCCAAGGACCGAACTGGAAATGACTAACAGGAACACACACTTTATGGATTATTATTTTTTTTTTTAATGGCATCTCTCTTATTTTTCTGCCGAGGATTCAGTCACAACATAAATATGATGATCTTTGTTGAAATATTTGGTATTTTGTAAACATTATATTGTATTTGTCTCCATCAGACTTTCACAACCTTCTGGTCCAAAGCTCAAATCAGCAGAGAGTGCTGCCGCCTGCCACTTAAAAAATTAAAAGGTTTGGGCTAAAGTGTGAGTTGTGGCTTTCCTAAAAATCTGTAATTTGGAATGTAAATTAAAGAGAACTACGACTGCTTGTATTCTTTAAAATGAATGGAGATGTGTAAAGCATTTGATCAAACGAGGATCTACTAGTTTTGTGAAATAGCTCATCAGAATCAGAATCAGAATCATCTTTATTGCCAAGTATGTAGAACACACAAGGAATTTGTTTCTGAACACGCTGCACTAGTATCATAGCGAGTCAATTAAGTTGTTGGGACATGGATGAGAATAGGAAGACTACACTGTAACTGTTTCAGTGATGCTATACATTTCTAATCGCCCCCTAACCCTCTCATCGCTGTATTTTTTCTGTGCTGTGCAATAAGATGGTTTGTCAAGAAATTACAGTGCAAATAATGAAAAGTGAAATGAGACTCTTGCCCACTTGATTGTGAAAAACCTTCAATTTACACAGGTGTAACTTTCAGTTTAGAATATTAATGAATAATGTAAATAATGTAGATAATGCATATTTGACAATAAAGCTGACTTTGACTTGACTTTGACTAATACATTTAGTCTTACCATTGCTTCTGGATCTGGGAAGGTATTGTTGAGGTCCACAGTTTCCAATGGGGGTGCAGGGCTGCAAAAAATGAGACAATAAAGGCATCATGCGTGGCGTCCTCAAGCGTTTTACACAAAATACCACAAATAAATGCCTTGAACATGAAAGTTAGACAGAACTATACAGCAGATTTTTACACAGCAAACGTAACCAAATTATTGCATTGTATAATAAAAAGTGATTTTCTTTTAGCAAATCTAATGAGAGAACATCACACACGTGGCACTTGGAAAATGAATTAATCAGTAGGCTTTACTTGAGCTTGAGGGAAGCATAGCGAAGGGTGGCTCCTTCAAATGCCTTCAGGCTGGGGTCAGGATAAATTGGATAGTCCTTCAGATCCTGCACACACACACGTGCAAAGAAGTGGTGGGTGAGTGAATTAATATTTTCATATGTTAACGACTTTGTGGTGATTTTAGACTAGATTTGTTATTAGTTGGGATTAAAAAATGGCCCCATTGATTATCAGTTTTTTTCAATATATTTCTTCAGTGTGTCCTTCGCACCAACCAGTTATTTTATCAATGCATGGTTTGATAATACTTTACATATTTTTTCTCCATTTAAGATATGGCACGAGAAAACGAAACAAATTTGCTTTTGTATTAATAACAGAGGGGGAAGGAAAAAAATGGCAACACGTTTTGATGATGCAGCTTCAGTTTTCTATGATCTTATTCTATCTGATACACCTGATTCAAACTTTATACAGTGTGAAATGTTGTTTAATTAAGACACAAAATAACATCCAACATAGAGTATATTGTGATGGAGCCAAAAAGAGTACAGTATGTCAGCAGACAGTAGCACATGATAAAAAAGAGGGTGGTGTAAGGGAGGAAAGTTTACATTAACAGCGCAGGTGGTGCTGTTGAGATTCTGTGCAGAAGAGATGACATCATTGGAGGAGGTGGAGGTGAGGGAAGTTGGGGTGGAGCCAGAGGGGGAGGGGACTGGTTCCACAGAACTGTCTGAGATGAGACTGCTTGGGCGCTGTGGCAAACAGGAGGAAAGTGAAGCGCATACCACTGCCATTAACATCTTGCAAACACACTTCACCTTCCCTTATTAATTATAGCTCGTCATTAGCAGTAGAAGCGTCCAACCTCCAATGAATAGATTGAGGTCAATTAATTCACAATTACTTGTTTTGCTATTAACAACATGGACACCTTGCTGAAATCAACAGGTGGCGGGTTTATGAGTCAGAGTAGCAGCTGTGCCTCAAGTGTGTGTAAAAAAGATTTACCATATTATAAGTTGCACCCCCAAGAAATGGTGTATTTTCAAACCTTTTCCATATATAAGGGGCACCGGAGTATAAAGAACACCCTCAATGAATGAAAAAAACCTTTCCAATTATAATTCATGAAAATATTTTTTCCCCAAATATACCACATTATAAGGCGCTACAGTAGAGGCTGGGGTTACACACCACTTCTTCTTCAGGGGGAAATGGATTTGGGAGCTTGTGACAGTAGTTGCGAAACCTGTTGTGGTTAAATATCACTTCACATATCAGGCACACATCCATATAAGGTGCATGATCATCTTTTGAAGAAAATCAAGGCTTTTGGGTGAACCTTATACACCAGAAAATACGCTACCAAACGTGAGACAGATTACTTAAAAAGACGTGTGATTGATGTATGGCAATCTGGAAAGGCATCCGGAAACGCAACCTAACAAGCAGCCTTTAATCGTCACGTCAGCTGTTCACAAAATCATCAATCACAATCCTGCAACAGTGATATTATTATAGCTTATAGTGATCAGTCAATAACCTCTAAATAGTACAATTAAAAAAAAAACATTCAGTTTTTGCTTCAGCAGACAGGCTCGCAATCTTGGGCCCCACCCCGCGACTCATCCAATCAAAAATCCCAGGCAACTTTACCCTTAGACAGCAATTTCTAATAAAACTTGCAAACATTCACGGAACATAAGTGCACACTGTAAAAATACATTATTTCAAAGTAATCTCTCGTGCATTAAAATGTAAACTAAAAATTGTGGGTGAACATCCGCACACAAAAAAAACAGTAGCATCAATATCTGTTATAACGCTTTCAGCAAATTGATATTTCTCCAGAAAAGCATAATGTGCTAATAGTAAATGGTGTATACTTTTTATCGTTTGTGAAAAACAAAAACACTTATTGCAGCTTTATGAATCAGTTTTCTCTATGGCGATTTTAAAACTGATTCATGGTGGCCATCATCAAGGCGTGAACATAATGTGGGGCTGGATTGGATCAAATTCCATTCATTTCGAAAGTGAAAATTTGAGATACGTATTATTTGAATGTGATCAGGGTCTCACCTCATTGGGTGGCTGCAACGAGTTGTGTGTCTGCTGTTGTTGCTTGTTCTCGGTCTTGCTTGAGGCAACAGGTCGGTGGTATTGGGTGGTACCGGTGGGGACGTGCCAGAAATACACCTCAGATGAATCTGAGATCTCCCGCCATCCTGGGGGCAGGTCCCCATCACCCCAAACATCTGCTAAAAAAACAGGCAATATATTCGGTGAATGTCACACAAAAATCCGGTGTGTGTGTGGGTGTGTGTGTGTGTATATATATATATATATATATGTCTGCACATGAAGGAGGATGGGCATCATTAAAGCTTCTGTTGCCATAGCAACTCTTTCCTCATTCGCTAAAGCGGTGCCCCTTAGGCAATGGCCTCTGTTCATTCTGTTTCAACATTGCTATAGTTTTCCCCTTTGCATTTTTTATTACGTATGCCATTGCATCAATTTTCACTCCCATTTGCATCCTATTCCACACCAATATCTGCGATCCGCTACCATTAATGAATAAAAATCATTTCATGCGACATAAGGTGGCACACTGGCCTTAAAGCTTCCAGCAGTCTGGCCTGATGTGGGGCTTTTGGTACATTTCCAGAAGGGTCAGTTTGTATGAGAGAGCAGGAAGGAGGCGCAAAGTGTCAGTAAAGAGGGATGCAATCAGGCAATAATTAAATACTGAGATGTTCTTAAGCAAGGGTTTACAAATTACGGCATGGGAGCCATTTGTGACCCCACCATGCATTATTTTGTGTAGTCAATTAAAAACAACCGTGAAATGGCCCACAAGTAAAGTGTTTTAAGTGCGGGAAATAAATTAAAGCAACAACTTATGTTCGGAATCAAAGAAAACCTTTGTACCATATTTTCTGGTGTATAAGGCTCACCGGAGTATAAGGTGCACCCCCAATGACTGCTGTATAAAAAAAAATCCACATATAAGGTGCACCAGACTATAAGGCGCACCCCCAATGAATGGTGTATGTTCAAGCTTTTTCCACATATAAGGCACACCAGACTATAAGGCGCAGCTTCAACGGATATGAATGACATCTTTCAAAATGTTTTCAACGTACTGTATAAGGCACACCACATTATAAGGCACTACAGGACAGTTTGGGGTTAGATTTTATATACATATCTCAGCATGGATCAAGCACTACTTCTTCTACACGGTGAATTGGAGTTGTGGCTGCTGGCTGTAGTTGCGAGATCTGTTGTGGCTCAATATTACTTCACATACTGTATAAGCTGCATCAAAATATAAGGTGCAGGGTCATATTTGGAAGAAAATGAAGGTGTTAGGGTGCGCTTTATACACTGGAAAATACGTTAACCTATTCTACTGGGATTTGGGAAAGATCATAAATAAATAAATAAATAAACATCCTGACCAACTACTTGGCCTTATCCTATTCAACAGAACCCACAAGGTAGCACTTTTTATGTAAATTTTCCCTTGCATCATGATATTTTTTTATATGCAGCCGAAAGAGGAATGGTTTGGACACTATTATTCAAAAGACAAAGACAATGTGAGCGAACCTGACTCCTGTGGACTTTGAGGAGAATGTGACTCCTGAGACAAAGTGGTCCAGCTGGAGTCTTCATCCTCCGATGGAGTGTCCGGAGTCAAATCCATTCTTAAACTCACTTTGGGCAGTCTGAGCTCCGGTGGGGGATCGGGTATGGCAGCTGGTGTGCGGTTCCTTGTCGGGGTGTTCCGCTCACTGGACCTTGGCTGCCTCGGGGAGGATGGTGGGTACTGTTGCAGGAATTGATTCTCGTGGTTGGGGTGCAGCTCAACCTTGATCACTCTCGGTTGGGAGCTCCGAGGCAGCTTTGCTGGACTTCTCGGACTTCCTTGAACCACGACACAGTGCTCCTCTCCAATGTGGGCAGTAGCCTGGTGGTTTTCTGCTTCCCAGTCTGGACTGTTAGAGGAGGAAGAAGAGGAAGAGCAAAGCGGGGCTTCCAAGACTACCGGTAACAGCGGCTGTCTTGTAGTTGGTGCTTCGTCCTCGTCTTCCTCCTTCTCTTCCACCACTGGCACCACTTCTTCCTTGTAGTCTTCACAAGAGCTTTCGCAGGTGGGCTTCTCTTCCTTCTGCATCTCCCTCTCCTTGACCAGGCTAGCCTGCTCTTTCTCCACCGAAGCCAGTTGCTTCATCTCTTTCTTGTTCTCCTTGTTTTCCGAGCTCAGATCCCAGCCCTTGTCATGGTACTCCAAGAAGCTCTTTGTCCGTCTTCGGAAAGGGGGCAGCTGGGAGTTGTCTTTCTCAAACTCGGGCCAGTCAGCGTTGATGTTATCCACGGGGATGTTGTGAATTTTGCCCTCTGTATTTGCTCTACTCAGCTCCAGTTGCTGACTCTCTGCACGCCTCTGCATGTTGGCTCCATTTTTGGCCACCTTAGGGTTGGTTGTATTGCAAAGTGACGTAGAGGAAGAAGAGGAGTAGAGGGCTGAACTGGATGAGGACTTCGTGGGAAGGCCTCTGCCCCTGCTAGCAGTTTGATTCTTCGATGACATGTTATCACTTATGCCGATTACGCTGCGCACGTTTGTCATTGTGTGTCTCTGGCGGCTCTTGGGCAAGGTGGCAGAACCTCCGCCTTGGGAGTCAGAGGACTCCTTGATAACATCACGTCCGAGCAGCTGGTTGTAAGAGGAGCGCAGGCTGAGTGAGGTGGGAGGTAGGACGGGCGGGCCGCCGCGATTAGCCAGACCCACATTGGAGGGTGAAGAGCCAGAGCGTGAGAGGGGAGGGGTTTGCACCGACATCATGTCACACTGGATTAATGTGACAAAGAATGACCTGTTGAGAAAGGCCACACAGAACGGATTACAGTCATATAAAGCATCCGCAAACAACTAATTTATAAACCAGAAGATACACTTTCTGAAGAAGTGGTCAACGAATGTTGATGAGCCGAAGCTTAAAGGACAACCGACATCACTTTTTTGTTTCCTAACTGACATCAGAAAAACGTTTTATAGCATCTAAAATACTCAAAACACGCAGGCTGATATTTTTAGTTGTTCCTTCAGTGACATAGGGTGAGGTCTCGTCACCAACTCAAAAACAAGACTTCCGGAATGTTCAACACGAGTCTTAAAAGGTAAAATATAGCTATATGCGGTTGAATCTTTGTAAAATACGCTAAGTAGAAGTCATTTGAAGCGATTTTACAAATTATGGAGACAACTTGTCCGGAGACGTCGGTTGTCCTTTAAGTGAAATGCTACAGATTTAATTGAATTGTTGAAACAGAATTTGTGACTCAAAAGTGATACGTCTGTGTAAGCTCTCAGTCATACAGGAGTGGTCCATCGATGAAAAGGTTTCTTCAGCCGTCATCTGTACTTCTTTAAAGGTGTCAGACGTACACCTTCAAAGAAGTACAGATGACGGCTGAAGAAACCTTTTCATCGATGACTCAAAAGTGGTACTGCATAAGGATTGGAATTTGTGAAGAAATGGGGAAAGGTGAGGACAATGTGAAAACACTGCCAATGTGAGAATTGAGTCATTCGGAAATTTCGTTTTTGTGCCAAATATTTTGTCTTTCAAAATCGTTTCACTTGGTCAAGAAATATGGAAGAAGGTTTCTAAAATGTGGGGTTTTCTCATGAAAATGGTGAAATCTTCAGAATGTGGGAATTATTGAACCATGAAAACTAATTCACAAAATATTCTGAATTTACTGAAGAGTATCAGTTATAGGACTGGGAAATATTGCGAAATGTTTTCTTTCAAATCTTCATGCACTTCATCGTGCATTTGTGTGGAGCGCTACGTGTGCAGAATTTTACCAATCGATGAAGAGAAATATACATACACTGTTTTCAGAGTAAAATTTGAATTCTGATGGTTTTCATCAACTGTTCCATTGCTAATGTAAAAGTAACATGGGCTACCCCGACTGATTCTGAAGAATTTGAGTGGTACATTAAATAGATGTGGCAATATCTAAATTTTGATGAGATTTTTTAAAAATCTGACAACCAGGAGACATGCTTTGAAAGAAAGAGAACAGACTGTTAGAAAAAAATGAATACAATTTTATGGAACAAATATTTGATTTTAGTCTGTGCTGCAGCTGCCCCCCACTGAGCAGAGCTGATGTGGAATGAGCTGCGTCTTTCTCAATAACGCTCCATCTGCAGAGACGGTGTGAACTGAGGGCGTCATCCAGCGAAGGGGCTGGAAAAGGCCAATTATTTTCTGGGCTGCGTTTATGATTCTCAAGAGAACACCCCAGGTTGCTGCTGAGTCAGCAGAGCAAACTGTAACACGCAATGTAAGAGTGGTGAAGGGAGAGGAGTTGCACCATGGATAGGATGGTTGGTAAATGATGTTTAAAAGTTATTGATTTGTATTTTAAAGGAGACCAGAAACAAACAAAAAACGATATTTGGAATATATATATGTGCGGGTGGCCTGGTAGTCGAGCGGTTAACTTGTCAATTTCAGAGTGCAGAGGTCTAGGTAGGGTTCAATTCCAGCTCTTGCCTTCCTGTGTGCAGTTTGAATGTTCTCTGAGTGCTCCAGTTTCCTCAGACTTGCGCTCCACTACGCTTTGCTGGGCCCACCTTCATGCCAGGTGAACCAATCTAGTGGTTTCCTCCACGCAATCTGCTGGGTCCAGGCTTTACATGTGCAGGTAGACAAGCCCTACAATAACCTACACTCTATGTGGCATGCTCGCTTAGACAGGGAGACTCGTGGTGTCTGTGACACCTAACCCCATCACAGATCAAACAGACCTGCCCACTGCCCTACAGCAGATATAGTTGTACTTTGGCATACCAGCGCCTTAACTATTTTTTTCTGAGTTACTAGAACAGAGAGACTTCTTTGAAGAATACAATCCATGTCTTCTTTATATTCACTTTAATTTGTTTTCATTGTCTTTTAATATACATCTATAGAAACGGGTTTTAACCTATTTGGAGGTACCGGACCAACCAGTTAACATACACAATCACCGAATTCCTATAGAAAAATGTAATTAACATTTCAAAAGACAAATATACTTTTTTTTGTATGAGGTACAGTCACACGACTATGAAGCTCCTGTAACTATAATTCCCTCAGCAGTGATTGGACAAGCAATGTCATGTTGAGTCATGTGTCTTACACTCCATGGCACAGGTTCCGTTAAACCCCTGAGACCAAATCACTGAACCCGATCGAACCCAGGTTAAGAACCTAATTTGTAGTCATTTTTACCAGGAACATAGCAGACCACTGCATACTAATCTTTCGGTGCCTATGAGTTTCAGATTTATTTGTTATTTTCAATATTTCTTTTTTTTTGTTTGTTTTGTTTCCGCATTGTACCAGTTTTTTAGCAAAAAAATGCACAAAACCGGGATAGATGGAGGACATTGATTCGCTGTGGCGACCTCTGAAGGGAAAAGCCGAAAAGAAAAGAAGAAGAGACCAGTTTTGTTCGCAAAAGTTCTCAATAGACATAAATAAAAAACATTTTTTTTTACTGTATGTGGGCTTGCCTGCCTCAGGTGGTCCAATGTATATTTATTGTGTTGTTGTTGTGTTGTTAAAAAACTAATGCAAGATCAAACATTTGGTTTGCGCAGACTTGGACAAGTAATTAATTTCAGTGGGAAAGAGTGATTAAACTGACAAAAATATAAGATCCCACTCTGCCAGAGAACAAGGAAAAGTGGTACACCTAATCTCGTGTCGGTTGACTGCTTATTTCTGTGGAAAGGTGACCACATACATGTACACACAACATAACTCTGATGATTTCATTTCAGACATTCTAGAAGCATTGGAAACACACACTCAGCAGATTTTAAAGCTAGACAATATCTTGGGAATTGAACAAACTATGAGGTTGAAGTGTTAAGTCTGCAAATTGTCCGTGCGGGGCCCTGCTCTCCCATTGGTGGCTTGCCAAGGAGCCAGATGACAACATTCTGTTTGTGCTGAATGTTGACTCAGACACACAACAGGTACCTGCACTGAACCAGCCAATCTGATCAGTGCGTCAGCTTGTCTCTGATTTGTCCTGCATTGGTTGTGTGACAACAAACACATCGTGATGATCCCATGAAAGAAAAGGTCAGACCAAAGCCTTGGGCCGAAAGCTAAAGGGGGCATTCGCTGAGAGACGGACTGCTACCCTCGGCCCACAACAATGACAAAACAATGGCACTGCTTTAGACAATGTCATGGCAATCTGTCGAGATTCCTATGCAAATGCAAACAACCACTTACTTTCACTCATCAGGAGTTTTATCAAACCTATTTTTTTAGACTGAGTATCTGTGGAAAACCCACAGAGGCAACTAGAAAACATTCATTCTTCAGAACGGTAGGTCAGAGACCAGATTCAAACCTGCAGCCTTATAATTGGGTGGTGGTATGCGAACCACTCAGTCAGTGTCAGCCAAAATTGTCCATTATTTCCTAAATGATTTTCCTAGTCGTGAAAGACCCCTGGTTAGAGACCTGAAAGACTCCCATTTGACATACTTTGTCTTCTGTTTAATAAACCGCAGCACATACAGTATGTCTTATCTTGCCCCGAACCAATGCATGTCTTAATTAAGTCCAAAATGTGCAATGGAGAGAGGAAGAGGAGGAAGAGGAGGATAGTTATTAGAGGAGGAAGTGAAGAGCATGACGCTGCATTTTACTGCCGTTGCTCCCACAAGCTATCCAGAGAGAGGTCATTCAAACAGGATGCAAGCAACAAGTATGAGCACGAAAGCATCATTGGTTTTCTCCTTTTTGTGTGTGCCGTAAATAAAACACACTGAAGATCTCATCTCATCTTCCGTACCGCTTATTCCTCATTAGGGTCGCGGGGGTTGCTGGAGCCTATCTCAGCTGTCTTCTGGCACGAGGCGGGGGACACCCTGAATTGGTTGCCAGCCAATCGCAGGGCACACAAAGACATACCACAGTCACTCTCACACTCAGGGACAATTTGGAGTGGTCAATCTGCCTGCCATGCATGTTTTTAGAGTGTGGGAGGAAACCGGAGGACCCGGAGAAAACCCACGCGGGTCCGGGGAGAACATGCAAACTCCACACAGGGAGGCCGGACCGGGACGCGAACCGGCGTCCTCTGCACTGTGAAGCCAGTGTGCTAACCACTCGACTACCGGGCCGCCCACACTGAAGATGTCTCTTGTAATGCAAACGAACATGCAGGAGTTGCATTCAGATCAGTTGCAATGTCTTTATGCATCAAATGGTTAATAGCTTCCCATATGAAATTTCAATGACAGCAAGAAAAATATGCCAAATTTTCTGGGACAAAGGTTTAATAGTATCTGTCAAAATGATTGTGAAATGTTCTTTAAAATGAAAAAAAAAATGACACCACTGAAATTAAATGTTTCTTTTGTCGTTCCCGCTTGCGTTCATGTCTGAATTTTGTACCATATCACATTGTCTCATATCATATTATGTAAAGACAGCTGTTTTGGGATGATTTTATGACTTCATTGTGACAATTCAAACATTTCAAAGACATACTGTATTTTATTTTATTTGATGATTTATAATCGGAGTAATTGTAGCGTGAAGTCTCAATGCACAGAAAATCTTATTTCTGAAACTTTTAGAAATCTAAAGTAATGTTAAAGTGAATAGTAGTATACATGACATCATCAAGTTATCTGACGACTAGACCAAATGTACCACTAAGTAAAATAAACTGTCAGCTTTTCCAAAATATTGCAATCCTTCTCATTCTGAAGGCCAAACGGGTGATGGACCTGTTCTCGTAAGACACCCACCTCAGAGAATTAAAACTAACCATCACTCTATCTTGACAGTTCTGTTGGCCAGTGTGGGTGGACATGCAAACGGCTCCTCAAACGAGCAGCAGTCATAACGTGGTAAATGCAACAGATGAGTGTCCCGCCATTGGAGGAAAAACCAACTTGAGAAAGTCAGTGATGTAATGGGTGGAGTGTTTGCAAACCTTCCGACTCACGCAGCCTCTCTTCGAACAAACTCTCCCATCACAAATGTCAGGGGGTGGGGGAACCATAAAACCCAATACAGTACGTTTTATATTGAACTCTAAATACAACGAGGGCTAAATGTTGTTGATCGGTGAACAGCCAGTCAATCTTTCCACATCCGGTGCATCCACTACCCGCCTGCATGGTGCACATCCAGAGACCAATATCTTATGTACTTACCTCTAAGCTCAGCCTTGGTCGTCTACCACTCCCACGATATGACACGAGTGAGTACTCAACGCAGCAAATGAGCGTCTTTTTTATGAGCCAGTTCGCCCCTATCTGCAGCCAGCCTCCCGCATCCGATCACATCATCCGCCCTCTCCGGCTCCAGATCGTTGGTCCAGCTCGGCTGGGTGACCAGGTTGCGCTTTCTCTCTGCGCCATCATGTCCAGCTGGAAGCAAGCGGCGCTGTGGAGCTCCTACAAAAGGTGTAGCCAATCAGAGCTGAGGAAGAGCGGAAAAGGAGCGGGGGTGGGTGGTCGGAGCGCGACGCAATCCGCAAGTCAGGTGACTTTCGGGAGCGAGTGGCAGGTAATGAAATCTCCCATCATCGAGGTCGACGTCATACCCGGAAGTATTGTGATGGTTACAGGCTGTTCACATATTTGTCTGAATAGCTGATATAGTTCGTCTTGCTCATTGGCGGTAAGCCGCTCACAACATTGGGAAAACTTGCATTAGGGAGTCTCGAATAAAGATGTCAAAACCGCATAAACACTCTAACCATATTCCAATTATTTTGCATATTACAGATAAAATAATTGTGAAAAAGGAGACATACGGATTAATGCAATTTACTGAAGCAAAAGTAAAATGTACAAATCGGAAAGGTATTTTTAGCTCACAAATAAAATCTGTTTTTTTTTTTTTATTCAGACTTTAGCATCTGGAATTTGTGACCACAAGCGAATCAGTGTCCTCGAGCTTCAGAGGTTTGATTCGCATATTTGTTTTGGCCAAGCTTTTATGTCAGATGCCTAAAGAGTTTGATGTTTCTCTTTCTTCCTAAATTGGTTAGTTGTCAGATCTCCCAGGCAAGTGACACGCAGATGTAATGAGTCCAAGAGCTTGATAGTGGCGTGGAGTCGAGCAAGTCGTGCTGTGGTCTCCATGTGACGCCACAGCCCTTCTTGACATAAACCTCTGTATTTATCCGGGCTTGCGTCCCCTTGTGGCTACAGAACAAGCAACTTTATGAACTTAGTAAAAATGAAGATGCTCAGGAACTCTCCCGAACACTAAATGTTCATGTACCTGTATTAAATTTGAGGGGACTGACTTTCATTTCAGACTCATAACTTGTTGTAAATTGTTTAATATCAGATTATATAATTCAACACGGTTTCTACATTTTCATTTAATGTTGTTAATTCCCCAAAGAGATATTTGGTGGTTTACCAGACACTAAGGTGCTATTAGCAATTTAGATTTTAACAAGTGGGACAGGTTTCTGATGATCATGGAAAAGATGTATATTTTGATCTGCTGTCTCTGTCGGCTAAAATTGTGCTGTACTCCTTTGAATTAAAAAAAAAAACATTGATATTAATTTAAAGTTGTTTTATAAAATGGCAACTTTAACAATAATCTAGAATGGAAAGAAATGAACAAAATTGGGATTTTATATCAAAGAAAAGAACTGATGTTGGTTTCAAACAAAAAAATGCAAAACATATCAAACGTGTTAAATATTACGACAATGTAGCTGGCAAAAAGGCTCCTGAATTCAAACGGGGCCTGAGGTCAAGTCCTCTATAACAGTCAACAAACGTTAATTTGAGTCTAAAATTGAATCTAAAAATACAGCTGCAGGTGTTCCGCTATATTATAAATGCACTTCTTGTGGTGAATTCATACAGTCATGGAAGAGTTACAAGGTACAGATAAATAAATTGTAAGTATAAACAGAGAGCTACATGGGTGTTTATACATATAAACTTTTATTGTGTGTCTCATGTGCTCTCACTAAATTACACATGCCTGCATGCATGTCCACATGGAACACACTGATCAAAACAGAGCTGCCATAGGTAAGTATCGATTATAGCTTTAATTGCTGCATGCAGTAAACGCTTCCAAAATGTGAAAAAAATCACTATATTTTAACACACGTCTGTGTAAGCTCTCTGTCGCACAGGAGTGATCCATCAATGAAAAGTATTATTCAGCCGTCATCTGTACTTCTTTGAAGGTGTCGGACATTTCGTCCTCATCCGAAAAGCTTCGATAAACGGATGGAGCGCTTTGACAAAGCTTTTCGGATGAGGAACCTTCAAAGAAGTACAGATGACGACTAAATAATCCTTTTCATCGATCAACCATAACACAATATATCCAACAGATAGCAGTTCGTGTAACTCTTGGCAGTTATCCGACGCCTACCAACCACTGGCAGGATCTGGCCTCCAAATTTTGGGGATGAAGATGAAGAGGGCTGGTGGAAAGCACTGGAGCAACGATCATGCTCCCGGTACTCCAACAGTGATGCAGGAAGGGAAGGGCATCACCCGGAGAGGTCAGGGGCAGCTGGAGGTCCCGGTCGGGCACAGAGAAACATGGCGAAGAACGAATGGAGCGCAACACTGCAGGAGATGGACGAAGTACCGGTAAGTCACTTCTGGAGATGGCGCACGAGATGCGCTTTCACTCACCATCTGTCTCAATGGGGGATCTCAGGTAGAGCTGAGCCTGCTTGTTGCCTGCTTGAGCAGCTCGTTTGTACAGTACAATTGCCTCCCTGAGACTCTGCCGGACGCCAAAGCCGCTCTCATAGCACTGGGCCAACAGGAACAGAGCAGTATTATCCTAAAGACAAGCAAAAATAAAAACCACAGGTTTATACAGAAGTACTTCATGATAAATTGTCATTTCAAAGCAGCCGTTACAGTGAAATTCATCTACAAGGAAACCTACATGGGCATACATACCCCTCTAGTGTGAAAAAAAATCTTCATGCATTAAAGCCAAACCATCTTTTCTGCTCCCCTTACAATGAAAAATCCCACTGTTGCGTAATATAAAATCAATCTCTCCGCCCTTGCATCGCAATGACGTTTCCTACAACAAAAACTATCCTTCTGCAAAACTGTAATTCAATCTCATCCTGCCAATGTGACTCCGACTGCTCAGCTTGGAAAAAGTATTTGTTATTGTTAGTTTTAAAGCAGCACAAATGTTGCGTTACTAAAATAGGTACCGCACAGACCTTTGTAAAAAAGAAAACGGATGAAGACAGAATAAAAGTAATAAAAATGAATGACGGAGGAAGCACAGAAAAAGACATTATTCAAGAAATTGATGTTATCGAAAGTGAATGCTGATCATAAATGTCACAATCTTCCCTTTTTTCTTTCTACACTGGCTATTTGAAGTGTCAAATAAAGAGTACACATAGGTTTGTGTGTGTGCGTGTGTTTTCATCTGAGATAAAATGTGCTGCTGTGAAAAGTCCCCTGTTGTGAAAAATGGCTTGATGATTTTGCTGTAGAGTTGCATTGTAATTATATCAATGCATGCTGGCATAAAATAATACATTTTCAACACACTTCCAGGTCAACTTTTAGAATATCTTTTAAAATATCTGTATGGCATTGATTTTAAAGGGTGCTGTTGTAATAATAGTTTGGATTGATATTGGTGTTTTGATAACATAGTTTGGTGTATATTTAAAATGAAACCTATAATACAATTAATTAGGAACAGGATTTATTTGGGTGGTGGGGTCGTTACTTTTTCTTTTTTTTTAACTATTTTGGACAGTATGGGATGCACAGGACTTCTTTAGCTGCTGAAATTTGATGTCGCCAACATTGAATTATTTTCTTAACTGAAATCATTGCGTTACGGCTGACATATGTCTTGCTTGCAGACTTTACAACAGCCGCAACTACAACAAAAACCTTTCCAGATATTTCTACAAATATTGACACTTGATCTTAACTTCTCATGCTCGTTTCCTTTCCTAGAGGGTGGTTGAAAGAAGTAACCTTTGGTAAATGTGGCATGAAAAGTTGCACCGAGACACCTCTCTTATGTATTCCAATCATGTGAACGAACTAACCCCAAAGTACTCGTGGGTCATCGTGTTCAGATAGGAGAGGAAAGTCCAGCTGCAAAAATGACAACCCAAGGCCTTTCACTTCCAAACGACAAGCATTAAGAGGAAAGAGTGGTGCTCACACTGCTCTGTGCTGCCATCTGCAGGTAACGCACAGACTTTCTGCCATCTCTCACTGGCTTCAAGGAGTACACAGACGCTAGGCATAATTGTGCCTGCAGACGAAGGTGGTTGATAATATCGCACAGAGACAATATCAATGGTTATAACAGATGTGGACAAAAAATTCAAAACAACACGTGATGATGACTCCTACCTTTGTCAGACCAGCTGCAGCAGCCTCCTCCAGGAGGCTGATGACTGTGTTTAACCTTTCTTCACTTTCATATCCACTCCTGGTAAGGAGCAGCTTTGCACAGCGGTATTGAGCTTGTTTGTGACCTTCTGCCGCTGCTCGCCAATAGTAATGGGATGCCTTCATGTATTAGAACAACCAGTAAATTGCAATATATAAAAATCAACATCTATGTTTTTTTTTCCAGTGTCTCCAAAACAGTGACTCTCAAACTCTGTTTTTTACAACTGAACTCCACACAAGCAGCTTTTATGCCCTAGCAATAGGCAGTGACTTGACAAATATATACACACCATCTCTTGCCCAAAATGAGCCGTGCCAGGCAACATCTTATCCGCCATGGACAGGCAGTATAAAAAAATGCGTTGACAGACCTTCTCCTTGTCCTTGTGGACTCCTCTGCCCTTCTCATAACAGACACCGGTGTTAAACAGAGCCTTGCTATAGCCATGTTGAGCTGCCGCTAAGAAGCATGTGAAAGCTTCCTCGTTGTTTCCATTTTTGGCTTTTTGAAGACCTGTTGAGAAAAGATAAAAAGGAATTCAATCATGAAACACAATTTACATAACAACAAACACCATCACTTTTCACAGGTGACACATAACACCTACATAAATCTTGTTTCTAAAATGCAAGAGGTAGAATACCGAACTGATGATTTCAGAAAGCATCCACGATGGGTTATCATGTATTTGGGATGCAACCGCCAGTCCAAAGTTCATAATATCTCAGTGTGTTTTTTTTAATTTGAATTATCTGATTTAGAGGGAAGCAAAAACATCGCACAACCCACACAAGAGCGTGGTAACACTGCAATAAATTAATCAGAATCTGCGAGAACCAAAACTTGAACTTGAGAGATGGATGGATTTGCCTGTATTAGTCTCGCAGTGGAGAAATTTACATTTCACAGCAACACAATAGACTCATTAAGTGTGAAATAAAATTGGCTAAGCGGGTAGCAAATACAGTAAAGTCTCGTTATATCGATATCGGATATATCGATAGTCCCGGTTATATCGATACTATTTCTATGCACGCACGGAGAAAATTACATGCAAACAGGGTCGGATATATCGATAGTCCCGGTTATATCAATATTTTTTCGGACTCCCTTGAATATCGATATAACGAGACTTTACTGTAATTAAATTGTGATATAATATATACATATCTATATACCAATGATGTTGAGGATTATCGGGATGCTGCTGTCAGCCACTTTTTCAAGGTTCTGTACAGCTTCTGCCAGTCTCTCCTCACCTTCAAACATAGACTGAAAGGCAAAGTATTACATTTTGTCTTATACATAGAAACACCCAATTAAAAATAAACATGACTTCACATGGCGAACCTTGTTATGAGTCTGGTCCCTCTCTGTGCTCTCTTCTGCCAAAACATTTTCTTGCAGGCAGGAGGCAGACATAAATGCATCACCTGGACAGGGTAAATATGTAACTCAAACACTCGGCCAAAAAAGTTTAAAAGTGCTTCAAAGATAGCGGCAATAATAACTTGTACATAAAACATTTTGTTAGCTTCAGTGCAGCATGGAGAGGTGACACACCTTGTAAAGGAAAATCATGGCCCAGTTCCAGGTCATGCTTTGAGATGGTGGCGTGAGCACTCAGGCAGTTCTGATCACTGCTGTTTGACGTGGCACTACTTCCAGTACTGGTCTGCCCAAAGGACTGATTGTGCAGACATGACACGCTCGTTCCTTTGAGTACCACATCATTCCTGGAAACTGAAGACCACCCCCCGCCCCCACCGTCCCAAAAAAGAAAAAAAAAAAAGAAACAAATGGTGTCATGAGCTTGAAAATTCAGAAAGTGCAATTCTACTTGCAGAGATGCAACGCTCACAAATGTCCCACAGGAGGCGGTAACCACACTTCTGCAAAGTGGGTGGTGTCTTTTGGACTGAAGAAGTTGTAGTGGACTCATTGCACGAAGAGAAACTGGAGTGGATCCTCCGGCAGATCTGCATGAACAGCACCGCTGTCGCACCCTTTAAATGAACAGTGGTCACTCTCATCACTGATGAAGGATTGTTAGGTGTGTGTCAAATGATCAATCAATACTAACGAGTTGTGCACCAAGCTGTAACTTTTCACTCTATTGTAAACACTTGTTTATTCAAGGATCATTCAGACTGGATATATGCAGGTGGCCCTTTGTGACACATTCACACCCGAAAACAATGCTGGGTCCAAACAGATGATGGACTACAAAACACTATTTTAACAAGATTGGAATCTTATCCATAGTTGATATTGTATTTGGATAAAACTGAGTATCCCTTCATGAGTATCATTGTGCAATCGTATTGCTTTCAAATCTTAGCATGAGTTTGTTCTGCAAATGAATAGTGTAAATATGCTCAAGCAAGCAACAACAGTTTTATTCTGTGACTATAAAGTGTCCTTGAGAGCTTTGAAAGGCGCTTGAAATAAAATGTATTATTATTATTATTATTATTATTATTGTTATTGTCAGGACTGTGGAAAGTCTGAATTTAGACTGAATGACGGAAAGACTGAATTGATAAGTAAAAACTATCTGATGCTTTTACACTGTCTAGAACGCAGCATTTTGAGTTATATTTGTTTTTAAATGTGAAAAATCATATTCGCTGATCCAGGCCCTGTCGGGCATGACTACAAACACACACAATACAGTATCTACAAAAAAATTTTGGGACGAGCAGAAAAATGCCCTATCAGGTCATTTCTGATCCCTTGACTCCTCCCAGCCTCTCAAGGTAAAAGAAAAAAAATCAATGGACTATGTTTCAGGCTCATTAACAGTTTTAAATGACAAGAAAACATGCCGAAATGGGCTGACTCCGTGATAATATTGTGTGTGGTTGAGATCAGTCAGAGATACCAAAAAAGAGGACATACCCATCCGACTGCATCAAGAGCTGTGTAACGAGGTAGCTCTGTGGAAGAGAATTTAAAGGCCCGCTGTTTCTTCCTCCTCTCATCATCCTCCTCTTTATGAGAGCTGAAAGAGTTTTAAAAAGGAACATGTCCATTACGTACTGTACAAAGGGCAGAATATTCGGAACAACTATGGAAAATACAATAGAAAGATAATGTTAACGCACTGAATTCAATTTTTGTAGAAATAGCTATTTCTGAGCTGAAATGCTGTGGAATTAATTGAGTTGTTGAACTACTGAACAGGACATATAATTGGGATGGTTTGAATCAACCGAGAAACGAAGACGGAGACATCAATCTATCCATTTTCAAAATTGTTTATCCTGTTCATGGTCACGTTGGTGCTCGAGCCTATCCGAGCTCATATGAGGCAAAAGGCAGATTCCACTTTGAAGTGTCGGTCAGTCAGTTGCAGTGTACACACAGAAACAACCAACCATTTATGCTCACATTCACACTGTCACTGAGGGTGACCTGAACCCACGCTACCTGCACACGTCGATTGTTTGAGTGCGCTGTCACACTATGAGTGACGGCAGAAAGAGACAAATATGCTCCATATGAAATGACAGAGCCCAAGATGTCCCTAAATGTCCAAACGGTTTAAAGTAAAAATGATTTAAATTGATCAGGAAAAGTGAAAGGAGGAAGTAGTTAGTGAAAACATTTATTAAATTTGGTGTATGTACTGTGAAAATAGGTGAAGTTTAATGTGAAAAGTGTGGACTTCTAAGAACATGGAAAATATTTCCCAGGATTTTTTTGTAACGGTTTCTTTTATTTAGACAGTGGTATTTTAGGTTGTTTAATTACCTGACATGTTTCGGCGTGCACTTCCGCCTTCCTCAGAGTGTCACTAATATTGTTGTGACGTGCCTTTATCTGCTATGACCTGATTCTATGAGCTGATAAAGGCGCGTCACAACAACATCAGTGACACTCCGAGGAACGTGCACACTGAAAATATGTCAGGTAATTAAACAACCTAAAATACCACTGTCTAAATAAAAGAAACCTTTATAAATTAGATAATAAGGAGACAGAATGAACTTAACACAACTATTTCCCGGGATATTGTAAATTAGTTCCAGAGTTTAAATATGGGATTGGGGAAAGTGGGCAATTTTTTAGTCTAATGTCTAAATCACTTGATTGGTGTTATTTTTTGAGATGTAATAATTTGACATTCTGTGAAAACTGGACATTTTTGGAATGTTAAAATGGTAACTAGTCTGGATAATGGATCAATGGAATGCAATCCCACTCTGAATTTTGTGAATATTTTAAAGTTTCAATGGGTTAAATCAGTGCTGAGATGTGGATGGAGTAGGATACCAGAGCATTAGTGCTCACACAGGATTAATCAAACAGGCATTCTTGTCTGTATTCTTTAAATTGGAAAGCTGATATGGCCAAGATACACGTTAAACAATGAAAGGTCAAACATAGCTTCTTGTGAATGTGAATATACCTGCTGTCAGAAGAAGTTCTTGGGGAGGAGAGAGCAGTGGAGGTGTTGATCACCTCATCTTCGACATGGTGATTTTGGGGAAGACGCAGCGGGTTGTTGGAGTGATACCTATGCAGCACTGCAAACACATAAACAGAAAAAATGTTTTACGAAATGGTGTACATCTGGGAAAGTGACCAGGTGAAACCAGGTGACCTGAAACAGATACAATCACAAACTTGGTGTCAGACGAGTATTTAGAAATATGTTGAATGATCTTAAATCATCGACATTTCTACTATTCAAGTGTTTCCATTATGGCTTTAAAAATAAAAGAAGTTATGTCCCAAAGACAGTTAATATGTAATATTTACAAAAAAATAAACGGCGTCCTTGAATCTCTCGTTAATATAACATTAAAGCACAAGTGTGAACATTTTTTAAACTGTCTATCCTTACGATTTAGGCCCTTTTCCAAACAAACGCCGTGAAATAAGGCGAATAAAAACACTCTGATCGTGCATACCATGTACGACAGGTAAAACAATAACGCCAATATTAAATGTTATAAATAATTATAATTCAACACATTACAAAATACTGAAGACCTTAAATTCACAGTGACCAAAATAAACAGCAGGCCAAATACCGGCGTCACTCGAGAAGTTTCCATGGTGCACAACACATTCGTCTTACCTCTCCAGGCGAGTCCTTTAACTCGCCACATTTTTCTTCTTCTATCTCACCAGAGCTTCCACCACCGAGGAATGCTCATTTTCTCATATTTCGTACCGTAAACAGATATGTCTTTCGTAGCAGGGTCGGTCCATGTCACCAAATCGCACGAAAACAAAAGTCACGAGTGTACTAGCGAGAAGCAACCCGGAAGTGGTCGACCTGACGCAATTGAAAACGTCTGAGTGGTGCAAAAGCGTCACCTTGCGGTGAAGACACGTACCAGAATCTCTTTCACATGGAAACTTGCGTCCGACAGAAGAAGAAGGCTTTATCCTCACGAGAGTCGCGGGGGGAGCTGGAGAATTTCCCTGCTGTCTCCAAGCAGTAGGCGGAGGACACCCTGAACAGGGCAACCAATCGCAGGACACACAGAAACAACCAACCATTCGTGTTCACACTCACCACAAGGGAAAATTTCGAGTGTTCAATCAGCCTCCTATGCATGTTTTTGGAATGTGGGAGGAAGCCGCATCATCTAGCGTAAACCCATGCCGGCATGGGGTGAACATGCAAACTCCACACAGGAAGACCGGGGCTGGAATCAAACCCGGTACCTCTGCACTGTGAAGTCGATGTGCTTGACGACAAGGCCATCCTGACTCTTAATATTTCCAAATTATTAGTATGTTTACTGTTGTAGAAATATCAACCAACCCATCTATCTATCTATCCAAATTTCCCCACTGTGGGACTATTATCAATTCTTCTTTATACATTTAAAGCTCTCCATAACCTTGCCCCCCATACCTATCTGACCTTCTTCAAATTTCTATTCCCTCTTGTTCCCTCAGATCCTCTTCCTCCCTCCACCTCTGTGTGCCCCCCCCTGCTCATCTCCCCCAAACTGTGGAACGCTTCTTCTTCCTCCCAACATTTGTAACATCGATTCTCTTCCCACCTTCAAATCCCATCTCAAAACCCACCTATTTAAAATTGAATTTTCTGTGTAGCTCTATCTCTTGTTTCTATGTATGATTGTATTTTATTTATTATTGTATCCATGCTTGTCTGTGACTGTAAAGTGTCCTTGAGAGCTTTCAAAGGCGCTTGAAATAAAATATATTATTAGTTTTATTATTATAGGCTTTCTGAATTTGATTCTGATCCATCCACCATGACACCTTGCCATTGCTTCGCAGTGTCAAACATGCAAGGTCCTTGCTATCTAACCCACACTTCCAGACAGACGGAGCTCAACACCGAGTTCCTTTGAATTCATAATACAGTTTGAATAGCCTTCCTCTTGAGTGGTTGCCATGGTGATACACTGGCTGGACAGAGCAAAATGTCAAGGATGAGGAACGAAAAAAAATATCTGTATTTCACTCTGACAAGAATGGCACGGTGTTGAACCTATTAGCACGGCCACTTCAGTGTAAGAGGTGCAGGGTTCAATCCCATTCTTCCTGTGTGGTGTTTTCATATTCTCCCCATGCCTACGAGGGAACTCTCGTTTCCTGCCACATTCTAAAAACATGCATGGTAGATTAACTGGAATCACGACTGAGTGTGTATGGTTGTTTATCTATGTGTGGTCTGCAATTTGCTGGCAACCAGTTCAGGTTTGATCGATTTCACTCCCCCAAATTAAAACTCTCGATAGACCAGCAATTACACTATGTGCCCAGAACACAGTAAAATGAACTTGTCATTTCAGAATCAGAATCAGAATACCTTTATTCGTCCCACAATTTATTAGAATAATCAATATTTTTTAAGCATGGTTCATTTTTAAGACACATTCACTTGTCACTGAAGTCATACATAAAAAACAATGGGCAGAAAATGGAAATGGCAAGCAGAAAACGTGCTGAGTTTCAAGACGTTGTCAAAAGGAAGTAAAAACTCAAATTAATCAAACTACTGTACGTAAATTATTATTAATTATTATTGTTATACTGTGCGTGACACGGTGAGGCATTTGTGTTTGATGTGTTCATTACCGCATGCATACAGTAGTTGTGCACGCTTTGGTGAAGTGCTGCCTCCTTGAGTGAAAATGTTTTAACAGGTGTTCCTTTCCTCTAGTAACATGAAGCTCGTTCAGTTGCACAGCCCCATCTATCGTCATGGTAACGAAAGGCCATGTCCATTGACCCCACAAAACAAATGGTGATCAGTGTATATGTATTTATTTATTTATTTATTTATTTATTTATTTATGGATTTATTTTTAGCATGAGACAGAATTGCGAAATTATTTTCGACCGGAGTATTCCAAGTAAATGTAATTCTTTATCACATTTTTACCCACAAATATCAGAGACCTTGATTAGGACATTTGGAAACAGTCTTAAAACGTTGAAAATAATTAATATGTCTCCTTTCATGTTTTGATTCTTTCACATTCAGTAAAATCTACAGGAATGAGAATTCTCAAATGGAATTAATCTGAGTCGTTAATACATAAAGCATGATATTAACTACATTTTCAAATTATAAAGCAATACATCATTTTGTTTTCAATGTTTTTCATTTTCTTTCGTATGGTGCTTTCAATACTTTCTATTATAGACATTTATTTATTTTTTAAGTTATTTGGAAATCACCATTGTGGTTAATTTATGCATAAATCTTATATTGAGTGGAGATCTGATACTTATTTAAGCTCTGTGAACATGTGCAGGAAACTGTATTGAAACTTTCTAACGTTGACTCAGTGTGAAGGGAAAATTGGCAGATGTCTCAGGATCAGGAGACCATGATTATTTTGTTAGCTGTTATCCCCGTTGTGAGGATGCTTTCTACGTCTGTGTATTTGAGCAGTGTAATTTGCCAAAGCCCATGACATGAACAAAACTGATATCGAGATTACTGAAAATATATTGGCTTGTTGTAGTGTGTGTTTGGGGCCCCTCAGCGAGAGGAGACATGACCTGTGCTGACCGACTGCCTCGATTACACTTCCCAGTCAGTGCAGTAGGCTCTCACACTCCTTGGAGAAAGAGAGATAGATAGATGAAGAGAGAGAGAGAGGGAGAAAGAGATAGACAGAGAGGTGAAATTTGTGAACTAAGGGGTGGAGGAAACCAAGGGGGTGGGAGGTTGTCGCCCCCGTTTTCTTTACTCTCTCTTTTACTCTTCTCTTCTCTTGGTCACATACATCCTCACACATAAACACAAACACACACACATATATACAGATGAGGACTCCAGTCCTGCGATGGCGAACACAATTAGCCCAGAGGAGAGCTCCTCCGCCCAGGGTGCCGTAGCACCATTGGAGCCTGACCTGGAAACTAGCGGAGAACCCGACTTAGCAGCAAAGCCTCACCTCAGCGAGGCCTGTTATGAGAGAGAAGATGAGAAAGAGGAAGAGCAAATAGCACTTGGGCAGGCAAATGCTCAAGGTCAGAGTGTGGAGCCAGAGTGGGTGGAAGAGAGATTCAGGATCAATAGGAAGAAGTTAGAGGCAATGTTGTACGGTAAGTCAACACACACAACACAATTCTAATTTTTGGGTAAAATTGGATTCTGGCCCTTTGTGTCCACCTCACTTTTTGACACACGCACACGCACACACACACACACACACACACACACACACACACACACACACACACACACACACACACACACACACACACACACACACACACACACACACACACACACACACACACACACACACAAACAACTGTTCTCGCTCACACTCATATATAGGTACGATTTAGCCTGCCATGCATGTTTTTGGAATGTGGGAACAAACCAGAGTTCTCTGAGAAAATCCATGCAAGCACGGGAACAACATCGAAACTCCATACTTAAAGGGCATAGTCATAGTGAAACACTGCCACTCTGCACTGTGAGGCAGACGTACTAAACTGTTGATCACCGTGCAGATCATTCAGATGATGATGATGATTATGATAGTTAATCACATTACAATATATCATTAACCCATTTCCAGAGAAGGGTGTAAATTCCTGTGATAATACGAGTTGAAATAATAAGCGAAGATAACTTCTGGTGACTTCTGGTGGAGAGGATTAACTTTAAATTGAATATGTTTCAGCATTTGTGCACTGAATAAAAACGGAGGACATTTCATATAAAGACAGGAACCAATGTTCGTTAGACATTAACATAAAATGGCAAATTCCTAACTGTCTGTGCCTTGTCAAAAAGGGCCATAATTGACATTGCACAAGGCCTGGGGTTTAATCAAATGAGCTTTTTTATTGCAGCCAGCCTAAATGCTGTACCACAAGTCTCCCAGCGCTTGTAGCTTGTTGCCACCATCCATGCAGTAAAGTCATGTATTATGAATGATTAATGACACCCAACGGGTGATGCATTCATAAGTCTTATTGCTATTATCATGCCTGTCTGGGATGAGGAGGTAACTGCAGCCATTATTTATTTCAGTCTGGCGGTTTTATGCCGAATGCCTCTACTGTGCCATTTTGAAGATTCATTCTGGCAACGCTGTACATTTTGACTGGTCAGAAGCAACTAGGTACAAATAATTCTGTATATATTTTTTTTTCTCGGTTACTGTATCTGTACTTAGACAAAGAATCTCCATGGCCTGAATGAGATACTTTGTGTTTGAATAGCCTCAGTGAGGCTGTTAATTCTGCATCTTGTCAGATTGCCCTCTCTTTGACTGTGAGGTGTTTGAGTGGATTTTCCTTCACAATACTTTTTAGTTTTGTATTAGTGCTCTAATTTATGTGGTTGAGTGGGAAATATTTGCGTCACTAAATATCACTGGCGTCATTAGCCATTTCCAGGCTAAATTGTGGGTCCCCACTGCTCCCAATCTTTGACACCTCCTCTCTTGACCCAATACTATTCTCTACCCATTCCTCAGCTCTCACTAGAGTTGCCCTTAGTGATGGTGCGTAGGCTGTCCAGGCACTACCCCCAACCTTGTAAATGTCACAGTGGATATGTGGCCTTTTAAAATTGTTTATGTTCCAAGAAATTTCTCATTCCTTTTGTGCCGGTTGCTTGGCTAACGTCAACATTAAAAAACTGTTTGGAGAGTTGCAGTGTGGAAGAATTCACAAAAATGGAAAACAACTATCTAAATTCCGTACTGCCAAGTTTCATAATATTTAAAAAAAAACCCTTTTTCCAAGACAAGGTAGCTTTGCCTGTGCCATTTCGTGCATTTAGGTAACTCAATGTTCATCAGTGTTATACACAATACAATACATTACATATTGGTTTATATAGCGCTTCAACAACAGCTGAAGCTGCTACAAAATGCTGAACATGTTATATAATTAAAATAATAACATTTGTAACCAAAAGAATGTACTCCAATCAAAGCAAAGAAAAAAAAGAACAAATTCAAACATTCAAATTTAAATCAAAAGTTGTTGACTAAAATTACTTAAAAAAGTACATATGTATTATTTAATTTAGTTCGCTGATGTTGTAATTAATTTGCATCACTTGACTGCATTCATTCTGTGTTCGGTTCTCTCCCAGCGACTGTATGAAGGTGCAATTGATTGGTTATATGTAATGTATACTTTCAAGCCAATATGTATGCAAGTATGACAAATTTACAAATGAAGATTTTTTTTGGTATGGCAGAATGCTAACGCTCATGTGAATGAAGTAGATTAAAAAAACAGCTGAAACGTGGCAGTGGTTCATCTCTTCACTTGTATAACTTGATTCATTGCAGAACTGGCACATTTGAAAATGGTTTGCATTTCTTAACGAGGATATATTGATCAAGGTCTTTGGCTGATCCAGAAAGTGGCAACTGCAATGATTTGTAGTCATTTAAATCTGTTTCATTTTGCTTGTATTTATTTTAACTGTCTTTGTTGCAGCTCCAAGGGTTGGAGATACTATGACGGGCGAGGAGTTTTTTGAGAAAGTAAGTTAAACATCAAAAGTGCAAAATTTTATTTGCAATACAACACAAATGAAAGTTTCCTCCTCAGTAGTGACCATTGCTAACATTGCTGCATTAACTTTAGTGAGTAGTTATGGCTGAGAGATTGGAGCATTTCTGTGAAAAGTCCCGCAATAACAGGTGTTTTCATTGAAGTGATGACAGTCTTTGAATTGCAAATGAGCCTTTGTATTCTAAGAATATGTACACATTGCAAATATTCCCGAGACTAACAATGACAAAAGCCTTACTCGGTCTTCGCAGCTCTTTTTCACTCTCCTCATTGTTTGGGCTTTCACAGGTGATGAAAGAAACTGACACACAGGTGAAATGGCCTTCTAAATTGAAGATCGGAGCCAAGTCAAAGAAAGGTCCGATAATTTGCTCATTTATGTTATACCCTGTTCATTTACATATCCTTACCAGTGAAACTACATGGAACAACTTTTGATTATAGATGATGTCAAACTGAGCTGTTACCTCTTGCAGACCCACATGTGAAGGTGGAAGGGAAGAAAGCCAATGTTTTGGAAGCCAAAAAGAAGATTCTAGAAGTACTCGAAACTCGGGTACTGATTGTAATTTTAAACAAAACTTGTATATTGACATCAGTGGCAAGGTGAAATGAAGTCTTGATGCATTGAAATACTCAGGTAAACAAGGTGACCCTCAAAATGGACGTGGCTTACACAGAGCATTCACATGTGATTGGCAAAGGTGGTGGAAACATCAAGAAGGTAATGGAAGTCACGTCCTGTCATATCCATTTCCCGGACTCCAACCGCCACAACGCTGCAGGGGAGAAAAGCAACCAGGTATGTGTATGGAGCCAAAGGAAGCAAGTAAGAAAGACAATTGCCTTGATAAAAGAAAACAAACAATTTTCCCTTGTAACTATTACCAGGTGTCAATTGCCGGGCCCATCGAGGGAGTGGAAGACGCCAGGAGGAAGATTAGAGTGAGTGATCCATTAAGTGGCCGGCAGTGCATTTTGTAGCTGGGCCTTCAGTGAAGTCAAAACACACACATTTTGCTCTGTCCAGCCAACTAAGCAAGGGAAGAACGTTAATGTCATCAAGATGGCCCTCAAGAGACAAAATTGATACCGGCTTTCTTAAGAAAACAGTCTTAATGCATTTATAGAGCACCAAAACTCCAATAGAAGTTATCTCAAGGCACTTGACACATTGAGAGCAGGTCAAAAACCTCCCTCCTTGACAGTGACGTGCGGTGAGGTTCATGGCTGGTGAGGCACTGACGTCATAAATGATGTCACTGCCAGTCTCTACTTAGTATTTGAACGGTAAATATGAAAATTCAGCGATTTTGAAAAAAATCCTAAAACGGTGAAGTTCAATGGACAAGAACTTTAAAGTACAAATCACTACATACATCTAACTGTTTAATTTATTTTTTCATTTGATATTTCCATGACAGCTTTCCATGATGACAGGTGAGGCACTGCCTCACCTGCCTCCACTGACTGCACGTCACTGCTCCTTGAACATATCTACCCAGTTTGTATTTGATAAAACCAACCGAATCCCATATGAACAAACACTTTTTTTGTTTTTGACCGAGGACAGGATAAAATCCCTTCAAGGAAGAAATATCAAACCGAAACTATGTTCTGGGGAGCAACGGTCTGACTTGTTCGATTGGTTTGATATAGACGCAGTGTAGATAGAATTGAGTAGACAGGGGAGAATTTGGATTGGATTGGATGTACCTTTATTCGTCTTGCAGTCGAGAAATTTGCATTTCACAGCAGCAAAGTGATGAAAGGAAAAGGAAAGGAAAGGAAAGGAAGATGTAGAAAAACAAAATACAGGACCTATTGTAAATGCATCTTGAAGTCAAAACAGCAACAACAAAAAACTATATAATAAATAATGTGACAACACAAAAGACACATCTTAAGCACTTTCTTCACCCTTTTTGTTAAATGAAGTAGTTCGAGATGAAAGAGGAGAAGATCAAAGCATCCCTTTCACCAATGGATCAGGCACCTCATGGTGAAATGTGCACATCGGCTACAAGCTAAATGTTAAAAGCAAACATGGAACTGTAGCATCCATTGATGAAAAGAGACTGTCTCATGTCTCTTGTCCCACGTAAATCCACTTCAATTCCAAGCTGTGACAGTTCCATATACTCATCGGCGCTCTGTGCTGACGGTCCTTTCTTCTCATCGTGGGCTCCTCGGGCCATGCATCCATCCAGCCACAGACTGTCCAGCAGCACCAACCTTTACGCTGAACAAAGCAGGGCTGTGAAGATAGATGCTGCCCATTACAGGAGCAAAAAAGAACACTCGCCCCAGAGCTGTATAGCAAAGACATTACACACATATTATACACAGTATGATGAAATTTAATGTGTACTGGAAGCATCAGAATTAAGACGAACATTATGAAATGAAAGCAATACACTACTGTGAATAAATGACAGTCATTTCATGGCACAAATATGAGCAATTAGGTTCTCAATGCAGATCAGTGCTGGTGACATTTCAATGGCCACACAAAAGCTCGTCCCAGAAGTGGGACAATTCATAATTTGACAGAGCTCATTTCTGGGTTTATTTTTTAATTTTACCAGGATATTTGTTTCCATTTGGGTCAGGATTCACTGATCAATAGAATAATAAGAACAACACCTGATCCGCAATTACACCGCCATACAGTGGAGCCAATTATAGTATTTGGCAAAATGGTTCAATTGGTCTTTTTCTGACATCAACTCATGCTTCATCCTCTTTTTTTTCTTTTATATTCTGCTTTTTTTATGTGCTAGGATCTGCAGCCACTGACTTTAACCTTCGACCTGCCTGTCAGCCTGGCTCCTCAGCCCCTGCCAGATGCCAACTCACCTCTCATCCAGCAGGTGGTACAGACGTTAGGGGTGAATGTGAGCTTCAGAGCGGTGCCAACCCAGCCTCAGGCCCAGCCTGCTTTCTTTGGGAGCTGTTGCACAGTGTGGGGCCTGCAGGGTAACACCTCCGCCGTTAAGGTCAGTGCGACACAGTCAGTGCAGAATGCATCGACGAATACACACCAGCTGAGAGCAGGGCAACACGTTCTCATGTATTACGTGGCAGAAGGCGACCTGTGTTCTTATGGAGCTGCTCGTGGGGTCAGAGGTAACAGGGAGCATTGTGAACAGCCAGTTGGACGTTACCTCGCAGCAGCATCTCTTCTTGCTGGGGCAGAACGGAGCTCACTTCCTCAGTGTCATGCACCACACCCAGACTCAGATCATTTTACCGGACCTCAGCGCCCCCCAGAACCTCCCCTCATTGGTCATCCAGGGTACCCCTGATGGAGTGTGTCTGGCCCGGCAGCAGCTCATGGTATGGTTCTCATGGCTGTCTGGAATAAAACGTCAGTGGTCAACAAATTGTGAGGCACTTTATAATCCGGTGTGCTTTATACTGTATATGGAAAACATTTTAAAATACAACATTCATTGAAGGTGCGCTTTATGATCCGGTGTGCCTTACAATTCAGAAAATAAAAAAATTATCAATGTCAGTGTTTTTTTTCTTTTTCTGTGTACACATAGGACTGTCTGCCTGTGTGTTTGATGTTTGACATGCGGGAAGGTGTGGAGGCAGATCCTTGTGTACTGGCTCAGATGATGCAAAACCTTGGTGTCTTCATTACTGTAAAGCCTAAAGTGAAGCAGACAAACAAGGTGCCACCATATTATGAACCCTGTTCAATTGCACCCTACCCATGATTTATTTCTCAACAACACAGATTTGTATTTTGGTTTACACTTTTGTTTTTCTGAAATATTACTGCCTTTATGTATCTATTGCAGTCGGTGGTAGTGAAAGGTCTCGAAAGGAACATCCAGTGTCTTTATGAGGCCCGTCGGCTGTTGCTGGGTTTGGATTCTTATGACTCCACCAAAGTAACCAATGTGGCCCCTGATCCCATTCTAGCTGGGAATGAATTGACCAGTTATTGGCTCAACATGTTACTCCAGCAGCTGCGGCTCTCAGAACATGGTAAGTTTACCCACAATCCAAGTCTTTGAAGACACTTTTAAGTTTTGAGTGTTGGAAATTCTTGGCTTTTCTCTTCCACCTTTATTTGTCCATGTTAAACATTTTGTTACAGCTTCAGCTGCTGTTAAAGCACTATATAAATCAATATGTATAGTATTGTATTGTATCATTGTTTGTATTCAGGTTCTTGTCTGCTCATTCGAGTGTTATCATAACATGAGAGTTAGCATTTTATGTTCTATAAAGCGCTTTGTTTTTTACAGCTGCAGCTGTTGTGAAACCATGATAAAAACACATATGTATTGTATATCATTGGATTCATGAATATTTACATTCAACTAAAAGCTTGTGCTTATAGAAAGTTTTATAGAAGTTAACAAAGATTTAAGTGGCAAGTCCACTTCCTACACGCTTGCACTAAGGCTACAAGAACTATGCTAAACATACAGTTAAATTAATGCATCTCCGACGGTATCACTCAAAATTGACCATTACATTTGCATGTCTGGTTTTGGATCTCATTACATTGTGTAAGTATTCACAATGCTATGGCTAATCATTTTTGGACAGACTGACATCAATCAAATGCCATTTTCACATAACTTTCTCATCTTAAATAGGCCCATTCCCTGCACCTATTACAGAGGTTCAAAGTGGTACAAAGGCTCGCCCATCACCTCCACCCGGGCTTACCTCTCCCACTGACGAAGTGAGGGCAGGACTGAAGGGAACAGACAGTCGTCCTCTGGAGAAGGTGTTTCGTAACTTTCATCGCTGGAAGAAAAGAACACACACATTCAAAGAGTCATTTTTTTTATTTTCAAAATGTCCCTCCTGTTTAGATTCTAGAAAATGATGACCAGTCTGGCCAATCAGATGATGAGAGCTCGAAGGACACGGTGATGATGACATCATCAGAGGATGCAATCAACATCCCCACTGGACCCAGGATGAAAATAATGTGTCGGAGGGGGAGTCTCCAGGGTCCAGAGATAAGCAAAATTTTCAACCAAGTCCGACGACACTCAACAGGGCAGGCGATTACTTGCAGGTAAACGTCAAGACAATCATGATTACTGAGATGGCAGCCACGAAAATTTGAATTTGCATCTTGATCATAGTTATCCTGTTGACCTCATTCGCTCATTTATTTCATTTAGTCATTCATCCATCAACTACCCCACTTGTTCTCATTAACAAATGAGAAATAATGAGCAGTTTGAAATCACAGTAAGCGTGAGCACAACACAATTATTCGTCTGAAAGAAAAAAAAAACAATTGAGTAAACGCCTATAAGAACCCTTCAAATGTATGTTTTGGGCCGACAAAGGGACTTTGAATGGTGGCAGAATCACGTTTAAAATGATTTTGATTGTGGTTAGTTTTTTTTCTAAAAAAGGTCACATCCCATTTCTGAAAGTGTGCCCACTTGTGCAACTGCATTATGTTTTTAACTTTACTTTTCAAAAATACATCCATTCATTTTCCAAACCGCTTTCTCCTCAATAGGGTCGCAGGGTCTTTGGGTGCCTATTCCAGCTGTCTTCGGGCAGGAGGCGGGAGACCGCCTGACCGGTTGGCAGCGATTTATAGGGCACAAAGAAGCAAACAACCATTCACACTCACCTTCACACTTAAGAACAATTTTAGTGTTTAATCAGCCTGCCATGCATGTTTTTGGAATGTGGGAGGTAACCGGACCCCCCGCAGAAAACCCACACAGGGCCGCTGAGAACATTCAAACCCCACACAGGAAGGCTGAAGCGGTACCTCTCCACTGTGTAGTTAATGTGCTAACCACTTGACTACTGGGCCACCCGCTTCTCATGAAGACAAAAAAAAAAAACAAAAAAAACTCAATCATATGATTGAGATTGTAGGCCAGATAAATGATTGGAAAAATTATAGAATAATTTTTCTTGGTCTCTTTTCTAGCTCACAAAAAAATACATTTTATGTCCACTGTAAGGAGCCAATAACATGGTGTTTTTCTTTAGAGAATGGAAGGAAGCCAGAAAACCTGGGAATAGTATCTTTCCTCAACTAGCTGCCTTAAAAATATTATATATAGCATAGCTATGTGTTATCCTATCTTGATGCTGCCCTTGCCATGTCTGCCGTACTTGATTTTGTTGCGTTGTGTCCCTAGGCCTGCTTTATTTGCTTCTACACAGCCACCCAAGTTAATCCTGGTGAATGTGTGTTATCTCCTGAAAGCACAAGGATGCTGAATGCAGAAATGGAGCGAGGGAGGACGGAACGGAGGAATAGCCTTAGGAGAGACGTGATGCTGTCCCGGGATGTTTGCGCAGACATCTCGGAATCGGAGGTGTAAAAGAACACACAGAACTTTCTTTTCACTGTTGTAAATTGCATGATAATTGTGCAAATTAACACTTGGGTGCACACATTAATTCAAACCGATGTCAAATACCATTTAAAAGAAGTATACAAGGAAGATATGGTTCACAATTCTTGTGTTTGTATCTGCATGTTGCGCTTTCTGGTTGATTTTGGGGCTTTTTCGAGAACTCCTATTTAACCATTCACAATCCAAGATTTGTAAAAATATAAATAGGCTTTTCACTGTGGTGATGGCAGGAAGTGGTGTAAGCATTGGCACATATGCTGTAAATGGAGTTTAACATGTCTGATTTCCAAAGGGCAAACTTGATTTTCAACTCCTTGCATTATTTACCTATTTCATATCCTGTTTGTGCGCTGTAGGTTTATGACTATGAGAAGAAGAAATTGCTGGCGACCAGAGGTTAGTGCCTCTAAATCATTAATTCTTTTTCTGGTCATAAACTCTGCCTTCTGATGCAAAGTAAATAGTACAGAGCAAAGTCAAATCAGTCAAATCAAAGTCAAATCACTTCATAAAAAAATGTGCAGACATGTTTAGCGAATCATACATGTCCAAAATCAATTCAAGTCTGCCTGATGCTGAAAACAAAAAGGAAAACATTACATTTTCCTCTTTGGGCTGGTGTCTCAATATTTGTGTACTTTTTAAGGATTCAGGTCAATTGCGGGAACAATTGCTGACATTATAATCAAATTTACACACACAAAATGCTACTTCATCCATCACACAGAAAGATACGTACAGGGAAGATGCAGTGAAATGGGCCAAAATTGCCTCAGTGTTGTTTTATTATGGGATTATGAATTAGCTGTTTGAATGGGCCATCTGCCTTCTAGTCATTTAAACACACGTATTCCTCTCCATGGATGCAAACACTCTTGGCGGTAGCAGCGTTTTGTGCTTTTGTCGGTGTGACACATTCTGTTTCGAGTTCTGTCTGGTGCTGCTTGTTTTTCCTTTGTGTGTCTCAAGTTCACCAATTTGAGCTTGATGAAATATGCTGCACACTGGCAAACATAAGTACTGTTCCAGATGAATCATTTAACACCTCAACTGACTGTCCATTCGGTGAATTGTTGAATTAGCGGTGGAACAACTGCAGTGATACAGTAAACATACTGCATGGATCTGTTCTTGCCAGGACTGGTATTTTTCAGCTTTTTCGAGCTGTCTATCAAATGCTATTTGATTGATTTGTCCTATGACATTTTCAAATTGACCAAGTCAGAATCACAGCCCCACCCAGTTTCTAGGATAGAAACGTGGTCAAATTACCCCCAGTGGATCCTGAATAGAAGTCCAGATAACAGAATAAAATACATTTACACGATTCCTATCAACTTCCATACAAATAGGGAAACATTAAGGAAAAATCTCTCACAAAATAGATCCCATTTCTCATGATTTGCTTAGAGCGCACACAGTGAAATAAAATAAATTCTGAGAGGGGAATCCCGACTGGGCTGACAACAAATTGGGCATTAGCCAGGGGTTACCCTGAAATTGTTCCCAGCCAATTATTTTGTTGTTTCTTTCTATGGAATTAAAATCTGTATTCTGAAAAGTTTTTTATATGACATGATTCAAACGAAAAAAAATGTGAAAAAGAAATTTTTTTTTTTTTAATCTGCATCAAATTTGAAGCCCTGATTTAATTTGCTGTTAACCAGTGTTACAATTGAAAAAGAAACACTTCATCTATCCATTATTTGAGTCGATAATCCTGACAAGGTTCACGGTTCAGCATCTTCTATTCTTAAAGAATCATTGCCAGTATGCAGCATTGTTAAACACATGGGCAGTGATCCTACATATCACTAGTTCTTCCAATCTGTTTTCACAACTATCAAAGATAATGACAGTTATTTGTACGCTTCTTCACACAAGAGTACTTATAATTTATCTCTATGTTATCTTCTTCCAGCGATGCAGAGAAAGCCAGTGGTGACTGAAGTGCGGACACCCACAGACACTTGGAGTGGTCTTGGTTTTTCCAAGTCCATGCCAGCAGAGGCTGTAAAGGAGCTGCGGCACATCAGCCGTCGAAGCTACAAAGCCTACTTGAGCACAAGCAGTGGCCAGGTAAAATGACTACAATGAGCCATCTGACCAGCGACAGCTGTCAGGAGTTTTTCAACAAATGGTGCCATGTAGTGTTTTTTTAAGATCTGTGTGGATTCATGACAACCTCATACAATTATATTAAAATATTATCATAATTTTTTTGCTAGCTTCAGAACTGTCCAACCTTTGTTAATAATGTCCATCTATTTTTTAAAAGTCCATCATGAAAATGGCTTTAACAGTATATCTGAAACCAAATCCATTTCTTCTCCTCTTTCGGCTATTGTGGGATGACATAACCGCAATTAAACATCACAATATATTTGCAGTTTGCCACAGAGACAGCGTGCGAGCTCTGGCAGGTATGGGTTGCCAACTCGAAATCTGATTGGTTAAAGCAACAGTTTCATCGACATTCATTTTTATGTTCAAGAGCCCTCAGAACTGATTGTGAAGGTGCTGAGTGAGGTAGATTTCTGACCCTGAAATGTGATTGGTTAAATGCTTAAATACGAAACACATATCCGGAAGCAGCACAACAGGGGAAAAGCAATCAAAGGTAACTAAAAGACCATTTGGAATTATTTAATAAGAATTCATGGACAAAATATAATCACATATTTTTAGGCCAGAAGAGAAGGTCTTGCAGGCCCTGACGGCCCACCACTGCTTGAAATCATATGTTGCAGTGTCTCTCAAACAGTTTGTTATCTTGCTGAGTGGTGAACCAAGGAAATGCAAATACTCAATCATTCACGCCCTGATTCTTTGGTCAGCACGACCAGTTACATCATCCTGCTAACTTGACGCCTTCTTGTCGTTAAAAGAAAACAACTCTCAAATGGAGGAGAGGGTATCTGACTAGCTACTGTTTGATGAAAGCTATTCTGCCGTTTCTTGTAACACAATGGCGGTAGCACGTATACATAATATTGTGCCGGAAAAGAAGTTCCTTATTGGATGGCACTTGGTATTTTACATTTTGAACAGAACACCATTTGCAAAAATCACAATACAGTATCAGTTATTAGTTTGCTGTTCAAAATGCCCTTGATTAGTTGTTGGTGAATCCCTCTAGTGGTAGGTAGATGAATTACTGAATTGAATATGCACAAGAGTGAAGTGAAATGAAAGTTACTTTTGAAAATCAAATTGAATCATTGCACCATTGCAGCCATGGGCCAACCAAAGCGGGGCAGCATCTCATGGGAGCAATTCAGACAACTGGAGGGAGAGACGCGGATCGCAGCCCGCCTCATCATCTTCCTCCTCATCTACTTCCTCTCCATCCTCCCCACCACCAGCCTCGTACTCATCCTCTGCCCACTTCCCCTCGTTCGCATCCACCAGAAACAGAAATGACAAACCCTGTGAGTCCAAGTCCTTTTCTTAGTATTCATTTGCCCAAGACAGACATTAAGGCTTTGATTTTAACCCCTCGATGCCGACAGCCGAAGGCTTCCCGGGCTGCAACTACTTTGACGACGTGTGCCCATCGAGGAGAGCATCCACCTGCAGTCAGCGTAGCCCGTCTCCCCCGATAATGGATGATCTGCCGGAGCTCCTAAACCAGCTGGGGTTGATAAAGTACATTGATGTGTTGGAGCAGCAAGAGGTACAAACAAACAAAAACAAAACAAGCCTTGGTTTCATGGAACAAACACCAAAATTGAACTAAATACATTGAAAACAAACCTTGGAAACTCAGAACAAAAACAAAACATTCTTTTAGCTGTTATATACATTTTAGCTAGTTTTATACACATAAAATGCAGTTCCTGTTTCTTCTTTTTTAATTGGTTTTTATGTACTATAATGATGTCTATTTAGATTGACTACCAGACATTCCTCACACTGTCTGATGATGATCTGAAGGAAGTGGGCGTGTCCACATTTGGAGCTAGACGTAAAATGCTGTTGGCCATCTCAGGTAATATACTGGAGTTCTCCTTCTACAGTGGTGACTCGTTCTCGAAAGAAATTGAAATCTTCTTTTCCAGAGCTAAACAGAAGCAAGAGGAGACCTTCAGACACATCCAGCGTCAAGTCTGGGTACCTGGAAGGCGGTGCCAGCGGTCGACTGCCACGCATTGCAGACATGGAAGTCGCAGCACTGAGTAACCGCTGGTGAAAGGAGCTTTTTGCCAACTTTGATCTTGTCAGTTATACAAATACAGTTTGAACAGACATCTAATTTTTTTAAATCAGACAACAACAAACAGGTTGTAGTCATGAGTGCCTTATGCCAACATCCAAACTCCAAAGGTTTTTATAAAAATAATGACAAAGAGGTCTTCTCTTCAAAAAGTTTATTTTAATATGAAAAAGGCAATGATTACATGGAAGTTCTTGATAATTCTAAGATGAGTTTGATGTTTGCCTTTCTTCTTGAAAAATGTTGCTTTATGCCTTCACAGCATTAAACGCTATATCAAAGCAATTGTATATAAACTATATTGTCACATTGAAAAAATGTTAAAGTTGATTGCAGTAATCTGCATTTGGCAGAAAATAGAAGGACTGTGACGTATCTTGCATATTTATCTGATTGAATATTTAATAAATACCATTGAAAGTATATTTTAAAATAACTTGGAAGAATGCATTGGAAAAGTGTCATTTATTGTCTATCCTTGCTTCATAAAATGAAACTTTACCATGAAATACAGTAAAGTCTCGTTATATCGATATTCTCGGGAGTAGGAAAAAATATCGATATAACCCGGACTATCGATATATCCGATCCTGCGCGCATGTAATTTTCTCCTTGCGTTCATGGAAATAGTATCGTAATAAGCGGTACTATCGATATAACCGATATCGATATAACGAGACTTTACTGTATAAGCATTCTAATCCTTTATAATTGTTTTTTTAAACATTTGGGATATGGGGAGACATTCAGTACTTGGCCTTATCCAACCATCCAACCGTCCATCCATCCATCAATCCCTCCATTCACCCCGAGTCCACCCGTCCGTCCATACATCCGTCCGTCCGCCCATCCATCCATCCATCCGTCCGTCCATTCTCTGATTTTCAGATTATCCACACAAGGGGCACGGGCATGGTGGAGCCTAACTAAGATGTCTTCTGACAATAGGCGAGGGACACCCTGAACCGGTTGCCAGTCAATCGCAAGACACACAAAGACAAAGAATCATTCACACGCACAGGCACAACTAGTTATAATTCTTTTCTCTTGCATGTTCTTGGAAAGTGACAGGAAAGCAGAATACTTCATGCGAGCCCGAGAAGAATATAACATGTCCAAACGGACGGCCGGAGCAAGAATCAAAGCCTGCATTACTGCTCTGTGAGGCGGACATCTTAACCAGTCGAGTACGGTGACACTAGATATTGTATTTATTTTATCTTTTAAAATGTTTTTAATCAGATTTTTTTGCATCACTTTAATGTTAGTGTCAACATGCAAAAGCCTATATGACAAATGACAATAAAACAATGACAAGTTCCACCAGAGGGCACTGGTGTCACTCTTATATTAGGAGGTCATATTTGCGTTGCATGAATAACTTTTATGAACAATTACAATAGGATTAGCGCTCCCGGCTCGAAAGATGGAGTTGATGGTAACAAATGCATTTGCAATAAATAGATAAGACTAATGGAAATCACAATTAGAGGGGTGAAACTCCTTTTAATTTGGTTGCCTCATTTGACAGGTTAAATTGAATTTATCATCACAGCAACTGCCCATGAGTAATTTCTTATTCAATTCATTTACTGAGGGGCCCATCCACAATCTGATGCTGTCAAGGGGAACTACCTCGCTGGAAGAGTGTTAAATGAAAACAGTGTGAGCACTTTCCAACTGTGGCAGGGGTCGTCTGCACGTGGATGCAAATGAACCTGCACAGAATTTGAACGACAGGCTTTGCATGCTGCGAGCGGGTTGAGGATGAAATTGCCCTTGAGTAGAGTTGGTGGGCTGTGGCAGATTAGCGAGGGATAATCCCTACTCATTAGAATTGATATGCCAATTACTCTGGAAATTTCAGACTGGTGAACCTTCAGTCCCTTACACAGGTTAACGGTGTACTCGCTGCTTTGAATTTTGCCAGGTAGCTAATTGTTTTTCCCGAGTGAGAGCAAGTCACAGTCGGTCTTTGATGATGCAACCGGCATGGGCTGTAAATGGAAGTAACTGCAAGCAGAGTTGGGGAAAGTGCCATTAGTCTCATGGCAAACCCATACTGTAAATTCAGTCACAGTGGTGACTTCAGGTGTGTGTGTGTGTGTGTGTGTGTGTGTGTGTGTGTGTGTGTGTGTGTGTGTGTGTGTGTGTGTGTGTGTGAGTGAGATAGAGAGAGAGAGAGAGAGAGAGAGAGAGAGAGAGAGAGAGAGAGAGAGAGAGAGAGAGAGAGAGAGAGAGAGAGAGAGAGAGAGATCATTTCAGGCTACACGCAAAAAAATCTTATTCTAAATCACCGCTCCCCAGTCATTTAAATGGAAATGCCAATAACACGTTCCAGTCTACTCCCCTGCCCAATAAACACCCCCCCCCCCAAAAAAAAACAACAACAACTCATAGAATGCCACAACTCAGCTTGATGTGCAAGTGCAACCAAAATGTCATAACGAATGACCTCAAGCAATCTCTCAAATGACGAAGTAAGTGCATTGCATGCAATACGTAGCAATTTATCTGCCTCCTTTGTAAAAATCCACACAAAACAGTCAAATAATAGGTGACATCAGCAACAACTGTGTCTGAAATGTTATAAACATACTGTACTTGAAAAGAGAGACGACACATTTTCTATCACATTGGGATATTTTTGAACTGTTTTGAAGAAAGGAAAAAGAAAGGATATCCAGTGCTTTCGTCAACACAAAAATGGAAGGGGGTAAAATTGAATTGTAACATAATATGAGGGTTTAAGTGAAGTGCAGTCCATGTAATATGATTAGCGATAATGAGACGCACAATGATAGAAAAACAACTGGTACAGTAATATCATGGTACTTAGTAGTGGATTTTTACAGCGAATGACATTGAAAAATAAAATAAAAAATGCATACCTCCCTATTCTAAATACAGTTAATGTCTTTTTTTCCCTGTGTGGGCAGTAAGATGGGAATCTAGATCTTACCTCTCTGTGGAGTGTGCATGTTATCCCTGTGGTTGTGTTACAATACCTCTATCAACGCATGTTAGCAGTGTTTGAAATAGCGTCTGCCCGGTGGCCCGGAGCGTACAACTTTTACGTCGGGCGTACAACTTCAAGAAAAAAAAGCGAGGTTTCAAAACTCTGAAGTACACTTTTCAGTGTACTTCAGAGTTTTGAGAGGAGTGTAGTCCGAAGAATGCGTCTGATTGGCTGCCGGTGGCGAGTATGCAAATTGCCAAACGAACTTTCGTTTGGCAATTTGCGAGAGGATTTAACAAACATTATGCGTAATAATTTTTCGCGTCTTCGAACGTTCGTTTGGCAATTTGCATACTCGGCACCGGCAGCCAATCAGAAGCCTGCTTCGGACTACACCTTGACTGAAAAGTGTACTTCAGAGTTTTGAAAGCCGCCGAGAAAGTGCAGTTCAGGTTGCTTTTAGCAGACAACACAACGCAAGTGTTGCATTGTACACCGTGATGACAGCTGGAGCAGAATTTTCAACAATGTATATTTACCATAAATTATTTGTGGTTGGTACTTCCTTAATTTTAAAAAACCCTTCAAATTTTTGGGGGGCATTCGACGTCTTTATGTGTTTTAAATTGTGAAAAATCGGGTAGGCAACTTCATGGCCAGTCCGGCAACTTTTCAGAGTTGTCTGCCCGGGTGTCCACTAACTTCTTGTCATGAGTTTCAGACAATGATGTTAGGTTAATCAAAAAATTTGCCCATGAGCCTGAGCAGTTTGTCTGTACGTGTCCTCTGATTCAGCCCATGCTGACTCCCGCCTCGCGCCAATGTCAGAAGAGTTAAGATCTAGTGACCCATGACCCAAATGAAGACAGCACTACACTCACACATACACAAAATTGAGCCAGTGAATCATGCCAATGAGTTTGATGTACCTTTTTTTTTTTTACATCAAATGTCCATTTACCGACGAAACTCATATCATTGTTTCGTGATTACGTATTGTAGTGTTGTGTAATCTGGATCAACATTATTAAAGTGCATCGCAAAGATGTCCTACATAAAGTACTGACGGATGCCACATCTAAGCAGCATACCAACAACAAAAAGAAACGATGACGACTGGCAGTATAAGGAATCCGAGGCGGAAAGCTGCTTGGGAGACATCTCCAGTCATTAGTCTGTACGATACTCTCCGGCATCACAACAACGGAATATGAATGGGATTGTCACATAGTTAGCGCTCAAACCTCCAATGCAGTGGGATTTGTATTATTTAAAACAAAGACCGTTAATAGTCAAGCGATGAACTTGAAAATGGCTGGCTGGCTGAATGGAGGGATGGGTGGATAATTATCTCTGCAAATCCAAAGTTACACTGGACTGGTTTCAGCATATGTAAAACACACACACACACACACACACACACACACACACACACACACACACACACACACACACACACACACACACACACACACACACACACACACACACACACACACACACACAAAACATGAAAGGTACCTCTGTAAATTTAATTCATTATCATTATTTATAATAATAATAATAATAATAATAATAATAATAATAATAATAATAATAATAATCTGTTAATGAGTTGCCTACTCATTTTTGCATGATTATCAAGCATTCATGTCACAACAAGCAGCAGTTGGGCAGAATCCAATTACAACAATACCCCTAAAAGAAGCTCAAGCTATTTATTGTCATTCCCATCCTAAGTTAAAACAGAGAAAAGAGACTTATATTTTGTATATTTAAAATATCCACACACAGTAGTAGCTTAGCTTTTCAGACTACTAAATCAATGGTAATGTTAATGCATAATGTGAATTGCTGTAGATATATGGACTAATGAACAGCATCTACGTGATTCCAGATCTCTTCCTATGTATTATATTGTGGCCAAGGTCGGCGGAAAAGGAGCAGCAGCATAATGTTCATTGAACTCAAGCAAAAAAAGGTATAAGCCTCTATATGCATATTTATTATATATATATTTTTTGCTGTGGACAGTATTTATCAATGGTTCGTTCACTCAAATCCATTTTCTCCTCGTCGTTCTACAGTACCCATTTCATGACGTCATCCTAAAGTTGGTTACTGCGCACATCAACTATGAAAGAGAATTTAACAGTTGTTTTTACTCAGCAGCGCCGCACACCACAGACCAAACCAAGCTCATTGTCATTCATTTGGTTGCCCCTGAGAGTCAATGGCTCACCGTCATCACTCTGCCCATCTGAAATCGGTCGCCGTCTGCCCACAGCTGCCATCCTCGAAGCGTGAACCACAACCATCGGGCCGAGCAAACGGTGATGTTCCGCTCTGGTGGGTGGAGACCTCCTATTCAAGTGAATGAGACCCAGAATTTGAAAGGAGCTGCTGCAAATGAAAATGGTCGCTATGAAAAAAAATGGATGTGTTTAGTCTTTATAGAGGTGGCTTGTCACTTTCTGACATACAAAAAGGAAGTCTCTGTCATTTTCTCAGATTGGGCAGTGCTGATACTTCCAGTGGAGGAATGAGCAGGAACCCTGAATGGGTGGGAAAACAATATATTTAGGTGTTTGTGGAGAGGAATTTGCAATTAATAAAAAATGTTAACCGATAACCGGTCGATCTCGTCCCAACCCTCATCTATGGTCACGAGCTATGGATCATGACCTTAAGAAAGAAATCCCGGATACAAACAGCCGAAACGTGCTTTCTCCATAGGGCGTCCGGTCTCTATCTTAGAGATAAGGTGAGAAGCTCGGTCATCCGGGTGGGCCTCAGAGTTGAGTCGCTTCTTGAGAGGAGCCAGATGAGGTGGCTCGGGCATCTGATAAGGATGACTCCTGGATGCCTCCCTGGTGAGGTGTTCAGGGCATGCCGCATTGACAGAAGAACCCTGGGATGACCCAGGACATGCTGGCCTGGGAACGCCTCGGAATTTGCCAGGAAGAATTTGCTGGGGAGAGAGAAGTCTGGGATTCCCTACTGAAGCTGCTGCCCCTGCAACCCGATCCCGGATAGGCGGCAGAAGATGAATGGATGGATGCTGATTCAGCATCCATCACATGACCCCTTTAATGCTTTAAATTGAATTGAATTGTAACAGTGTTGCATTATTACACCTAAAGGAGAAAGGAGCGTCAGCGCAGAGCGCCGATGCGTATGTGGAACTGTTGCGGCTTGGAATTGAAGCAGATTTATGTGGAACAGGAGATGTGAGACAATCTCTTTTCGTCAATGGATGCTACAGCTGCGTGTTTGCTTTCAACATTTAGCTTGTAGTCGACGTGCACATTCCACCATGATGTCCCTGATCCACTGGTGGAAAGACGCTTTGATCCTCTCCTCTTTCATCTAGAACTGCTTCATGTCATCACACAGAGGGTACAGCAAGTCCTGAAGAATGAATGTCTCTCCGTGTCTATGTTTTGTCATATTGTCTCTATGCTGTCATATTATTATTATTATTATTTTTTTTTGTTATTTTGACTTCAAGACGGCGCCGCGAGAGTGGCTGCCTTTCCAGCAGCTCATGTATTTTGTTTTTCTACTTTCATTCCTTTCATCACTTTGCTGCTGTGAAATGTAAATTTCTCCACTGTGAGACTAATAAAGGCATATCCAATCCAATCCAATCCAATCCAATCCAATACAATCCAAACATTTTTTACTGATTTTTTTGGTCATTCTTGAAAAGCCATGGAACAAACTCAAGTGCTATTTCAAGGCACTGGTGGATACTCAAAATGCCTGAACCAGGCTTTTCTCTACTCAAGAAAGGGGTCAACTCACCACACTTTTGGCCTGTATATCTCTGAGCGACGGGGGTTTGCGCATGGCCCGAATAGATTTTTTTTTTCATCGGCACAAAATTTTTAACATGTTCAAATTTTCAATTCTGTTGCGACGAGACGAATGATATTGATTTAGGTGAAGACACTGATTATATTCGGCTTTCATTATTCTACTGCTGTTAATTGGGAAGATCTCCATTGTGAGACAAATAAAGGTTTTGTGTTCTTATCTGATCACATAGACACAGAGAGGACAGTAAGGTTCAAAAGACACCCAAAGTGCAACTTTACTTAAATTGTCAAACTAACAAAGAAAAGTTCACTTGGTTGGCGCGGGTTGGGGATGCTGAATACAGCCTCTTCTCTGCTCCTTCTTAGTCCTCTCAGTTCAGGGGCAGCAAATTCCAGAGTGCCCACGCGCAGCAACCCAATCTCAAGTACTAGCAAAATAACAAATTGCTGTTATGTTACACTCTGCACCCACTGCTATCGCCTTGCATTGCAACTTCCTACCTCCTGAGATTGGGAAAAGAACAAAAAAAAAAAAAAAAAAACAACAATAAGACACTAGACAGCATCAACATAGCGACATAGTATTGTAGCAGCCAAATAGGTATCACGTTCTGTTTTAAGCCAAGCCAGGTAAATCTCTCTTTTACAGGAACACGATGAGAAACATGCAGCAACAACAATAACGACACACCATTAAATCTCATTGCTACCTGGTCTTTCTGAGACAAGATCAAGAGTTAAATAATTTACAATCTTCCGTGAAATGGTAAAGAGAAAGAGGGAGCGTGTATTTGCAAGAACATCATTGAACACGGACAGAATGGAAGAATAATGTTGGGATCTACACTGGGGAAGGTTCTGTCCATATTTACATCCAAGACACTGGCTTTTGCATTTTGGGCAAACAGACAATAAAAGAGCAAGGCCATCGAGATGAAGAGGAACGCTAGTCCATGCTTGAATATTTACTGCGCACTGCCAATTCGGAGCAGAAAAGACAAAGGTTTTGTGTTTCCCTTCAGTGTTGGGAGAAACATTTTGGAAAGGAAAGAATGTGGCCAGAGACACAGACGAGGGCAAAGATGCGGATGGAGTTTACAGGGCCGAGTTCAGCGAAAAGATGGACTTGCAGTCGCGGCCACTGGAATGGATGCTGGAGTGGCTTCAAATCTGTGCTGGACTTTTCCTGGTTTGGCCGACGACAGTGTCAGAACCAATGGGCGGGGCGGAGCTACCAAACATAGCCAATCTCGTCATCTTTGTCGTCTTCTTCATCGTCGTCATCTTCAGTGAGATGCCGGGGGTGGATCCGCCCCCGTCTCTTCTTCTGCCGACCCTGTGAGGCTTCTTCCTCTTGGTCGTCGAGGAGGATGACTGCACCGCTGCTGCCGAAATCTCCCGAACTCTCCTGGTCCTCATCTGAAACAAATTCAGCACACACTAAATGTCTCTCATAAGTATTGGCAGTGCCCCCTTAGATGGTGCTGTTCCACCAATCTGCAGTAAATTTCATTTAATATACAGTATGTTAAATTGTAATGTAAACTGGAATACATGTTAAATGTGTGTCAAAAGGCAGTGTTCCTCTTTTTACTGTCCCTCAGCTCAATGAAAAATGTGAGTTTCTTCCATTCGGGTGCTTTCCTATATTTTCAGATTGGTGCCACCAGACACCTTGTTTTACCATCAACTACCATGACAGCTAAATCAAAAATGAACTCTACATAAAATGCTAAATCAGGACAAAATATGCGTATCACATAACTTGATCAACAATGAACTATACTTGCGCTTTATTATTCATTGAAGAGTAATTCAAGCTGTTAACATATTTTTCCCATAGAACAACAGTTAAGAATGTTCAAATAATATACTTCTTGCACACTAACCCATGCGGCCAAAAGCGGACCATTTTGACAAAAATCTTCACTGCCCACCAAGTGAGGCACACTGCAGATCGAACGTTGTGATCTAATAATAAAATTGCAATCCTTTATAGGGGTTTAAGACTCAGTAAACAGCATACTGTACTGAATAATTGTTGACTGAACCGCCAAAATGGCATGATTGGTAAGTAAGATGAGGGCTTACATAAAGAGAGGTCATGAGCGAGATGAGTATTTGGATGACAAATTTACCACAATTGGTTTTCTTGTCACAAGGATACATGAAATAAATATAGGTTATGGAATATACAGTATACTGTACTGTACATACACCCTTATGAATGGTTTGCTGTGCTGCCGTGGCCATCTGTGTGTCACTTATATTTGAAATGTGGAAATGAATGGTGTACAAGTTGCACCCAAAAGCCTACATTTTCTTCAAAAGACAACCCGGTGCCCTAAACGCTGGGGCATCTTATATGTGAAGTAATATTGAGCCGCAACAGGTTTCGCAACTACTGTCAGACTCCATTTCCCCCTGTAGAAGAAGTAGTGCGCGGTCCATGGTGATATATATTAAACACCGTTTCATTTCATTAATCTCTTAAAATTATGTTGCAAAGGGGAATTTTTGTGGCATAATGATTAGAAATTGATTTTTTTTGTTTTTTTTTTGCTTGTTTTTGTATTTAGTGCCTCAAGAATAACAAAATGTGTTCATTTCTCATTTTTTAGGCTTAAATATTAAATGAAACCCTCTAAGGAACATAAATGTTTTAAAAAAGGAAAATTTGTAATCTCTGAAAATTATATTTATTATTGTATTGTAATAAACTGAGATGAAACCCTGGAATATTTTTGAGCTCATACAAATGGAGAAAATACCACACATTATACTATTGTGCAATTTGTATTTTTGTGTTGGACATCACATAACAGAGTGTTTAAATATGAGAGATTTGGAAGCACACTAAAAATTCTCATCGGTCTTTAGAGTTGCAACAAAACAATTGCTTTCTGCATTAATACCAGGTTGTCATTATTTTTCTTCATTCACTGAATATTTCAAGACAATACATGGCAGTTGTTTGTTGTGTGGACTCTTATTCCCATTAACCTGACTGAAAACGTTGACAGCTGTGCTTTGCCGTCTCGTGTGACAAATTCTCCTCCTTGCAGAGCATTGGCGTTTTATCAAAGTGACACCCATGAGCAGAATATGAAAAGTAAACACAATCCAACATGAGTGACCCGAGGTTTGCTTACATTATCAAAGAATTACGGATGTATGAGAATAAAAGTAGAAATATCTGAAACAGTTTATCACAAACAGCACAAAGTTCGAGACATAGCAGTCAATCTGTAAGAAACTGCATGCTACGACAAGAGACAGACCGGAAGGGAATTATTACCTAAAGCTGCGCCTGTCTTACCGCAGTTTGGGTTGCCTTGCTTTCTGGAGCCGGCAATCTCATTACCATACTTGTCCACACACCAACACTGACCAATGCTGCCATGACACTGTGTTGGTTTAAAGTAGCCCTCTTCTGTACAGCGAGGGATATAGTAACCTGTATATTGACCACAGAATACATGGGAAATATTTAGGGACACACAAGAGGAAAAGTGTACAAAGCGATCAGATGATAGATGTCAAAGCTCTTTTAGTAACAGTGGGAGATTGCCCAGCAATTAGTACTGAGAGGTTTGTCGTACAACAGCCATACATCCTGCTTTAAGGCGGGCAATCACGTTCAATAACATAGATAAGCACACACAGGAAAGAAAGACTTTTGGCCAGACTCATTTTTCAAACTGTGTTTTTTTGCAATGTGTGATGGTGGGACAGATGGCGCTCAATGAAAAGTGCTCCCAGGAGAATTTAGTTGGAAACTCAACCAAACAATTGGAAGCTCTATACTGGATTGCAGATGGACAGGATCTCTTTTTCATGCTGTACTGTATCTACACTTATCCGCCCTACAAAATGGAAAATTGGCATCCACTTTCTCTTTCGACAGTGGAATCTGGACAATTCGAACCCAATTCATTCATTAAGATTCCAAATGACATGGGCTAAATGGCACGTTGACTCACACTAACAGATTGAATGCGCCGCTGTTGAAAAAAAGGTGTAAAAGTGGGACAGACCGCCATTTTTTCTTTTTTGTGCCTTTCGCCGTGGACCATTTGAGTGTGAGCACCACATGCGCAACATGAAGTGATGGAGTAGGAATGCTTTGGTGTAAAACAAACAAAACATGAGAGAAATGGATACACTCTCTTTGTAAATGCAGAATTGAAAGGAGTTTTGTCATTTTTTACCTTACAACTACTCCTTCTTGTATCGGCTCCGAGTTCACCTTTGGATGATTCGGAAGGTTACAAAATGACATTGCCAAATAGTCAATATGTTCTGAGAAACTTTTGTTCCTGTCATTTGACAAATAATGGGTAGAAAAGATCAGTTCTCCCATTTTGCCTGCACCTCCTGGTCATGAAACTGTACTGTAATTTGGCAGATTTTGACACGTTTTCACACATGTAAATGTGGCCCTTTGTGCTTAGAATGTGAGTTTTTTTGTCACATCACATCTCGTGTACCATTTTCTGTTCACACCATTTCTTTAAATAGGCCAGTCAATTTAATTAATTACACGATTCTTGGTGAACTGATGAGTTGAATTGATGAGTTGAAGAGATGAGTTGAACTGATGAGGATGCGGTTCAGCATTAATTGAAATGGCCCAAATCAACACACAAAGTGCCCGATTTGTACAAATTATTCAAATATTTCACACAAAAATGTATACACTAAAATTTGCAATCATGTCAAGCACATGTCATGACTTACATTCAAATACTATGCAGCAGTTTATTTTATTTCTTTTTTTTTGTGCGGACAGTTTATTGGATTGCACTGTTTTCATTGTTTTTTCTGCATCACCCTTGAAAAATCTACTGCAGGAGACTACACAATCCAATAATGTCGCCATTAAGCACATAAAGCTGTATACCGACCTATGAGGCTTTTCCTGCGACTCGGATTCTGGATCCTGCTCTTCTCAGCTTGGCAAGGCAAACCTACACACAAAGAGGCTCATCAACTTTTCACCCCAGTTACATGATTTTTTTTTCATGTTCTAAATGCATTTGTTTACACCTACCCAAAGATCTGAAAATGCTTTCATGTTTTAGAGCAAATTGAATGGTTCTGCCACATACAGAGTTCAATTGTGTCATCTTAGATTGATTTGATGTTCTCCCGAAAAGTCAAATGAAGTGCATTTTAAAGTGTGAGAAAATGAAATGAACTCATTGAGATTTTAATGGGTTGTAGTGGTGGCTCTATTTGGGAACATCCAAAATTGGTGCGAGACGGCTATCAAGCAAACATTATTACATTATATGCATTTTGATCGTTTCTCGGAAATGGGAAAGAGAAATTTGTCAAATATTTTTTTGCTTGCTGCGCAATAACGGTCCCTGGGCAGCAATACGAGAGAGATGTAAAGTGAAATGCAGAGTGAGCAGTTTGTTACATTGGTTCGATGGTCCGATCATTGTGTGAAAAATGACGAGTCTGCAATGAATTTTAGCTGGGTTAGATTTTGACATGGATTATTATGAGCAAGTATCCTTCCAAAAGACATTCAAACCTGTCTGTCCATGCTCACCCTCGGGTTTCTGGAAGCAGTAGCACCACTCGTTGTTTGACAGCTTGTCGTCCTTGAAGGAGTCACAGGAGTTGAAGAGGGGCTTCATGCACAGTTCGTACTTGTCCATGTAAATGGCACTCAGCTCGGATTCGTCCAGCAAGAGGTCAAAGTTTACATCTAGTTTGTTGAACATCCATCCCAGAGACTCTTTGCAGATGGGCAAGATACTTGTGTCAAAGTCTAAAAAGTCAAAAGTGCAGACAGGCCTCAAGTGAACATTTTACAGTGCAGCCCACAGGCTCTCTTGTCTGTTATGGCGGAAGACTGTGTCTTTTTGCGTGTCACTACGTGAGTCTAGTTTAGCTGAGTTGAAACATGATGACTTTACAGAGAACAGCGCAGGGTCGCTGTCAACATCGCTACCATCTCACATGAGGATAAAAAAGCTGCTATACAGAAATTGGCCACACTCACACACTTCAGAGAGCTGATGTACTCACGTCCGGTGGCTGAGTCAGAGCTGTCAGTGGATTTGAGATCTCTGTTGGCATCGAGGTGGAGAACTCCGAACCAGTCCTTGAGTCTCGCAGCCAGGCTGTGGAGCTGTGCGTCAGTGCACGCTATGCAAACACAAATGTGTGAACACTGAATGATAGAATGGTGTGTTTGTGGGATTGCAGGTGCATGATTGAACCCACAAAACAGCAGTACCACCATTGTACCCCAACATAATTGTGCATGATTTGTGCTGGAAACATTTGAAAAGGATATATTTCAAATCCAAAGTAAAACAAGCTTTCCCCTTTGAGGAACATGTTTCCAACTCTTGAGTGCCTAAAGGTTCTTTTTAGTGTAATGTCTTAAAACCCTTTAGCATCATGGTTAACACACTACTCTTACACGCCTCATAATCTTGTGATCTTGAGATGATCCATAGCACAGCTTTAAATATATAAAGAAGAATTTTTAAGTTGATTCTATATTTGACTGAGAGCCAGTGGAGCTCTTGGAGGACGGAGGTGATGTGGTGAAAGGATGAGGTTCTGAAGAATTCTGGACTAGTCTGTGGAGAAGTTTCTGAGGGACACCAAGGAGAAGTGAATGAAGTGTATGGAGCAGACTTCAGTGTATCTAACTTGCAACTTTCCAGATGACCGATCTACAACCCCAGCCAAACAGACACTTTTCTGTGTGCACGAAAACATTTGACCAAGTCCATTATTATTTTGACCCTCCGGGAACAAATGCTACAATTCAGTTGAAAACGATGAGCCTTCACATCTGAAAATAAAACTTTGATGCAGATATATGGGGTATCTGACCACAAGGAATATGGCTCGATTAGTTTTTTTTTGCTTCTCTCTGAAGTGTACTTTTTTCCTTCGTATCCCTTTTCCGTCAATGAAATATTGCACTTTTGACATTGCTCTCAAATTCCCATGACAGATTCGCTCATTTCCCATCTCTTCTGTCCTACCGCACTGTATGCATTTTCTGAGCTTGATATATACACCTGAACTTGAACTCGCTTGCCTATCCTTAACTCACTTAGAGAACCATGTTGATATTGCTGTCTCCTCCTGTTTCTTTTGCTCGCCTAAATTACTTTGAGAGCTACATTTCCCATCTCTCCTCTCACACATCACCCTACAAACTCCAGCGATAAGTGCTTCTATGGCTCGCTTTGATATCCACTCACTCTGTCCTCCTTTTCCTCTCCTCACTTTTTCATCCTTTGCTTTGACCGGTGCAGCTCTCAATCTCATGTTCTCGACACAAGTGTCCATGGTCTCTGATTTTACTTCACTTTGTACGATCTAAATTGCTTCTGGAAGAAAACAATATTGTCACCTGTTCTCCATGTGTAAGAAAGAAATCTGGAAATAAAAACATTTGCGCACGATGGGCAACTTGTTTTGTTTTTTTGTTGTTGTTTTGTTTTGCTTTCTGCTACCCTTTTTTTGGGGGGGAGGGGTTGCGGGGTATTACAAACACAGACTTTGTCCCCGTGGCACATATTTTAACTCTTGTTTCTCCTCAATCACCAAAACTATGACAGTATATTGTATGTTCCAGAGAATTACAAAGCAATTAATTTTTACAGATTTTTTTTGTAGTAGTGAGGCTTTTGGTGAATAGCAATTAAACATTCTGGCTGGAACGAGAAGGGCCGATGTCAATTCAGTCTCAAGTACCGTAGTTTGTTTGTGCCCTGTCTTGTGGGACCATTCACCCAGGAATAATTATTCTGCTCAACACTGTACTTGTATGAAAAATAGGAGTTCAAGGCATTTAAGAGAATCTCCAATACCTCACTTGGATGAAAATTAAATCAAGTCATCGAAAATATAAGAAATTTACTATTCCTTTATTTGAAATCTGCTTGAAAATAGCCATTGAAACTGCCTCCAATTGTTGTTGTTTTTCTGGTCAGTACATTCCAAGTAGCACAAGGAGAAGCATTTATAAAGAACACAACAGATGCTAATTTGTGATGAGAAACTTAAGCCAATAAAATGTGTGCCTGCTTAATGATCAATGAAATGACTCCGAGACTTTATTATCGGCCAATTTCTGTAGCCTTAACAGATCACTCGGAAACGCTTTTGGGTACAAGCCAAATGTTTTATGGAAGGCTGAACTATAGTAATCACAACGTCTGTTTCTTTTCATTCCAAAGGTGTTTGGTGCAGTTTAGGTCAGGTCTCTTATTGTTCCTCACAAACTTCACTCAAGTGCTTTATTCTCCCAAAAATTCACAGCATTTCGGAAGTGACTACAGGGTCTTCAACCTCTTATTGGCGAATCACATGAGTAAAAGCACCATTTATATATATATTTTTTTTTTCCAGCTGAAGAGAACCTCTCTAAATCGTGCCAGACGAAAGGGCCGTGTTGACCTCCAGACTGTGGCGAAGACAATTGACTGGCGCAGTGGATGTGCAGTATTAGGTGACACTTCACAAGTTATGAGTGGCTGGGAGCTGGATGGGTCAGTTTCATTAAAACGAAAACAACAGCATGCTGGATTTACTTTTACTCGTTTGCCCTTTATCACCAGCACTGGGGGTGATGGGCGAAGGCTCAGATCATGATCACTTTTACATTGCTCCTTTAAAAACATTCAACAGCAGTGATATATAGACCGCACTAAACATTTATTAGTAAAATGGAAACACATTATAGTTATAAGTATAGCAAACAGTCTACTCTGTGCCGTGTATACAGATAGTGCAAATAAAACTGTAGTTGGGTTGTTTCAAAGAGTTATTTGAGGACATTTCGTTAGTCATCATACAGACAGAATTAACGGCTTATTTGTTTTAAAGAAGGAAAGAACATAATGGAAAACAGAAAGCGAGTGGTCACAAGAAGTGAAATTATCGGTCAATATGTCAATAGATTAATTATTGAGTGTCTTTTTTCCATTTGTTAATATATTGGTGCAATCAAACAATTTGAATTGTCACTGCAACAGTGACTGAAAGAGGTCGCAAATTCATTTAATCCAATATAACTATTAGCCTATGTTTCAATACAATTCTGTAAGGATATTCAAATGAACACAGAATGAAATGATGCAAAATGAGAAAGCATGGCTACATTGGTTTGTGGGCACCAGAAGCATTAACAGTGTAGTCCTAAGGCCCAAGATTTAACGTGCCAGCATTTGATAATTTGGAGGAAAAAAAGACTATTAAAGGTTGTGGAGCAACAGGGTGAAAAGTACAATATAAAGCATATGGTGTTTTTACTTCTTCATCCAGAGATGTCTTAATGGTCATTGGAGATTACAGGAAACTAATGAAAGCCCTTTAATGATGATCAAACAAACCCAACAAAATGGGCAGTCCTTTTTCGGGGGCAAACGTTTGAAACCATAAGGTTTACACTGATAATGGTGTTTATACGCCAATGGCTGCACAATGGGCTCCCACTTAATTGCAGTTCCACAAGCGTAGATTCAGCAATTTAGAGATTTCTTTTTTTCCTGGATATTAACAAACTTTAAGATTTGTGATCTTTCTTTTTATGAATAATGCTTCAGAGTGGTGTATCATTTCAGGCGTCGAGATTTATTTATGTTTTTGTTAAAAAATACAAATCCACAAAAAAACTGGTAACTTTGGGTGATCCAGGGCGATCCATTGTGATGTTCCACAGGAAACCAAGCAATTGGCAGGACCACATAACCAGAGTAAACATTCTGACAGTACATGGTCGTGTATCTTGAGAAAATAAAGAGGTCATTTAGGTCAGCTGAAGACTTCATTACATTCCTTCCCTCAAATTAACATAGACGGACGGCATAGTTAAGGTTGTCGAAGGAATGTAATTGAACAACCACAAAGTAACCCTTTTTGTGTTATACACATACAGTACTAATCAAGGCAAATCCAAAGAGCATTTATTTGATTTTTCATAACGATTCATATTTTAGCATGGTAGCATTGCTATCATTCTGCTTTACTTCTGTCGCTTCAGCATAGACTATTTTCTTTGGTTACTGCTGGGTTGTCAAAACAAAGCCCATTTACATTTTATTGTACATCTCCTCTGGATATCTGAATATAAAACACGTAAGCAGCATTACATCAATAAAATAGGTTTCATTTCCGGCTTGGGGTGAGAGCACAGTTTGGTGTGTACGATCACAACTTCATGTTTACTAATATCCAAGTTAAAACTGCTGAGTCTTATCAACAGAACATAATCTGGCACACATGTGGACACACAGGCACGCAGACACATACACCTTTAGTGCCAACTCCATCTGTTTACTATTCTGAGCCACTGATCTGATGTGAGATCCTATCAGGTTGGGTGACAACGCATATGCCGCATCCGCAAGCATGACATTTACTGCCCGAGTCAGCAAGAAATTTAAAAAAAATGTGACATTGGGATGAGAGGCATTAGAGAGGACTGCATTTAAAAAGCCAACTGACTGTGAGAGTGAAAGGAAGAGACCTCGGCAAAATAAATTAACTCTGGAAAGGGCTATACTTTCTGCAGTCCAAAGTCGTAGACATACACAGTTGAAACTTGGTTTTGTTCCTTTCAAAACAAATCTGACTAAAATCAAATTGTGCGAAAAATACAGCAATATTTTAATGACTTGCTTTGAAACACGCGACAAAATAAACAACAAAAATAAACATTTCGTTTAACATCCTGAAAACAGGGCGGCCCGGTAGTCGAGTGGTTAGCACACCGGCTTCACAGTGCAGAGGTCGCCGGTTCGCGTCCCGGTCCGGCCTCCCTGTGTGGAGTTTGCATGTTCTCCCCGGACCCGCGTGGGTTTTCTCCGGGTCCTCCCGTTTCCTGCCACACTCCAAAAACATGCATGGCAGGCAGATTGACCACTCCAAATTGTCCCTAGGTGTGAGTGTGAGAGTGACTGTTGTACGTCTTTGTGTGCCCTGCGATTGGCTGGCAACCAATTCAGGGTGTCCCCCGCCTCGTGCCCGAAGACAGCTGAGATAGGCTCCAGCAACCCCCGCGACCCTAATGAGGAATAAGCGGTACGGAAAATGAGATGAGATGAGATCCTGAAAACAATGGGAAATATACAGGACTGACTAAATTCAATAAACATTTTTCCTCCGTCAAAACTGTTGACCTATACTGCATGGCAAAAAAAAAGGAGATGGAATAGATGTTTGCATCTGGAAGCGGAATCTGACATTTGTACTTTGCTACAAGGGCCATTTGGTAAACCTACGGCGTGTCAGAAAGGAATAGCTAGGTGGAACCTTTCTTTGGCACCATGGTGGTTTATAGAACAGGCACGCTCGCTAAATAATCTCTCCAAATATGGTCAAAATACTTGATGTATTCATGATAAATGTAAATTTATCCACTGCGAGACGAATAAAGGTGGATGTACCTTTATTCGTCCAATCTGTACCTTTATTCCAATCCAATCTGAAGAGATGAACTGAGCAAGTGTGCAAAAAAAAACATTGGAATTTTTCTGTTGTCGATCTGAGTGGTCGGAGTAAGCCAAGATCTTTTTAATACAGCACGTCTGACAAGATCTACACACATGCATGTAGTTATCGGAATACCCGGTGAGTACAATGCATTTCATTTCAACCAATTTTTGGACGTTTCGCCTCCTATCCAAGAGGCTTCGTCAGCGAACTAAAAACTAAAAACTAGTTCGCTGATGAAGCCTCTTGGATAAGAGGCGAAATGTCCGAAACCTTCAAATTTGTACAGATGACGGCTGAAGAAACCTTCTCATCGATGGACCACTCCTGTACGACTGAGAGTTTACACAGACGTATAGACTCTAAAAGCATGCACCTGATGCATGCTGTTGTATTACCTATAGCATTAATGGTTTCTATTATGGGAATGTGACAGTGGGTGGGTGGATGAAGGTGGGTAAGTAGCCACTGAAGGCGAAATGCATGGCTGGCCGCTGTGAGAGGGCTGAGACAGACGGTCAAATGATGGATATATGGCTGAGTCCTCCTCCTCCTCATCATCCCACTACTCCCACAAAGGGAAGGGAGGATTTTTTTTTTAACAACCACAATCCGTCCTTTTTTTGTGCTACACCACTTTAGATTGAATTTCTCCCGAAGAATCTCTCCATCTACCTGACAAAATCCTATTTTTGTGACAAACAACAAGACACACAGACTCAATCCATCAATGGCCACTGTAGCTGTCAAAGAAATGGCGTCGGGGGAAAACAATATAAATATGTGGAGGAGTGAGAAAGAAGCTAAGGAAACGTGAATTGCTGGATATTTTGAGGCATCACGACAAATAATGTATTTTTTCTTTTGTAGATGGCGAAAAAGTCAAAAAATGTCTAAAGAATTGAGGGCTGAACTCAAAAGTGAATTCAAGTATGACAGACGTTCTACTCATCTGCACATTTATTTATCCAAACCAAATAATCAAATTCAAATAGACAGTTTGGCATGTAAAGAGATTAAAGCAAATTATGCAGCGTACTCACCAGTCCTGTCAGTCTTCAATTGTGTCTTGCTAAGCAATTGTCCAGGCAAACACGGACACTGCCCATTGCATTTCACTGATATCACCTTTCTGGCAAGGCAGCTCTGGAAGTCAAGTTTACACTGCCAAATGATTTAAAAAAAAATCACAATTAATTGGGAACTTGCGTTAAAATTCAGTTAAAATAAAAATGGATCTATTGTGGCAAAGGAAAAAGAAAGGAAGGGAAAACAGACAGACATTACGCATATTCCTTCCTGGGGTACGCCAAACACTCAATTATATTCGTGAAGGGTGGATTCTTTATTCATTGTCTCAATTTTTTTTTTCAAAAAAAAAATCTAATTTTGGTTGGTTTTGCACACATCCGTAATGACAGTGTCTGAAACTCATGACAAAAAGTTAGCGGACGCCCGGGCAGACAACTCTGAAAAGTTGCCTGCCCCATTTTTCAAAACTTGAAACACAATAAGACAACTAATTGCAAAAAAACATTGTTGCGAAGTATAAATGATTTTTTAAATTAAGGCAGTACCGACCACAAATGCTCCCTTGCTTAATTTATGGTAAATATCCCCTGGTGCACAATGCAATATTTGCGTTGCGTTGTCTGCTCATAGCCACGTGGACTCCTCTTTCTAAGCGGCTTTCAAAACTCTCAAGTACAGTTTTCTGTCACGGCATAATCCGAAGCACGAAACAGGCTTCTGATTGACTGCTGTGCCGAGTATGCAAATTGCCAAACGAATGTTCATTTGGCAATTTGCTTTTGGCAATTTGAATACTCAGCACGGCAGCCAATCAGAAGCCTGTTTCGTGCTTCGGACTATACCGTGACTGAAAAGTGTACTTGGCAGTTTTGAAGGCTTAGAAAGAGGAGTCTACATGGTTTGTAGCGGTTTGCTTGTAGTATTTGCTTTATTGAATAAAACAAACGTTTGATTTGACTTTTTTTTCTTGAAGAAGTTGTCGGTCACCCAGGCCGAGATGTTTTGAAAGTTGTACGCCCGACGTAAAAGTTGTACGCCCCGGGCCTCCTGGCAGACGTTATTTCAAACACTGGTAATGATATGCTGCAGTGCAGATTGAGTTGAAGATATTAAACAGTAAAAGCAAACAAACTCCTTTGTATTAGTGTATTTTCCGGTGTACAAGGCCTTGAAAAAGCCTCAATTTTCTTCAAAAGATAACCCTGTGCCTTATACGCAGCTATGTCTTATATCTGAAGTAATATTGAGCCACGACAGGTCTTGCAAATACTGTCTGCAGCCACCGACTCTGTCCCCCCCACCCCGTAGAAGCTGTGTGTAACGCCAGCCTTTACTGTCCTGCCTATAATGTGGTGTGCCTCATATTTGGAAAACTTTTATATATTTATATATTATATTTGGAAAACCTTTGTCATTCATTGGAGGTGCACCATATATTCCGGTGTGCCCTATATATGGAAAAGGTTTGAAAATACTCCATGCGCCTTATACTCCGGTGCGCCTTATACACCGCTAAATACGGTATTTAATTCCCTCAGGTGGTTGTTGGGGAGTGTGATTGTGATTATTATTTTTTTTGTGCTTTGTGATTTTCTGGCAACCAGTTCAGGGTTTACCCAGCCTACTGACAGAAACCCTGTCACCTTGTCCAGGATAAGCAGTATTAGAAATAAATGGCTGGATCGGAAAATGGTTGGAGAATGTATCAATAAAGATTTAAATCGATAAGTAGTACTGCAGTGTTAAAAATAGAGGCAGAATCACATATGAATCTGTCCTTCTGCATCTTCTTTCTGCATCTTTTAATCAAAAGAACCACGTTCAAAAGTACATTTAAAACGGGAATGTTAGTAGTGACTTTGTCTTGTCTTTTAAACGTATTGTACAGTATACACTTTATTTAATTTCAATGCAAAAGTCAAGCTTTTGCATATGGCACGGTGTGTTTCTATAAGTAAGATAATTGGATACCACAAGCATGGATAGATGACATTGAACTCACACACACCGCCAAGGCACTTGATTTTTTTTGACACATTCTTTACACTTAGCTCGACTCGCTATACCAACTCATATTTCTCATCTGTATCTCTGCTACTGCGACCATGATAGCTTGCTTGCAGCAGCATAGAATCATATGTAGCTGATTATAGACTTAGGCAATGTTCACATTGCAGCTAAATTGCAATTTTTTTACCTGTATGCGACACATATCTCTTTTTGTAAACGGTACAATTGGGACTCTTTCATATATGGATATAAATTGGATATGAATGCAACATGGTGGCCGGGTTGCCGAGTGGCGAGTGTGTCAACCTCACAGGCAACGGTGAAGGGTTCAATTCAGGCTCCAACCTTCATGTGTGCAGTTTGCATGTTCTCTCTGTGTCTGCTTTTATTAAACGGGAAAAGACAAACATCAGGTAACTTTACCTTTGAAGAGTAGGTGTGTCCATCGGAGCCACACACCGGATTTGAATTCATTGATGAACACAGTTTGCAGTGCTCATGATGCTTGTGGCCCAAGCTGCCTTTCTGGGCTTTCACACTACATGACAAGAAAGAAAAAAAAAACAATGTTGTCTTGAAGAAAAAATAAACCTATGTTACAAGAACGTATTCAGTTCCACGGCGAAAAGATATTCCTCCGAAGCATATGTGCTAAGTAAGTGAACAAGAGCCAGATTGTACTTGTGAATAAAACAATAAATAGCATCATGTATGAAAATATACCGTCCTAAATAGAAAAAGAACACATTTAAGAGGATTAAACAAAAAAAAAAAACATAAAGGAACATTTGAATATATATTCATAGATATTTTAAATATTATTTAATTACCTATTTGCTTATGGTAAAATGAATCCCATATGGTGCCAATGTGGTGTTAAATATCCGACTGAGCATGGGGAAGTATCTCAAAATAGTAACAGCAATAGCAGTAGTATTTGTTCATATACCTTTTTTATTGCAAATTTTAACTGCTACATTAGTTTATCCAATATTTATTTACCAATCAGATAATGGCAGGCCTGGTCGTCGAGTGGTTAGCACACCAGCTTCACAGTGCAGAGGTTGTGAGTTCAAGACCTCCCTGTGTTTAGTTTGCTTGTTCTGACCGGGCCCGCGTGGGTTCTCTCTCGGTACTCCGGTTTCCTCAACATTCCAAAAACATTCAAGCCAGGCTGATTGATCACTCCAAATTGTCCGTTGGTATGAGTGTGAGAGTGAATGGTTGTTTTTCTTTGTGTGCCCTGCGATTGGCTGGCAACCAATCCAGGGTGTCTGCCAGCAAATGGCCGAAGAAGGCTACGATAGGCTCCAGCACCCCCAGCGACGCTAATGAGGATAAGCAGTCTAGAAAATGCATAGATGGACAGATTGATCGTATATTTGAGTCAAATGCTACTCCAATAAATAGAAGAAAAAACAGTTAGAGCACATGCAAAGCTGGCCTGACATGCATACCACTGTACTTTCAGGCATTTCTGTAGGAAACCCTATAGGATACTGGCATTAAATTACAGCAGAAAATGTGCTGTGCCTTTAGATTCAATCCATTATTCACCAATCAGAGCAGAATATAACCACAAACATACAAGTACACAAACTTGATGAATTAAAAATATACGTCTAGCATACTGCATACAATAGGCGGTAAATATCTTTACCGCACCATCCCAAAAATGTTATCATATAACTTGCAAATATCAGTTTAAAAAAAGTAAATATGGACAACTGGATACATCAATTTATCACATTACCATAAAATACAACACTGGAAATATCTCCTCTTCATTTCTCAAGTTGCACAAAGCTCTAGGATGTCGCTAGAATTTCTCATGCTGCACTAATTAAGAAAGGCTACAATTTCTCAGAATTAGAGCCTCCTCCCTGCAGGATAGAGGTGGGTAAGAATTAACACGGGAAAGCTTATTCTGGATTCTTGAAGTGTTGCTGTTTGCGAAACAGCGTGTATGGGGGGGGGGGGTGGGGGGGTGGCATCCCATACGTCCAAAGCACCCCATACGGAACCCCCCCCGTGTTGAACGGTCTCTTCAAGTCCCCAAAGCACAAGTACACTGGTTGGGAGTGCTCCCGTGCAACCTCGAGGACCCTGCCAAAGGTGTAGAGCTAATCCACAGTTCCACAGCAGGAACAGAAACCAGAAGAGACTTCAATTCCCGACGACCCTCCTGTCCTGCACCCCAGAATTGACCTGGTAGACTGAGGAGTGTGATCCCTCTGTAGTTAGAAGACACACCGCTGTTCCTCTTCTTAAAAGGAGGGACCACCAGCCCAGTCTGCCAATTCAGAGGCACTGTCCCTGATCACCATGTTGCAGAGGCATTTCAATCAGGACAGCCTCACGACATCCACTCATCTAACACCGGGGAGCTTTTTAACCATGTTGACTTTAACCTCAGCGGTAGGACAGCTCACCTCAGAGTCCCCAAACATTTGCTTACTCTAAGGAAGGCATGTTCGTAGAGTTAGGGAGGTCTTGGCAGTTCTGCTCACTTACTTTCAACTTCCCAGGTCGATGTCAGTAGCGTCTCAACACCACTAAAGTGTTAAGTGTGCACAGTCTTTGTTTGTGCCTTGGCAACCGCTTTCAAACCCTGTGCCACAGCACAGTGTTTGATAAACATTGCATTACATATACATTTACATACATTATGTACCTCAAAGTTCAATACACCAAACCAAATGTTGTACAAACAGTACCATTCGAGTCAGCTAGGGGTGAGCCTACAAGAAATCCTCATCTGAAATCAAATCCTCAATGATCTGCATAAAAACAAAGTTATTGAACCAGCAATGATGAAATAAGACTATCATGAAAACAATTTAAAGCAGGCTAAAATTACTTTATGGTCCATGGCTTAAGTGAGTGATGCATTGGCAAAATACAGATTGCGTTGGAATCATTTGATGCATTAAGCGGTAAATTGGATGTGTTATTCGTTTAATATGAGGGGGAAGGATCAAAACAAATTGATTTAGAAGCTAATGACTGAGAAGCAAATGAAAAATCAATTAAAACCAGTGACATAAGACAGTTACAAAAAAATTACTTTGAGATGTAGATCATGAGGTTTCATGATGAAATGTTTTGGAAGTAACGGGTTAATATTGGTATCATTGCAAGGTTGAAAGCACAGACAAATTAAAACTGATAGTGCATTGGCTGGGTGCAACGAGTCTGAAAATAAGTGTAATAAGTGTATTGTTTGACAAGAATGAATTGGTTTTTCAAATAAGTTTAAGATTGTCATTGAAGCACGGAGTAGTAATTTTGCAGTCTTATGTTTTCCCCGTTATCTACCAAGTCTTGTGGAATTGTGTGTTGTAACCATCATTCTCAACCCTAAATTACGCATAATAGGCCATAAAGCAATTCCTTACCTCTGAGATGGCTGCTTGTGATTGGTACATATGGCTGTCTGGTAGTCATGGCTGACACACACCTTATGAGGGGGACAGTGCACTCTGAGACATGGGTTCTTTGTGGTGTCAGAACCTAAAGAGGAAGAGATAATATAGAACATGTCATCTTTGGGGGACACTCAAAATGAAGACTGAAAAATATGTTATGGTTTTGAGAAAAAAAGGTCCCTGAAGAAACAGCATTGGAGCATCTTTAATAAGTTTAAGAAGCTCTCAGTCTATACCCAAGTGAATGATTCAACAAAGAAAAGGACACTATCTTTGTCTCTGGCAGCCAAGGCAGACGTTTGTCCAAGAATTAATGCATGAATTGGGTTTTGGTCATTTTCTTCCCCTCATGTGAGGCATGTGCTATCCCAGTATCAGTGGTGGGCCCGGGAGGGATGAGGCCACCACATTATCTTCCTGCCTGTGGTTGGGATGCCATTCCGTTCCCTGTCAATCCAATACGTTCTAATAGAGGGCCTTCATGTGCATGAAAAATGTCAGAAAATGGCCAGTTATAAAGCAAATTAATGTACAGTACTAATGAAGTAAGATTCCAAGTAATCAGAATCCGAATAATCTTTTTGGCCAAGTATGTAGAACACACAAGGGATTTGTTTCTGGTAGTACAGGCTGCTCTCGTATAATCATAAACATGGACATTACAAATAACTATGGAAGGACATTCCGTATTGTAAGTGTACCGATGTGCGATGATACAACCCAATAACAACTGTGTGAAAATGCGCGAAGTATCAAGAAGAGCTAAAAAGATCACTGGTACAATACTATAACAGTGGTACAATTGGTGCAGAATATCATAAAGTGACCAAAACCCTGCTTTTGTGGACACTACATTTACCTTCACACAGATTTCATCCAACACAAGGTGCAAAAGATTTTCAAAATTTAGTGTACGCTTGCAAATACTAGACTAATAAAGGCAAATCCAATCCAATCCAATCCAAATGCAATGTGATCAGAACATAAAACCATGCCAGCAACTGCTGAAACAGATATTTCAGTGAGGGCTAATTATTGAGAAAGCATGCACAAGTCCTTGCCCCGTTACTGCAAGCATCATGTAAAATGACCTTGTCTTCATTAGGCGGATAACGGCTTGTATTTGTGCCCCAGCTGGCATCTGATGAGATCAAAGTACTATCTGACCTGATCCCACAATGTTTACAGGCCACTCTAACAACATTACTGCAAAAGACAGTGACATGATTAAACTGGCTTTACTCTTTCTTGCATAATTTTCCAATCTGCTTCATTCTCACAAGGCTCCTGAAGCCTGTCTCAGCTGTCTTTGGGCAGAAGACAGGGGACACCCCAAACTGGTTGCCACCCAATTGCAGGGCACAGACGAACAACCATCTGCACTCACACCTAGCGGCGATTAAGAGTGTTTAATCTGCCTGCCATGCATGTGTTTGGAAAGTGGGTGGAAACCGAAGGACCTGGAAAAAAAACCACGCAACCTCGGGGGGAACATGCAAATTCCACACAGGGAGGCCGGAGCGGGACCTCTGCACTGTGAAGCCGGCGTGATATCCACTGTAACACTGAGCCGCCTTAGCTGGCTTTACTGTCAGTCATATTGTCATGCAAAAATCACAAAGTACTTGCTACTGTCAAATGATACACACAGTGAGACAGTTTCTTAATACATATCACTATATGGCATACCCAAGCTTATTTCACACAATCTGTGAAACATGCATTGACACAAAAAGCACATTCCATATCATCGTGTATTTCGATCACATGGTTATTTGGGAACATCCTCACCTCTATCTATCAGTGCCGGGAAAAAAGCCATCTTATATCACTTCATTTGAAAATGACTTTATCTCCACAGGGGAGTCACAAGCGAGTGTGGCAAAAAGGGCAAGAAGTTAAGAGGATAAGAAGGCAGAATGATCGGTGGGGAATGAGAGTTCCAGCTAACAGATGATTGGAGGACAATTAAGGATTAGTGTGTGACCTCTGCTCAGAGAAAAAAAATGAAAATAAAGACACATCCATACAAATGAGGGATTTTTATCTCAGATACACATTATACACTCATTCAGTATCTGAAATATAGACATTTACACAGGCAGTACTGTTCTCTGAACATTAAAATATGTTGGGCTCTATTTTTGTAGACACTTGCAGTTCGAGGCGGCGGCGTAGGCAGTGTCATGTGACTGGTGATGGTGCAGGGAGACATTTTGAGCTCCACTGACGTGTGGTAAACATCATCATATTTCATTCATTAATATGACAGGAGTGTGCATTAAGGCCTCTGAATCATTGTAGAAATATTGTTGAGCAAGTCATCATCCACATCTTTATTATATTTTTTAATTCACGCGTGGGTCACAGCAAAACTGCAAAATTGTAGGTTGAGGATACCCTTGCCGCCTGTTGAAGTCTGCTTGCAATTCTTTATAAACGTACTTTGCATGCTTTGCATTGATTGTCTGCATAGTCTTAAGCGAGTGTATTGCTCCTTCTGTAAAGTTAAACACTGTGTGCACCTCTCATGTTCAAGGAAGGGTTTGAAGCGGGCTACCTTAGAGCTTGCATTTTGATTTTTAATTTCTTTATTTCGAATATGTGAAGACTTATCGAAGCTCAGAAAGTAATGATGACCCAAAATGAAATAAATGTTCTCATCCCTCCTTATTTTCGTGGGATGCCCCAAAATGTAAAAACTGACCAGTAGAGTAATAAAATTCCTGAACCTACAACATAATAGCGTTTGACCAGTAAGGAAATAATTTACTGCATTAATTTGTGGCTACCATGATACTTACCAAGTAAATGAAAAATCTTTGCAGATGTAATAACCGAGCATGTAATGATAACTTTAAAACCGCAATATCACCATATTCAAATTTCCACTATATTGCCATCATGATATGAAAGATCACTCATGGATTTTATTTCCCACGGAAAAAATGTTGGCTAGTAGAGGGTTGTGACAATGTGTTGTGTGTGTCAAACGATCTATATTTGTGGGATCTGCTTTGATTCAAAAATTCAGGACAACGTATCTACTTCAGTTAACATAAACAATGGCTGTGCCTCATTCAGCTCTACAGTAAGTGTCTGGATGAATTAAAAACAGACTACAGTCGTAAAAAATACTCAATACTTTTATGACATCTAATTAACTCAGAATTGAAAACTGAGTACACAAGGTCTCAGCATCTCATATCAGCCTGAAGGCATTGGAGCACTTAACTTATTTGGACAGTGTGTTTGCATATTTGCACTGATTTTCATCAGAGCAGACTAAAAACATGACAATTTGTTGATGCAAATAGGAAAAAAAATGATTAATATTCAACCCAGGACACATCTAAAGCATCATGAAACTGCTGCAACACTTCAAACAAGACTATGAGAATAAAAATATGCAATATAAGTTGTAAAATGGTTCGACAATTGCAACTGTCAAGTAACTCTTAACAAAATAATTGTCACTTGGTGCACTTCTGTTGCAAATCGAGTCAGGCTTTATTAAATGTGGGTATGTCCTTTAGGAAGCAAGAATGGAAACTATTGATTGGAATGCACAGTTCAATATAAGAGTCTAAATTGCTGACAAGGCCTGTCAGACACAGGAAGGTGACCTCAGAATAATTGCGACATACGTGGACGAGGGTCAACAACATATTTTTGGACTCTGTGTGCATTGTTTTGATTCTCCAGCAAGGCAAGACGTCTTGGGGTGACACCACGAACAAGGAGGCGGGACATTCTGAAACCGGCCACTTCCGGGTTTAATTTGAAGTAGTTTTTGGACACTTTAAGTCATTTATTGGTGGTTTGCATTTGACTAAAAATATCATACTGCGTGTTTTGGGTATTTTAGATGCTAGAAAACGTTTTTCTGATGTGAAAACAAAAAACAAAAAAGTAATGTCGGTTGTCCTTTAAAATTAAATAAACAAGAGCTTAAAAAAACAAACAATACCCGGTGGACAAACTCATGGCCGTTGTTAGAAACACAAGCATCACTGTAAGCCCATGACTAATTACAATTGTCTTTCTTTTATTTTACCTGGGGGTAGGGGCTGCTACTGAGGGAAACAAGACAAACAGATGATGAGGAGATAAAATTGCCGCAATTTCCCATACCTTCAATACTCCCCAGGGGTTCACTGTTTGGCCTGTGAGAATCACCGGAGCACAGGATGATGGAGAGATGAAAACACAGAGAGGGGGCCTCTGGGAGGATGTGGTGACAGAACGGCTTCATCATGCAGAAAATTAATTATTGAAAACACGGGTAAATCATATCATTGTGGATGTAAGTGAACAATAGAGAAGATAAACAGCCTGCTGTTGTTTGGATATCAGTGGAAGTAGTTACACTGAAGCGCAAATCTTGGCAATAGATGGGTGAATCCCAATTCTCAACACCACTGCAGTCCGATTATAAACCACCCAAAAATATAGTGAACATTTCTGCATGCACACAAGGGCGGGAATTTGTTGCTGGCAGCTAAATATTTTATTTAGACGAGCATAAAGGAGCCAGCTTAAGTCTTTGAAGGCAGCTTCAAAGTGAAATCGCGTGAAGGATTAATTTCAGGTAGAAATGTTTTTTTTTTTGCCAGAAACAAAACACATTTTGCTCAAATTGCGTATACCAAGCAACAAATATCAAATACAAAGATTGGCTTGCTCAGAAGAAAGCAAAACAAGGAAAAAAATGGAAGCATGGTAACTATAGGTCAGTCATCGTTAAATGCTTGTTAAACGCGTTAGTTATTTATGTCATTTGTTTTGTAGAAAGATATTCAATAATCACCATTATAAGTGTACTGGAGAAAAGACAGGAAGCAGAGCTGGAGGTAGCAGAGCTGAAGATGTTGAGGTTTTCTTTGGGAGTGACCAGGTTGGATAGGATCAGGAATGTGTCCATTAGAGGGACAACTCATATTAGAGGCTTTGGAGAGAAAGTCAGAGGGGCCAGACTGAGATGGTTTGGACATGTCCAGAGGAGAGAGAGTGACTATATCGGGAGAAGAATGCTGAGTCTTGAACTGCCAGGCAGGAGACCAAGAGGAAGACCGAAGAGGAGGTTTATGGATGTGGTCAAAGAGGACATGAAGGTAGCTGGTGTGAGAGAAGAGGATGCACAAAACCGGGATAGATGGAGGACATTGATTCGCTGTGGCGACCCCTGAGGGGAAAAGCCGAAAGGAAAAGAAGAAGACCATTATACGTGTACTCAATACCATCGATGAAAGTTTCTTCAGCCATCATCTGTACGTCTTTGGAGGTGTCGCACGTTTTGCTTCTCATCCAAGAGGCTTTGTCAGTGAACAAAAATTTTGCTGGTAGCTCTGGCCATATATATAGTATATACATATATATACACACACATATATACATACACATATATATACACACACATACACATATATATATACACACACATATATATATATATATATATATATATATATATATATATATATATATATATATATATATATATATATATATATATATATATATATCCTTACTGTCCAGGGGTGGTGGTGCCAGACCTCTGCTATGATAGGTCCCTGCTCTAAGGTTGGGGGGAGCAGAGGACTATTTCCTGAGGCTACACTGATTACTTCTATTGTCCTGAATGATTATGGTCTACGACTGGCCTGATTGGCCCATTTTCTGTGGTATATATAAATACCGCTTCTGTAAGACTGAGAGCTTACACAGATGTACTCAATACCATTATTTCCTATATTATTTGCTATATAGACATCAGAGGATGTGTAGATGACAGGGCTCTGATTTTTATGCCTACCGAAAGCCTCCTAGGTGAGGTGTAACGGGCATGTCACCCAGGTAAATAGCCTTGGGGTCAACCCCAGACATGCTGGAGACGATGTCTCGTGGCCGGCCTGGGAAAACCTTGACATCCTTCTGGAAGAATTGAAAGAAGTGGGTGGGAAAGAAAAGATTCCATGCTTAATATGATGCCTTCCCATTTAAGTGGCTGCTAATGGATGGATGGATGTAAATTCTCAAAACTAAAACTTCAGAACCAATAAAATTTAGAGTCTGTGTGTGTGTGTGTGGGTCGGAGGTGGGGGGGGGGGGGGGGTGAGAACCCACCCGAGTTGGTTCGCTACCAAGAAAAATATCTCCTCTCATTATCTTTAAATGTGGCCCGCAAAAGGTATACAGCTGATCCTTGACTTGCTGTAAAAAGGAAGTGATTTTCTGGTGTCTGACAGCAGGTGCTTAACGTACATTTATAGGGAGCTGCAAGCAAACCTCCACGGACTAATGATGTAAAGTGAACTTGGTACATCACAGGTGTGTGAGATGGGCACTTGGAGACCATCTAATCGTTTATGTCAATTTTTCAGAAGTAAAATGATAAATTGGCATTCCGTTTATCTTTCTGTTGATGTTATCAACCACGTTTTCATTGCTCACAATATACAGTTGTACATAATCTGATGAAACAAGAATGTGATCCATGATACGTATTCATCCCATAAAGCACATAAGGCACAAGGCTAAAACAAAGTCACATTTTGTTGCAATAAATACTATGATTATTCTCATTGATAATAATTAAATATTAAACATTTTTTATTTAATTCGTAAGTGGCAGAAAATATAAATATATGCACTATAAGCATTATCATCATTTCTGACATTCGCAAAACAGCCTCCTTATATCTGTGGTGATTAATATTCAGAATAAAAAAACATGTACACTTATGTTGTTATTTCAATTTGCATTTGTGATTAGTTTCTTTCTCTTCCATTTGCCCACATGTTCTTTTAAGCAGCTTTCTGCAGCCTCATAGAAAAAGTAGCATAAAAAGTAGCCTCATCATTGGATATCTGTGAGAAACTCCACCACATTTTGGAAAAAAAACTGAAGCATCAGGATCAGAATCAGAATACCTTTATTCGTCCCACAATGGGGAAATTTGCAGTCCACAGCGGCAATTGAAAAGGGATGGGGTTGGGGTGGGGTGAAATGATGGAAAACAAGATATTCTAAGCATAACAAAATAAAAATGTCAACTGTATACTGTGCAAATGTAAATGTGCAAAACCGTTCCATAAGAGAAAAAAAAAACTGTACATAGTGCAGAATCAAGAAATGCATTTTGATATATTGCAACAACCCATATTTATAAGTGTCCATTTTTTTTCCACATGTGATCATTGAGAATTGTAAAGCCTGACAGCAGTCGGTAGGAACAAGCGGCGGTACCTCTCCTTCTTGCAGCGTGGGTGTAATAGTCTCTGGCTAAAGGAGCTACCCAGTGCTGTCAGGGTGGGCAGGAGAGGGTGGGAGGGGCTGTCCATCATAGCTTTTAGTTTAGCTAGCGTCCATATGTTGCCCACCTCCTCCAGAGAGTCCAGCGAGCAGCCCACGACAGAACTGGCCCGCTTGACAAGGCACTCCAGTCTTTTTCTGTCCCGGGTGGTGATGCTGCCTGACCAGCAGACAATGCCATAGTGGATGGCTGATGCCACCACAGAGTCATAGAAAGTCTTTAGGAGTGACCCCTGAACTCCAAAAGACCTCAGTTTCCTGAGTAGGAAGAGGGGACTCTGTCCCTTTTTGATTAGGGCATCCGTGTTTGTTGTCCAGTCCAGTTTATTGTTGAGAGTAACACCCAGGTACTTGTAGGAGGTCACCCTCTCAATGTCCGAACCCTGGATGTTCAACGGTGCAGGTGACGATTGTTTCCTGCATAAGTCCACCACCAGCTCCTTGGTTTTCCCGGTGTTGATCTGGAGGTGATTCTGCTGGCACCAGTCCACGAAGTCCTTTGTCAGTCCCCTGTACTCCCTATCGTCGCCCTCTGTAATGAGGCCGGCAATAGCTGAGTCGTCAGAGAACTTCTGAAGGTGGCAGGTTGGGGTGTTGTAGTTGAAGTCCGAGGTGTAGAGGGTGAAGAGGAATGGAGCAAGGACTGTTCCCTGCGCCGCTCCGGTGCTGTAGAGAAGCCTGTCCGACTCACAGTTCTTTACCCTCACGTACTGTAGCCTGTTTGTGTGGTAATCTGTAATCCAGGATGTGAGGTGATGGTCGACTCCGGCATGCCGCAGCTTGTCCCCCCATTGCACTATTTAAAACCTCCTAACTTGTACACGGCGGCCCCGTAAACCAGTGGTTAGCGCACAGTGCAGAGGTCTTGTGTTCAATCCCCGCTTAGGCCTCCCTGGGTGGAGTTTGCATGTTTTCCCTAGGCTTGTGTGGGTTGTCGGTTTCCTCCTAGGTTCCAAAAACACGTATGATACGCTCTAATTCAGGCATGTCGAACTCAGGTCCTGGAGCGCCACTCTCCTGCATGTTTTACATGTCTACCTGCTGCAACACACCTGATTCAAATGTGCAGGTTCATTGTCAGGCTTCCGCAGAGCTTGATGATTATCTGATCAGCAAGGACAGCTGCCCTCCACAACCAGATTTCGACTACCCTGCTCTAAATTGTCCTGTTGTGAGTGTAAGTGCAGATGGTTGTTTGTCTCTGTGCGCCCTGCAATTGCCTGGGTGTCCCCGAGGACCGGTTAAATATGTATAAAATCCGGTGGCATGGTTGACTTGGTAGCGCAGTTGGTGGCTGGACTTTTTGCCTGACATTGTCAGTCAAACTGTAAGATATCCCTTTTCGGATGATACATGTGCGTCATGTGAAATTGCAGGACACCTTGCACCTGTACAGATTATGCAATTCTGCATAATCATAACTGATAGGTGGTGCACCAGGGAAATTTACCTTATGTGCCTTTACTCCTTAACATTCCATGACACATTTAATGTTTTGTGACTGTAATGATGTTAGTGCTCCAGCTAAAATTGGAAATAGATCCATGTTCCTGAAGGGGATGACTTTGATAATTTTGCAAGCATTAGCCATGCTTCTAACTGCAGGAGATGACAAACTGCATACTTGGTTCTCTTCCCATTCCATACTGACATATCTGAACACGACCTGAGACAGAGCACAAAATGCAGTTGCACCAAATATGGCTGTTTTATGCCCACGGTTTCATGGGGACCAAAATAACAACGCAGAACATTTGAAGCTCATTGTAAATTATAAATCCTGTGGCGGAACATGATTGGCTTTCAAGCAAAGCTTTATGCTGTAGGAATTGATGTATTAAACAGTGGTGCGTAGTGTTTCTTAGTCGTAATGCAGGGATCATACAGCGGTGTGTATGGATACTGTAGACTGGATGTCCATGAAAGGTCCGGAAAAAAATACAAATGTGATGTTATGACAAATACTAAATACATTTTATTAGAGGTAAAGTTGCTACATGACACAAACAATATAGAGGGTCAGGAGGTCCATGGATCTGATGGAAATAGTTTCTCAAACTCACCATCCTGCATATTTTTGACAGAACCAACGTGAGTCTTCCAGGCTTCGTTCCCGCCCCCCCCCCCCCCACCCCCCCAAAAAAAAGACAGACTAAAAGTATCACAAAAGGAATGCAGATTGTCTTCTCTTTTTAGTTAAGGATGTTCTGCTGAGAATATATGATCAACGGCAATTTTTGAAGGGTAAAATGTTGCCAGAAACCCTGAGCCAATGTACAGTAGTACAATATACAGGTGGTGACTGTTCTTGAAAAACATGGCAGGATGAACTGGGATATTTTTATTGTTCTTCTAATAATTACATCTCACTACATTCGATAAATGGTATTTTGCATTATTTTTGGTCATACATGGGTTTTTTAAATAATCCATTCATCCATCCACCCTCATTCAAGCTTTATGACATTGTTTTCTGAAGCAATAGAAAGTGCTCGAGAAAAAAAACCATGAAATTGCCATAGATCCACTCAGTTGATTGTATATAGAAAAAGAGGGACCACGCAGACCAAGTATCAAAATAGGTTGCCCAACATGTTACAATGGTGTACCACCTTTGCCCAGAATCATCTGGGAAAGATTCATGTTCCTCGTTATCCCAATTAGGACAAACAATAATGAAAATAATAGATGAATAAGTGAAATCAAAGTATTTCTGTGATAATTTCTGTCATTTTCTAGATCTTGTATTCATTTATTTCTTGAGTTCTCACAATGCATTGTAAGCTCTTGGGTCTGTTTTGTTGGCTTTGCTGTTGTTGTATGTGCCCCCCTCCTCCATTGTTAACTTCTTTGCAACTGTCACTGCCACATGCGAGTATTCAGCGTGACAGACTAAGACAGCAGGCATTGACGGTCTGTTTTCTGCAGTTTATTTAGCCTCATTTACAATGATCACTGGGGTCTGTTGGCTAAGTGGCACAGTGGGCTGAGACCAAACACATCCACACACAGTCACTAGTGAGTTCATCTTCCATGCACGCACACAAACACGCGTGCATACATACAAACGCAGTGTCGGTAATTCAAAGGTTCACTTTGTCTTGAATTTCCAGCTATTTCTGTATGTTATTCAAGGAGGTGCCAGCGCGAATGACTGGCTTTACCCACTTGTCCTCAGCACATAATCAATCTTAATTTCTCTCGGCAGTTGAGTGTTTATCACACATTTTAATACGTTGAAAAGAGCCTTTGTGGCTTTCCCTTCACCTGAATTCCCAATAGGCATTCCGTGACGCTGGTTTTTGTTTCCGCTTTGCACTCCAGCAAAATAACATTTCCAAGAATCATTGAATTCTCTGTAGGTGTAACTGATAGTTTTGTGTAGATGCAACCTCACTCCACTTGCACATTTACCCTTCTGAAAGAGCAAGATAAGAGAGCCTTGGATACGGAGTTGTTTTTTTATGATGTGGCCAACAAGCCATTAAAACCAGAGTGGTAAACGGTGCCTAAAGAATTGCCTGTAGAGCAAGCTATAAAGCCTGTGCGCATGTGTGCTCATTGTTTGTCTCCTATCTCTGTCTTCACTTATCAGTTTCTCTCGTACTAATTCTTTTAGCTCCGTGCTCAGCGGATCAAAGATGGATATGCCACAATGCATTGTATTATGAAGCAGACAGCGAGTGAGAGAGGGTCGTCTGCAGAGAGACGGACTGATAAGAAATGAGCGCAGGCAGATATGTATATTCAAAGAGACAGTAGGGTAATGAATCAGAGAAAGAGCTGATGAAATCCTAAAGAACAATGGTGGGAAAGGAAAACGCCACATCCAATCAGGCTGACTGGCAATTTGGAAGATGCAATGCTTTGTTTTTGCACTCATTTGCGCCAACTGGAGTGGTAACATAAAGGGCTTACTGATTAGGTGCCAAAATCTTAACTGCGGTATCCAATGACTCATTCATGTAACCTAACCAGATCAAGTGCGGTAACCGAGGAGTGCTAAACACCTGACAACTGACCTTGGATGAACTTTATCGTGTCTTTAAACTAGCCCCTCTTTTGTGTGTCTTCACTGTGTCCTCAAGCAATCTCTCTGTGCCAGTTTCAGTCTCCTCTGCCTTCCTGCACTGACTGCGATCATGGCTTTGTGCTATTTGCAATCCTCCCTTTGACTCCCATCCCTGGATAATGCGTCGCAATCACAAACTCACAAATATGTTGGGCAAGCTGATATAAAAGAAACCAGAATGCAACAGCCTAGAATACTGATTTGGGTATTCGTCTTGTTCACAGTACAATGGTTAACTCCTGCCAAGTATTCTTCCAAACCTCTTGACCAGGCATCTGCTATGAAGGCCATTTGGGGGCAAATTTGAAAATATTGAGAAAATGGTGGTTAAATATGAGTGTCATTCCTAAAGATAAAGGCCAAATGCTACAATGAGTATGAGTAATTAGGTATGAGTTCATCAGTAATACAGTGGAGAAAAAGCCATCACGAGTAATTTTTTCTCGGCGCACTGTTCACAAAGAGGGGCTAACATGCCTCATCTATTTGCTATGAAGGAGGCAGCCAATAAGAGATTTCCATTTTGGTTGAGTGTGCGATGGAGATTGTTTGACAGTGCGCGTTCTGACGCATTTGAATGGTAAAAGGAATGGATATTGTAGAATACTTTGCTTCAGTTGGTCACAGGTGGGCCGAACATAGGAAGAACAACTGTGCGTTCCTGAAAACATATGGTCACCCGCATAACAATATGTGTACTGCATAATATCCAGGCTTTTTGTTTTCATGTTTAATTCAGCACAAAGTGTGTGTTGACCTATTGCCATTGTAAAAAATCATCGTCACAGTATTATCGTAAAATGCATTGGAGAGAGAGAGGGTGTGAATCCAGGATTACCTTCAGCATGATTTTCATTCAAAGTCGCATTATTATTAACAGTCTCTGCTATTGATGAAAGGTCAGATTAAAAAAAAAAATCTATATTATATGTTGTTTGGATCTGTACAATGTTTTTACTGACCAAAAGAAATGCACATTATAATTTAATATTTGATTTTGAGCAATATGGCCTGCTGTGACACACACACACACACACACACACACACACACACACACACACACACACACACACACACACACACACACACACACACACACACACACACACGCGCGCACACGCGCGCGCACACACGTGGTACATAACATTTACAGACAGAACAGGTTAACTATCAAGTCCCACCAAATAGGTCACTGAGCTGTTTCTATGGAAACAGAAATATTTTGTGATTGTTATGACGGCATGCCCAAAATTTTTAGAGTTGGGAGATTTTGTGTCACACATCAATTTTCAAAACAGAAAGATGCTTCAAGCCATAATAATGAGCTCAATAATAATAAAACAAAGGCACATGCTAATGTTTTCCATTAATAATTTTACTGGAAATAATAACTATTTCTAGAGAGTTGGTGAACAGTCAAACCAAACACAAGTGAGTCTTTCAGTTCAATGGGTAAACAATGACTATTTATTGAATCCATCCATTCTTCATGCCTTATTTAGTCATCTGTTATGTTAGAAAACATGATACGTGAAATGCTTTAGATGTTGATTCATTAAATTAACACTGCAGACTTATCACACACTATGCCGTAGTTTGAAGAGAAGTATTGGATTGGATTGGATTTGCCTTTATTAGTCTCACAGTGGAGAAATTTACATGTCACAGCAGCAAAGTGATGAAAGGAATGAAAGTAGCAAAACAAAATACATGAGCTGCTGGAAAGGCAGCGAGAATGAGCGAGAATTTAAGAACCCCCCCCCAAAAAAAAAAGGCATTCCATGAAAGCAACACAGGGAAAGACATCTCCTCCCTTAGTCGCCACCTTATTATGGGTTTATATATTGCATTGACCATCGGTGATGTAACCGGACAAAGACACAGGCCTCATGATGATTAAAACGAATGGACAACGTTTTCAAACATAATTGCCTGAATGCGGCTCAACTGGGTCTCTCCAGTGAACCAGGTTTGGAAATTGTTCAATGCCGACCACCTTCAATCGACTCGTGAACTGTTGTTCGCCCTGAACAATGAAGACATTGTTAATTAACGGAAGTTTCAGTCTTGTCTCGTCTAGTTTTCATCTAGTTTCTGTTAATGAATTTAACAAAAAGTACTTCACATAGGATTTGGATGAATGATATTTAGTCTTTTTGAAAAAGCTGTTTTGTTGTGATCCCGTGCTTATAAAGATAATTAGAAACACATTTAAAAACAATTAATAACATTTCATATAACTACAGGGCACGTACCGTACCGTCTTACAATGCAGTACTACCAACAATTCAACTGATTTCATTCTTTCGATTTTAACCAAAGATGCATTAATCACTCACTAATTCATCAAGGGACTGGATTTTCCTCCATCAATCTTGTAGCAACTGATTAGTCTCCAAGGGCGACAAGTGATTCATTAGTCAAACTCAGATCAAAAGGCCGTGAATGATACTGGTATTCTTTCAGGTGTATTGACCTGCTGCCAAGTGTTGTGGTCACAGTTGACATTTTAATTTGAATTATATAATTTGGTCACACGTGCTTATACATACTCAAACGCAACTGAGTGTAGAGTGATAAACTGAACCTGGAACAGTGAAAGTGGATGTGGATGCCTTTATAAACATGGCATTGCTGTCATTCAGACCACAGAAAAACATAATAAATTGTTTTGTTTGCTGTAAAATAAAGCAAATCTTAGTTCCTTTCTTCTGTCGACACATGTGTAATGTTAGGATTAGCTCTTTGATACAGCCAGATGCAAATACAGTGATACCTCAGCTTCCGAACGCTTTAGCTAACGAACTTTTCGCCGTATTAATGTTAAATTCACGAGAATATAATCTTGATATACAAACTAGGGAAACACACAGAGCGCCACAATGAGTGATGTGTCGTTTGCGAATGAGCCAGTTCTTGGAGCTCCTGAAACGGCACACAGGGGACACACAGGGGACACACGCAGCAGGACACACGCAGCAGTGAACGGGGGGAGGGGTTACAGAAACAGAAACACACTCACACACACACGAAAGTGAGACAACAAAGCTTGAAACAAAAACAAAAGTGAAATGGGGAGAAAACGGATAGAAAACAGTGAAATTTGGACTTGTTTCAACTTTATTGATAGTTCAAAGGCAGAGTGTAGATTGCAAGGTTAAAATATCCCACAAAATCAGGCTCCACAAATAACCCGCAGAAGCCATCTGTACAATTTGAAGAGAACATACAAGCAAGGGAACCGGATATTAATGAGTTTTCTAGTGTGTCTGTCTGCAACTGTTGCTGTTGCAATATCACAACTTCTAAGAGGTACAAACCAGAGCTCCTTGAGACACTTTATGCAGAAAGCTATCCATTCCATCAAGCCATCAATGACCATCACAAAGGTAAATAAAATGACTTTATTATTCAGTCCAGTGTATTTATTTAATTACAATACCATAGAACATTTATTATACAGTGAGACCTCGGTTTACGAACACCTTGCCTTACGACATTTTCGGTTTACGAACATCAAATTTATGAAAATGAAACCATGAAATACGCACTACTTTTCGCGATACACACCCACCACGGCTGGCGGAGTGATCTTCGGATCTGGCGGAGTGATCTTCGGCGGAAGCACACAACCGAACAGCGCTCCAGCCGGCGTACCTTTCCACACCCCCTCTCTTTGAATGCACACGTCGATCGCCTCCGAGGAGCTTTTTGCAGATAAATTTATTATTATGGGACCGAAAAAAACTCACCACAGGCTCATGTTCAGCCGAAGAAGACACGAAACAAAATCACCGTCGAGGAGAAGAAAGAGATAATTGAAAAACACGAAAGAGGTGTGTGTTTGTGTGATTCAGTGGCCCAGTACGGCTATGCTAAGTGAACCATTCCTACCATTCTCCGCAACAGAGAAGCCATCAAAGGTGCGTCTGTTGCAAAAGGTGTTTCCGTGCTGTCAAAGCAACGGTCTCGGGCAATCGAAGAAGTTGAAAAACTTCTGTTAATGTGGATTAACGAAAAGCAGTTACCAGGGGACAGCGTGAATAAACTTTACTCACTCTGTGGTCACGGGACACACGGAGCAGGCGTGAATTAGCCGTGCTTTCTCGCATATAATTGTAAAGCAATTATATGCGAGAAAATCTTAGCGAAAGAACATAGATGGTTTGAAAGGGGGGTAAAAGAGGCGATTCTTATAAAACAACAAAATCCTTCATTAAACCGGTCTGGTGGTGTGAGGTTCAATTTGGATCGTTCATACAATAGCCTGCTCAGGCAAAACAGGTTAGGCAACTTTCGCAATGCTGATGAGGGTCGTTATGCTGATGAGGTGATACCGGGGGGAGTGGGGGTAATAGGCCAATCGTTAGTCAGGAATGTAGGAACAATCAGTGGGGCCACAGGGGGGGGGGTCCCGCGCCCCCCCCCCAACCTGAGAGTAGGGACCTATCATAGCTGTGTCCGGCGCCACCAGGTCTGGACATTAGGGATATATAAATGGGGCCGATACGACCAGTCAGACTTTAATTCGCTGACGAAGCCTCTTGGATAGGAGGCGAAACGTCCGAAACCTTCACTTTTGTACAGATGACGGCTGAAGAAACCTTCTCATCGATGGACCACTCCTGTACGACTGAGAGCTTACACAGACGTATATGCGAGAAAGCACGGCTAATTAATTCACGCCGATATCGCCATGCGCCAACTTGGAAGTTTGGCGCTTATTGAGGATTTTAAAGCCAGTTCGAGAACATCTGAGGGTGAGGAGGAGGAGATGGCTGCAGCATCAAGTGAGCTCATCAAGGCAATGTTGGCAAAGTGGAATGATGTGCAGGCTTTTATCGAACAGTTCCATCCAGAAAAGACTGTGGCTATGAGAATCATCAACATGATGAACGATAATGTGATGCCTCAGCTTCGTAAGACCTTACAAGTCAGAAAGGAACAGGTGTCAATTAAGAGGTTTTCAATCAGCAAAAATGATGAGGAGTCTCCAAAGAAGCAAAGAAGAGAAGCCACACCAGAGGTTGAGTTACCAACAGTCCTTATTGGATTGGATTGGATTGGATATGCCTTTATTAGTCTCACAGTGGAGAAATTTACATAGTCTCACAGTGGAGAAATTTACATTTCACAGCAGCAAAGTGATGAAAGGAATGAAAGTAGTAAATAAAATACATGAGCTGCTTATGGAAGGTGACTCTCCTTTCATAAGCCATCAACGACCATCACAAAGGTAAATAAAACGTTATTTTACAGTACAGTTTATTTCTTTAATTACATTTCTCATGTAGTGTGCCTCTCTTTATAAATAGCAATTCCCTCTGACCTCCGACCTCCCAACGCCATTCCATCAAGCCATCAATGACCACCACAAATGTAAATAAAGTGACTTTATCATATAGTGCAGTGTATTTCTTTCATTACAATACAATAGCACATTTATTATACATAGAATAAGGTAAGTTGTGTATAGTTATAAGGCTTATTTAGTTGAAAATTATATTTTATGGAAACCGGGGAACAGATTATTCTCATTTCAATGGTTTACTATGGGAAACAAAAAATTGGGATACACACTTTTCGCCTTACACACACTTTCTGGGAACCAATTAAGTTCGTAAGCCAAGGTATCACTGCATATCTTGTGCTATATTGTGAGATGCTATGAATTTATTTTCACAATTTCTTTTTGAACGAAACTTAGAGGTTCCTAAAAAAATCTTCAGGGGAATTGACAGATGAGTAATAGGTTGATGTCCATTACAACCAGAATAGCCCGACGGCATCTGGAGCCTTTAGTAACTGAGGCGAATCTCAACCACCCCTGAGGCCCTGTCACCGAGGAGCTTTTTAACTGCCTCTGAAAAGCATGTTGCCCGAATAGAGTCGTATTCTTTCCACCGACTCCCACACTGTCCCGTGTCGAGGTCAACAGTAGTCATGGGAAAATAACTGGTTTGACAACATACTGTGCTTTTCAAAAATCAAGGTTTCAATACCCGCTCATACTATGTGTTACCAGGAATGAGCTTAATGGGCTGCTGGCAGAGTTGAAACAATCAGAATCAGAATACCTTTATTCGTCCCGCAATGGGGAAATTTGCAGTCCACAGCAGCAATTGAAGAGGGATGGGGTTGGGGTGGGAGTGAAAGGATAGAAAACAAGATATTCTAAGCATAACAAAATAAAAATGAGCAGCCCTTCTTAATTGCTTCCAATTAACTTTTTTCTCCGTCTCTGCAAATAATAGCAGGTGCATGAGCGGAGCGTGTGGGTGGAGGGAGGTTAGGTGGAAGAGATACAGAGTTACACAAATGCATTGGCACTGTCTTTCCCCCCCCCCCCAAAAAAAAAAAAACTACACATGTACATGTAGGTGCCAGTGTCCGTCCGCAAGGACAATGCGAGTAGTCACTTTGCTGCTGTGAAATGTAAATTTCTCAACTGTGAGACTAATAAAGGCATATCCAATCCAATCCAAGGGTCTGTTCTAAAAATAGCTCATGATTGATGGGACACTGTGTGCTGATTTATTTCTTTAGTTCCTTCCTTCCTTCCTTCCTTCCTTCCTTCCTTCCTTCCTTCCTTCCTTCCTTCCTTCCTTCCTGCCTTCCTTCCTTCCTTCCTTCCTTGATGCTTGATGCTGACCAGGGTCGCTGGAGCCTATCCCAGATGTTTTCAGGCATGTGGAGGACACCCTGAATCGTTTACCAGCCAATCGCAGGGCACACAGAAAAAAAGCCACCATCCACGCTTATACTCATCCTCCTCCAGACAATTTGGAGTGTTCAATGAGCATGACGTGCATGTTTTTGCCAACATGCCAACTCCACACAGAGTGAAATGAAGCTGGAATAGACCCTGATACCTCTGCACCGTGAAGTTTATTTTTTTTTTCCTGTTAAAATAATGTATCTGGATCAAGATTAGATTTTGTGCAACCACTGAATAAAACAGTAAAACCAACACACCATTTTTTTTTCTGTTCCGCTTGCTAAGAATTAAATCATAATGTTGGTATGTATTCATTTTTAATTTCTGAATTTATTCACTGCATTGCACACTGTTCATGTAGAAATGTATTTTTAAAAAGGACATTCAAAGCCGTAATTTTAAAACTGTGAAAAAAAATGATATTTTCGGACAATCTGTGACAAAAACAGAAGTCCAATAATAGAGCACCACACAGTTTCTGACTGCTGGCAATCACACAATTCCACGTCTCACCATCACTGCCCATGTGGGCATAGAAATCAGGACCTGTGGCTTCCCTCTCGTCTACTGGTATGAATCCCAAAGTCCAGGTGCTAAGCCGGGTAGAAATAAGTAGGCCCATACCTGATATGCGTCTCTCATAGTAGGCAATTACAGAGTGGAAGACAGACCAACAACTGGTAACAAATCCCAAGGTGTGAGAGAAGGCAAATCAGAATTACCTCTAATCGAAACATCTCAGCCTCAAACACAATCTCAGGCTCCTTCCAAGAAACACAGGTGACATTCCAAATCCAAAGAAATAGCTACATTAGCCGGGGATTGGAGCATCAACCCTTCTCTCAATACATCCAAGCCTTTTGGGCCCCTCTCAGGGATAGTGAGCCCATTATAAGAGAGAACTCTCTTGTCTTATAGGGCTGAATTTGGCAAGGCCCCATGTCAACCTTTGAGACCCTCCCCCAGACCTGGCTCCAGGGAAAGATCCTGTTGACTCACACCTTGGTAAATGTAAAATTAATCACTTTAAATGTATTCCTCATAGGCAGTCTCTTAGCCATTCTTATTCTGGTCTATCACGTTAGACCTGATTGGTGACTCTGCCAGGGGCATGACAAGGTAGCCAGACAAGGTAGCGTCTAGGATCAGAAATCCCTCCACTATGATAAGGTTATGGGAGACAATCTCTTTTTTTCATCTCACAAAAAAATGACATTTAAAGAGGTGTGTGTAAACTTTATAATAGTTGTAGATTATGGAAAAAGATTAAGTAATTTAAGCTTTGGACATCCAAACAGAGCAGATGTCTTCATTTACTGGCTTATTTACCCATTATTTACCAATATTTTTGACAAGGTTTGCTCTGTTGAGCACAAGGCCGTCAATGTTTTTCATTGGCAGGGAAAATCACCACACACCGGCTGCGTAAAAATTTACTTATTGAGAAGCAATGCAGTCCCAGAAATGTAGCAATTGTTTCCAAATTGTCAGATTGATTTCCTTTATTCAGTTGCCGCCTAATAGTTTCCCTGTACATTACTCTCCCAAGGACTGTTTACATTGAGTGTGCCAGTAACAGCACAGCAATACTAGCTCTGCAGCAAGGGAGACATTGCAGTGCTGCAGGAGAATGGAAAATAATCAAACAAGATTGAGGAGTGTTCTTTTGGTGCGTTCGTGCGGAATTTTACTTTATCGTCCCCACAAAAAGCTACTTTATACTTCATATCTCATAAAATTAAATTGTAGTTGTCACATGGACAAAACATCAAAAGCCACCAAGAAATCGTTTGCACCTTATAAAACTGTTTTGCCGCAGACGAAACAGCATCCACGTTTTTGATTTCTCAGTCGGTGTAGGCTCCTCACAGATACTAAAATGACATGTCATGTCATTCTGCATAGATGCATCGAAAAATGTGGTATTAGTTGTACCTTTTTGAAGGCATATGAACACTTTAACATAAAAATACGTACACGTAGTTTCGTTTTATTTACCTTTATGATGGTCGTTGATGTAGTTGCCTCTTGATTGTATCCGAGTGAAGTTGCCGTGCTTCTCTGCGATAATACCCTCATTCACACTGTCCCCTGCTAGCTGGTTTTCATTAATCCAAATCAACAGAAGTTTTTCAACCTCTTCTATTGCCTGAGACCGTTGCTTAGACAACACACGCACCCTTAATAGCTTCCTTGTTCTGAAGGACAGTAGCATTTGTCGACCTAGCATACTGGGACGCTAAGTCACACAAACGCTTGTGTTTTTAGATTATCTCCTTCTTCTTATACTTATAGTTGAATTACTATGTAACCCAACTTCATTATTCCCTCACACCTGAGTGGCTGACAATAAGCACGTTGATCACAACAAGTAGCAAACTAAAAATACCTCACACATTTTATTAGATGCAATGTTACGTAAATGCTCATCATTTGTTCTTCAGAGTTGTCAGGACGAAGAGACCTTGGTTACTTGTTTACAGGCTGGATAATCTGCCATATTTTCTTCAAAGCTCCTGAAGTCCAAGGGGTGTGTGCTCAAAAGGGCAAGGATAATGAGTGAGACGCTGTCGGTCACACCTCCGGTCACTTTGGCTGGGTGCTTTTTTTTGTAACTCAAATTTGGGGCATGGGATGGGGCTAGATTGGTATGCCATTTGTAATTTTAAAATATATGTTTCTCACAAACTCCCACTTTAACTCCGAAATATTATTTGTACACCACCTTCCAAGAGACCCTCAAAATTATTTGAAAAAAAAAAAAAAACCCAACAACTCAATCATATAGCACGGGTTGAGATTCTCATAAGAAAAAAAACAATGTATAAGTCATTGTCAACAAAATTACAATGAAGGTTAAACTGGACAGGTTGTTGGTGAATGGTCTCGAGAATTTGGTGAACATGGTTTTGAACTAATAACTGCATTGCATGTTAATGTGAAAAAATATATGTGACACATTTAATCCTGAAATGACACACATTCAACATGTAATTTTGGTATCATCGCACAAGACTTATGCCGAGAGTTTCAAAAGTCTTGGTATGTAATTAAATTCTTGTTCCCTGATTATGAAATTCAGTTGACATGTTTTTCTTCTCTGACAAGCCTCTGTAGACTGTGACACAGTAATACAGCATCTGCTCTGTCAGTGTTGTGTGTTAAGATGCAAAATACCCATATCCTCGTGGTTTTTTTTAAATGTGGGAGTATATACTGAAAATCAAAGGTGGTGTGACAAATCCACAGTTTTTAGAATACATTTTTTTCCGTTCTACTGTGTGCGCTGTCCCTCTGTTCTCTTTTTGGTTGCCTTTCCCTTAATTCAGTGTGGGCTGCACATCTCGCCAATCATTCCACCTGTCTCTTCCCTACACGTCTGCCAGTCTTCCCCTTGTCAGCCACACTCTCCTCTGCAGCTGAAGGGCCCATCTGAAGAGACATCCATTGGAAGTTTTTCAGCCACCTTCCCTAGCATACTATTTTCTGCCCTGCTGTCACGCTCAGCCCCCATGAACACCTTTGTATGCTTTCTCTGACTGCCTGTGGTTTCAGCCCGCGTTGACCTGCCACTCTGCCCTAACAATCCACAAGTACTGAGATCATTGTGTCTGCCTGTGGGTCATATGCTTGTCTTCAGATAAGCTTAACAACATTATGTTTGAAAGTGTCAATAAATACAGATATAGTTAGTCACACTTGAATTCCTTCTATTCCACTGATACTTTATCAAAGACTCACGTAGGTCCAGAGACCTGGCAGGTGCCCAGCTTTTGAAGTAGTCATCCTGAATGGAAACACAATATGAAAAATTATGTTAGAACACACTGTTGAACATTAACTTTTGTAGACAGGCAAACAGTGCATCCCCAACAAGGGACTTCACATTTCTTGGCTTCAACTTCCATTCAAATGTATTCCAACAAATGGATATTTTTAAGAGGAAAGATCATACCTTTTAGGAGCCACATGTGACAAGAGTAGTTAGTATTTTATAACGTCAATAAATGTCTACACAACTAAGATGTTACTTTCTTGCAACTATAAAATGAAAATGAAACACATTCAATTTCCACAACAAAGAACCTGGCCCAGACTTAGGTGTGTGATACTTCTCGCACTATACTCCAGTATTGATTCAATAACTTCCCACTAAAATTCAATATTGATTGAGCAAATGCCGAAATCGATTTGTCTCCTGCCCACTAGGAGATGCTTTGCATGTGATTCGTATTGTCTGGATGGAAGCCTTGTTCAACCATTCAATAACGGGGACGAACACAAGCAGTAGCAAGCTGAAGTGATCCCCCTTGTACTTTTGAGTTTAAAAGTCATTTCGGGTCATTTTGTAAATTTGCCATTAAACTGCCACCGAGCTATGGCTGCTCACAGAAAATAACAGTCTCTGTCCGCAATCACTTGTCGGGACATTCAATCATATAGTTTCATGAAAAAGCCAGGGTTGAAAAAGATGGTACAGATACTCGAACCACAATACGAAATACCAAGACAAAAACAGATATCACAAATAGGTGCCCTGAAGCTGTACAGAAAGAGGAAGACAATGATTTTCGAGTTGTCATAGTTGGTCAACAGAGAGAGTGCCTCTTCCATGGACATCCACAACAACTGACTAACGCTAAATTCTCCCCAGGTGTAATTAAGAGCACGAAAGATTGTTCGTCTATGTGTGGCTTGTGATCATCTGGCAACCATAATGCAACAGCAGCCACTCTGAGACTACGCAGCTTACAATGCAATGCACCCTCTATATCAGGGGTGTCCAAAGTCGGTCCTCGAGGGCCGCTGTCCTGCCTGTTTTCCATCCCTCTCAGGAGAAACACACCTGATTCAAATGATCAGCCAGCGCTGAAGCAGCATCAAAATGGTCCTGATGATTTGAATCAGGTGCGTTGCTCCTGGGAGAGCTGGAAAACAGGCAGGACCACGGCCCTCGAGGACCGACTTTGGACACCCCTGGTCTATATGAAAATACTTTTAAAATAGGCCGTGTGGAAAAAAAAGAGTACGTGTTTTCATTCGATTTATATGTTGGTTTGTTTTGTCTTACATCCATCCATGCATCCATTTTCCGTTCCGCTTCTCCTCAGAAGGGTCGAGGGGCATGCTGGAGCCTATCCCAGCTGTCTACGTACAGTTGGTGGGGTACACGCTGAAATAGTTGCCAGCCAATTGTACTGTACACGTAGATTAACAACTATTCACACTTACACAGACACCTATGTACACTTTAGAATGTTTCATTGACCTTCCATGAATGTTTTTGGAATGTGGGGGGAAAGCAGAGTACCCAGAGAAAACCCACACTGGCACAGGGAAAGTAGGAAAATTCCGCACATGAAGGCTAAAGTCAGAATTGAACTCTGCAGCTCTACACTGTGACACACTTGTTTTAGATCCGCCCCAATTGCAAATGAAATATTCACATCTATCGAATAGGATGTCAGAAATGTTTACACAAAGACCTTCAACCTTGAGTCCAAAAGTCAAGATGGTTTTTCAAAATATATTAGCACGAAATAGTTATCTGGGTTCTATTACCCAAACAAAAAAAACGGCAGTTTATCCATGTTCAGAACCACTAATTTTGGGTTAAAATGAGCAGTGGACAATATAACAATATAAAGTGAGGTCTGTTTCTCCATTATTTGTGTATCTATTTTTTTCTGAAAGTTACCACACAGTCAGTGAACATTTTCTTTTTCTTTCCAGAGTACTGCACTGTTGTAGCAGTGGCAGTAGCCATGTGGGGATGCTAGATTCATTTAAATCATTTTTAGGATCATTAAGGTTTTTACTTTATAAAGTAATAACTCTCTCCTTCCGGAGGTAGACTGACCAGAGAAACATTAAAGTCTGTGAAGATGCAATAAAATAATTGTTGGAGATGTGTTAGAAAGCTGGAAACTTCTAAATTGTAAAGTCCATAGATTTTATAGCACACTGGTGGACCAATAATTTTACAACTCTGATAAAGTATTACCTTTCTGCTCCACAAATTCACCACCTTTTGGAATGAGGGAAATTAAACGAGCCACACTTCAAGACCCTTTCAAATGTTGTCTGACTTTACGAACGCAGATGGTGTGTAAATCTCATCACGTCCCAAACAACCAAACTGCTCATGTAAAGCATATCGAAATAAATGTCCCCTGTCTTTCGAGCTAATTCGAGAATTCACTCGATTAAGAATATAATGTGTTTCAAAGCGAGTGAACGATCTTTCATAATAATGATAAAGGCTGATGAACATCATCGTTGGAAGTCAACTATTTCTCCAATGGTTGAGGCTGAATTTGTTTTGCACTCAAATGAACAGGATCTCTACAACTCTACAGCCAGCTTTCCTGTAGAAGCCGGAATAATACTGCAGGGCCATTTGATTTTCAACATACCTCTGAATTATCATATTACAAAGATAATGGACCAACTTACCTCTGCCTCCTTTAAATGATTGCAAAGCCGATGGGACAGAGAAAAGAAAAAGAGAGGTCAGTGATAATTTCAGAGGTTTTGATGTCCATTTTAGATAGTACCCATTCTGGGTATTGCATTCAACGAGAGATTCATTGAACATGAATCAGAAAGGTGGGGGAATAGCAAGAGGGATCAGACTGAGATACACTTGCACTCGCACAGCCTTATTATATGTGGCATGCAATTTGAACTGCAATCGGAGCGGCTCAGAGAGGTGAGAGGCACAAAGACAAAATAAAAAAAGAGAGCAATATGGCCAGGATTATGCTATACATTATGCTTTGTACGAAGCTGATGGTAATTCCTCCATATCAATGTGAGTCATTGGTTGGATAATTCGCTGACAATGAAAACGTGTGTCATGCTGGCAGACATTGAGTTTTTGGTCAGCTTATTCTTGGGACTCATATATGCACATCAACGTGACTGTATTCAAATTCATCCTATTTCCAACAAGATCAAAATCCTCCAAAGTCTTATTTTGACACAAGGTTGTCACAAAAAAAATCTGTTCCTATCGGGGGTCCGCACATCCAGAAAAAACAATCATAAAATGCCCTGCATGATGGCCAAGTGACATTCCGGTGATCAGAGCACACCATGGTTCTTACATGTATCTTAAATACATCCAATAATGTATGTAGCAAGATCCCTAAGATCTGCCTTCTGCTGTCTTTTGGACAAGTTAACACTGATATAAAACGATGATCAAATAACGTGGAATAGGTTTTCATCATAACAAAAAGAGTAAAAATGTTTTTTTCCTCTTGCTCTTTTGTCTTTATGGCAGCAGTTGCAGGTCTTCTTGAAATGTTCAGTCTCAACAATGGGCTTTCCTTTCCCATAACCCTGATTAATATTTCAATGTGCTAATCTAAAAAAACATTAAATGGCCATCTCACTCGCCATGACACATGCCTCAATGTCAACCCTTAAAAATGAATACAAGGGGATAAAATTACCCTATTATGAAACAATTCTCGAATGGACTGGTTGCTGGAATTTGAAAGTGAAGCTCCCAATAAGGGAGCTCATTCTAATGAATGTTCATTTTAATTTCACTTCATTCGTATGGTGATTGTGGTGTTAAACACTTAAATACTACAATTTATGCATCTCCGTGTTTCAATTAAACTTTGATTTAAATGAAATGCAGCATCTGTTGTCTGAATTAGGGCTCCTTCATTACAAAACTACACTGCTGATTTTACTTGGACAGCCTCATTCACTGCAATTATGACTTACTGACTACATAGTTAAGGTCACAGCTTTTTGTAACAATGTGCTATTCCTTTTAGATATTGAAGGGAGAAATGTATGAGCACGTTTTGTAATATGTCTTATTAGGCTCAAACGACAAAGTCTGACTTACAGTAAGGATTTACCCAACTTGCATACAGAGCGTCAGTAGTGATGGCAATTTTGCTGATGATTAATGTATGATGCCATATAAAATAAATCAATAAGTAAAATAAACCCCAGAAAAAAATAACTCAATGACAATAGCTTGTCAATTAGTCCGTGATCCATATGAAACTCCACGATGTTTACATAAAGAAAAAGGCGGTTTTAGAGTGAACCTTATGCTCAAACTAGGAGTCAATTTCATTCACTTATGGTATTGATCCAGCTATCAAAAAGTTTAATCCTCAATAGTCTGAAGTGCAGATTGAAACAGTTTAGACAATACATGAAAAACAAGATGAACATTAAATAAGTGAATCTTTAACTAAACACCTCCAGCTCCAAATATCTTTTTTATTCAGTTGTTTCTTGTAACCTTGACCAAATCAGGTTGGTCAATTTTTCAAATGACACCTGGCCAAGAATGGACCAGACCACACCGATGATCAAGAAGGCTCAAACACTTCTATACCTCCCCTGAAACTCAATTGAGACTACCACCTCCCATCATATGCTCTACCGGTTCATCACTGTATGATGTTAAACCCAACCTCCAAACTGCACATCTTCCTGCCCAAAGACTCTACACATCATAGCGAATACGGCAAGCAAAATCACTGGTGCCCTTCCTCATAGACGTTTTGAACATCCGCATCGCCATCAGGTTTTCTGTCGATGCCAACCACCCGTCAAACTCCCACTTCAGGAAGAAGGTACAAAGTCTCCAGGCCTATTCCACAACAAACAGCTTCATAAATCAGCTTGTCAAGATGCTGAGCTCTTTCCCCTACCTCCCCATACTTCGCTGTCACTGGACTCCAACCCATCTTTTTGCACACAAAAAAAGGACTACATTACATCTTTATGTTCATAATCTCCAATTTTGGACAAAGTAAAAACGCAAAGGCATGACTGCATTATCTGTTACTGTTGCAATATTGTCCATGTGTAACCTAATCTGAAGTTCCAAAATTTGGTGCGAGAGAAATTTTAATTCTCTGTACATGTCCATATTCCGAATGGACAATCAAAACCTTTGAATCTTTAATTTGATTTGAAATGAACGATATATTCCTGCAAATGTAAAACATAATCTATAGGAAGCAGTTGTTTTTAAACACCGTAAAATACATGGTGGGCTCTTCAAATCATGTCATGCGCAACATCTTTTTACAAGTAAAATGAAAGCCTGTTAGAGGTGACATAATTCAAAAGGTTTATAAGATCATGCCACACAAAATCATGAATTTTAATAAAGACAGTTTAATGTGGAAACTCATTAATTGTCAGATTACTTTGCTCAGCCATTATACAGTGTGACTTTGAAGGCCCTACACATGATTATCATTATCGTTGGTACTCAAGCTCTTTGCATGAAGTTATGAGGGATATTCATAAAGTTTTTAGCAAAGAATAGAGTCTGAGTAGAACCTTTCAATAAATATATTCCCTGTTACTTTGGAAACAACTGTCTCAAGTACAAAGGTATGTGAGATGCAAGCATTCTAAAGGATATTTTAACATGGTGAAGTAGTATATTGTAAATATGCAACAGTGCCTATAACTGAACAGTAACAAACCCAGAATGCAATCAAAATAAATATACAACACGACGGCATATCTGCATATCTGCAGGACATGGATTTCATGTTGATGGCTCAACGGTAGGCTGGCTACAACATCATGAGCAAAGAAACATTTTATGAAAAATGTACTTTTTAATAGCTTGTATCAATACTTATATCTTTGGACCAAAATCCATTGTTTTAATTAACTCATTCACTGCCAGGCATGTGCAAAAATGTGTCCACTCCATTGCCAGGGCTTTTTTCATTTTCACTCAAATTCCAGGACATAAAAATACATCAACAAACATAAACAGAAGATAAACATTCAATGCAGCGTGAGAAACCTTAGATTTGCTTCTTTCATCAGAAAAAAAGAGTTAATTCCTAAATTATATGGATCTGGAATTATATGCGCTTGAAATGAGGGCGGCTGTCCAAAATACTATGCAATACCTACATATTGGTTTATATAGCGCTTTGACAACAGATGAAGCTGGAACAAAGCGCTAACATGGACAAAAGGGAAATGCTGTCCTCTTGTGGAAGGTAAAAATATCACCAGAGATCTGGCCAGAGCTTCATCGGCACCCCCAGCAAGAAAAACGAAAAGCCGAATTCTGGAATGGCGCTCTACGTCATACTTTCAATTCCTGAATAAATTCGGAAATGGCAGTGACATTTTCAGTCAAATTTTTAGTTCAATGAGATTAGTGCAAAGCGGTGGGGGGTCACTTGGAGACAGTAGGAGTCAGGTGAACAAAGGAACAAATTGGTGAGTTTTGTGGTGGGGTGGTGTTTTTATTCCGCGATTGACGAATGGAATATTTGATAGATGATTTCAAAAATATGTTTTTGATAGCCCAAACCCTGTTATCATCTTGAGATATCAGACATGATTATCAAGACAAGAAATCTTGTCCACAAGGCCCATCATTAATCGTACCAGACCTGAGACAATAAACAACACAGTACAATACAATATGTGCAAATAGTAAATGCTGGCATGTCGTCGTGTGTATAAGGTTTGATTCTCGGATGCTAACTCACTATATTGGTGTGTAAAAAACACAAAGGTGGTTTATTGCCAGAGGCTGCTGGCTGTTCCCAGAATTCTGAAGTCCATCTGTAATTGCCATCAGTGTTATCAATTGACAAAAACAACTGTGGCATTGCAAGAGATTAATTTGGCAGACTAAGGACATGCTGTCTTTTATCCTTGCTTGTCGGGTGTGGGGGTGGTGGGTGTTTTAGGTAGTCCGTCAGTGTAAGCTGTCAGTCGTGCATGAACTCTGCAGAGTGTGTAAGCCAAAAAGTGTGTATCACAATTTTTTCCCATAGGAAACTGTCGCTCTGTTCCTCTATTTCTCTGCCCAACCCCAAACTCACACAGATTAAAAGTTCTGCCTATGTCTTCTCTACTCACACCCATTCAGCTGCAGCGACAACAAGACGAGAGAAAGAGCATTATTCAAAATGGAACCATGGTGTGACTTCGTAAACAGTATAACAATACACTTGAGTGCCCCATGACAGCAAAATCCTTACAGAAACATGCTGTTCAAACATGTCAAGGAGAATTTCCTGTTATTTTTTTCCTGTTTCAGGGCCAATTACAGCATTTTAATGTTATGTAAACTGCAAATCTGTTGACAGCTGCCAGGTCGGCCTTGGAAATGTGAATCTGTTCTCAATTGTTTGGCCTGGATATATTTTAAATAGAATAAGAAACTAAATGTACATTTTTCTGGAGAGTAACTTCATAATTGTATTCTTTGAAATGTGGATCTATTGAATCACTACTTTGTAGAGAATGTTTACGATCTAATTCGGAGAGGTCCCTCAGCTCCTTATACGGATCCCACAGTGATAGTGCCACCATGGCTGCGGGCCAAGAGTTAAGCCAATCAAACAGACCTTCTTATCCAACTGTTCCACTGGGGGAACAAGGAAAGAGCTCAGGGGGATGAAGAGACAAATATGCTTTCAGTTTTGCAGGTGTGTTAGTCTCCTCTGTTCAATTCTCTACCCTCCACTCTCATTATTTGTACATTTCTCATACCTTCGTGCACTCATGACGTCTTGCTGTCCAGTAATATGCACATCTGCTTTTCAATATCCATTGTTCATACTAGTGCTATACATTATACATACTAGTGTTCATACATTGTTCATACTAGTGCGTATTTGCCTTTCTTCTGATCTGACATTTTAAGTTTTTTTTTCTTTTTCGACTTGTCTAATTACTGACAGATGCAAGCGGGATGTTTAAAGCAATCCTGTAGCAGCTCACTGTATGTGTGTTTATTGGTAGATTTTTTAAATTGATATGTACCTATCTCTTGACACAACAGAGGCAAATCAAATGAATGCAAAACTGCACGAGTCCATTATGTAGATTGTAGATGTTTCACAGATGAAATGAGAATTCAAAATCGTTTTGATTGAAAAAAAAAAATGATTCTGCTTTTGCTTTCTGCATGTGGTCCATTTTGGAAAATCTTCCATGAAGTCAATGGTTACGTCGTCAGCTACAAATCCACTTAGACTATAGAGTAGCTTTTTATTGGTCCATCCGTAAAAATATTGATATATTGCATAATCACACCGGTGACCATTTTATTAGACAAATGTACATGAGTAAAAATGATATTACCTACCCATAAAATGGTCATGGTCTAAAAAACTCGATTTAGTAGTTAAATATTATTATGCTCCAACTACTAAACTGTGCTCATCTTAACTTTTCACAGGGAGGTGAAGAAAAATGATGTATGAGAGGGCGTAGAGGGGTTGGTATCCAACAGTGCATTTCATCTGATTAATGCGGATAGAGAGTAGCACACATAATCATTTGCCTCCCTAGGTAATGTTATACCCTCCTATGAGAGTTAAAATGCTTACTCAGGGGCACAGACAATGATACAGAAGGGCCAAATGTTGCTGATGTACGACAAAAACAGCTTTGTAAATTGTATGAGTTGTAAAGGCTAATCTGGAATCAGGATCAGAAGTGAGAGAAGAAGAGGTGAGATATCAGAATCAGAATACCTTTATTCGTCCCACAATATGCTTCGTCAAACAAAAATATTTATAGAATATATAGTCGCAGTACCATAGTGGCAACCCCAGATTTTTCTTTACAATGGACTTGAGTAAATTCACCTGTTTCCAGCCATCGGGGGCTATTACTTTGTACTTCAGCTTCAGAAATCAGCTAAAACCTGACTGTTCCCTCAGCAACTATTATGTCATTTTCATTTGAAAAAAAAAAACAAAAAAAAACTACCAAATGGATATTGGTCGACGATTTGACTGCTTAACTTGCAATCCACATATAGAATACTAATAAAAACGCCATGTTTAGACTAGTCGGGCTACATGGAACTCATTATAATAAAGAAATCAGCTAAAACCTGACTGTTCCCTCAGCCACTATTATGTCATTTTCATTTGAAAAAAAAAAAAAAAAAACTACCAAATGGACATTGGTCGACGATTTGACTGCTTAACTTGCAATCCACATATAGAATACTAATAAAAATGCCATGTTTAGACTAGTCGGGCTACATGGAACTCATTATAATAAAGATTTTTCTTTTTTGGGGTCAGGGGGGAAACTTCCCTTTTAACCAATTTGAAACAAGACAAACCTTTATTTCATCTTAGTTTGCACTGTATTGAATGTCAATTAAATTAGCAGAAACCTGCATTAAGCAAAGGAAAGAAACAGAGTAAATGTATGGTCAATGACAGGAATCAATATCCAAATATATACAGTAAATCAAGTCTGATCATTGGGCACGCAAGGATGTTGAAAAGAAAAGATTTCATAGAATTATTAGCACTGTGTTTTCACAGTTGCTTCGGGATCTATGCCACTACAGTATCTCAAAATTAAACCTCACTAAGAATCAGAATCATTTTTATTAGCCAAGTACGTAGAACACATAATGAATCCATGTCCGGTAGAACATGCTGCACTCGTACCATCCTAAACAAAGACATGACAAAATACGTATGGAAGGGCATTCTGTAATGTAAGTGAACCATCGTGCGGTGGTACCAGCCAATGACAGCTGTGAGACGATCTAGGTTTATGGTAGGTCACTTGGAAAAATAAACGATTTAGGTGGGACACTGTCAACAACAAATTATGCAACACAAAACAAAAAATTAGTTTTATTTGAAAGGAATGCTATTTGATTGCTTGTCTTTTGTTCTATACAAATATCTTCCGCATTTGATTTTTATTGATGTTTACCTTACTACAAACAAACAACTGTCGCTCTCTAACAAGCCCATAAGGGGATTGGTACTGCAAGCTCGGTGATCTGACAACTGATCGTTTGAGGGGTATGCACTCTCACCACTGATAATGGTTTCCAGAAATACCTTGAATGCACCCTCACGTAGGTAAACATATTTATTTTTTGATGTTGTGTCTGAATCTGAGCGAGAAGGGCTTATTGGCAAAAGGCATTCTGAGTTAGCAAAAGCAAAATAGAATTTAATTAGCTCTTCGGGGAAAAGGGCCCATCCCATGAAGCATTCTGTGGTCCAATGACGTCTTGTTTTCCACTTTAGAGGTGATACAAGAATCCCTGATCAAATAAAACCCATTCTTTTGTGCAGTTGATTTAGTGATGATCTACAATGCGGTCGGGAAGCATTAGGCTGGTCATATTTCTTTTGAACCAGTACATTGAATCTAAAAGGGCACAATGACCGTGAGATGGGTGTTGACTTTCAGGCTAACTTTAATGTAGATCACATCCACACGAGTACTTCTAGGAGTCTTCAAACCACAGCTATTAAAACGCAGCGACAACAAGGGCATGTGGTACTATAAGTTATAGATTTCGCAATGTACTATTCAAATATAGCTCTTTGATCCCAACGGTATTTTGGGGGTGACATATCAATTTCAGAAAAACTGTGGACGTTTGTTTACAGAATAATGAAACAAGACAATCCTTTAACAGTTAAATGACTTCTTAGAGTCTAGGTACCCAATTATTTAATTATCACCATACAGATGGAATAGATTTTTTTAAACAATAATGATCAGACCCCTTTCTCCCATTTCAATCGGAGCAAAACATTGACTTTGCACCAATTGGCTCGGCTGGATCTGATCGGTCGATATTTTGCATTTAATGTCTTGTTTTGTGATCGGCCATCCTGTCTATAATTGACTGTTTGATTTGTGACATCAGCTCCATGAAATAAGATTACAGCTGCAGTGTTTTCCACATACACATTTAACTACGGTGGGTGTTCGAATTGAATTTTTTGCCACACCTTATTGATTTGGGGGAAAACTGTCAATATGTAAGTGAAGTAATGACTTACATTGCTGCATGGAAAACTACTCTGGTGCTTGTGTGGTCTCTGTGGGAATCTCCTAATCAATACCAGTACTAATTTCCTTTGTGATACAATAATGTCAATTCAATAAAATCGTTAGCCTGATCTCCTAACAGTGCAGCGGTAAGGGGTTAAATTTTGAGCCTGGGCCTCTAGGATAAGCAGTTCATATCACGTACTGTATTTATGAGTATTGCCTTTGGATTGGATCGGGTTATTTTTTTTAATTCGCTGATCGGTGATCAGGCCCAAAAATGGTTTAAGGCCTAACTAGAAGCCTACTGTCAAATAAGAAAATTCTCATCTGAGTACTTCCCACCCAGCCGGAGTAAAACTCAACATCACACATCTCAACTGAGGATTACTCTTTCGATGACTGAACTGAAAAGCTTTTCCTCTGAATAGAGATGTGGAGAACCCTGTGGAGATGGATCATCTGTGTAGCAAACTTCCCTGTTCACTGCAGTAATGCATAACCAAGCCAGCCAGTGAGAGAGAAAACATCAAAGTGCAGAAATCTTCATCTAATTGTGATATTTCTTTCAGGTAAAACTGCCAAAATCAGTTTTCCTGTCAGATTGATACTAAACAACTGGCATTGATAATTTGAGCGGTCTTCTAAGTTGTGTGTATGCAGAACTCCCAATTATCATGACATTTTTAATGAACATTTTAAAAGAGAGGAGGTAAATATGTCAACCTCCAAGGGAGGAAGTCTGCAATAAAATGCATGTGGCACAGATAATGAGCCAGATCTCATCCAATTTTTTATCAGATCAGAAAAATCTGAATCAGAAAACCTTTATTCATCCCACAATGGGGAAATGTGCTGAAAATTGAAAGAGCATTGATAAATGCACTGTGTAGCACAACCGTTTACTTCAAAACCAAAAATATATACTTCCATTCATTCATGCAGATAAAAATTGCATTTCACTACAAACACGAGCGGGTTGTTGATTATATAAATCAACACATTTATATTCCATGATTCAGACTGCAGATATTATAAAATTCATGATAAAAAGAAGAAAACTCTTCCCCACAGCAAAAAAAAAATAAATTAAAAATGACGAGGAAAGATGACAATATGAGACATCTTCAAAATTCAATATGTATCTGCTGAAGTTGTCCGAATGAGTGCAAATATTGTGCAATGACATACATACACACTTTGCAAAACAGAAATCAATTTCCTTATTTTCTCCAGATAAACTTATTGTACTTTTACAGGATTTATAATCAGAGTATTGAATCCAGAATGTTTTTGAGTTTCACAAACTAGCACAAAGACAGTCTCATTAACTTTGGAAACACGTCCGGACAAGCCCGTGCTCTAAACTGTATTGTCGGAGCATAGACACAGGCTATATAAAAGGTTGCATGTGACATTAGCAGAGTAATCACAAACACCATCATTGTGTCATAACTATTATGGCTGCCTTAATTGACTTCATTACGGTACAGCTGACAGGAAAGATAATCACATTGGTTCGTGGAAAAGTACAATTCTTCTCCAAACGCTATACCTATATACTGGAGCTCATTATATAGGCGTAATAGCGACATGGTGAAAATGAGTTCCCTCTCTTTGACATGCTCGTGCCAATCTTAGCCATATCCTCTCTGTGTCTTTGTTTTGTCATATTGTCTCTATGCTGTCATATTATTTGTTATTTAGTTTTTTTTTTGTTCTTTTGACTTCAAGACGGCGCCGCGAGAGTGGCTGCCTTTCCAGCAGCTCATGTATTTCGTTTTTCTACTTTCATTCCTTTCATCACTTTGCTGCTGTGAAATGTAAATTTCTCCACTGTGAGACTAATAAAGGCATATCCAATCCAATCCAATCCAATCCAATCCAATCCAATCCAATCCAATCCTAAGCATTGCACAGTCAAAACCAGGCAAGTAAATTACAAATGGACAATGGCAATAATTAGCCCGCTAAAACAGTTGGTCAATTCGATATATGCACGACAAAAGAGTAATTACTTCACTTAGGTGGCATTTTTCTAACACTATCGGCAAATACAACGATCAACGATAATTCTTTTGCATCTTAAATAAGCATTTCCAAAGAGGGGGGTATAGTATATAATACCTTTCAGGCATATAATAAACTGAGCGCTAAAAGAAATGTTTTCACACCTACTGAGAAAGGCAGAAGCTATTTCTCCCAGTCTCACTTTCAGAGCCACATCAAAATGGCCCCAAAGACCTCATCAAGAAAACTATAAAAATAATAAATACTCTGGATATAAAAACTAAGTAAGAAGTAGTGAGACAGAGACACATCAATCTTGTAATGAAAAAGACATCTGACCTGATAGGGGCTAGGGCGGTGGCTTGTGCCTCTAATCATATGACAAAAATATTGTCATGCGCAAAAGTCGTATATAGTTTATGTAAGAAGTTATTGTTTTTGGCTAATTCCATAAAAAAGGCAGTGTCTCATCAAATTGGGTTCAAGTGTTCCGTGAAGCTTACATATATGTTTTTGGGAGGAAACCGGGGAACTCAGACAGGCTCAGGTAGAAGTTGATACAGGAAGGCCGGTGTATACTGTATTATTTTGTTATTTTGACTTCAAGATGGTGCCATGAGAGTGCCTGCCATTACAACATCAGCTATATATCTGTTTTGTTCTTCTACTTCTTCCTTTCATAAACTTGCATGCTGTGAATTGGTAATTTCTCCATTATGAGACAAATAGAGGTTTTCTTATTTTATCTTCTAAGTTTGGAAAATTGGTTAGAAGGCACAAGTGAAAAATAAATAATCCCAATCACAATCAGGATCAGTTTGTATCAAACACAAGAAATGACTGTGGATGTATCGGATGCACTAGTATTGCAATCACCAGCATAAATGAAGAGATTACAGATAAGTATCGAATAATTTCCGTAATATCAGGGGATCATTGTGCAGTTGTACCATCTGATGACAGCTGTGCAACAATGTCATCGAGCACAGATAAAGTGATCAGTAGTGCAATTGAATATTTTGATGGTTGTACAGTTAGTTCGGGTAATCATTGGACTACTTTTTAAGTGATCAATAGCAGAATCAAGTATTTTCTTAAATAAACAAACAGCGTAGGGTCACCAAAAACAAGGACCATATGAGGGAGCGTGTAACTGAGGCAGCCACTCATGCCCGAGTCATCTTAACTCAAAGGAATAAATAGAAAAATACTGAAAATGCTAACGTGCTAACGCATGTATACAAACGCTAGCGGACCATGTAAACCAACTCGAACTAAAATATCCAAATTCACCCCTGATCATTTTGGGCGATTTTAATCAAACACAATCAAACTGTGAACTTCCCAAATATAAGCAGCATATTGACTGTTTCACCAGAGGAGAAAACATTCTAGATCATTGTTACACAGCACTCAAAAGCGCATACCGGTCTGTTGCGCATGCAGCATTGGGTCTTTCTGACCACTATTTAATCCACTTAATTCCCACATACAAACAGAAACTCAAATGTGTAAAACCAGTAGTCAAGACAGTTAAAAAACAGACAGATGACAGATGAAGCAAAGTTAGCGCTACAAGAATGCTTAGACTGCACTGATTGGAGCGTCTTTGAAACTTCAACGAGCACATTGGATGAATACACAGACACTGTAACATCATACATCAGTTTCTGTGAGGACATGTGTGTACCAACAAAGTCCTTCCGCTCATTCAACAACAATAAGCCATGGTTCACTCCCAAACTCAGGCAGTTTAGGAAAGAGAAAGAGTCTGCATTTAAAAGCGGCGATCGAGCAGTTTACAAACTCGCCCGAAACAGGCTGACGAAGGAAATTAACATCGCAAAGAAAAGTTATGCGGAGAGGCTTAACAAACAGTTCTCCGCTAACGACTCTGCATCGGTGTGGAATGGCCTGAAAGCAATAACGAATTATCGTTTACCTTCCCCCCAAGCAGTGTACAACAATGGTATGGCTGATGAGTTAAATACATACTTTTGCCGATTTGAAAAGGACACCACCATTTCCCCGGTCTGCCCACCATTACCATAAACTACCGTATCTCCGCCCTCTGCCCTACAGATCCACGAACTGGACGTTAGACGGATCTTCAAGCAGCAGAAGATCAAGAAAGCTGCAGGACCTGACAGAGTGTCCCCCTCCTGCCTGAAATTCTGCGCTGACCAGCTGGCTCCGGTCTTAACACAAATCTTCAACAGATCCCTGGAGCAGTATGAAGTCCCATCCTGCTTCAAACAGTCTACTATCGTCCCAGTTCCAAAGAAACCAGCACCCTCGGGTGAACGACTATAGATCTGTCGCTCTGACGTCTGTGGTCATGAAGTCCTTTGAACGCCTCGTGCTGAACCACCTAAAGAACATCACCGGACCTCTGCTAGATCCTCTTCAGTTTGCCTACCGGGCAAACAGGTCTGTGGAGGATGCAGTCAACATCGGACTGCACCACATCCTCGACCACCTTGACAACACAGGAACCTACGCAAGGATCCTGTTTGTGGACTACAGCTCTGCGTTCAATACCATCATCCCAGAACTCCTCATCCCCAAACTTCTCCAGCTTGGTGTGTCCGCTAAGATCTGCCAGTGGACCCTCAGCTTCCTGACAGGACGGACACAGCAGGTCAGACTGGGAAATATATCATCCACAACACGAACCACGAGCACTGGAGCCCCGCAGGGATGCGTCCTCTCTCCATTGCTCTTCTCTGTCTACACGAACGACTGCATCTCAACGCCCCCAGCTGTCAAATTCATAAAGTTCGCAGACGACACCACGGTCATCGGTCTCATCAAAGACGCGTATGCGTACCGACAACAAGTGGTGCAGCTGGAGCTCTGGTGCAGCCGTCACAACCTGGAGCTGAACACGCTCAAGACAGTAGAGATGATCGTGGACTTCAGGAAACATCCATCACCACAGCTACCCCTCACACTATCCAACTGCCTTGTGTCAACCATTGAGACCTTCAAGTTCCTGGGAATCACAGTCTCCCAGGACATGAAGTGGGAGGTCAACACCAACTCTGTCTTGAGGAAGGCCCAACAGAGAATGTACTTCCTGAAGCTGCTAAAGAAGCATGGCCTACCACAGGAGGTGCTGCAACATTTCTACACGGCTGTCATCAAATCCATTCTGTGTTCTTCCATCACCGTTTGGTTCGGGGCCGCCACAAAAATGGACAAAATCCGACTTCAACGGACAGTTAGGACGGCGGAAAAAATCATTGGCACCGCCCTACCCACTCTCGAGGACTTGCACACTGCAAGAATCCAAACTAGGGCGCGGAAAATCCTACTGGACCCTGCACACCCTGCCCACCACCTTTTCCAGCTACTCCCCTCAGGCAGGCGCTACCGATACATGCGCACCAAATCCAGCAGACATTTAAACAGCTTCTTCCCCCGAGCCATTAACTTTTTGAACTCTTTCAACAGTAGCCAAAATGGAACTGTATAGTGCCACTTAGCAGTTTTTTGACAACGATACTAGTGCAGCGTGTTCGACCGGAAACAAATTCCTTGTGTGTTCTACATACTTGGCAATAAAGATGATTCTGATTCCGATATAAGAAATTAAGGGGTAAACTATGGAAGAGGACAATCCTCATTTTGTCTCCTGTTTAATTGCTATTCATCAAAAGCCTCGACACATACTTGTTGATTGGCATTCAGTTTGAGGCTCAACATCAACGCTGGGTTTGTTTTCTCTGAGTGCAGCTGGTTCATTTAGATCTCTAATGACTTTGCTCGCTCTTCACACACGATAGAAATATCAGAGCTGTCATTGTTTGAACTCAATGTCCTTAAAATGAAGTCATTCTTCAAAATCTTATTCTCATCAAGACTGATGTCTGTTAGATCCATTTGGAGCCATCACATATAATAATTACAAACACTTCTTATCCACCCGGCGTCTCCAACTCTCTCTTAACCTTGACCTCGGTGGTCATAGTAAATCTCCATCATATAAGAAGTGACTCTTAACAAGGATTCACACAAAGTCAAAGTCTTCAGAGAAGATAATAGATTACCACCATCCTTTAAACACATACTATGTTTGGAAAATGCACTGGACAGCTCCTAAAAAAAAAAAAAAATCTGCCATATCCCCAAAAATGTCTTTATTTATATGGAGTTGGAATTATATTTATGATTAAAAAAATATGCTGGCAGTTATTTGGGTGTAGTGTGCAAGCAATAGATTCTCCAAATTATCTGACGCACCTTATTGAATTGAGAGAGCAAACAAATTCAACGTACAAATAATACTGCTTGTGGGTCTAGATAGTTTTTCATTGCGATTATAGAAGAAAAGGATAATATGCAGGAGAGAGAGAAGGGTAATCTACTCTTAGCAAGACCATAAAAATGAAATATATAAATAAATGTTAAATTTTTCGATATAGTTTGTGTTGCTTTATCGTACGATTCCAAAATATTTTTCACACAAGCAGAACCACCATCGTGGAAATAGATGAAGGCTTCTGTGCCATGATATTTCTAAGTCATTTTAATGTGTGGCCAGGGAATTAAACTTGCATGGACTAATAGCAGTCTCAACTGTCTGCAAAATATGTTATCCAGTTGCTGACACATTGCTGATGTTGCTCTGTATAGACAGAACCATATTGTTTGGTTTAGTTTTTTTATTTAAAACCCAAATATTTTTAAACATGCTGATAAAACTCTAGTACTGCTGGTTCTCAACATTTTAGATGCACCACCCTACCCACTCCCGAGGACTTGCACACTGCAAGAATCAAGACAAGCGTGCCGAAAATCCTACTGGACATTCCGCACCCTGCCCACCACCTCTTTCAGCTATTCCCCTCAGGCAGGCGCTACCGATCCATGCGGAACCAAATCCATCAGGCATTGAAACAGTTTCTTCCCCCTCACCATTAACTCTCTTAACAGTAACCCACATATAACTGTATACAACAAATTTCCCCATTGCGGGACGAATTAAGGGATTCTGATTCTGATTCTGATAGTGCCTCTTTGCAATTTTGCACAACTTGGTGGAACGTCTGTGTAAGCTCTCAGTCGTACAGGAGTGGTCCATCGATGAGAAGGTTTCTTCAGCCGTCATCTGTACAAAAGTGAAGGTTTCGGACGTTTCGCCTCCTATCCAAGAGGCTTCGTCAGCGAACTTCGCTGACGAAGCCTCTTGGATAGGAGGCGAAACGTCCGAAACCTTCACTTTTGTACAGATGACGGCTGAAGAAACCTTCTCAACTTGGTGGAACAACATCCCGTTATAATCATTGTAGCACACAACACACACACACACACACACACACACACACACACACGCGCACACACACACACACACACACACACACACACACACACACACACACACACACACACACACACGCACACACACACGCACACACACGCATGTCTGCGGTTCATTAAAATGTGATTGAGGCTGCAGCTGACTCAGCTTCCTTTTAATTAAAACTGTCAAAGAATCCATGTGGCAACCTCTAACATACATAAATGTATTTTCATACCCATCTTAATTCGTCTTTACTTCCCATCAACCGGAGACTGACATTCTCGCGATCAATATCCTTTTTTTTCATCCCAGACACGTGATTGGTCTTTCGGCTTCCTTATTCTCGAAGTCTTTACACTGCCTACTGCTCAATCACAGAGCCTTTCTGCTGGTGTAGATAAAGGAGGAAGGTAGGTAAAGAACTTGACCTATATTACAACAAAGTAGATATTGATTCAAGCACATATTTGATCCGGCCTTTTTTTGCTTCTTGGCCTTTTTAAGAGTAGCTTCTTCCAGCATTTGCCTCCAGTTATATACAAGGGTGCAATGATTCCTGGATAGGTGCTGACAAATGTGTTTGTCGAACATCTTAACAGAGTGACAGATGGTTTGCTGTAATTGGTAAAAACTATGAAAATAATAAGCTTCAGGGTAACATCTGTTTGTATAAAATCAGCCCCATTATTTGTTATTGGTTGTTCTTACAATTTCAAACCGTTTCCAGGTGTTGCTGGCTAACGCTAATTTCAGCAAACAATGTGGCTCTTTTCAGCATTGACATAATTGCACACCAGTGGTGCCTTTGCTGTGGAGCGTCGCCCAGCCAAGTCATCAATTTTCCATGATATTTTTCTCCTTTAAATCTCTTGGTGTAATTCTATTTTTACTCTGCCAAGAATGAGCAATTCGCAATGCAGAGATGCTGGGGTGGGAGTTCTGCACACCTTAAATGCAAAACATAATTTTAAATTATATCACTGGCAAAAATCATCCATTATCTTTCCATGGTCTGATGAACAACTTTGTCTTCAGGATTGCTGGTGGCTATGTTTGCTGACTTGCGGAAGTAGGTAGGTGAGGTACACCCTGAACTGGTTGTCACCCAATCACCTTTCTTTTATCACATCAATTCTCTCAAGATACCATCATGTGTATCGCTGGTGTTCAGGAAGAACAGTTGAGATGTGGTCGGTGTGAAACGGTGATCAGATAATCACCATTTTTGGATTTAAATCAGAATGAATCATCGAATACTGTTCCATGTATCTTTTAATACTTGAATGCAGGGGAGATCTTTGTATATGTGACATATCTATAGCATGGGGGGAGTGCAAATGCATGGTGTTGTAGCCCCCACAATTATTTTGCTAATTGACCAACCTTCAATAGCAGTTGCGATTAGTCAACGAAACGGTTCAAATAAACGATATGCGCCAGCTGGTCGCTATATTACCATCATTAGCTTACAGTCTGAACGTTTTATGGGATTTGTGAATAAAAATTGAGACAACCAAGGTGATGGTACATTCAACTTTGATTAAAAATTTCAGTTAGTGCTAGTATTTTTGACATGTTTCTAAAAAATGGTGCATTCTGAGTTGAAGGAGGTACTGTGGACCTCATATGTTTTTATTCTTAAATGCTCCGTGCATTTGCAGTTACATAAAAACAAATGCTTGTAAACATATGTGTGATATGATGTAACTCACAGTGGTGCTCTGAGCAGCGTCACTACCCTCAACTCATTAAACAATAATACCAATAATAATCAAAATATGTATGAGAAAACCAATGAGTACTAAAGAGTTGGGGGGAAAATGTGCTATTACTTGTCAACCTACTTTGACAGAGAAAATGGGGACTTACATCTACAGCAAACCTTAAAGGGCACATTGATTGAAAGATCATGTTAGGTGTTTTAGGTATTAGCAGGTGACAAAAAAATAATAAATACTGTAGTCAATGTTAGCCCCCCTCCTAACTGTAGTCGGATTTTGTCCCCCCCCCAAACGGTGATGGAAGAACACAAAAGAATAAAAATTGGCAGGCCATGTTTCTTTAAAAAAAAACACGAGAGGGGGTAGCATCTCCCATCCACCGCAGGAAGACCTGGTTTTGGAAGTACAGTGATACCTCAGTTTACGAACCTAATTGGTTCCCAGAAAGTGTGTTAGGCGAAAAGTTCGTCTTCCGAATATGTATTTCCCATAAGAAACCATTAAAAATGAGAATAATCAATTCCCAGGTGCACATAAAACAAAATGTTCTACTAAATAAGCCTTAAAACTACACACAATATACCTTATTTTATGTATAATAAATGTGCTATTGTATTGTAATTAAAGAAATAAACTACCATATAAGAGTTGTTTTACTTGCCTTTGTGATCGTCGTTGATGTAGTTGCCTCTTGATGATATCCGAGGGAAGTTGCCGTGCTTTCTCGGCGATAATACCCTCACTCACACTGTCACCTGCTAGCTGCTTTTCGTTGATCCAAATCAACAGACGTCTTCCTCTTCTATTGCCTGAGACCGTTGCTTATACAACACACGCACCCTTAATAGCTCCCTTGTTCTTAAGGACGGTAGTAATGGTCGACTTAGCGTACTGGGATGCAAACGCACATCTCGTTTGTGTTTTGATGATCTCCTTCTTCTACTCGACTGTAATTTTCTCTTGCGTCCTCTTCGGCTTAACACTAGCCTGTGGTGGGGTCTTTTTCTGTCCCATAATAGCAAAACAATCCTCGATAACAAACCATGTCCGCACTCAAAGAAAGGGGGTGATGAAAACTAGTCCATCCGCCACCGTGGCGCTGTTCGACCGTTTGGTTTGATGTTCTTCCGCCGAAAACAAGTCCGCCAGCCACCGTGGCGCTCCGTGTGGTTTGGTTCGTCCGCCGAAAACTAGTTCGTGAGCCAAGACGATATGCTCGTGAATTTAATGTTCGTGAGGCGGAAGGTTTGTGACCTAAAGCGTTCGTCAGCTGAAGTATCACTGTATATTATCGGAAACCTACAGCTTTTGAGTCAAGTGGAATCCCTGCTTTCATACAAATTATTTACCTGATTACAGTGTGGTTCTTTGGGCAAACAAGGGCCAAAATAATATATATCACCAAAATGAAATGGTTTGCACATTGCCCTTGCATTACATCATTGGTTTCCTTTCTCAGTCTGGTTCCTATAGCAGATTGTAGATTATGTTTGTTGCAAATCATTAAAAAGACAAAAGTCCGTTTTCACCATGCTTGTGATACCATATGGCAATCAAGTAAGTACGGGCAAAAACCAAGGGGTGTTTGTGGACTTTGAATGATGCACTAAAGTTGAAATACTTTCCATTGACCATAACAGAGTGACCATAACAGAGTTAAATGATTTATCTTTTAAGGTTTGAAAGTCCACCTTGAACAGCCATCCTCTTTGACTTCGCCATCTGACTAAGGACAACTTGCTACTTGAAAATTCCAAGTGGATTAAAAAGCAAGCAACGTTTCAACAGTATTTTTTTCTACATGCCCATTATTTTTTACTGATTTTTTTATTATTATTAGAACAAAGAGTGCATAGTTTTTCTTGACACCTATCATTGTGCTGTCTCAGCTGTTGTCTCTTTGTACGTTATCACTCATTCAAGCCCTTTAAGCCCTTCATTTCAGCCTGTTTATTGCTCAGCCGGGGCTCAGCTGTGAGCTTTGGGAATTCCTTGTGACCGCCATCTTTACCTATTTATTTTTGTTGCACATTAAATAAATAGTTTCCTGTGGCCTTGTGAGACTAGCTTTATGCACTTGCAGTAATCTGCCCGATGCAAAACCAGTTATTTCTACTCATTTATTGTAGCAGCGCTGAAAAACAAAAACAACCCCCCCCCCCAAAAAAAAAAAAAAATCACACTAACTGTATTCTATGTTCCTTAAATTATATAATTTGATCTAGCTCAATAAACTCTTAAAGGACAACCAACGTCACTTTTTTTGTTTTTTAACTGACACCAGAAACACGTTTTATAGCATCTAAAATACCCAAAACACGCATGATATTTTTAGTGAAATGCAAAACACCAATAAAAATGACTTAAAGTGTCCAAAATCTGCAAAAAAATGAGCTGCGAATTGGGCATTTTCAGAAAGTCCCGCCCCCAGTTTGTGACGTCACGCCAAGACGTTTTGCATTGCTTGAGAATCAAAACAATGGCTTCAGATTCGGAGAATATGCTTTCTTGTTACACCTCCAGTTATGAATATGATTCAAATCGTTCTGAAGAGGAAAGCATACATGTTTGCAATCGATTAAATAATTTATTTGTGCCATTTTGAGGCAACATTGGGGGAAAATCTCTCACCCAAAAAAAGAGGCACAAAATGGCAACATCCTGTGGCCACCTCCGTTTACACAGGCTGATAAACTCCTTATATGGCGCTTGGACCCCCTCTTCTGGCCTTCTGGCGGCTTTTGGGTGCAACACGAGGCCCCCAGACCAAACAAGTTCAGCAAAATACATTGACGTGATGGAAGGACCGCTACAATTCGTCTTTTTTTACGGTAAAGGGTGGTCCTTTAGTGACGTCACGTACGGACTTGTCACCAACTCAAAAACAAGACTTCCTGAATATTCAGCAAGAGTCTTAAAACGTAAAATATAGCTATACGTGGTGGAATCTTTGTAAAATACGCTCAGTAGAAGTCATTTGAAGCCATTTTACAAATTATGGACACAACTTGTCCGGAGACGTTGGTTGTCCTTTAAGATAAAGCAAGGGACTGAACAATACATTTGCACAGTAATTTTAAGGTGATACCGGGGGGAGTGGGTGTAATAGGCCAATCGTTAGTCAGGAATGTAGGAACAATCAGTGGGGCCACAGGGGGGGGGTCCCGCGCCCCCCCCAACCTGAGAGTAGGGACCTATCATAGCTGTGTCCGGCGCCACCAGGTCTGGACATTAGGGATATATAAATGGGGCCGATACGACCAGTGAGACTTTAGTTCGCTGACGAAGCCTCTTGGATAGGAGGCGAAACGTCCGAAACCTTCACTTTTGTACAGATGACGGCTGAAGAAACCTTCTCATCGACAGTAATTTTAATTTACAACAGATTTTTTTCTGACAGTGTTTTTTAGGTGTTCAATTACCTGACATGTTTTGGCGTATACTTACGTACGTACGGATGTTGACAACAACACAACTAATTTGCAAAGTAATTGCAATTAGGTAAAAAATATTCATCCTAAAAGCTGTAATTTTAATGGTCAATGAGGCGTGAAGTAGTGTTGGGGTTGGAGGCAGACACATCTTTACTGTCACTAAAGCCTGCTGTCGCGTCAGTGCCCATTATTTTTGCTTTAGTTTTCTCCCTCATAAGACCGCAAGGCCAATATGAAAAGCGCTTGATGTTTTTCTAGTCGCTAGGTTAAAAAAAAAAGAAAAACCTTCAATTGTTTGTGTTTTGTGTGGCTGCCGTCGTGATTAGAGTGTTCGAGGGAACCATCTGCGTGTGAAAATGCATGCCTGACAAATACACAATGAGTGTCTGTCCTGATAGATGACGAGTCATGTATGAGCATGTGTAAAATAAAATGAAATTGCTGACTTTGATTGACATGTCTCTGATTGCACATGGGGCGCCATTGAAGGGTAACAAATCAAAATATATCAAGGGCTCAAATGATTTGAAAATGGAAGCAACCTGCTGAGTTGACTTATGATTTGAGGATGAATGCATCTATACATGGCCATATGTTGGGCTGTCTGATTATCTGAGAGAAAATGTAGACAGAGACATAAGAAAAGGACACTTAAAGGTCAACCGACGTCTCCGGACAAGTTGTGTCCGTAATTTGTAAAATGGCTTCAAATGACTTCCACTGAGAGTATTTTACAAAGATTCCACCGCATATAGCTATATTTTACGTTTTAAGATTCGCACTGAATATTCCGGAAGTCTTGTTTTTGAGTTGGTGACGAGTCCGTACGTGACGTCACTGAAGGAACGCCCCTGGCCAAAAAAAAGACATTGTAGCAGTCCTTCCATCACGTCAATGTATTTTGCTGTACTTGTTTGGTCTGAAAACCTCTTGTTGCACCAAAAAGCCGCCAGAAGAGGGCGACCAAGCTCCATGGAAGGAATTTATCAGCCTGCGGAAACAGGCTGATTAATTCCTCACAGGAGCTAGGTCGCCATTTTCTGCCTCTTCTTTGGTGATCCATTTCCCCCCCAATGTTGCCTCAAAATGGCACGGAATACATTCTTTAATCGATTGCAAACATGTATGCTTTCCTCTTCAGAACTATTTGAATCATATTCATAATTGGATGTGTAACAAGAAAGCATATTCTCTGAATCTGAAGCCATTGTTTTGATTCTCCACCAACGCAAGACGTCTTAGCGTGACGTCACGAACTGGGGGCGGGACTTTCTGAAGATGCCCAATTCGCAGCTCAATTTTTTGCAGATTTTGGACACTTTAAGTCATTTTTATTGGTGTTTTGCATTTGAATAAAAATATCATACTGCGTGTTTTGGGTATTTTAGATGCTATAAAACGTTTCAGTTAGGAAACAAAAAAAGTGATGTCGGTTGTCCTTTAAGGTTTTTGAAAAAGGAACATCCGACTTCAGGTAAGCAGATGTAACTTTATCATCTGTAATGTTACTGACTGGAGATCGCAATGTTTATAAACTGAGTTTCATATTAATAAATGCTTTATGTCTTGTTTATGCCTTTATATGTCTTATTATCTCAAGTAGATCTGTTAATTGTTATTTGGCTTAAAGATGGATTTATGACTTGTTTAACTCATTCACTGCCATTCCCAAATGTATTTAGGAATTGATTTTCCTTGTGAGGGTGCCGATAAAGCACTGGTCAGACCTCTGGCAATGTTTTTCCCTCCGACAAGGGGGCAGCATTTGACTTTTGTATAGACACCCACATTTCAAGCTCAGATACAATAACTCCACATCCATAAAACTTAGAAATTAACTCTTTTTTTCTGAGGAAAGAAGAGAGTCTGAGGTTTCTTATGCCGCATCAAAAGTTTATGTGGTCCTAAAACTCAATATTCTGTGAGTCTTGCAATTTGAGTGAAAATGACAAAAACCTCACTTGAATATCGATATAACGAGACTTTACTGTATATGGGAATTCAGACAAATCTGAAAGTGTATCTCTGGAGGTTGGCTACTCAGCTATGGACTTTTTTTCTTTGTTTGTAACTTGTTCATTTGTATTTTTGAACTGCAGTCTTTTTCTACTGTTGTGTGAAATGGGCAGAGATGCACCGTTTTTAGTGGTTTAGAGTTACAGTTGTCAAGTTCCAAACAATGTTTTTTTTTAAGGATTAAAATGTTGGAATTTAAGAAAAACAACTTTTATATCAAAACTATTGAACCGTCTCTTTAAAGGAGATGTGTCAAGCTAAGGCCTGGGGAAATTACCTCATTTTATGTGGCCTGCAAAGGCAAATTATGTCCATTGAATTTGTTTTTGCAAACTTTCTCCACTTCACAACACTGACTTAGATACTGCAATATTTTTTTTTGTTACCAATCCTCGTTTCAAATTAAACTGAAACATAATTGTACTAAAAATTTACTGGCTTCAGAAATCTGAAGGAGGGAATTGATTTTCCTTCTGAGGGTGCGGATAAAACACTGGTCAGACCTGTGGCAATGGTTTTCTCTCTCCAGAGGGGGCAGCATTTGCCTGTTGTACAGCCACCCCCATTTCAAGCTCAGATAACTCCAGAACCATATAACTTGGAAATTAACTATTTTTTTCTGAGGAAAGAAGACAGTCTAATGTTTCTTATGCCGCATCAAATGTTTATGTGGTCCTAAAACTCAATATTCTGTGGGTCTACAATTTGAGTGAAAATGACAAAAACCCCGGTACTGGAGTGGAAACGTTTTTGCACATCGTCTGGCAGTGAATGAGTTAAAAACAAAAACATAACTTAATAAAACATAATAATGGAAAATGAATGAAAAATAAATGCATGTCCAAATAGATTGCAGTGCCGCATGGTGTCTGGTTTACTAAAATATAATCTACTTTGCTAGTACGTTTGTTTTGGAAATCACACTGGGTAAATATATTTGTCGGTTATTTTTGGATGAATGGTATTGTTTCACAGGGCAAAAAAATATTTTCATTTGGAATTTTGAAAGGAAAAAAATAATATTCTACAACCTTGACTTTCTCCTCAAGCTAATCCAGTCTGACTACACTACCCAGAGGGCAACCAGTTTACCTGCCAACACTCTCAAAGACAAGTCTATTACTTTTCATGCAGTATTCATAATAAGCCTGCAGGGCTCAACAATTATTTACAATTCACAAACATCCGCAGTTTGTCTAATAAAACACACATGTACATCAGGGACACGCCTCGATGCAGATGTTTTCAAAATGACATGGTGGGGAAGAAGAGGCAGTGAAAGCTATGAGGAAGAGATCTTTGTGTCAATCTCCTGACAACATCAACCCCACCAGCCCACCCCTTCACTCTTTCGCTTTCTCTCACTCTAAGGAGCATCCTGCGAGCTGCAGTAGCAGAAACTCCTGAATTATTGAAGCAGACATAATCTCTCACACCCACACAGCCTCACACACAGAAATAGTAAGCGTATCCATGTTCACATGGGGATAGGTTAGATAATGATCAATTCAATCTGCCATTTTTTTCGAGACCACAAACATCAAAGTGGAAAGGTGACAGACAGAGAGTGCAGAATTATCACCAGTGGCCGAAAGAAGACGTGGACAGGTGTGAAAAAGAGAAATAGATGACCCATGACTCCTTTCACACTCATGATTGGCGGAGCAGCTTTCAAATGTCAGCCAAGCTGAAGAATGCGCTTGTAAGAATAAATTCACTGAATGAGTGATTGGCAATGCTCACTTTAATCCCATTTATACGTTGAGAACTGTTTAGGTGCTGTTGCAGGGGAAAGGCAGTAAAGAGGGTGTCACAGTGAGCAGAAGTCGACCTATACCAACATAATATACAGCACAATAAAGCTCAAGATAAAACCTCATTAGTTGTTCGGAAAGAGGAGACAATGCTGGTGCAGAGCGAGGCTCAGACTGATTGCAAGAATCCAAGAGGGAATAGAATGATCATTGTGCAGAACAAAATGAACAGCACTGATCAATCACGCCATAATCCACCTTAATTTAGTGGTGCACAGTACACATTGGTTTTGCATATGTGTTTTTTGAAGGAGTGCTTTTGAGCAAAGGTTTATATCTCACTCCAGCACTCATGGCGGTATGCCATGGAAGATTAGTACTAGTGCATCGATAGGAGGTGGAATTTTAAGACCCTAAATAATTGGTCCCCTGATAACTTCTATAGAGAATGGTCGATTGGGTGGAGTCCACTCTAAAGGACCTGAACACTGAAAGAACCAAGACAAGGGCATGGAAAATCCTATTGGACCCTTTGCACCCTGCCCACCACCTTTTCCAGCCACTCCCCTCCGTAAGGCGCGACCGATCCATGCGTACCAAATCCAGCAGACATTTAAAAACCTTCTTCCCCCTAGCCAGTAACTCTGTCAACAGTAACCCAAATATTACTGTATAGTGCCTCTTTGCAATTTTGCACAACCCTGCGGAACAGCATCCCGTTATAATCATTGTAGCTCTAGCTCTGTACTCACTTGAACCACTGTTACTGAAAAAAGCCGGGAATTCTACTTGACTCCAGCACCAGTCACTTTGAGGCGCTCAAGGATATCTGAATAATTTCAGACTTGTTTTACGACAAATACGGCGACTGATCACTTTAAAATGGTTCACCGATTTTCTGCACCAACTGTACAACTGTTATCGGATTTTATTCTACCACTGGTCACTTTAGCTCTGCTTGATACCTTGCACATTGTTTCACTTGTTCCTGAGAGTTACCACTTACATTAAGGAAATCGATGAGATTCGCCTTGATTAGTGTCCTTCAAACTTATTTGTCATGTCTTTCTTATGATGATACTAGTGCAGCGTGTTCTACCGAAGACAAATTCCTTGTGTGTTCTATACACGTGGCCAATAAATATGATTCTGATTCTGAATTGTTTGTTGATCTGGATTCAACACTAACCTTTGCAGTGGTAGCAGCGGTGCTTCTAACTTTTCCAGTTGTTCGCACTGGCAGAGATTTATTCGACCCCTTTTTGGGGAAGTACAGCATGAGCATATTTGCTGATGTATTTCTGTGTAATCGGTCCATCGATGAGAAGGTTTCGTCAGCCGTCATCTGCACTTTTTGAAGGTGTCGGACGTTTCGCCTCCTATCCATGAGGCTTCGTCAGCGAACTAAAGTCTTACTGGTCGTACCGGCCCTATTTATATATCCCTAATGTCCAGACGTGGCGGCGCCGGACACAGCTATGATAGGTCCCGACTCTCAGGTTGGAGGGAGCAGAGGACCACTCCCTGTGGCCCCACTGATTGTTCCTACATTCCTGACTAACGACTGGCCTGTTTGCCCCACTCCCTCCGGTATCACCTCATCAGCATTACGAAAGTTGCCTAACCTGTTTTGCCTAAGCAGGCTATTGTATGGACGATCCAAATTGAACCTCACCCCACCAGACCGGTTTAATGAAGGATTTAGTTGTTTTATGAGAATCACTTCTTTTACTCCCCTTTCAAACCATCTATGTTCTTTCGCTAAGATTTTAACCTCATTGTCATCAAATGAGTGGTTACTAGCTTTTAGGTGCAAATGTACTGCCGATTGAGGCCCACTAGTATTATCCCTGCGATGTTGATAAAGTCTTTGAGAATTTGTTGAGTCTCCCCAATGTCCTGCTCTTTACAATTTTCATTCTTACAATGTATTGAATAAAATACATTACTTTGTTTTTCATTTGGCAACCTATATTTTGGATGCACTAATTTTTGCCTTAACGTGTTTATCAGTTTGAAATAAGTAGGAATTTTGTGTTGACAAAGGACTCTTTGTAATTTTTCAGAAACTCCTGCAATGTAAGGTACTGCTACTCCTCTCCTATTTGTATCTTGAGAATTTTTGGATTCATTCCCTATTCTTTCTTTCTGACATTTGTTGAATGACCACTCAGGGTACCCACAGTTAGAGAGTGCTCTCCTGATATGTTTTGACTCTCTCCTTCGACCAACAGTAGTCAATTTTCCACTGGCACCCTGAAGGTCAACAGTACCAATGGCGGCCGTTGTTAACCCGGGCCTCGACCGATCCGGTATGGGATTCAGAGGTTTGATTCGCTTATTTGTTTTGGCAATTTTTTTTACGGCGGATGCCCTTCCTGACACAACCCTCTGTGTTTATCCGGGCTTTGGACCGGCACAATAAGACACTGGCTTGTGCCCCCTTGTGGCGACATTATAAATGAAAGTTATAAATAAAAGTCAAAAATTGAAACGATGCCAGCGAAAAAAGGTAAATCAGTAAGAAGTGAAATAAAGTTGACAGCTCAACTTCAACATTGATTAATTTGTATTAGTTGCAACAAAATGAATATACGAAGATAAAAAAAACAAACATTTTCAATGATGTCGCCCCATACATGTATGTTGTATTGCGGCGGATAGGTTTATCCTGTTTACTAATCGGCTGCGCATCATCACAGCGTCACTCAGCACCATCTCTTGATGTGTCTTGTCACGAATGAGGGCGGTGACGATGTTTAATATCATGTTCGCTTTCTAATCCGATCCGTTTGGACCACTAAAATTGAGTGTATTATCAACAACAATACAAATATGCAATCACAAGCATCTGCCCGTTATCTGACACGGGTGATGCAAGTGATCAGTCCGCTATACACAATACGTCTTTTCTCATATTTCAAGGTAGCCATTGCTAGATTGCTAGATAGTTGGAGACCATTTGGGTTTTACAACAGTACCTAACAGTATTTATAATACAATATGAACCTGTGAAAATAGACAAACACGCAGTATCTGTGACCAAAATGTGGAGCGTGATCCCCTTAGTGAGTGTGAGCAGACGGAATGAAAAGCTGCAATGTATAAAATAAAAAGTGCTTGTTCACATCCAAACTTGGATTTCTGTTTTTAATTTATACATGAAATGTTTAACCTGCAATCTGAAACAGAGAGTTTGAGTGGCTCTGCAGTACATACCGGTAGGAGAATGAAAACATGCACTCACGGTATGTGACCAGATGATTTTTTTTCCAGAACGTATTGAAAATATTTGAGTCATTTCAGGCATAATGGGCTCCTGTGTCGAGCATTGTTGATTGATCATCTCTTCAAGCAACTGAGACAAATTTGAGTTCACTACATGGCATCAACCATGAGAGAGGGGTGATGTAGAATCAGCCTTATCTAATTTAAGGGTTTTTGGAATAAGGGAGAAAAGCAGAGCGACCAGTTCAGAACATTTAGCTGAATCAACTTTACAGTCCAAAATCACCCAGAAATACCCCTTAAAACTCGACATCAGAGAAAAACAAAACCTACAGGGTGTCTTCATTATGTTGTCAGTCGGCAGTGCCCAATAAATTATGCACTTTAATTTCAGATGTCTGTTGGGATGCATTGCAATGTCAGCTTTTAAGAATCATAAATAAATAACTAAATCTGTGAGCAGGGCTCAAACACAAAAACGTCATTGTCCCCGATGCCACTGAATTCTAACACGACCAAATGGGACTTTATGTTGGGTGTCGAAGCTTAATCAGGTTACTGTGGCACATACTTAAAAACGCAACTGCTCAAAATAGAATCATAGTGAGGCAGCAGGCCCTGAGGAAGAACCATCCCAATAGCATATCAGAAACTACATATCGTAGTTTGACTATCATTAGTGTCTGTGTAAGCTCTCAGTCGTACAGGTCCACTTATATTATCCCTGCGATGTTGATAAAGTCTTTTGTCAGAGATATGACAGACAGACACCGTGGACAGAGACTCAGAACCAGAAAGATTGTCCCCACTGCCGGCAGGAGACGCAGTCATCAGATGACATACGTCTGAATTGTGCGCCCCTCTGCCAAGCTATTTATTGAGAGTATATGCAAATTACAGTGATATATTAGTAAAACACAGTTTTCTTGATTATAATGCCACGCCTCTGGGCGTTCTGAGCACCAACAGCTGCAAGCAGTAAAACATAAGACATTTTAATTGGTTGTCTTTTCCAAGAACTGATAAATTTGTAATCTGGCGCTTGTGCAGGATGTTTAAGCCGTAAATAACTTTGGTGGAAAAGGAGTATCTCAAGCCCTAAATTCTGTGCAAGGCCGGACCTTCTAGAATCTTGATGGAGACGACAGTTCACCTTGCCGTGTCTGTTTCACTCAGATTTACTGTGGCCATCTGCGCTTTGACTGTAGGCCCATTGTTTAGTTGGTCAGCAAAGCACGGCACTTTTAAACATGATAAATTATTATTCTCCATCATCTTTTTTTGAGAATTTGTTGAGTCTCCCCAATGTACTGCTCTTTACAATTTTCATTCTTACAATGTATGGAATAAACTACATTACTTTGTTTTTCATTTGGTAGCCTATCTTTTGGATGCACTAATTTTTGCCTTAACGTGTTTATCGGTTTGAAATAAGTAGGAATTGTATGTTGCCAAAGGACTCTTTGTAATTTTTCAGAAACTCCTGCAATGTACGGTACTGCTACTCCTCTCCTTTTTGTATCTTGAGAATTATTGGTTTCATTCCCTATTCTTTCTTTCTGACATTTGTTGAATGACCACTGAGGGTACCCACAGTTAGTGAGTGCTCTCCTGATATGTTTTGACTCATTTCTCTACCTTCAGTGCTAGTTGGTATTAGTTACAAAAAGGAGAGGAGTAGCATTACCGTACATTGCAGGAGTTTCTGAAAAATTACAGAGTCCTTTGGCAACATAAAATTCCTACTTATTTCAAACCGATAAACACGTTAAGGCAAAAATTAGTGCATCCAAAAGATAGGCTACCAAATGAAAAACAAAGTAATGTAGTTTATTCCATACATTGTAAGAATGAAAATTGTAAAGAGCAGTACATTGGGGAGACTCAACAAATTCTCAAAAAAAAGACTTTATCAACATCGCAGGGATAATATAAGTGGACCTCAATCGGCAGTACATTTGCACCTAAAAGCTAGCAACCACTCATTTGATGACAATGAGGTTAAAATCTTAGCGAAAGAACATAGATGGTTTGAAAGGGGGGTAAAAGAAGCGATTCTTATAAAAAAACAAAATCCTTCATTAAACCGGTCTGGTGGGGTGAGGTTCAATTTGGATCGTTCTTACAATAGCCTGCTTAGGCAAAACAGGTTAGGCAACTTTCGTAATGCTGATGAGGGTCGTTATGCTGATGAGGTGATACCGGTGGGAGTGGGGGTAATAGGCCAGTCGTTAGTCAGGAATGTAGGAACAATCAGGGGGGCCACAGGGAGGGATCCTCTGCCCCCCCAACCTGAGAGTAGGGACCTATCATAGCTGTGTCCGGCGCCACCAGGTCTGGAGATTAGGGATATATAAATGGGGCCGATACGACCAGTCAGACTTTAGTTCGCTGACGAAGCCTCTTGGATAGGAGGCGAAACGTCCGAAACCTTCACTTTTGTACAGATGACATTAGTGGCAACAGAAGCACTAAGAGATATTAAACGATCTTGACGTCTACAGTGGTACACTGACTACAAAATGCGAGGATATCTCAATAAGATCTGCATATGATGACATCAAGCTAGGATCATCTCTTACCAACAATAATATAAGACATCATGTGAGTGCACATGATGAAACTGCCATACACATACAATATTTTGTGCACAAAACATGTCATTTTCGACCTGCAAAAGATTTGTTTCAAAAAAGTATGACAAACAATAAAAACTTGACACAACATAAATTTACTCTGATTTTGCTATGTTATATCTTATGCGCTCTTTCATTGTGTCTGATTATAATTTCCGGGGGGGGGGGTGGAGAGAATAGCATTAACCTGTTTTTAATTATTTCAATTTCCTGCAATTTCTCCTTCTGTGTCTTAACTTCTGCAGAGTGACACACTTTTAAGTCTGGCATGAATCCCCCAAACCCCACTATATAGGAACTTAAGTGTCTTTGTAGACATCAGCAATTATCCTGCACAATTGCAATGTGCACTCAACTAGCAAGCTCAGCCTGTAACATGAAAAGGCATGTTCTTCTCAGAAAGCCTGCCAGTGTGGCCACTTGAGAGGGCCTTGTTGTTAGCTGTGACTATGCACATGTCACACAGAGCAAGGCAAAACAAGCAGAAGGGTCAAAAAAGAAAGCTCCACTTGCAAACTGGCATGTAGTCTAGCTCTGGGCTAGCATGGTCACTTTGGAACGCCTCATTGTCACAGTGTGGAACAACCCTGTGGTGATCTGGTGGGACATATTCCAGGAACCAGAGGCTTTAAAACAATACATACATAGAGTGACTGCATGTGAGGGTCGAATAAAAAGGCAGGATAACCATCCATCCATCCATTTTCCAGACCGCTTGATCCCCATTAGGGTCACGGGGGGTTCTAGAGCCTATCCCAGCCGTTTTCGTGCACTGGGCGGCGGTCACTCTGGATTGGTTGCCAGCCAATGGCAGGGCACACAGAGACAAGCAACCAAGATTTCTCCACTGCAAGACTAATAACGGCAAATCCAATCCAAGTCCAAGATGCAGGATAACATAAAACCTATTTTTGTATGTCGTAGCACTGGTAATTTATTGAAAGTTGAGCATTTTTCCGATATTACTGTTTCACTTATACAGATAGACAGACATACAGACCGAAATAAAATACCCACCAGCAAACTGTACTGTATATTACGTATAAGGGGTGAAAACATTAAAAAAAAATTGCCGTTAATTGGCAAATTGGCGTTTTCATGTTTATGTTTGTTAAGTAATTATGAGTGCCTTGCATGCTGGGTCCGAGAGGACAGTAATTTCATCTGTGCTGTATGTCATGCATATTAGCATATTTGACAATAAAGCTGACTTTGACTTTGACTTTGAACATTAACAGCATACATTGAAAACAGATTTGACTGTCCATAGAAAAAAAAGTAATATTTTGTGGGGTCATATTTTATCATGGGGTGTCTTGTCACAGAAAATTATGATCTGCCAAAATAAACATTTTGCAGTCAAATACAATGTTTGTGCTGTCTTTTCAAGGAGCTCAGGTGTGTTTTCTCCATCTTGGTCAATTTCTCAACTTGATTCCAAATCCCCACAGAGTCAGTGAAGACTTTCGATCAGGTATGACAAAGCAGACTGAAACACAACACAGCATTTGTGGTGGATTGCAATCCGTTGTCATCCTCTTTCTGTTCAGCTGCTCAGTCCACACAGTCAGTGGGCCGGACATGAAAGCTTCTCCTTCTCGCCTTTGCTTTCATCCACTTCCACATTATCCAAAGGAAGTTGGCAATCCTTTCCAGCACTTGTTTTGAGTCTCTCTAGCACAGAATCATTTTATCTTCACCACAGCAAACTGTGACCTTTTGTTGGCCTATGACCGAAATGCCCCCAATTCTCTGTGTGCTGCAGCATTTCTCACTCTTATTGATTATTTCATGGTAGCTCACGTCTGGATTACCGAGCCCTATAATTTGTCAGATCAATCTCATTGCGAGCCTAAGGGTGTGTGTATATGTGTGTGTGTGTGTGTGTGTGTGTGTGTGTGTGTGTGTGTGTGTGTGTGTGTGTGTGTGTGTGTGTGTGTGTGTGTGTGTGTGTGTGTGTGTGTGTGTGTGTGTGTGTGTGTGTGTGTGTTTTGGAACACATGCAGAGACAGCAGCTGGAGAGACACATGCACATTGCCAGCCAGTCCCTGTAAAATGGGATCACTAGGGACACTGCGCGATGTTTACCCAGTTCTCAACTGAAGATTGGATATGCAATGTCTCATTTGTGATCAATAGCTCGACAAGGGACACGCTAAGGGTGGGCATACATAAGGGTCGTAAAGCAACCAGAAAGAGGGGGTATATTTTGAAGGGCAGCCTTTGATTGGGAATTAGTGACGAGAGGAAAAGAAGCGCTGGGTGAGAGTGGAGATGACAAACCATGTGTAGGAAAAAATACGGCAGCAGCTTAACTGGAAGAAAAAGAAATAGAGGACAGCGCAGGTTGGAGATAAGAAAGATTGACATGTTTTCAACAAAGCCTTAATTGTCTGAAATACGATGCGCTGCCTGAGAAGTGTTTCTTCTGAAGGTGACTCTAAGATTTGTTGAATCAGCCTCATTCAACCGCATGCCCACCCCCTCCCCCTATGCAGTAAAACCGCAACAAACATTCCTTGATGTGCATATGGACAGCACAAAAAAAATATGTTTATAAGCACAACCTGTAAATATCTTCCCAGTACAGTGTTTTAGTTCCTCAGAGAAGCCCGTCTTGTCCTTCAATGAATGGTGGAGAACAAAAAAGTGACACACTGGTATTTCCAACAATGTTGAAATGAAACTAAAAATGCCATTTCAGTCGACCAACTTGTACAGTAAATACGCAAAATGCACACACAAGCATTCCTTCACTGACTGGCAGCCCAAGATAGACTGCTGTCTATTGCAAACAATAACATATGTCTGAAAGATGACAACATTGAATATTTTCTATGAGCCTAAACACTTTGAACAACTACCAATTACATAATTGTGAACATTTTTATAATGGAGCATAGAACCTCATAAACAGAGGTTGCATTTTTTTTCTTCAGGCAAAGCACATATCTGGAATAGAAAGTACATTGAACTCACACCTTCGAAATTCTCACCCAAAACTCAAACGTTTTGTAACATCATGAATTAATTTAGTGGTGTGGATATTTACGAATGTTCAGTCTAATCCAAGCGTGACGTGTCATACACTTTTTTTCAAGTACAGCACGTTTTACAATTGGATGAGGGTCTCGCTAAGTTTGTCTGTGAACTTCGGGTTTGTAAACCTCTGCAATGACTAACAGTGTCGTATAGATGGCAGGTCTGCACCATGACAAAAGCTGATTCAATTAATGAAGTGACTTATGAACAGCATTTTTAAAAAGTCACTGACATTTAACTAATTCACTGCCTGCCTTTGACAATTTTTTTTCGGGAATTGAAAATATGATGTAGAGCGCCATTCTCAAATTTGTTTGGGTTTTGTTTTTTTCTTGCAGGGGTGCCGATAAAGCACTGAACAAACCTCTGTCAATGTTTTTTTCCCTTCCACGAGGGGGCAGCATTTCCCCTTTTTTCATGAGAGCACCTTGTTCCTACTTCAGCTGTTGTAAAATGCTACATAAATCAATATGTACTCTATGTATTGCATTGCAGCCACCCTCATTTCAAGCTCTTAAAACTGCATATAATTTAGGAAGTAACACTTTTTTCTGATGAAAGAAGAGAGTCTAAGGTTTCTTACGGTTGCACTGAATGTGTATCTAGTCCTAAAACTCAATATTCTGCGGGACCTGGAATTCGAGTGACAATGACAAAAATCCTGGCACTGCGTTGTACACATTTTTGCATGTATGGTAGTGAATTAGTTAATGTGAGTAATACTTTACTAAGTTTAAGAGTTTTAAATTTCACAAGAACATTATATCTTATCAACACATTCTCCATGAAATGTTTATTTCTAAATGTTTGTTTTCTCATCTTTTTGGTCAGAAAATTGTGTTTTAGGTAAAACCAACCCGTGTTCGATTGTCGATTATGGGGGAAAAAAATAGTAACCAACTTTGAAATGGATAAGATTATGTTGCTCATTACACATCTGCTTATACAAATATTTTTAGAGGATATTTTTACGATTGTGTCATAACACCCAAAATGGGCAATGAACTCACGCGGCACTTCTCTTCTCCGGTTTGGGTGCCCGGAGCTGATCCCTGGATTGGGGTTGCCGTCGCTGCTCAGCACTCGATTAGAAGGTGCTAACTCGAGAGGGCAGAGTATAAAGGAGAACTTGGTACATTTTGTAAAGTTTATTGTTCTTTATTGGTGTCTCAGGCCTTCATAATTTTATTAGCAGATGACGTAAAACGATTGTTCTCAATGCCAAGCACGGTAATGCTAATTTTCATAAATATACAAAGGGAGGGTGTGGAGAAGGAGCAGTCTGATACTGTAAGAAGAAATGTGCTTGACTGCATTAATACACAGAAATTCACGCATGTAGATTATTTCCTGCATGCGACATCTTCTGGTTTTGGCCATATGTCGCGCTTGTTTTAGTATGCAAGCCACGCAAGTCTTGGTATTGTACTTGAGGGCCCCGGAGTACTGACAGAAGAAGATGTGGTTATGTTGCCGCTGCTGAGTTGAGTACTCCGGTGAGGATCAAAAGCGCGACTGTCATTTAAACGTGATTGCATGCTGTGTGTGCAAAGGCGCTAGTTTTTCCTCACTTGAACAAAATGTCACCTTTGCAACTATTGCAAGCTATTGGGATGCGTTCGGTGTAAAATGTTAACAAACTTTGTCCGGCGCCATGTTATGTAGTATTGGCGCTACTAAATAACGTCACAATACAATGCATGTGGTGACATCATCCTGAATGGAATTGATCATGGAACATTTACAAGAACAGCAAAATATGCCGATGAAGTGAATCATTGGGGACTAATAAAAACAGTTTTATGGTTCCATGCCTGTTTGTGGTTTGTGAAAATTCTGTCCAAAAGCTCTAATATGGCCGGCAATAAGGGGATATATGCTTTGAAAATGGTTGGCTGGGAATCAAAGACATCATTTTAAATACAGCTCGTTTTTTATTTACTTGAAATATAATTTTGAGAACACATATCTTTGATGACTCGTACTTTCATGAAGAGCTGATTACTGGTTTGCAGTTTTGAGATTTGGGGTTCGATGTGCTGTTTTGGCCCATGATTGTGTGGGTTTTATCCACCTACTTGAGCTTCCTCACACATTAAAAAACACAGTCTAAGTTTACTGATGGTTCTAAAACAGGGATGTGTAAACTTTTTGCAAAGGGGGCTAGATTTGGTGTGTAAAAAATGTAGGGGGGCGACTTTGGCGGGCGTTCTTTACATAAAAATAAATTTCAGCGAGCCATTTTGGGTTTCATATTTGCATTTTAAAATTTAATTTCAGCTATATTAAGCATGTGTTTTTGTTTATTTTAAAATGCATATCAGAATTTAATTGACATTGAAAATTGAATATTCACTGAACTTCACTTCTTTTAAACACATTGACTTTTCTATTGTCATTGACCTAACTAATTCAAACCCATTCCCAATTTTATTCGAGAATTGAAAATATGACGTGGAGCGACATTCTCGAATTTGTTCGGGTTTTGGTTTTTCTTGTAGGAGTGCCGATAAAGAGCTGGTCAGACCTCTGGCAATGTTTTCCCTACCATGAGGGGGCAGCATAAAGATGATTCTGATTCTGACTGTACAGCCACCCCCACTTGCATCTCATATTACTCCAGACCCATATATTGTAACATAGGAATTAACTTTTTTCTGATGAAAAGAGTCTAAGGTTTACACTGCATTGGATCTTTATGTAGTCCTAAAACTCAATATTCTGTGCGTCCTGGAATGTAAAATAAAATGACAAAAACACTGGCACTGGAATGGACACATTTTTGCGCATGTCTGGCAGCGAATGAGTTAAAAACAACCACTGTATATCTCTACAAATGTAGCAGACACATTTAAGTGAATACATAGTCCAATTTGTACCCATCCTAGAACCGTCGACCCTCACATGCAACTTTCCTCCTTTTGTTGATTGACACCATTTTAGAAAAATGGAGGGCTCATTCGGTTACTAGCTCATATACTAATTTGCTGTTCCTAATTGAGCCTCTAGTCTAGATGGCAGCATTTAGCACACACAGGTAACAGCGCTACTGCTCAATGTATTACTTCTACATGCGGGCCAGACATTATTGATTTTATGACAGAGGCTGTGGTCCGGATGAAAATTAATCACAGGCCGCATTTGGCCCCCAGGCCGGACATGTGCTCTAAATTGCATAAGAACGATATGAAATAAGTGCACTGCAATTGGCCGGTTGAGTAGTCCAGGATGTTCCTCGCCTCCTGCGCAAAGTCAGCTGGGATAGGCTGCAGCTCAGCCATGAACCTCTTGAAGTCACACATGAAAGAAAATGGAAATGCCACGCTAAAGATGTAATCAAAAGTGACTATCAGTATTTGCTGCAGACAAAAACAAAACAAAATTTGAAAGGTGCTTAAAATGTAATGTAATGTATTTATTATTATTATTAGAATCAGAATCAGAAAACCTTTATTCGTCCCACAAAGGGGAAATGTATTATTATTATTATTATTATTATTATTATTATTATTATTATTATTAATCAGTGTGGTTTGAAGAAATCTCATGGGGCCGACTTCAAGTCCTCCAACGTCTAAAAGGTTCTTTCACATAAACAGAGGGCTATTTCCACAGATACAGTACCTTCAAAAATAACGTGGAATACCGGTATCATAGAATAGTGGGGGCTTCATATTATCTTTCAACAATGCATTTCCATATTCTTTTTACAAATGAGTGTCGTCAGCTTTCTGGCACAAAGCACGCAATCATTTGGAAAGAGAAAATGTAATGATAGGCTGCAAAGGAGTTCAAGAAGTACTGTACTTGTTTCTTGCAGGAAAATTGTGACGCCCACTCTCATGGCTATTTTCAAAATTTCACATTTATCAGACAGAAAAAAGAGAGGACAAAATATGGCCTACAAGATGCTTGAAAGGCTTTAACCACTCGATGAACCTTGCTGTTTCTACAGTGATCATGCAGTTGATCGTCCAACAATAGCTAAGTAAAGACAAATGCAACATGATTGTTTGACAAGAACAGTTTAGGATTCCAAATAGAAGCTTTTAATTGTGGTGATCCATAATAGGATGATTAAAGTTGGGTAGTTTCAATTAGTGAGATGGACCAAGCACTTAGACAAATGATTCTCAAAAACAATGAGATGCATCCTCAGCATCATAACTACAGACGAGACATCTGTGCCTCCTTGTGTTGTTTACGCACGTTTGGGCCCCACCCTTTGTCAAAATGTGGCCAATGGAGGTCATACACATTTAACAGCAACAACGGAAAAAAACTCAATTCCAACAATTGATGCACACTACTATGTAATTTGTCCAAGTTCCCTGCAGCAATACTCATGAAACAATAATCCAGTGGTTATTGTGACTGAGTGGAAATTAAATTGGCAGTAACTCGACTTTGTGGATTTTCATGAACATAAAACTCAACACTAACAATGTTAATGCGACGGCCTAACAGAGACAAAGTGTGCAAGCATGCATGCATGGATGCAAGCACGGGTGAGTGACGAATTATGCTGGCTCAGACTTCCACACGTCATCTAATGAATTGTGTCAGCAAATTCCCACAGTCAAAACAACGGATTGGTTCGCAGCCTGAAACCTTGGGATTTGGTTTTGCAAATGTAAGGCAACAAGGATACGAAACCAAATTGCTTCTGCAATTGAAACAATGCAACTGAATGTTGACAGTGGCTAAATTATCAATACTATATTGAATATTACCTGTCACATGAATCAAAACGAATTTCAATTGAGAGAAACCAACTAAACTCTGCCTATCAGACCATTTCTGCAGCTCCCCTGCCAACAAATGGACAATCATGCATATGCAGAAAGGGACCAAGTGGCTCATCAGCAGGGATGTAGGGTGGAACATGGCAGGCAGGGCCGAACAGCAAAAAAGGAGAAGAAATGTGGGGGAAGGGGGTCCGGCAGATAGGAACAAGACAGTGTCATGGTTGAGGAAGCGAGGGGTCATTCTCTGCTCCAAAGACATGGATGAAAATGTGAAAATGGAAGGAACATGAGGTAATAATGCGGCGTTCATGACGCCAAGAGAATTGAGTTGAAGATAAAAAAGGCACCAAGAAGCATGTGAAATAATTCCTCTAAATGTCAGAACGGCAGGCAAAAATATTTTGAATGGAAACAATTTGTTGACATGATGACAGGCAAACAAATTACTTTCACACTTGATTTGTAACTGAAGGTTTGGTGACATATAACAATGACTACTTGAGTATCATTCATTAGAGGGGACGGTCTGTGTAGATGTGGACAAATAAGCACTTGACTATGTCAAGTTTGAACTTCTCGACCAGGAAAATTGCCACCAAACTCTCAGTGGTGTGACCATGAGAAGTACACATCAGATACAAGAAATCGAATACAGTGATTCCTCATCTTACGAACGCTTTAGTTAATGAACTTTTCGCTTTACGAACATTAAATTTGCGAGAATATAATCCTGGCATACAAACTAGGTTTTGGGAAACACACTGAGCACCACAATGGCTGGCGGACTAGTTTTCGACGGAAGAACACCAAACCACACTGCAGTACAGCACCACCACGGCTGCCGGACTACATTTCCACACCCACTTTCTTTGACTGCACTCAGTGCAATGTGGTTTCTTATTGAGTGGATACTTTTGCTGTTTTGGGACCGAAAAAGACCCCACCCATCAGTATGCTAAATTGACCATTGCTACGTGTGGCTCAGGGATTTTCTGTGTTGTCTAATCAACGGTCTCAGGCAATACACGTAGAAGAGGTTGAAAATCTTATGTTGATTTGGATTTTAAAAAAGCAGCTAACGGGGGAAAGTATAAGGTTTTCTCCGGGAACTCCGGTTTCCCCCACATTACAAAAACGTACAAGAATGGTTCAGTGAAGACTCCTAATGTTCCTAGATGTGACTCTCAGGGTAAATTATTGTTCTTCTCTACAGTACGTACGTGGCCATTGGCTGCCACCAATCTCCAGTGAGGTCACGTGACATGCTCATCACAGAGTTAATCATTAAAAAAATGTGCATGGAAGCTACAGCACTTTAAAGGACAACCGACACCATTTTTTTTGTTTCCTAACTGATATCAGAAAAACGTTTTATAGCATCTAAAATACCCAAAACATGCAGGGTGATATTTTTAGTCAAATGAAAAACACCAATAAAAATGACTTAAAGTGTCTCAAAACGATTTCAAAATGAAACCGGAAGTGGTCAGTTTCAGAAGGTCCCGTCTGCTTGTTCATGACGTCACGCCAAGACGTCTTGCCTTGCTCGACAATCAAAACAATGGCTTCAGATTCGGAGAAGATGCTTACTCATCCAGTTATGAATATCATTCAAATAGTTCTGAAGAGGAAAGCATAAATGTTTACAATCAATTAAAGGAGTCCTCCCATATCACTTCGAGCCGTCAATGGCATCCGGACTGAAATGTAGTGTCCCAAAAAATGCAAAAGATGGCGCCCAAGCTCCGTTGGAAATGGGCTGATTTGTCTGCTGGGAATTTGTGTCAGCGAATATCAAATAGTTTTCTTGGTGCAACACACAACGATTCACCATCGCGTTATTTATGTTTTCCTTCTAATTTTGCCATCAACATGGATCAACACGAACCTTTCAGACCAAAGTACTGCAAAAAGCATTGTGTGTCGCTTTCTCGGTCAGGAGGGTTCCAAACGTGACATCACGTGGGGATCGTCATCAACTCGAAAACAGACTTCCTGAATATTCAGCGTGAGTCTTACAACGTAAAATATAGCTATATGCGATGGAATCTTTGTAAAATACGCTCAGTAGAAGTCATTTAAAGTGATTTTACAAATTATGGACCCAACTTGTCCGGGGGCGTCAGTTGTCCTTTAAGCCTCAACTTTGTCTTCTGAATAGATCAAGTTGATATTGCAGGGCGTGCATTATGAACCACATTTTTGTAGCAATTAAACTGCACCATTTCTTGTTGCTTAGCCATTAATTGTGTACCATTTGAAAAGATGTAACTGTTGCCAAATGATCTCTTTTCATATGACTGTCTTTTTGTCATAGGCATCACTATAGCTGTTTCCTCTATGCGGGGGAGAAGCCAATACAAAATAATACACAGGTAAGCATGTCTGCTTCTGCTGTATGTGGTGTGTTGAGCCATAAAAGAAAAAGGTCACAGCTTCTCTCATCCTTTGTTCCTTCTATCCCTTACAATCCTACCCTCCACAGACAGTTTGCAGATAATGACTTCCAGTCACATATATACGTACAACATTTAAATATACACACACATTGTAAGTGAAAAGACCCTCGCTGAATAGAAGACTAATTCTCCTCATCACATCACAGCACCAGTGAATGAGGACAGCCATCTTTAATAAGGCTAAAGGTAGCTTACGCTTTGCTGAAATCTCCTGAGAATATGGCAGCGGGCTGTATCCTGTTGCAACTCAAGCATCGTGCATAGTAAGGCAAGTCAATACTGTGCTGACACTAATGATTGCACAGCTGCAAAGACCGCAGAGGGTCTCTTTTATAATTGAGTCTGGGAAAATTAAAATAAAATGAAAAATATGGCCTGTTTATCAACTGGTTGAGGCTTACAAATGACAGAATGTAATTTCATAGAGAACAAAGCCAGCATGCTTTCAGCTATGCTTGTTTGGATTATTGTCGCCAGAAGAAGTCAATGTCTGCTTGACTGAGTTCCATGAAACAATCAGTCATTGTAGTTATTCACATTTTTTGTGTGAGTGCATAAAGTCAAATTTAAAACTCACTTACACTAAACAGAATGATTTTTATATTGAACAAAACAAAACCCAGTGTCTTTACAAAACAAATGCTAGTTTAAAGCCAAAATATAGGGTGTCATTGAAGTGCTAATACAATTAGCATTGACCTTTTGGTAACCTATACTGTGCAAAGGAAAATTAGGACTATTCAGGCACAATAACAGAAGGAAAAGATTAGATAATTCTTCTACTTTGCAAAATGTGTATTATTGCAGCCACGCTCGATTAAAGTTCTGTTGGTAAAGAAAGCAATGCAATAAAACAAATGTTCATCACAAACAGAAGACTTTATAGCATGTTTGACTATCAGTCATTATATCAATGTGTACTCAAATGTAAATATGTGTGCTCGGTTTGAAAACAGTTGAAACAGAGACGTATTAAAAACACATTTCACAAATATGTGCAGGTATTAACGGCTCGACTGGATTATAGGATTGTAATTTTTTAAATACAGGATATTCATTTTCATGAAAGTTAAAATGTTTATCATGGAAGGAATTAAAAACTGTACGTTAATGTACCAATGTATAGGAAAATGTATCATTGTGTACCACTGTTATTAGGCTGTCTACTTAGCAGTCTAATTATAAAAAGTCCAAGCGTGAAACTCCAATGACATCGAGTTCTTTGATGCTTGAAAGTGTTGACCAAAGTCACACAAACAAGTTATCTGAGACCTTCTTCCTGTGTCTCAACAAGGATGGATGGGTGCCTGCTGGCGCACATTTAGTACAGGTTTTATGAAGGACAAAGTGAGCCAAAGACACGCGCAGGCACACACACAATCTAATTACTTGTCCCTTTTGGTGAGATTTAGTGGCTCCCAAGAAACTCACATCTCTGTATCTGTTCCAGGATCTGTCCTTGGAGTGTTGGCCCACGGTTGTAAGCCGCTTGTCGTTGGTTGTGCCAGACAGTGCAGATTGTGTGCTCAGTAAGAGAGCCACAACAGGGAGCAGAGAGAAGAACATCTTCTGGAAACCAAAGCATGCAAGAAAAGGACTTAGTAGTAAAATGAGCTGTCGAGTGGCAACATGGACGGGATCGGGTCTAAGCGTTCAAGTGGGATAACAACACTTTCCGCACGTATGCACACACGCTCGCGCTCCCAATTGCAAGGTGGAAAGGAATTGGAAGGAGGAAAGCAAGGCTGTGTTTTTGATGTTGCAGAATTGGTCTTCATCATGTGTGTGCTCTCTTTTGAAATCCATCGACAAACAACGCGGAGTTGTGGTCTCGAAGCAACCAGCTCACCGACTTGTTTTTTTTTTTTTACTATTTAGTCGTTTTGTTTTGTTTCCTATCGGATTGTCTCAGCCAAAAGTCGAACAATGTGCGACTGTTTATTATCGTCTTTACATTGCCAACTTACCTGCATTTGTTCGGCGGCGTCAGAATCGGAACCCTGATGCAAATAAGTCCAAGTTCCGACCACTTAAGTGCAGGCAGGCCACCTCTGTGTCTGACTGACACAATGCAAGCAACGAGGCAAATGGGCTTGCTGGAGGTTTCTCCCGTCACAAGACACCGCCCTCTCTCTCTCTCTCTCTCTCTCTCTCTCTCTCTCTCTCTCTCTCTCTCTCTCTCTCTCTCTCTCTCTCTCTCTCTCTCTCTCTCTCTCTCACTCACTCACTCACTCACTCACTCACTCACTCACTCACTCACTCACTCACTCACTCACTCACTCTCTTTTCCTGCGACTTCGCACTCCACCGACAGCCCTCGAACCATTGTTCCTCCTCCCAGTCAAGCAGTGGCGTACAGTCATGTAGTGGCTTAAGTGAAGGAGCCCCTCTCATCCACACGTAACTAAATCAATTTCCACCTCCAATAAAGGTGAGTCGGTCAGCGGGATGACTTTTTCGTGTTTTTACAATTAATTAAATTTATCTAACATTGAAAGTGAAAAGTTGCATTACCGTTTTCGCCTCCTGCCCAGTGAGTACTATTTATCGCAAAATATTTTGGAAGTGACGTGTAACACTCCCACAGAGTTAAAGTCTACTCTACTGATATAAGCGTGGAGCAGCAGTGGAGCAGGCTGGGCGCTGCTTCTCTCCCGCGAACTTTTTTTTAATGTTTATAAAAATATATACATACTAAAACGATGTGTGGATACTAAACTAATGTTGTTCTTTGTTTATGTTTCTACCTATAATTCATGTATGTATATTTAATACATTTCTGTGTTCTCTCTCTCTCTGATAGAGAATAGATAGAATAGAAGTTATCATATTTAAAAGTTTCAAGGTTCGTTAGCTGCCCAAGACAAACCCCACAATGGAAGCACAGAGAAACCTGAGGTCAATCTGAGGTCAACAGACACAGCCTGTTAACTTGTCATCTTCATGTAGGAGATCTGGCCGTGGACTAATTTAGTACTTGGTCAACTCCTTCACAGGACATAAGTTCGGACTTGGGAAACTCCTTCCCATCAGGAGGTCATTAACCAGGCTACAAATCTATCGGTTCAGGGAAAGGACAACCAATTAAAATGTGTACGTTCTGTTGTTTTATAGTTGTCTGTGTTTGAGACGTACAGGGGTGTGGTATTCAAATCAAGAAGACTGTTTTACTAATGTATCGCTTAAAGGACAACCAACACCATTTTTTTGTTTTCTAACTGACATCAGAGAAACGTTTTATAGCTTCTAAAATATCCAAAACGCGCAGGGTGATATTTTTAGTTAAATGAAAAACACCAATAAAAATGACCTAGCGTGTCCAAAAACTAAGTCAAAATGAAACCGGAAATGGCCAGTTTCAGAAGGACCCGCCCCCTTGTTCGCTACGTCACGCCAAGACTTCTTGCCTTGCTTGAGAATCAAAACAATGGCTTCAGATTTGGAGAAGATGCTTTCTCGTTACTCATCCAGTTATGAATATGATTCAAATAGTTCTGAAGAGGAAATCACAAATGTTTGCAATCGATTAAAGAAGTTATTCCGTGTAATTTTGAGGCATCTGGACTGAAATGTAGCGTCCCAGGAAATGCACAAGATGGCGCCCAAGCTCCGTTGATTATGATCTGATTTGTCTGCTGGGAATTTGTGTCAGCTCGTATCAAATAGTAGTCTTGGTGCAACACACAACAATTCACCATGGCGTTATTTTTGTGTTTTCCTTCTAATTTTGCCATCAACACGGCTCAACACGAAGTTTTCAGACCAAACAAAGTACCCAAAAATGCATTGTGTGTCGATTTCTCAGTCAGTGATAATACCTACCGTGACGTCACGGTTTCGTCACCAACTCAAAAACAAGACTTCCTGAATATTTCAGCGCGAGTCTTCAAACGGAAAATATAGCTATATGCTGTGGAATCTTTGTAAAATACGATCAGTAGAAGTCATTTGAAGTGATTTTACAAATTATGGACACAGTTGTCCTTTAAATGTGCATATACTCTCAATAAATAGCCTGGCAGAGGGCTGCAGAATTTGGGTGTTGATCATGAATGGCTGCGTCCCCTGCCGGCAGTAATAGACAATATTCCTGTGTTCGAGCCTTTGTTCACAGTGTCCGACCAAGTATCTCTGACACTCTCTTGAAGTGGCGTGCTTCTTAAGGATGCACCGTGCCTAAGCTACACCATTGTAGTTTCGGCACAACCCGTCAAAATGACAGACAACCTTACATTTTCTGTCAACTCTTAAAAAAATGACAGAAAATAGTTGGTTCACGTAACCTCCCCAGAAATATAAAATATGTGTTTATTCAGTCTTGCTTAGATTTCATTCCAAATGCTTTCATTTGTTGTTATAAATCCTTCCAAGTCCTCAGATATGACCTGAAATTTCGGGTTTGCTTTAGGCTCGGGGCCTGCAAATCAAGTAAATTGGTCGGGCTCGGGTCAGGTCGGGCTTTAAGACCCGCGGGTCAGGTTGGGTTACCTCTAATATGGTGAACCTTTGATGTTTTAGTGGCTGCAGCAAAGCCTCCCACAACTATAATGAGACAATCAAAGCCGCATTTCACAGAGTGCAATGTGATGAGAGGGCTTAGTTGCCAGCTGTAAGACAAAAACAATCCCCTTAAGACAACATTCCATCAACGGCAAGAGTGTGCATAAATACCATTACTTTTTTTATGCTTTTTTATGTACAGTATAGGAACTATCCTTGGAATTATAGGAATTTCTCTCTTGTCACTTGTTTCAGTTGTTTTACTAAACACAAGAAAGAAGAAAGATCAGTTATAGTTGGAAAAATAAAATCACCCTTTGAATATGAATAAAACAATATTGAGGCAAGAGTGCACATAATGTAAGGCTTCTAGCTAAACCTAAACATTCATAATTTTAAACAATATTGCACAAGTAGTACAAATGTACACACCGTGTTAATAGTTTCAAGGCTGTTTGCTGTTTATTTGTGGTTTCATCATGGGTTCTGCATCCACACACACACTGATAAATGAGTTGCGCATGAGGGGCTACCTAATTTCTCACTGCTTGGAAGCACAGTTGTACAAATTTTGAATTGAATCAAGAACAACCCTTAAATTCCAAACAGGAAAAATAATTGTGGTTTAAATTCATTTTAAGTGGCGCACATTAAAAAAATAATAGTTTACAGTAAATAGTAAAGTATTATCATTTTCTTTCTATGTTAACCCTTTTGGGGACAGCAGGAACCACAAGCAGGAACCACAGCAGGAACCACAACGGACAGTTTATTATGTTATCAGCATACATCAGTCTATGGCATGCATGGTTTTGGTGATGCATGAAAGGGTTAAAATCAATCTCAGATGAAACATCATTTTTGCAAAAACTTTCGAATGGTTTGATATGGTGACAAATTGGTTAGCAAATATCTCCTCTTAGTGCTGTGTTTACCTCATACTAAACGGAAAAATGGAAACCATTCATTGGTACCAGAATTGGATTTAATTTTCTGTAAATATATCTGCTTCTTTTGATCAGCTTTTTTCATGTTTTTTTCAAAACATTTTTTCATACGAATTGTTAATGGCCTCTCTTGTCCTGTCTAGAATATACATGGCATTGATTTTTCAGATGTAGGATTTTTTCATGTTCACCCCCAAGCACTGACAGGATTTAGGTAGCTATAGTGCTCTGGGTGTCTAAACATGGATGTCATATTAGTCATGCTCATCCTACATTTTGTCCATGAGCTAGTCATGTGAAACCTCTCAGTCGACTTTTAGCACCATGGACAGCGATGCAGGCGAGTTTAACAGAAGACAAATGAAAAGTGAGCAATATAACTAGGGCACTCATTATTGGGGTATGTGTTTAAATATTTAATCTGCAGCTCTCTAATTTACCTCCCTGTGGGGAGCTGGCAACACTACATGCTCGCTCTTTGAGGCGCTTGGATTTCCGCTGAGCTGCGTCTGCTGACATGGGCATGATGTGAGAGCAGACACTGGACGTGGTGGCAACTTACGTTTGTGTGCTTAGGATGGAGTGTGTTTAATTGACCATTTTTGGAGTGCAAAGGGAGCAAGCAGTTGGGTACAATGCCTTATCTCAGTAAGGTTTGCATCAAATGTTTTCTCCATTAAAAGCTGACATGACACTTCTCCTTTGCGTTGCTCGCATTTTTGGAAAACATTTGGCAGGAATAACGTTGTTGCAAAAGGTGAAAAATGTTTCTATATTTTTGAATTGCTCTAGTTCTGCTCTCCGAAACTTGTTATGCAAAGACGAAGGTTGATTTTATTACATTTAGAAAAGTGTCAATGGTAAAATTAATGTGTCACCCAAAATCTGTTTTGACCTTTTCATTGTTGGGGGGCGGGGGGTAAAACCCTTTTTGTTCCAGCTTATTGCATTATCCCGCATTATTGCCTGCCATAGATACAAGGTAAAAGTTAATAAATTAAAAGGGTGACACAGTTCAGCAGACAGAAAATGTTGTCTAATTTCACATTTGCACACACACACACACACACACACACACACACACACACACACACACACACACACACACACACACACACACACATAAATAAAAACACATGCACACATTCCTGTCAATGCGTGGCTTCCAATAACAATTTGTTATTGTGTATGGAGTTCGCTTGTACAACAGACAACCAACTTCATAAACCGAATGCTTATTCGCAATGAGAATTTAAACCTAAGGTTAACTGATGTATGTTAGATTCTATCTTAAAATGTACATCGGATAGTGATTGGGCTCCTTTCCATGACATCTTTTGCATAGTCAAGTGTGAGCAATTTTAAATCTAAAGGAAATTTGGACGTGACGGATAAAATTCTAATACGCAGCAGTTGGGTGACTGTGTACTATACATAATTTCAGGTGTCAGCTGAGAAACAGTTTTGATGCTACCTGGCCGCCACAGCGCAAATTTGTCACCATGGTCAGGAGTAAACATCCACAAAGAAAGCAGAGATGAAACATACCCGCTGATCAAATAAACATCAATGTTTACATAGTGGATATAGATTCTTATCACTTCATCTTCAATGATTTTGAAAATAGCAGCTAATTATCAAAGAAACGCAATAATGTCAAGATCATATTCAGCCTGGAAACACATTTAAAATAACCACTAGTAGCACGTTATGTTGGATCTAGAGACCCTTCTATTTATAAACCTCATATGATGTCTGTCTTTCTCATATGATGGTGCCGTGACAGTTCTGAAATTTATCCAGCACTGAGGTGTAATGATGCAGGCAAATGGTGCAGACTTGGAGCAGACTGTGAGGTCGAAACATAATGATTTGTCATGTCACCTGACAAAACCCCAAGCCTATATTTTACATTTTGATCAGTGCACTATAGCTGATGAAAGTGGATAAGCTTCGATACTGTAAATCAAAGATGTTTTTGGCTCATAAAGTAAAATGTACAAACAGGCTACGAATCAAAGTTGTGCCCCAACATAACAAGATTCCATCGAAAGGCATTATGTATAGGAGATACCAAAAATGCAGCCACAATTGCGGCAGGAGTCCGATAACATATTCTGCTGTCTGCATTTTGTTGAGGATCGAAAGAGTCTTGAGTGTTTGTAGAAATATCCCAGAAGAAAAGGCAATCTTCTAAGACCAACTACCTGTTTGCAGAGGACACAATACAAATGTGCTGCAATGCCTTGGAAAGTACTTCCGTTTTCCTGCCGGCGGGCTGTAAATCTGTAGCAGTGAAGGTCACCATAGTTTTTGACTTTTATTGTTTTACTTACCCTTGCAGGGGAAAAAAGTAGAATATGTGCGTTGTATGACGGCAGGGAGTTCAACTAGACTCACTTTACAGAAATCAGCAGTTTGGAAGTTAGGGGGCAATTCTTAAAAACAAAAAACAAAAAATAGTTTAACGTCAAGATCAACATAAAACAAAGAGACTCACAAAGTGTGTATTTAAAACAACTGCATAACTTCGTCTCTCCTGGATTAACTCTTACACAACGCATAACGATACATGCCATAGTTGGACTAGCAAAGAGCATCGATCTAATAAGCTCTATAAAGCAACACACAAGCTCCTTCAGTCTGTTCGTGGTGTGAGAGAAGAGGATGCACAAGACCGGGATAGATGGAGGACATTGATTCGCTGTGGCGACCCCTGAGGGGAAAAGCCGAAAGGAAAAGAAGAAGAAGATTCTTTTAGCCAGTGACTAGAGATATTAACAGGTCATTAAATATCAATGGCATCGGATTTCCTGAAAATAAGCGAAAGCTGATTAATTTTATATCATACCCTGCATGTTGCCATATTGGACATTTTTGACAAGTTCACACAATCACTGGTACAACGTGCCAGTGTTCATTTTAGACATGTTTCACAATCTATTGTGCTGTAAAAACACAGCATGGAGCCATCAAATATTCCTGTCAGGTTTCATGTTGTTCCTTCGAGAAAGGATAACAAAAGAGACGTTGACAAAAGCAATGTCTGTCGATGCAGCCAGCTCGTGAGCCTCCAAAGCTGCTATCAAAATTCTATATCCAAAATTGAGATGACTGGTCATTAAAATGCATGTGCACACATACATACAAATAATATACTGTAAATATTAGAATATAACTTGAAACATATTTGTTTCAAGTTATATAGATATATTGTCATACAGTTGTCACACAGAAACATATTGTCTTACAGTTTCCTTTCTACGAAAATAAAGAAAAATAACACTATACCTCTTCGTGAACAAAAAAATATGACAGATTGCCAGCAAAAGTAACATGCACGTGGATGTAAATCACAGTCTGAAAAGCATTTTAGATTGTTTTTATTTTCTTACTATCATAAGCTTATTCATATGCATGTCAAATGAGCAACATGTACAGCCAAATGACGACGATAAAGTGATGACATTACCTTGTCAAAAATGTCCAATATGGGAGCGCACACTGAATTTCACGATTGCAATAATTGGACTTGGTTAAAATCTTTTTTTTTTCCAGGGAGTTAGATGCCATTGTTATCTTGACTATTAAACACCTTCCCTAATAGGATGAAGGAACGTGAATGTGGCTGCTTTTGGCAATGATGGAGCAATTAATGTAGAGTAGACTGACAATTTGCCAACACTGACAATTATATTTTCTTCCCTTACTGCAAATCCGGTGAATATTATTATACTTTACCCATTTTCTGTTAAAGCTGTATTGTTATTCTGTTCTGCCCTTTAGTGGACAGGGAGCATGCATCAGTGATAAAATGTCAATTATATGAAAGCAAAAAATGTGCCAAATATTGTTTAATTTCGTCACATTCCATTCAACTATTTCATTTCTGCTTGTCCCATAGTACCGTACTACGGAGCCCCTAAGGGGACATCGAAGAAAAAAAAAAACTTTGCGAGATCTCGCAAAACTTTGCGTTCCCTCGCAAAAGTTTGCGTTCCCTCGCAAAACTTTGCGTTCCCTCGCAATACTTTGCATTCTCTCGCAAAGATTGCGAGATCTCGCAATCTTTTTTAAAAAAAATGTGCGTTCCTGTACTTCCGGGTCAGCTTGGCTCAGGTAGACGGTCGCGCGCGCTGCTTATTGAGAGAAGGTAACAACTCGGCGCATCATGGAGGAAGACTTGGAACACTTCTTGCAGTCAAGAAACGTCCCTCACGTGGACATTGCACGTATGAAAAGCGACAAGGTGGGCATACAGCTACAAAGTCTGATGTAATAAGCAAAACAAGAGAAACATGGACATTTTTTTTCGAAGTAGTATTGGTAGTAGGTCAATAAAGTGAAAGTGAAGCTAACATTTCTATCTACTCTACCTGTACTGTTAATTCTATTTTAATAATGAGGTTATTAACACAATTTAAAATCGATATTACAGTTAGTAATTGGGCTGCCGCTACCTAATATACTATTCTCGTGTAATACTGAATACAAATAATGATGACTGTAGTGTCCCATCACTAATGTGAATATGTTAAATGTATTAAAAGTTATTGATAATTAAATAAACATGTCAAGTATTTATTCTCACAATTTATCTTTGCAGGTTGACATGGCAGTAATTGCTATGATGACCGAAGAGCAAATGGGCAAATATATCACTTCTTATGGTGATCGAATAGCTGTCCTTTGCTTTTGTCATCAGAAAATGTCCAGTGGTGATAATGAACTGCTCCTCCAAAAATTAAGAGGCAAAATAAGATCAAGGAAAAAAGGTGTACTGGCTGAGACTTCGGGAGTACTCCAAAACCATGTTGATGGGATGGCAAGACATAACAATGTTTCTGCAGAAAAGACTCAAAGGAAGATTTATGGCAACGATTACCATCAAGTGAGGACAAGCAAAGGTGGAGGAACAAGGTATGCCATCCTGGAAAAAAACAGCAACTGTCGCTCAAATTTTGGAGCTGGGAAAAGGGCTATTTTTCCCAGATGGAAGCTAAACCAAAGGACCTGTTGAAGACTTTACTTTTGAGGTCTGTGATTTCAAAAGAAACCACATTGCTTTAGATGAAACAATTGGCAGACTCTATGAAAAAAACAAATTGAAACTGTTAAGATTTTACATTGGCACAAAAGAAAATACTCCAACATCTCATTTGGATGAATGCAGTGAAGCTCATTCATCTGTCACCAACATGGTGGGAGAAAGTGCGCAATTGATTGATTGACTCTCTTATGTCTACACACACATCAGTTTAGGAGCATTTCATTATTTGTACTTTGAGATGTAAAACATCTGTCATGGTCAACCTTGCGTAGGGCAGTCTACAGTTGTATTTTCCATTTGTGTCTACAATTGATTTCATGGTTATTATTCATTCATTCCATTTTCCATATCACTTATTCTCCTAATGGTTTCGGATATGGTGCCACTTTCAGTTTGACCTAAAGGTTTGAAGTTGATATGTCATGTAATGTTGCAAATATTTGCACTGTTCAAACAAAAGCAATTCTTTTTGTACTTGATATTGTATTCCATTTATATGTTTGTGATTGCTGTTCATACCAATTTGTCAATGTTAATAAAATTTGTTCCAAATAATTCATGTTTTTTTTAAACACAAGACACCACCTGCTGACGAAATTGAAGAGTGACAATTATGTTATCATTTACAGCCAAGTGATTGTGTACTGGGGTGCAGGAATACTATTCAGATCCACATTGGTGAAGTATTTGTGGTTAAAATCAGCAACCAAGACAGTATATTTATTGACACCCAGAATGATTTGACAAATGAACATTTCATATTGATCAAATATGCTTTCCTTATACAGTAACAAAAACAGCAGACAAAAAATTATTTAAATTGTGATTGCTATATATTATTCGTCCTCAAATGTATCCCAATAATCCATTTAAAGTGAAGTGATAAAAGAAATGATGAACAAAGGGTTGAAGAAATGGCAATGGTCGTCGGATTCAGCCTTCATTAAATGTTACTTCGAACCAGTTGAGGAGCCATAAAATGGTTTCACCCAAACACACACCAAAAAATATATGGTTATTGCTTTGAGTAATTCATGTTTAAATTTTAATGTAATATAATTCCAGTATGACTGGTATACGGAAACAAAAATGCTTTCACCAAAGGTTAATGTCTCTGACCCCTGAAAACATCATGCTTCTAATTTAGAATTGCAGTAAGGGCCTCTCTGAGGTGCAAGTACAAGTTCACAGCCTGATACGGCTCTTTTGGTGGCATCAGACCAGACTGGGCCATTAAGGAAGCACACAATACAAATACATCCGGATCACAAGGCATAGTTAAACGGAAGACACACTGGCTTTTGCATAGTTGAACTTGTTCATTGTCAACTGTGGAGAGGAAGTCCCTTGTGCCATAAAGTTCAGGGAAAGAATACATCACGTTGGGCCGACCACTGGGGACATTTATGTTCTTTGAGGGCCTGATGAGATGGCTGTTCCAAACACGGGCAGTATCATCCAACTCATCCTGTTGAGAATAATATCAGAATCAGAATCATCTTTTTTTGCCAAGTATGTAGTACACACAAGGAAATTGTCTCCTGTAGCTGCACTAGTCTCATCAAAAAATGGAGGCACTATACAGTTCTATTGGGGTTACTTTTTAGAGAGTTAATTGCTTGAGGGAAGAAGTTGTTTAAATGCCTGCTGGATTTGGTGTGATATACAGACAGATTTAGGAAGAGTTGCACAGTCATAGCAGCTCTTATGAGCAAGAAATTATAGAATTAGACTGCTTTTCTCTCCCTGCTCCCTCCTTTCTACCTTAAACTCGTCACTCATGTTTACTACTCTGCCCATCCCCACTTTTCCTTCATCTTTTCCTTGATCATTTCACCTTCACCCTATGTCCCCACACACACAGACCACTATCTTCTTTCCACTATCCGATTATTTACCTTCTTTTGTGTCCCATCAACACCCTCTCAAATACAAAAATACATATTTCATAAATGGAGCTACAGAATATATGAACTCACCTGAATAAGTCCCATGCAACAAAATTGCAGGATGCTTTTGTCCAGAAATCCACCATCAAAGAAGCCATTGTCTCTGAGGTCTTTGAAGAGTGATAACCAGAATTCCATGCATTGGCTGCGAAGAAACCCCCACCAATATTCAATTCTTTGATTGGCGGTGCTGGCTCCATCCAAGTAACTGTCAAGGGTGCTGCCTGGCGGTATGGGCACCAGGAAACGCTGGAAGCCTTTAACATGACCATTTTCAGTCCCCAAATCAGCTCGAACGATTCGAGGACAACCTCCCAAACGGTGCACAACTTCAATGTAGTAACCTCCAATTAACTTCGGGTCACTACTTGTTGTGTAGGCATTGAGCCACATTATTTTCCTTGAAAAGCCATCAATAGCCCCATTGATGCAAATTCCAAACGGTTTCAGTTTGTCATATGAATCCATATGCCAAATAAAATTCGGCCCTTTCGAGAAGTAGTTTCGTCGTCTCAGACGTCTTGCTTGCCTTAAAGACACTCCTCTCGGATCCAACTCTTTCAGGACCAGACGAACATCCTCTTTCCTGACAAGAAGCCCATGTTCTCTGCACTTACTGTACATCCACCTGTAACCGTGTAGTTGTCCGGAATTCTGCAACTGGTTGTGAATAAAGTCAACCAAGACGCCCAAGTCATCGAACGTTTTTCGGCGAAATAGTCCACTTTTGTTCACCACTCGCTTCAAATGTCTTTCACTTATTAGTAAGCCGTGTTTAATCTCAAGAACGGATTTTATATCTTTGTATTTCAAGCCAATTTTAAAGTAAAACTGGATTAAAGGAACGAAAGGGTGAAAAGGCTCCATGTTTGTTGTTTTCGGTTACACTGACGATGAACCGGAAGTACATGTACGCGTATTTTTTTAAAAAAAGATTGCGAGATCTCGCATTCTTTGCAAGATCTCGCAAAGAATGCGAGATCTCGCAAAGAATGCGAGATCTTGCAAAAGTATTGCGAGGGAACGCAAAGTATTGCGAGGGAACGCAAAGTTTTGCGAGGGAACGCAAAGTTTTGCGAGGGAACGCAAAGTTTTGCGAGATCTCGCAAAGTTTTTTTTTTTTTTCTTCGATGTCCCCTTAGGGGCTCCGTACTGTACCATACGATGTAGTGCAATTTGTATGGTTAAATAAATAACATCACAATTATTATTATTTTTTTTTTTATGGGATGATGTAATTGTTTGATAGCATTTTCAATAAATATAAAATCAAAATAAATGTGCCTAGGCGCTGTATTCTGATTAACATTCCATTTACGGAAAAAAGAAGATTGAATAAAGACAGACTGATCATTACCGTCCATTTAAGGAGACACACATCTTTGAGAGCAATCCAACATTTTGATGCAGCAACACACCCTTAGTGAAATCTATATTAAAGAGCCAACGGGTCCAAATGTCATATGACCGAGCCGTGATCACCTGTGACCAGTGGTGGATTTCATTGCTAGGCCTTCAGTAGTGCTACGTCTGAATCAATCCAGATTGAAAAATGTGTGGTGTGATTTACAAGTCCACTAGAGTGTACCATTTACCAGGAAATAACTAACCGACCTTTCTTAATCATGTCAATTTTTTCTTGAAAAGTCCATCTTGAAAATGGCTTTAACAGGAAATCTCCAAACTAATCAATTTCTTCTCCTCCTTTAGCAATTGTGGGTTGACAAAAATGCGACTAAAACAACACAATATATTTGCCTATGCAGCTCACTACCGATACAGTGTGTTACCTGCAAGAAGGCTGTGGTACCCCTTTTGGTCTGCCAACTCGAAATCTCATTGGTTACAGCAACAGTTTGATCAACACATATGATGCGACAGGGTCCGCAGAACTGATTGTTAAGGTGTCCAGGTAGATTTCTGACCGTGATAGCGAAAATATGATTGGTTAAACGGTTAAATATGAAAACAGATGTCTGGAAGCAGCGGAACAGGGGAAAAGTAATGAAAAGAAGCTGAAAGACAATTTGGAATTATTTAATTATAATTCATGGGCAAAACATAATTAACATCAGTCCGTGATTGTCACGGTTTGCGAGGTGGTAATGGTGGGTGCGGATCCCAAAAAGCAGGCAGGAGGGAGCAGGAGGTTGTTTGACAAATTGTATTAAAATAAAGGTCAGCAGGAACAAAATGTAAAACATCAAAATTATCTGAACAGAAAAAATACAAAGTATCAAAAGAAGACCAAAAGTAAAAGTCCGCCAAGGTTAAACAAACAGATGCACAGCATACACAATGCATGCAACAAACAAGCAGCAAACAATGAACCGACACCGGATGGTCGTGCCGGATGTCCTTTTAAGTGTCAGTGATTAAAACGACCAGCACCTGCGAGGCTGCAGGCAGGGCTGACGTCGCTACCCGTTGGTCGCCAATCTGATCGGGACGACCAGCACCTGTGCAGGTGAGGGCGGGGCCGACAGCGCCCCCCGTTGGTCGCCAACCAGATCATGACAGTGATTCAGATTCATTAAGCCAGCAGAGAAGGCTTTGCAGCCCTTGACGGTCCGCCACTCCCTGTGACATGAGACAAAATATTAAATAGTACAGTGTCTTTATATGTGATGTGGCATGGTGGTTCACACTCCGTGTTTATTCTCCTTAAAATATAGTCTGGCAAAGCTTAATTGAAGCACCTCAGTTGTCATACTGTTTAGCAATGAAATGCTTTTATTCAAATGAAGAGTTTGGATTTCCTGAATCAGACAATTGAGTAGCAGGAGAGAACTGGAAAACTTCAAACGCTGAAGGAGGAAATGACCATGGTTAGTCTTCAGCAAGACAACACAACAATGACAGCAAAAATACCACTGTGAGTGTCACCCCAGTTTAGCCACGAGCTGCCTCTGAGGAGAAGAAATAGATGAATAGAAGCCTTTCTCAAAGGATAATTGAAGCAGCGGAAGGCAATTACATTTTCAGGGAACCACTTTAAAAACCGGCTGAGCCCCTACGTTTTACTATGTTTGAACTTTACCACCTGAACTATGTGCTCAAATTAGTATGTGTATTCATGTTTTGCTTGTAATCACATTATGTTTTGTGAGAGCACGTGTAGTTGGTGTTGCCCTGAACTTACATGTCTGAAGTAAATCAAGGTTTCTGCCCATGTCACCGTGGATACGGGAAAGTAGTGGGAAGACTATGAATAAACCGGTTTAATTCAGTCAGATTAATGCCCTCTTTCCTTCCTGAAATAAATCACTCTTTCCTTCAAGCGTCTGAATCTGACAGCCACTGACAGCCAATTAAAATGACTTTTCTCCATCAGCGTGTATTTTCTCTCCACAACTTGGCTCAGGCCAGAATAAACACTGAAGAATTCATGGTAAATGCTGTATCAGACCAGCCAATCTGCAAAACAAATTCCTTGCATGCCTCATAAAAAATAATAAATCTTGCGAAGAAGGAGCTTTAAACATTCAAACAGCAGTTCTTGGTTCAAATGGATCAGAGCACACGGTTCATTTAACATACCAAATAACATCACACTTTATTATGTACTATTGTTTCAAACATTTCAACGTTTGTATGAATGAATACCAATCAATAATATTTCAGACGAAGGCCAAATCACTCATTGGGGTGGTCCATTGTGGCGGGAAGGAGAGGATATTTTGCCGTTTAATTGCATTTTACAGTAAGAGCAAAGAGGGGACAGGGTGTGAGGGTGGAGCGGTCTCTCAGAAATCCAACTCAGGATGCAGGAGATGCTTTGTGCTGCCAAATCACGCTTGAGCCCCGCAGCATACAGCTGCACCTCACAGGAAATTCAATTACCTTTGCGCCGTGCCCAGAAGCGTGCCAGAATTATATTCTGGCACATTTTTGAACAGCATATATTGTGTTTATCTGAGTTATATATATATATATATATTGAGACCTCAACTTACAAACACCTCAATTTACAAACTTTTTGTCTTACAAATGTCAAATTTATGAAAATTAAACCTTATAATAAGCACTATTTTCATAATACACACCCACCACGGCTGGCGGAGTGATCTTCGGCGGAAGCACACGACCGAACAGCACCAGAGGTTAAGTTACCAACAGTCCTTATGGAAGGTGACTCTCCTTCCATAAGCCATCAACGACCATCAAAAAGGTAAATACAACTTTATTTTACAGCACAGTTTAATTACAGTCGTCATGTAATGCGCCTCTCTTTCCAAACAGCAATTCCCTTTGACCTTCGACCTCCAACGCCATTCCATCAAGCCATAAATGACCATCACAAATGTAAATAAAGTGACTTTATGATACAGTGCAGGGTATTTCTTGGATTGGATTGGATTGGATTTGCCTTTATTAGTCTCGCAGTGGAGAAATTTACATGTCTTTCATTATAATATAATAGCACATTTAATATAAATAGAATAAGGTATGTTGAGTGTAGTTTTAAGGCTTATTTAGTTGAAAAGTATATTTTATGGAAACCCGGGAACGGATTATTCCCATTTTAATGGTTTCCTATGGGAAATCTTTTTTTTGAGATACACACTTTTCGCCTTACACACTCTGTCTGGGAACCAATTAAGTTCGTAAATTGAGGTCTCACTGTATATATATATATATATATATATATATATATATATATATATATATATATATATATATATATATATATATATATAGGGTGCAGTTCCTTCCAACTATCGGCCAATAACCTGTCTCTCCACAACATAGAAGCTCATGTCAGGCATCATTGCGGCTAAGATAAATGGACACATGGATCAATACATGAGCAAAGCACAGAAAGGCATTAGTAGAGATACTAGAGGTGCCAAACATCAGCTGCTGGTTGACAGAACAGTCGCACAAGACTGCAGGTCCCGACATACCAACCTGTGCAGAGCCTGGATTGATTACAAGAAAGCAAATGACTCGATGCCACACACATGGATCACTGAATGTTTGGAGTTGTATAAGGTCAACAGGACCCTGAGAGCCTTCGTTGCAAACTCGATGAGGATGTGGAAAACCACACTTGAAGCCAATGGCAAGCCACTAACGCAAGTGTCCATCAAATGTGGCATATACCAAGGTGATGCACTTTCCCCGCTGCTGTTCTGCATAGGACTGAACCCCCTCAGCCGGATAATCGCCAAGACAGGCTATGGATACCGCCTCAGAAATGGAGCTACGATCAGTCATCTCCTCTACATGGATGACATAAAGCTGTATGCTAAGAGCGAAAGGGACATAGACTCCCTGATCCACACAACCAGGATCTACAGCAGTGATATCGGAATGTCATTCGGGCTGGAGAAATGTAGTCGGATGGTGACTAAGAGGGGCAAGGTAGTCCACACTGAAGGCGTCTCACTCCCTGAAGGAACAATAGCAGACATTGAAAACAGCTACAAGTACCTTGGTATACCACAGGCCAATGGCAACCTCGAACTAGCAACAAGGAAAGCGGCTACGACCAAATACCTCCAGCGGGTGAGGCAAGTCCTCAGAAGCCAGCTCAATGGCAAGAACAAGACCCGGGCAATAAACAGCTATGCCCTGCCAGTGATCAGATACCCTGCAGGAATAATAAGGTGGCCAAAGGAAGAGATCCAGACCACGGATGTTAAGACCCGAAAACTCCTCACCATGCATGGAGGGTTCCATCCCAAGTCCAGCACCCTGAGACTGTACACAAGCCGTAAGGAAGGAGGCCGGGGACGAGTGAGTGTGAGAGCTACTGTCCAGGATGAAACATCCAAGCTCCATGAATACATCAAAGAGAAGGCTCCAACGGATGATGTACTCAGAGAATGTCTCAGACAATGGGGAACAGAGGATGAGGTGCTGGATGAGGGACAATCATGGGAGGAAAAGCCCCTACACGGGATGTACCAGCGAACCATAGCAGAAGTGGCTGATCTCAAGAAGTCCTATCAGTGGCTAGAGAGGGCTGGCCTAAAGGACAGCACAGAGGCACTCATCCTGGCTGCCCAAGAGCAGGCCCTGAACACTAGAGCCATCGAGGTAGGGATATACCACACCAGACAAGCCCCAAGGTGTAGGTTGTGCAAAGAGGCACCTGAGACAATCCAACACATAACTGCAGGGTGTAAGATGCTGGCAGGGAAAGCCTACATGGAGCGCCATCACCGGGTGGCTGGCATAGTCTACCGAAACATCTGTGCGGAGTATGGACTGGAAACCCCAAGGTCAAAATGGGAAACACCTCCCAAGGTGGTGGAGAATGACCGAGCAAAGATCCTGTGGGACATCCAGATACAGACTGACAAGATGGTAATGGCCAACCAACCAGATATCGTGTTCATAGATAAAGGGGAAAGGAAAGCCGTTGTCGTGGATGTAGCGGTCCCGAGTGATGGAAACATCAGAAAGAAGGAACATGAGAAAATTGAGAAATACCAAGGGCTCAGAGAGGAGCTGGAGAGAGCCTGGAAGGTAAAGGTGACAGTCGTGCCTGTGGTGGTCGGAGCACTCGGGGCAGTGACCCCCAAACTCGACGAGTGGTTGCAACAGATCCCGGGAACATAATATATATATATATATATTTCTTAACAAACTCTCTGTCCGTGAAAGCTTAGCAACCCGAAAGCTGGCCCGAAAGGATGCCTTCTTCAGCTGAGCTTGGCGTACTAATGTATTCTGCTGAGATAGTAGTCCACTTTTCGCTTTGAGAGTTTGTCTGCTCTTATTTGGCCTTGCAAGCTATCGTACTTGTCTGTGACAGGATTCATAGTGTCGGCGAAGATTGTATTCTTTGAATACCGCCACCGCTTCTTGACAGATGAGACAAACAGCCTTTTCTTTGCATTGAACATAAAAATAATCGTTTGTCCACTGCAGGTTAAATACCCTGCATTCTGAATCAATATTTCTCTTACCTAACCTTTTCACCATTATTCCGTTCTCTCTTTGACAGGAAGGTTTACAAGAGAAAACGGGTCTGGGACCAAATAGAACGGCAAACTGAGCGCACCTGAATGTACCACTGGACTCCTTGTGTAGCGTCGCGACTCCTTTAGAGTTCTATTGTGAGCAGGCGTGTTTGTATTGTTCAATCACGATTATAAACAACATACATTGATTACATTGATTAAAATAGGAACAGATAATGATCGAAAACCGACCTTTCACTTGTAAAAGGATTTTTTATTTTTCTGGAGGCCAAATAGTAGAAAATCTGATATTCATCTCTGGTATTGTTCAGGGGGCCGGGCCAAATGTGCTGACGGGCTGGATACCGTCCGCGGGCTGTAGTTTGGTGACCACTGCCCTAGAGCGTTCAGGGGCAGAGACGATGTTACATAATGTTGTTGTTGGCGAGTTGTTACCAGGACTCTGCTAATAGAGTTGTATAAAAATACACAATGGATTCACCTTTATTATTATTATTAAAAGAAAGGAAAAAAACAGTCTCGCCGGTCCGTGAAAATATTGTCTGACATTAAACCGGTCCGTGGTGCAAAAAAGGTTGGGGACCACTGCTTTAGAATATCCAAAGAAACCATTTTTATTACTGATCCAGATCATCCGTCCTCTATGCAGGTGATGTAACATGTTGGTTTTTGTTTTTCTCACATTTTCCTATGCTTTCTTTTGCCCCATCACACGTTATTGACGTGCTGTCAAAACCTGACCCTACTGAACCTTTTTCTCTTTTGCTTTCCACTCAATCCTGCAAGTTTGACCACCTCATCCAGTATCCTTCTACTTGAAACAACATAGCTAATTTGTATTTGTCAGACTTTCTTTTTCAATGAACTGCCGGTTTTTACTTTCTCAGCTCATCCTTTTTTTCTAAAGCTCACATACTTTCAATAAATTACCTCTGCGGTTGGTTATTTACTCTCCTATTCTATTCTATTTCCTCTCCATTCCTCTGTCGGTAACAAGAGGTTGAAACTAATAACACCCCCTAAAAGCAACACTTTTGGAATCCAATTAAGGAAACACTCACTCAAAACCAAGTGTGGTGTAGAGTACTGAAGAATGCTTCGCAATCCAGGCCCAAACGCAGTTACTTCCTTGTTTGGAAAAAAAAATCCATCAGCATGGATTTTTTGTTGTTAGTTAATGCTTGTGCTGATCTGATGTGAGTGTTATTGGTGGACTAGTGTGGCAGTGACAGTCAACCAACATATACTGTAATGTTGATAGACCATATACTGGTCCAGTCATACCCGTGGAGCGGCCCTGTGAACCAGTGGATAGTGCATCGACCTCACAGTACAGAGATTGTGGGTCCGATTCTGACTCTGATCTTCCTATGTGGAGTTTGTGTGTTTGTGCTTTCTTCAGGTATTTTCAAATTTCTAAAACATGCATGGCAGGCTGACTGAGCACTGCGAATTGTCATTTGGTTTGAGCCTGAATGCAGATGGTTGTTTATCTGTGTGCCCTGCGATTGCCTGGCAACCAATTCAGTGTGTCCCCCACCAACTGCCCGAAGATGGCTGGGATAAGCAGGAGCACCCCGTGCCTCCCAAGACCCTTGTGAATCGGAAAATGGATGGACGGAGTTATTCCCGTGTTCGTGATAGGTCTGCGGATGTCAAGGGATGTTGAACAATAAATGTGTTGGACACCGTAAAATTAAATATACTGGCATTTGCCATTTAATTATTTACAAATTTATTAGCAGGGTTCTTCTCCACAGTACAAGTACTTTTATTACTACGCCACAATGATTGGGAGACCTTCCAAGTCAGCATAAAGTAGATAAACACGTAAAAAATGTAACCTTTGTCATTTGTGTGGCTGATTTCAGGTCACTGAGTGTCATTTAATCAGGTTCCACACAATCGGTGGCATGTATCGATTATATGTCACGTCTTCTTGTGCCTGCTTGTGCTCAGCCAGCTGGGCACTTCCACCTGAGCCAGAAGTTGAGGAAGCCAAGGAAGTCAATCATGTGGAGGCAAGGTACAGAGACTCACTCTGATAGTCAAGACTCGCGGTATGGTGAGTATGCTTGAACAGGGTAAATTTCCAACACACAAGTGATCTTACACTTTAGCTGGTATAATTTTTTAAAGGTGTACGTTTTGGTACATGACCAAAAATACACAACACACTCAAAAAGGTAAAAACCAGAAGGGAGAATAAATTATACATATGTTTTTCTACTGTTTAACTCTGAACACATTTCTGTTAACATTATTGCTCATGGGGGGATGGCGTTGTGTTATCAAACCAGCACCCTGGAACAAAAAATGTTGACCTTCAAGATGCCAATGTATTCATTTTAATATACACTTCTGTGGTAAAGCCTTCAGCCATATCGAAGCCATGTGGACGTGCAAATAAAGTGTGAGCACTCCGACTGTAGGACCCCGATATAGTATAACAGAAAATATCTTGGTGTGTGTTAAATGATAGAATTAATGAAGTTATATTTCAATCCATTCCAACTGCTGTTCAACTACAGAAAAATGGAGAGCGGAGTGAGACAAACAAAGAGAAAATCAACACTGTAGTACCTGGCTCGGTGAAGAGTGAAGTCTAGGAGGATTTGTTATGCTTTATGAATTATCTATGGGTTAGCCAGATTTGGAAGCACTGATAACTCCTACCTGGGGCGCTGGTTTATATCCTCCGTGTCCTCTCTCTTCCCTAATGGGGAAACAATGTATCAAACAAATATGCACACAAAATATTAAATCGAAGCCAGCACCTTCTGTTACAATATAAGAGACCCATGAAGACTTTTACTCTTGAGCTGATAATGCTGAAAAATGCGTAGACGCACCGACTGTTATAATCTGAAAGCAGGCAATACGGCGATGATGCACATAGCCGTTCTACAAATATTTGATGGTAAAATGGAGTGTTTTGACTTATTTTTTCTTGAAATGGGCAGTAGCGAGTCGTGCATTATTGTGCACATAAACCAGTTAAGAAGAAAACCCAAATGGAGGGAGCAGTACATGGTAAGAAGAGAGTTATGCAGCCCGTGGCAGATGAATTTTCTCTCCTAAAGTCAACAACTACTTGTATTTTGGAAGCTATTCAAGGATGAAAAACTTGAATGTCTAAATTACTTGGTAATTTTTTTGATAAATAAGAGGATTCTCATTTTTTTAACATCTTCAGACACTAACAAGCCTGAACACGGGGAACGTTGGTATCTCAATACCGATACATAATCAATATGTTTGCATTCTGACCACTCCACCATTTTCTCAACATGACTCATGTCTTAAAACTCCAACTCCAAGGATGTTGTTCATTCCCACCTTTGACTGTGTGCGCAATCATGCATCATACTAGAATAACAATAAATGCACTTAGTATGTCACATCAGTGCACTCCTTTGACTTTCGGTTGAACCCTTTTCGATGGTCTGCAAAGTACGTCTTCCCTCGCCATATTCATAGAACTCTTGCTGATATCTGCATTTTCAGCAACCTTCTGACACACTTTTTCCTGTCTGCCCTGCTGATCATTTTTTATTCCGTCCATCAGTCACTCCCAAATACAAAGCAAAATTCCTGCTGCCTCGTGGCCTCTGGTCATTGTTATCACACAGACACACATGCACACAAACACACACACACACACACACACACACACACACACACACACACACACACACACACACACACACACACGCACACGCACACGCACACGCACACACACGCGCACACACACACACACACGCGCACACACACACACACACACACGCGCACACACACGCGCACACACACATTAATTGCTATTATTTAGCTCCAATATATTGTAGAGTCGACAATGATACAAAAAGGTTCTACATTGTAGACAGACCTTTTTTCTCACATCAACATCCTTCTGGGAATTTGTTCATGTCACCGACTGATAATTAGACATGTGGATGATTGCCATGGCAAATATTTAGTTTGGCTCCACCAGTTTTCCAAGTGATCTCCTATTGTTTGTTTGTTTTATGCCATATCCACAGAGTACCAGCTGCCTCCAGGGATAGACACATCTTCGAAATGATTTATTCCAAAAGAACAGTTGAGAAACAAAGATGTGAGTTGGCTAGTCCTTGGTGGTTCCGCTGGTTCTGTGTTTAATTCTATCGGCCAATTGCTTTCAGTGGGAAAACGAAAAAGTATATTTAGGAGTCATAACACACAGTACAATCTCCTCTTCTTCTTTTCCTTTTGGCTTTTCCCTTCAGGGGTCGCCACAGCGAATCAATGTCCTCCATCTAACCCGGTTTTGTGCATCCTCTTCTCTCACACCAGCTACCTTCATGTCCTCTTTGACCACATCCATAAACCTCCTCTTCGTCTTCCTCTCGGTCTCCTGCCTGGCAGTTCAAGGCTCAGCATCCTTCTCCCGATATAGTCACTGTCTCTCCTTTGGACATGTCCAAACCATATCGGTCTGGCCTCTCTGACTTTCTCTCAAAAGCCTCTAGTATGAGGTGTCCCTCTAATGTACTCATTCCTGATCCTACCCAACCTGGTCACTCCCAAAGAAAACCTCAACATCTTCAGCTCTGCTACCTCCAGCTCTGCTTCATGTCTTTTCTTCAGTGGCACTGTCTCCAGTCCAAACATCATGGCTGGTCTCGCCACTGTTTTATACACTTTTCCTTTCATCCTAGCTGAAACCCTTCTATCACACATCACACCTGACATTTTTCTCCAACCGCTCCAGCCTGCCTGGACACGCTTCTTCACCTCTTTTCCACACTCTCCATTGCTCTGGACAGTTGACCCCAAGTACTTAAAATCCTCCACCTTCTTTATCTCTTCTCCGTGTAGCATCACTCTTGCACTTGGATCCCTCTCATTCACACTTCTTGCTGTGACTGATTTTCATTCTTCTCCTTTCCAGGGCATATCTCCACATCTCTAGTTTCTCCGCCACCTGTTCCCCGTTCTCACTACAGATCACAATTTCATCTGCAAACATCATTGTCCAAGGAGATTCTTGTCTAACATCGTCTGTCAGCCTGTCCATCACCATAGCAAATAATGACTATTTCCTTTCAAAAATGCAACCAACCAATGCTAAATCGTCAAGTTCTATTCACACGAAGCCACGAACGCCAGCATGTGTGACGGGTGTCACAACAGTGACTATCTTCATCTCCACGATGCTGCCGTATCAATGAAGACGAGACGCGTGGATGTGTCTTTTTATTTCCTCTATTTCTGCAACACAGTATGGCAGAAGGGATGGGTGAAGTCGCATGGGTTTCGTCTTGTGATTAACCTGAATCTCCTCGAGATTGTTCTCAAATGCAAAACATTGTAGATAACAAAACAGAATTAACAACGTGTGATCGTATAGTGGTTATTTACAGAAAAAGAGAATACAACACAAGTTCACTGTTATTTACAAGATGTCCCTGAACGCATCATGGGCGGAGACTCGGCAGAACACGCGGTGCGCTTGTAATGGCTGGCGCACAGTTCAACCAGCCACGGACACTCACGGGCAAATGAAACACGACACAAGAAACTAAATATTGTTCAATAAAAACGAAATGAAACAATTATTACCTGCAACACAGTATGGCAGAAGGGATGGGTGAAGTCGCATGGGTTTCGTCTTGTGATTAACTGCGCAATAGAAAAGCACTATGAAGCACATGCGCTCCAAAGTTCCACTCGACAAAACGTGAAGTAAATAATGACACAAAAAGTAATCTGGACTCGAAATGAATAAGGGAACTAATTAGATAACACTAGACAGTACAAAAGGGGAAACAAAATAAGATATTGTCATGAAAATGCGCGTTAATCGAGACCAACAGAAAATTGCGACTCACCCTGAATCTCCTCGAGATTGTTCTGGAAACTATGGGCGGGACATGGTGCCACACTGTGCGCCGTTGCGTCACTTCCTTCATAATTTAATAACCTAAGTGTACAACTCCGTTACATACACCCCCCTTAAATTATGCAGAAGTGAGGCAACATACACACGGAAGACAACAGAAAGACCAACAGGCACAATAGACAAGGTTATCGGGCAAGGATGTACAAAAATGCTGTCTAATTATGTCACTCATCTGACCAACTACGTCAGGTGACTGGAGTAAGGGATCTGTCGCCGGTGTGTCAGGGTCTGTGTGCTCGTCGGAGATGCACTGTACTGGGTCTGGGAAGGAACTCTGTCCCCACTAACATAAGTGGCCTCAGCTCGCACCTGCCCATTCCCCTCTGTACAAACTACATCACCCTGCATAGCACTACATAACTGTGACAGACTGGAGAAAGGTATCTGTTGCTGGTGTATCAGTTGTCTGTGCGCTCGTCGTAGATGCACTGCACTGGGTCTGGGAAGGAACTCTGTCCCCACTAACATAAGTGGCCTCAGCTTGAACCTGCCCATTCCCCTCTGTACAACCTACACCACTCTGGATTACACTACACAACTGTTACACGGTTGGGAAGCCTCTACTTCTAGCAACACACTCATTCAAAGGTGTGCTACTGGTTAAATGTAAGGAGCTCATTCTTAGACTTAACACACGAAAACACGTACATGAAAAAAAACACACTAATTGCAAAACAGCAGGTCAGACAATTAACACACTACATGTATTTCCAAAACGGGGGTCGACACACCGTCCACCGAGTGATGGGACTGCACAGCGTCTTCATTGTGCAGCATCGCGGTCCCGGTCCGAAGTGGAGAGTCACTTGTGATCCGGGTCACGGCACCAATGTGACGGGTGTCACAACAGTGACTATCTTCATCTCCACGATGCTGCCGTATCAATGAAGACGAGACGCGTGGATGTGTCTTTTTATTTCCTCTATTTCTGCAACACAGTATGGCAGAAGGGATGGGTGAAGTCGCATGGGTTTCGTCTTGTGATTAACCTGAATCTCCTCGAGATTGTTCTCAAATGCAAAACATTGTAGATAACAAAACAGAATTAACAACGTGTGATCGTATAGTGGTTATTTACAGAAAAAGAGAATACAACACAAGTTCACTGTTATTTACAAGATGTCCCTGAACGCATCATGGGCGGAGACTCGGCAGAACACGCGGTGCGCTTGTAATGGCTGGCGCACAGTTCAACCAGCCACGGACACTCACGGGCAAATGAAACACGACACAAGAAACTAAATATTGTTCAATAAAAACGAAATGAAACAATTATTACCTGCAACACATTATGGCAGAAGGGATGGGTGAAGTCGCATGGGTTTCGTCTTGTGATTAACTGCGCAATAGAAAAGCACTATGAAGCACATGCGCTCCAAAGTTCCACTCGACAAAACGTGAAGTAAATAATGACACAAAAAGTAATCTGGACTCGAAATGAATAAGGGAACTAATTAGATAACACTAGACAGTACAAAAGGGGAAACAAAATAAGATATTGTCATGAAAATGCGCGTTAATCGAGATCAACAGAAAATTGCGACTCACCCTGAATCTCCTCGAGATTGTTCTGGAAACTATGGGCGGGACATGGTGCCACACTGTGCGCCGTTGCGTCACTTCCTTCATAATTTAATAACCTAAGTGTACAACTCCGTTACACATGTACAATCATATGAAAAACAGTGATTGTTGCAAACAATAAAGATATCTGGATGCAACACAATTAAATACTGTACATGGATGAAAAACCAAAACTGCAACGTTTACATAACTTACGTGACGTTCGAGAGTGGCTGAATAGAATGCCGACGCGCAGCTGTGACGTTACAACAGCTTTTTGACTGACTCAAGAAACACAAAAAGTGATGTTGGTTGCCCTTTAATGCACAGTATGGAATGTACAGTCATTTTCAAAATCATGACGCTTCAGCAGACAAAACAACAAACATTGTTGCAAAAAACGCTTGCATTCATGTAACAGTACATGTACATAACACTGCAATTAGTATGTGTGTAAGCTATTTAAAAAAGTCATCAATCTTCTTCTGCTTCCCATTTTTATATTTTAATATGAACACTTCCATCTTGTTTAACGTTTCTAAAAAAACGGATGCATTTTCTACGTAACACACAATGCCTTTAATATGCAGTGTGAAAACCAACAAAATAATTAAAACTAAAGTTAAAACTTTCTAATTAACTGAAATAACATTTTCTATTAATAAAACACACCAAAACTAACTATAATTAGAGTGAAAATGTCAGTCCTTTTGATTTTTGGCAATTCATTTGGTATACCAGACTCTGGGGTTGATTATGAATGTATTTATTTTAATATTACTGCATGGCCATGAACTGGAAGTAGACAAGGTAACTCATCTGGGAGTTTTCATCCTTTTAAGGTATTTTGCCCACAAGCGACGTCATCAAGCAACAGCCACCCACTCTGAAAACATCCCCCCCAGATGATGTTTCGACTCCGAAAGAAATTTGTGCAATGCATTCCGCTTGCTTTTGTGATTTAACTCGGCCCGATACACAACGCGAGATCAACGCTTTCTTTTCTAATTTATTCCTTTACCAATCCGATTTATTCTCATTAGGGTCACGGGTGGCGCTGGGGCTAATCCCAGCTCTCTTTCAACAGTAGGGGACACCCTGAACCACCTGCCAGACAATCACAGGGCTCACCAACGAACAACCATACATGCACATGCACACACAGACACACTTAGGGACAATTGTACAACAAGCCTGTTGTGCATGTATTCGGAATGTGAAAGGAAACATTCCCCAAGAGAACCTACGCAGCCCCGAGGAGTACATGTAATTACCAGACAGGGAGGCCGGAGATGGAATTGAACCTGATACCTCTCTAGCGTGAAGTCGACATGCTTACCACTCAACTACCCGGCTACACTAATTTAAATTTTGAACAGAAGTATATAAAAGATAAAAAATAAAAATAAAGCCTGTACACGGGTTTAACGTGTTTTATCAATATTTCAAGCCACAAATACAGTTTATAACCTGTCAATTTGGCAAATGAAGAAAAAAAGCTTGAGAGTGTGTGTACATGTGATGAGAATGTAGCAACCATTTGATCTGGGCGCAGTATGTTTTTGCTATTTCTCAGGTGGGTTTTTTTTTATTTTTCAGCCTATCAGGGGTTGCCTATCAATTGATTGATTGCGTTACCAATTTCCAATTTAGTGATTGTCATTAATGACTATGTATGTCATAAAACACCAATATCATTATAGTTTGTACTGTCAAATGTTCAGTATTCACATTTTTCAATGTTGAATAATAATAATAATCATCATCATCATCATCATCATCATCATCATCATCATCATAATCTTATTATTTTTCTTTCGGTTTTTCCCTTCAAGGGGTCGCCTCAGCGAATCAATGTCCTCCATTTTAAGAGTTTTAATCCGCATGTTTGTTTTGGCCAAGCTTTTACGCCTAATGCCCTTCCTGTATTTCTCTCAGTTTGTTGTCTTCGCCACACACAGTCTGCTGTCCCCCCCCCCCAGCGAGCTATCAACTTTATTCTATACCCGACTTCCTGTTTTTGGGTTGGACTTTCTTTCTCATTCCAATTTGAAAGGTTCTCCCCCACCACCAAGTCCTAACACCATATTGTCCTTTCTGCGGCTGCCTTGGAACAAGATGGGCAGCTTTGAATGAAAATGCATGTACTGTAATTTACTCGATTGTACCGAGTTGCTCAAACAAGTTTGGGGAATGTCTGTGTGTCTGTTGGTCTCAGAGGATTCAACGTTATAAACTTGACAGCCGATTAAGCTTAGAAAGATGTTCAATTGTTTGTGATTGAGACACTTTTATTTTTTAAAGGATTAATATGTGGGCGAAATCTGGTTTTAATCCCTCATAATGCTAATTACAAAGTCTACGCGCACAAGCTTCAAATCGTCTGGCCAAATGATGGTTCAAACCACAACGGTTGGTATGCAGTAGTGATAAACTTCATTTGAGTCATTAGAGACTTGAGGGTGCTCTTGAACTACACAGTGCATCCTATCAGAACGGAGTCCACGTTAAGTAACGACTGAAGCTCAAAAGGAGGTATGCTAAGGGATTTTTTGAGAAAAGAAGTTAAATTACAAATGTGGCTCTCTTTGGCCTATTCTGCACCCTTCCATCAACTTCCTAAAAAAATCATTTGCATAATTCTGCTGGAAGACAAACAAACAAACCCAACAGATGCAAAGAAAACATAACCTCACTGACGGAGGTAACAACATGAATTGTTTATAATCCCCACGGGGAAATTTGGCTCATTGTTTCTGCTTCACTCAACAGCTCAGAGGGAAGCAGAGGAGAGAAGAACATTAACATGGGAAATGCTTTGTGTTTTGTTCTGCTCCTGCCAATCTATCAGAAACACATGCACTGAGATTATTTTTGCTCTTGGCAAAACTCTTGTACAGTGAGTTCAATTAACATTTCAATTTTGCATTGTAAATAAGTTGAAATCAACATATTCAGATGTCACAGTGGTCAACTGCTTAGCATGTCCTCCTCACAGAACCGAGATTGGGGGAACGAATCCGGCCGGCCCTGGCCTACCTGTGAGGCATTTGCATGTTCAGCCCATGCCTGTGTGGGTTTTTTTCTGGGTACTCTGGTTTCCTCCCACATTCCAAAACATGCATGGAAAGTTAAACGGACACTCTAAATTGGCCATCTGTGTTATTGTAAGTGCAAATGGGGTTTTGTCTATGTGTTCTCTGTTTGGCTGACCACACATTCAGGACAAACTTGAACAAAAACTTGAGATGCAAGTGTTTGATATGGTTGTTGTGAAATCAATGCTTCACAAGGAGCATTTGGGCAGATCAAGAACAATAATTTAAGCCAGAGGCTTCAAGCTGTTTGATACGACTATAGTGACAAATGGTGGAGAAACACATGTAGACAGACAATATAGTAAGAGGAATATCTCATCTCATCTCATCTCATTTTCCGTACCGCTTATTCCTCATTAGGGTCGCGGGGGTTGCTGGAGCCCATGTCAGCTGTCTTCGGGCATGAGGCGGGGGACACCCTGAATTGGTTGCCAGCCAATCGCAGGGCACACAAAGACAAACAACAGTCACTCTCACACTCACACCTCAGTAAGAGGAATATTATTTATTTTATTCAAAAATCTAAATATTAATGCATCTTATTGAAGCACTTCCACAAGTTGTGAAACACTTGATTGATTTGTTTGTATGACAGAATTATACTGCACACACCAGAAGGAGCCAAAATGAATTCATCATGATGCACAACCTATTTACTGTAATACCATTTGATTATGTTCTTAGAATAATGACTTGGGGCTGACTTTTTTTAGATACAAGCTGTTGTTTCACAACAATAAGTAGTTGGACGTCAAATAAACCACTTGTCAAAAAACAGGCCTTAAGCTGTTTAATGCAACTGCCAGTTGAAGTTTACGATTGACCAAAACAAAACGAATTGAATGACCCTATCAATATGTACCACCATATACAGTTCGTTACCTCGGCTGTCAGTCTGCCTGCATTATATTATTTGAACTAAATTCTGCATTGCAGTGCTGTGAGACTTAAAAGCAACAAATTAATAGATTATGCAACAACAAAGAGACACGAGTTGAGGAAGGGCAATGATTTGTTAATGTGAATCCCAGTGCAGAATTTGAGGTAGGACAAACTCCCCCTGCATAAAGATTGCTTGTTGCACCCATAAAGGACTGCTTGGAAAAAAGTGGTATTCCTAATATTGTCATCATCATCAACATCTGTCTTATATTGCTCCAGGTGGGCAAGATGGGCTCGCCAAAAAAGGCAATAAAATGGACATTCAATTTATGCAGTGTGACAAAAAAAAGTATTTCTATTTGTCTGTAATGATGTCATTACGGTATGTCTTTATGGACTGCTTGAATAGTTGGTGGCATTTGTAGTCATTTTAGTGAATAAGGATGATTTGATAAACACAAACCTCAAAGTGTCACGTTTTGCGAGGTGGTGATGGCGGGTTCGGATCCCAAAAAGCAGGCAGGAGGGAGCAGGAGGTTGTTTGACAAATTGTATTAAAATAAAGGTCAGCAGTAACAAAATGTAAAACATCAAAATGATCTGAATGGAAAAAATACAAAGTAGCAAAAGAAAACCAAGTGTAAAAGTCCGGCAAGGTTAAACAAACACGTACACAATGCATGCAGCAACCAAGCAGCAAACAAACAATGAATCGGCACCGGATGATCGTGCCAGGTGTCCTTTTAAGTGTCATTGATTATAACGACCAGCACCTGCGAGGCTGCCGGCAGGGCTGACGTCGCTACCCGCTGGTCGCCAATCTGATCGGGACGACCAGCACCTGTGCAGGTGCAGGCGGGGCCGACAGCGCCCCCCGTTGGTCGCCAACCAGATCATGACACAAGGAAACACCATTTAGGTTTATGCAGGTGCTGCAGTTGTACATTTTGTCAATAAAATGCAATATTTTACTCAAATATTCTGAATTTCAGTGTGTGTTGTGACTTTGTCATTTGATTCAGTGAGGAATATTATTCCACAGGTCTGTTCTCAGCCAAGGATGGCCTCCTTCTTGCTTACTGACAAGAAAGACCCACAAATGAGCAAAAAAATGCAGGTATTTTTGTCAAGTCTGCTCCATATCAATAAGGATACCCATGAGCTCCTTCAGACCTTAGTGACTCCGAATTCAAGTGAAGTTAAGTTTAGAGGAGCAATCTCCCAAAAGTAATTGATTTCCAAAAGAACAAAAGGGGAAAATCGAGGTTCACAAAATTACCGAAAACACTTTCTCAAGTGTGTATCGAAACTTGATGTGTTTGAGGTAAATGTCATCATTGTTCAAGTAGGAAGATATTGTGTCTGGAGAACTTAGTCCCATGTGGGAGCATCCGTGTACCTATTGCGATAGTTGACCTTTTCGAACTTTGCAAGTCCTTGTTACTCAGAGACATCACATAACTCAACATAGATTCTGTATTTTTTTTATTACAATTTCATTTTTTAGTCTCTACAATTGTCTTTAGAGTTATGACCCTTGTTTTTTTTTTTTTTTGTCATTCTGTCCATCTATTTTGAACCACTTTCTGCTCAGAAGGGTTGCGGGCGTGCTCGAGCCTATTCACCCCGGTTCAGGATGCAGACAAGGTACATCCTGAACACACCATTCACAATTTAGTTTAACCAATTGACCTACTAGACATGATTTGGAATGATGGAAGAAACCGGAGTACCCAGATAAAATTCACAAAGGAGAACATGAAAACGGCGCTCAGGAAAGCCGGAACCAGCATTGAACCCTGCACCTCTGTACTTTAAGGGCTACACACTAACCAATCAGTCGACCACCGTGGCTTTCTTTTGTACTCAAATTACATTAGGCCCTTTCACCTCCTACAGTCATCAGACGTCAAATGTACACAATGTGAATTCAAATTATAGTAAGTCACATGCCTGCTTCAAGCAAACGCACGATCCGAGTGTACTGTGACTCACCTCAATTCTTAGGAGAGAGCACAATGAAGTGGCTACCTACCTCCTTGATACACGGCCAGGACATCACATGTCCTTTTAGCAAATACTTTCTTGTTGAACCTCCCCACCCGAATCTGTCTTTACTTTTTTCTTTGACAATGTTACTTGCTCCAGCAGTACTCCCTGGCCTCACAACAAGATAAAAAACAGCGGACAAAAAGGAACAACTGGAATCACAAGGGTCATTTTCTGGTTAGTTTGAGTGGCCACTCTTTCGAAATGTGTGTGTGTGTGTGTGTGTGTGTGTGTGTGTGTGTGTGTGTGTGTGTGTGTGTGTGTGTGTGTGTGTGTGTGTGTGTGTGTGTGTGTGTGTGTGTGTGTGTGTGTGTGCGTGCGTGTGTGTGTGCGTGTGTGTGTGTGTGTGTATGTGCTAAATAAGTATGTAGATGTGTTTTTTTTACAAATCAAATGGTGAAAGTTATGATCCCAATTTATTTCAGAATTTACACCGACGTACACCTACATTGAAAGGTGACATAACACAGAAATACAATAAGATATTTTTGTACTTGTTACCTTCTGAAATAAAAACAATTTCCCCACTGTGGGACGATTAAAGGCTTTCTAATTCTGATTCAGTTTCAGTTTATTTTCCATGAAGAAAAATATCAGTTTAATTGAGGTGCTGTCCGCAAGTGCGGATACTTTTTTTTTTTGCATCGTTATGTTTTTTGTGACCACATACGTTCAGCCTATAATTAACAAATTTGTCTGTCAAAAAACATTGAACGACAATTGTTTTGATTTTATTTTAGGATAATTATAAAACATTTATTTTGCAGCATAAAATAAAACCATCCAGATGCAGATACATTTTAAGTAATGTGTCTATACTTAAAAATGTATCTGCATCAGGATGATTTTTTGTGTGCAACTTACTTAAGAAAGAAAAGTGAGGAAATTCTACCTGAAGATTTTTTCAGCATATATGCAGCCTGAGGTTGGCTGGCGATCGGTTGAGGGCGTACCCTTCCTCACACCCACAGCACACTTGCTGTTGTAATAAATTAACGGAATGATGGAAAATAAGTGTCCATTTGTAATAGAAGCTATGATACAAAAAATAAAATCAATGTGAGGATGATAAACAAAAGAAAAAACAATATAGGTTATATAAGGTTGGTAAACAGAACGCGCACCAACTTCAAGAGAAAAAAAAGTTCAGAATTTGAATACAGTTTCAATGAGAAAATTTTAATTTTGAAAGTCTAAATGGGTTATATAAATTCTAAGTGGATGGGAGCAAGCATGATATTGTACACACACAGGCTGTCATTTTTCACATTCCTGTTTAAATCCATTGTTTTCTTCCTGTCACATCTCTACTAATGCCGCTTAATGACATTTGTGGATAAAGGCGCCTCTCACTTTCACATCTTCCTCAACACATTAAATTAGCCGTCTGCAGGACTCGGGCATTGCAAACCTGGGGGGTAAATGTCAGCCAAGGGCGATAAAAGAAAGAGCAGAGAATGGTGAGTGAGACAGGACGAAGACCATAAAACAATCGGTTTGGAAACAGTACGCTAACAAAAGTGAACGTGATGGAAATAAGAAGACAGGAGATTGATGGCTCTTGTGGAGGTTGAATGAATGTGATTCGGATGGCCGAGACTTCAGAGACCTATTAATGCAATCTGTGGATTTAAAGGTCAAGGTGGTCTGAGTTCAACCTGATAAAACAAATCTAGGTCCATCTTCGCCTCAATTTTAAGTAGCCACCAGCTTGTCATTGTAGTTTGGTCCTGTGAGGCTCATTAGTACCTGACTTAGGTGACGGGCATTCATAGTTATCACACACAGACCCCTCAAGAGGACTCTCTGACCTGTTTTACTTATTCTGCTTTGGACTTGAAACCCTTCCATCAAAAGACTTTGACATGCCTGTAATCCCCTTTCGGTCCTTCGCTCACTTTCAAACCTCTGAGGTCTTGCTTGACATTCTGCTCCTTTGCGCGCGTTAAAGCAAGGTATCCTGATCTCATGAGATTTTAGTGTCAAAAGTTATATGAAGGATACAATTTTTCTCGGTTTTATGCTAGGGGTAAATATACTTATCATCAAGGGGATTGAGGATAAACTGATAAAGTGATTTCACTTTCTTGAAAGAACAAACAACAAACCGAAATCATCAGCAACATACACGTTTGTGATATAAAATATGCCCCCTTATCTTTACAAAACGATGACTAACACTACAGGACATTAAAATATGGAACCACAAGGCCCCAAAATACACAATTTTCATCATTTATAAACCAAAAGAGGAAAAAAGATTTTACTCGACAGATGGCAGTCAAAGGAAGAGAAAAAAAAATCGCTTACTTTGTTTTACTAAATCAATAATGTGAACACATACATCAAAACACATTCAACATACACCATATGGACTTTAACTTTGTAAAAAACTTTTACTCTTATTTTGTCTGTGCCTGTTTGTCATGAATGTGCGTATAATGTGGTTAGAAGTGTTTGTGTTTGTGAGTGTGCATCTGTGTCTATACAATTGTGAAGGCCTGTGTGTACGCATACCCAATGATTATACGAAGACGTGAGTGGCAGCTGCAGGGAGACAGAATTATTGATCGCATGACCGCAAGTTGTCGATTGAGACCCCCACCAGGTTGATGAGGTAATTGGCAAGCTTGCAGCTCTGTGTGTGAGATTGGACAGATTAAAAAAATAAATAAATAAATAAATAAATAAAATCCTCTACAAATTGGATTTTGGTTCATTCGGTTATTTAACAATTTTGGTAGCTGTCTTTTTTGAACATTTTGTGAATCAAAATGGACCACTGCAGTGAACATATTTATATGCTGTTATTATTCATTGTGTCAGGCTTGTAATTTGTATTTTTTTTCTCGTAACATCCAGATGAGAACAGATTGTGTTGGCAAATATATTTCCACCGATTTTAAACTGAATACAATATAAAGACAAGATATATCATCTTCTCATTGATCATGTTTTTTTTTTGAATGAACAAATATTCTTTAACGTTGAATTTGGTGCCTATACGACATTCCAAAAATGCTGGCACAAGATTACTGACATCATCATCACCTCCACCAACACGAGCACACGAAATACACAACAAAAACACAAAGTGATTACAGGATGATTCATTCATTATCTAATGTCGTGTTGAATTAAAGATGCTTGAGCACATACGCTAGATTAATGGCCATTAATCAATCATAGATGCAGGAAAACTGGAAGAAAGGATGCAGTTGGTTACATTTGGTATTCGTCGCTGAAAAACTGTTTATCTGAATTGTGTTTGTTCAAGTTGAATTTGGGGTCTTGCATACTTCCACCCAAACTCATTCAATAATCAAAACCCATAATTAATTATTAAAGTGGAACTAACATCTTGTACAACCCCTGATTAATTAATTGACAGAATTGCCATGTATTTTCTCATTTACTCTTGTGATGATAATCTGTTCAGAGGAATTAAATGAATCACTCGGAAAGAAAATTTGACTTTTTTGAAGTACCCTTATTTTATTTTGTCAGCTAGTTTCGTCCGGGCTAGTGGTTCTGAACCTGATTTGAGTTACCTAACTCAACCAGTTCATATGCACGTTCATTGAAATCTTCATTCGTGAAAAATAAAACTACAATTAATTTTTTTACAAATTCAAGTAAAAACATAGTTATTTAAAAGAAAACAAATTTACACTCAATTAGTATAATATGACATGTGAGTTTTTGTTTGTGCACAAAATTAACCAACCAGTGATGCCCAAGCAGCTGTGTCATAACTAATATTGAGTCGGGTGTATCTTTACCTCTGTGGCAGAAGCTCCCTGAGAGTTATCCACCCCTTCAGGTTTGTTGAAATCCAGGTTAAGAACCACTGGTCGAGGACAAGCCTGGGAAAAAAACAGAGAAACACAAACCCATTTATTTCGAGCTGCAATCATATTTTATTTGTTTTTGCATGTGGTGAAGTATTATAACCAACGACAAAAAATAGAATACCCTGATTCTTATATTAATATTTTTTCCAGAAGGGGATGTAATAATAATACCCCATAGGATAATCAATCCTAGATAGAAAATATTCTTCAGTCATTTACTGCCATTCCCGAATTTGGGTTTTGGCGCTGGTCAGACCACTGGCAATGTTTTTCTCCTTCCACAAGGGGGCAGGATTTCCCTCTCTTACAGCTGCCCTAACTTGTACCTCATATTACTTCAGACCCATATAATTTAGGAATTAACTATTTTTTTCTGATGAAAGAAGAGAGTCGAAGGTTTCTTACGCTGCATTGAATGTTTATGCAGTCTTAAAACTCAATATTCTGTGGGTGCTGGAATTTGAGTGAACATGACAAAAACTGGCACTGGAGTGGGCACATTTTTGTACATGTGGCAATGAATGAGTTAAATAAGCATTCAAGCAGAAGGTTGATTCATTCATTCATTCATTCATTCATTCATTCATTTTCGGAGCCTCTTGCTCCTCACGAGGATCGCGGGTGCTGGAGCCTATCCCAGCTGTCTACGAGCAGTGGGTGGGGGACACCCTGAACCATTTCCCAGCCAGTCACACACACACACAGAATCACAGATGAACAACCACCTGTGCTCACAATCACACCTTGGGCAATTTTGTGTGTTCAATCAACCCGCCATGGTTGTTTTTCGAATGTGGGAGTAAAGTGCAGGACCGGAGGAAACCCACACAGGCCCAGGGAGAACATGCAAACTCCACACAGTGAGGCCAGAATGGGGATTGAAAACACTTGAGGTCGACGCACTCACCACTAGATCACCGTGCCGCCGTGTGAAATAACATGCCACATTATTATGTTGCAATGCAGTCAAGTGTAATACATAATTTACATTGATCTCCTGTAAGGCTACCCTTTCTACATCTTAATAATCATCCTGCTTCATCTCAATGGTGTCATGAAAAGTGAAACGGAATTAAGTATGGGACTTCAAAATTATTATTATACAACCTAGACCATGAAATGCACTTAAAGGTGAATATTGAAGACAGTTTAATGTACATTCATATGCATTCATCTATGTATAAATGTATATCTTTATTTGACATAAATGAATGCAGTACTCATTTTTCTTTGTCTCTTCGGAGCTGGAAATGTGGCAATTGAGAATTAACACGTTGGTCAGAAAAGTCTGTTCGCCTTGTTCAGCGCATGAACCTGTAGAGTTAAAAAGTATTAGCAAGTTGCTATTTGCAGAAGTTATTTTGTATGGAAGGCTCAGAATGTGTGACATTTTCAGTAAATTGAGCCCACATTGAAAAATAAATATGACGAGTAGGCATATTTTTACTCAAACAGGATTGAACTGGCCTATACATAAAATAACATCGGGACACATAGGCGTGGAAATGAGCATTTTTCTTGTGTTTCTATGAAGCGACAGAATCTGTGTTTCCGGAAATGGGAAAAACATGGGAAAATGTGAGACTAAAATAGGGATTAGCCTTGCAATGTATCAAGTTAGAAACGCAAAATCAGGGCAAATCAAGCATGAGGAAAGACTTGTTCAAACTGTAGAGAACACGTGAAGAAAGCATTCAGCTTTAAGCTGCCTTCGCCTGCCAAGTCCAGATATCCACACTCCTACGGAGGCCTTTTCTGTCTTGTTCTTCCGGCTCTGCATGGGAAGAACAAAGCTTGATGTCCCTGCCTGGTGGCTCTCAGGATTTTTTCCAGTTATTGTCTGTCTTTATTTCCAGCTGACAGACACATGACACCAGGCACCTGACTGTTTGCTTGGCACATTGGTGAAGTATGCAGTTATTAATATGCAGAAACCAAGTATAAGCTACTTGAAACATGTTGCATACTGTATCTTACCATGGCTAGCACGATGACTTTTGTTTTCTATTTGAGGTTTTTATTCAAAAAGAATGATCATCCGGCCACTACGTCAGGGTCAATATCACTATTAAATGGTGAGCCTGCGCTTATACAATGGGGCACTTCCATCAGTGCTTTGTCAATCATTTTGTGGAAGTTTGAGAACATTCGCATTAAAACGAGCATCAGTCAGCGACGAAGTCGCGGACCTTCCGACAATAGTAATTGAATGTCCGCCTCAGTTGACCAGTGCTATTTGTCTTGCATCCTAACTTTATACAAAGAATATAAGATTCACTGGAAAGCTGCAACTTTTGGGGATGAAATGCGGAAGCCTCATGGCTGTCATGATTTGTAAGGTGGTGGGTGGTACTGCACCCATAAAGTGTAGGAGGGAGAAGCAGGGTGTATTTGACACATTGTATTAAATAAATTCAGCAGGAACAAAATCTCAAACAAAGTCATCAGAACAAAAAGGTTCAAAGTAGCAAACAAAACTATGAATAAAACATGACAACACAAAACAAACCTGACAGGTTAAAACAAACAATGACCCGACACTGAATATTCAGCGTGGGAGTCCTTTTTACTACCACTGGTTAAAATGGCCAAATCCTGTGAAGCTGAGGGCGGGGCCCCAAAGTGCCACCGGTTGGTCGCAAACCGAAACGTGACACAGGACACAGGCAAAGAAAGAGGGTTAACCTTAAAAAAACGAAATACAAGGAACACATGTCGCTCTGCACTCTAATTTAGCACGCAAAGCAACCTATGTTGTCACACTTGCCCAGGGCTAAAGTTAGGTAATGAACACAAAGACTAGGTAAAAAGATTTAGGCTTGTGTTCAGTCAGCAAAATGGACATCCAAAAATCAATTCAACCACAAGGGCTAATAGTACATGTCACAATAAGGGTAAGTGTGTGTGTGTGTGTGTGTGTGTGTGTGTGTGTGTGTGTGTGTGTGTGTGTGTGTGTGTGTGTGTGTGTGTGTGTGTGTGTGTGTGTGTGTGTGTGTGTGTGCGTGTGTGTGTGTGTGTGCGTGTGTGTGTGTGTGTGTGTGTGTGTGTGTGTGTGTGTGTGTGTGTGTGTGTGTGTGTGTGTGTGTGTGTGTGTGTGTGTGTGTGTGTGTGTGTGTGTGTGCGTGCGCGCACGCCTTTCACTGCACATCAATAAAATGATTGCATGACTGAGCTACTTGCACAAGGAAAGAACTCTCGCCTCCAAGCACTCTGACCACATAGGGATCAATTAATTTATGTAAACCAACAGCTTTGACTGAACATGAATCAATAGCTGCCTGAGAACATGAAGGGATCCACACAGGCAACACCTTTGAGGACAGATTAAGGTTACAGCGCCACCTGACCAGTGCAATTATTTATAACTGATTTGAGACACAATAACAATTCAGGCCTGGCTGCATGTTCTATTCTATCCTGATGTCTACTGACAATTTGACATGATTTTATTCATCTGACTGCGAATGCAGAATAAGAACACCATCAGCCTTGAGAGAGCCTCGGAAGCGTTAAATTTTGCAATTCAAAAAGACAACTTGTGGGCAACTAACAGTAGACGACTAGCCTTTGCACGCTGCACTTTATTTCCTACACTTTGTTGCTACCTGGCTGCAAGACAGTAATTCTTGGGAGGAAATGGAATGTTGTTGGAACCGCTCACCTTTACAGGCAATCCAATCCCACTTGCCTGCAGACGTCGGTAGTTGCACAGATCACCACATCCGTCAACTCAAAAGAGAAAATTGTTTTAGCATTTGGAGAGGAAATCAAGGAACAGAGCAGAATCTTTCAGAAGGACAAACATGTTACGTGAAACAAATATAATAGGCATACAACAGTAGTTGGGGCTGCTACTCAGTTGGGCAACTCTGGTGTAAACCGAAGGGATGTGCATCATAGCCAAAACATTGGAAAACTAACTGCATAGAATTGAGTAGAAGGAAACAATGCAAAATAGTGTGGTTGATCGATTTACAGTATTCTCATCTACTTTGTTGAAGAAAACATAATATTGAATTCACACAGAGAAGTGTGCATCCTCTCTGATTATTGTCAGTATAGAATCATCATGTCATGCAGATATAGTTGAATCATTATGGCTCCATCAGATGGATTGTCCTGAAAGAGCTGACTGGCTCCAGCCACATTGAATCAAAGTCATAAAACCTCAACGTGGCAGACTGGTTGACCAGTGGTCAGCACATTGACTTCACAATGCAGAAGTACGGGTTCAATCCCCACTCCTGTGTGGAGTTTACATGTTTTCCTCATGTGTGGTTTGCTCCCAAATTCCAAAACAGGCATGGCATGACAGGCTGATTAAAAATTCCAAATTGTAGCTTGGTGTGAGTGTGAGCACAACTGGTTGTTCGTTTCTGTGTGCCCTGCGATTGGTTGGCAACCGGTTCAGGGTGTCCACCATGCACCTACTGCCCGGAGAAAGCTGGGATAGGCTCCAGTACCCTTCACCCCACCAGCAACTGCTACTTTTGTGAGGATAACCAGATCAGAAGATTGATGGATAGATGAATGGAAACCTCAAAAAATTTAACTTGAAAATAAACAATTCCGGTACTATGCAGCCAATGGCTGTTGCAACTGGCAGTGATGTTACGTAATTGATAAAGGAGTGAGTTACCTCTTCATAGACTGGTACTGAAATGTGAAAGAGACCAAAACTAAAATAGAACTAATTATTATTTTTTAAACCGACATCTCTCTGAACTTTGCTCAAGGATGTGGAGAATTTTACATGTCATTTAAGGATGTGGAGAATTTTACATGTCATTTTTAGTTAGTGTCAATTGACTTGCATTATCTTTGAGGAGATCTTTTTCTAATCTGTTTGTTTGTCTCTCCTGTCCTTCATCCTCCGGAACGTGACCCAGAAATCAATGCCAGCGCAACATCTTGAAGGACATAGCAACGTTTTATGTCGATTAACATTGATGCATGTAGAAGGTTTTGTATGTAACGGAACAGCCGGTGTCCAATCATTCAGCACTACTTGAATTACTGGAGAACCCATTTGAGCATCACACAGTGAAATAGAGAAATAGAATAAGAGGGTGCAGTGGGCTCATATAAAGTCCCGGCTTGCTGTAAAATGTCACAGTGTACTATGTGAAATGCTGGTAGTATATTGCAACGTATCATCCGATTTAAAGCATATGTGGAACAGATCCATTACATTGTAAAATGCATGCTTCGGTTTGTTGAGCAACGTAATCATCTTCTTAAAGCCCCGGAACAGCCTGAAGTTGGGTAGAAAAAGCTTTGTGATTTTTCAAAGCATTGGCTGAATCGAGCGTTCGTTGCTGCCAAGTCCCACTCCGCAAAGCCTTTCTGTGGTTTTGCACACGAGGTTTTCTGAAGGGGTTTGGTGTTTTCATCAGCGGTGGTGGTTTGTCAAGACCAGAATCTGAGAAACCGAGAACTCATGTATGCATTGGACAGGGTAAATTGTACTATACATTGGAGAAAAAGAAAGTTGATGAAGCTTCTCAAACTGGTGTGAACTGCAGTCAGGGACAAAAAAATATTGACAGGTGGCAATTTTGCAACGCTGTTCCAATGTCATTTTCAACCACAGGCAAGGGAATGAACATGATTCAAAAAAGTGCAAAGCCAAAACCATAAAATAATGATAACCTCATGTCTGTCCAAATGATACCATCGACGCAATTGAAAAAAGGAAGTGAACTGTGGTTTTTTTGGACGCCCTGTGTATATCTAAGCCTAAAATAAATTACCCAAACCACGCGAATCTGGGGAAAATGTATATGCTTAGAATCTGCTATTATCACCTCCCGAAGGTTTCAATGACTGATGTCATGTGTTGTCATGTCATGTCTGATGATAAGACAAGTTTACCCAATGCAATTTCGGCGATGATCAACGTCTGTCAGTATTTTTGCCCCTTTTTGCCAGCATGTACATGCTTCAAATGATTCCTCCACATAGCAAAGAAAATCCACAATTTTAAAGAATATGGCTGTGGTGGCCCGCTGGCAAAGAGAGGGGCAAAGTCAGGAAAAGAAAAATCAAAGATCCACATCAATTAGCATTTCGAAATGTTCCAAGTATTGACAGGTGTTTACCTAACCTGACACAATATTTTAATGAATGCTCGTAGTCACAGCAGAAAACAACAAATCATGGAAGGGTCCACTCTGCTTGTGTACTGCTTATCATTAGTTACTGTACCAATGCATACAGTCATGAAAGCTCAGATTGTGTTTATTTTTTAATTTGATGTAGTTCATGTTCTTGAGTGATGACCATAAAAAAAGTACTCATTTTTAAGCCCAAATGCAGTGTGCTCCCATCCCAAGGAATTGAAAGATTCTCTACTGCTTATTGAGATGATTCCTTAACAGGGTAGGGTAAACCTTAAGATAGGAGGTCATATTTGAGGTTGGAATTACGAAATTAGGATAAAGGGATTATGTCACGGTTTGCATGGTGGTGATGGTGGTGGATCCCAAAAAGCAGGCAGGAGGGGGCAGCAGGGTTTAATTGACAAATTGTATTAAATAAAGTCAGCAGGAACAAAATCTGACAGGGTGAAGCAAACACAAACATTGACCTGACAACGACTTGTCGTGCCGGGAGTCCTTTTAACTGTCACTGATTGGAATGACCAACACCGGTGCAGGTGCAGGTGGGGCCGACAGTGCCACCCGTTTGTCGGCAACCAGATCGTGACAGATTAAGGTTGAGTATCCGATTAGGGTTTAGGTTCGCGTGAGGGGACTAAAGGTTGTTTGTCTTATGGTTTGGGTTGCTGTTGATTTTTTTTCCTTTTTTATTTCTGCATCGGTGGGATAGTGGCTTTGCTGTGTAAAATTTTATGAGATTAATGAGGTCCAGTCGTAAAGATAATGGATGGATGGATTTATTAATGAGGTTTTACTTTGCAATGGTGCAGAACTACAATGCCTCAGGGATTTTAGAAGCTATTTCAATAAAATCCCTCCAAAATTTACTGTGTGATTTGGCTATGAAGCCCACGACACAAGACTGCCTGTGACAATGCTACACCGGATAACTGCTATACATTGTTTTGGGTTTTTTTTGTGAATTTTTGGCACCAATAATGCCTTATTTATGCTGCATAACTAACAATATTCCACTTGACGTCTATGGATTTTATTGATGATTTTATTGATTGATTGAGCTCACACAATCGATTCTCTGGTTATCCATCCATCCATTTTCTGTACGGCTTATTCATCATTAGGGTCGCGGGGGGTGCTAAAACCTATCCCAGCCGTCTTCGGGCATCCTGAATTGGTTACCAGCCAATTGCAGGGCACACAGAGACAAACAATAATTCACACTCACACCGAGGGACAATTTGGAGTGTTCAATCAGCCTGCCATGCATGTTTTTTTGGAATTTGGGAGGAAACCGGAGGACCCGGGGAGAACATGCAAACACCACACACATGTAGGCTGGACCGGGTCTCGAACACTTGACCTCTGGACTGTGAAGCCTGCGTGCTAACCACTCGACTACCAGGCCCCCATTCTCAAAAACATGTTCATTTCGATATTTTTTTAAAATTTGTAATTAGTCAAAGTGAAGACAGTGCGGTTTATGAATTGAGATGTCGTCAGTCACAAAGGGCAAATTTGTCCTCGCTGTGAAGAGAACAAACCGTGAACATGGTGAACAAAGTCAAAGAGCAGCTCCGATCATGAACAAAGAATGAATAAAGGTGATGAAATATTGGGCAAGAAAAGACAAGCAGAAATGTCTTATTTTTTCTTTCTTGTTAAAATGTTTTACCCCACTTTTGCTCCTATGTCCTCTCTTTTACCTCTACATCCGATTTCTGCTTTTAATCGTCTTCAACTTTTGTTTTTCTTTCTTTAACCGATTCATTCTCTTCTCTTCACAACATGACTGGGGCTCTTTTTGGAAGCAGTTCAATAACTGTGCCTCCTTATGCACTGTATGAGTGCACACATCTTTGCATTGTAAATGGTTTTGTTAGGTACTACACCGGCAAATATTATTTAATTTCATCAAAATTAAAATATATCATTTGGGATAAGTGTGGTTGTTTGCTTGCAAGGCACAGCAAATAAATTGAACCAGGTCCTCATCTACGAGTAATTGCATGCCTGAATGTTTCTTTTTATTGTGAACAACGTCACAAAATGTTAACATTTACAAACTATACCGTGGATGACTGATGATTTATTGACATTGATCATTTTATTAATTATGAGTTAGTGCTGCCATACACGCTATAATATGTATAAGTGTATTGATAGTACGTTGCCTCTTGAAAGCATGGGGACAATAACTGCTCACAAATTTGAATGCATTCATCATACTTTGGTGTTATGTGATTAATTCAAAGTGGACAAAATGGCCAGTAAGTGAGATTATGATTACGAGGGTGTCTGTAACTATTATTTTGATTAGTAGAAATACATATCTCGGTATAAAGCTGAGAACCTGGACATGATAAGAGTCTCTTTTTTTAGAAATGGTCTTTCTCACATTCTCACGAATGATGCACTAACCACTAGACGTGCCAGTAATTGAAAATATCCCTATTTATTTCAATGTGGCTGTCATGTTTGATCCGTGTCACCATCAATAACTTTCTAGCTGGGAGAAGAACATAGTTTGGAACCAAATTTGCCTTGATATTTTTTAAGCCTGTCATCCCCGCTAGACTGAATTGCTGCATTTCTTTAAAACCCCGCGGCAAACCCTCAGCCAGCCTGCCCAGACTCGTCACTGCTTTGTATGAATTGGATTACGTTAGATTCATTTAGAGTTAACATAATTGTCATTGAAAGTACATGCGCAAATTCTGTTAATGTGCATAGCAATGACATTGTTAAAAATTGAGTTATGGTTTGGTTCCAGATTTTTAAAGATGTAACCAATACATATGCAGTAGTTGCTTTTGTTTTGTATTTATTATGTGCTCATATGTGTGATGAATGTACTGTAGTTAATGCCATCAATCACATTGAAAAGATAAATAAATACATACATACATACATACATACATACATACATACATACATACATACATACATACATACATACATACATACATACATACACTTGCTGGGTGCAGCTCATGATTTTAAATAAGCAGCACAATACAGTATTTGCTCGATATATGCAAGGATGAGGCATTGTTATACCAGATTTGCTTGTCACACAGAGAACACTTAACATATTCTACATAAGTAACATAGCAGCAATACATTTAACTTATAAAAAGTATCAAATTTCATGGAAATTTGAGTATTTAAATGACATTATGACATTCCGCTTTATCATTTTTGTCTAAAGAGAAGAAGGCAAGTTTCCCTGGATTAGTATTCAAAAATCAACCAATGAATTTGAGAAAAATAAATGTAATAATGAAACTAAAGAGTTTGGCGTGTGTGCCACTACACCATTAGTGATGTTTTAATTTCCTTAAAAAAAATAAATAAATAATGGTTTAATTTCCTTTAAAAAATCGTCATAATCAATACACAATCGATACTGTATATTAAGCTCAGAAGAGACAACTGCAATTACACAAAACAAGACAATGAAATGAAGAAATGACAGCATATTGGTAGAGAATGACATAGGTGAAGTAAAGAAAGACATTTGTTTTTTCATAGCTTCTCTCGGGCATTGTTTGAATGTACTGCTAATTAAGTATGTGGCTCATCATCAAGTCCGATTAGGGTTGCAAAATTGTGAGAAATGGACTATTATGTCATCTTAGTATGGCACTTGCTGCAAATCCCCCACACCGTTGGCCATTTCTTCTTCTGGTGCTTCGTCTTATCTCCCCTTCATTAGTGCCGCCTCCCATCTCATCTGTGCAAATGTATGCTTTCAATTACAGTAACTGTTACTGCTTCATCAGTTTATTTCCCACAACACAAAATGAACACTGAGAATGTTGAAGTGATTTTCACTATTTCACGGTTCCTTTTATTTTGGGATGTGTACATATACATTATGTATCTAGATAGATATGTTAATCAAAAAATATATATATATATATATATATATATATATATATATGTGACGGGCGTCACAACAGTGACTGTCTTCATCCCCACGATGCTGCCGTATTAATTTATTTCTTTTATTTCTGCAACACAGTATGGCAGAAGGGATGGGTGAAGTCGCATGGGTTTCGTCTTGTGATTAACCTGAATCTCCCCGAGATTGTTCTGGAAACTATGGGCGGGACATAGTGCCACACTGTGCGCCGTTGCGTCACTTCCTTCATAATTTAATAATCTAAGTGCACAACTCCGTTACATATATATATATATAGCAATCTCACACACACATGCAGTGCGGACACACAACCAATAATAACGATGATAAAACAATGACAATGTATAATGTCATGAAAAATCTGTCAATGCTTTTCAATTCTGAAAATGCAATGCCAGTCAAAGTGTTATCACAAAAATATTGATTTCCAGCAAAGCACACAAAGTACAAAAAGAAATACAGTAAAGTCTCGTTATATCGATATTCAAGGGAGTCCGAAAAAATATCGATATAACCGGGACTATCGATATATCCGACCCTGTTTGCATGTAATTTTCTCCGTGCGTGCATAGAAATAGTATCGATATAACCGGGACTATCGATATATCCGATATCGATATAACGAGACTTTACTGTAGTTAGAAATAGCTAGTTACAAGAAGCCAGGAAAAGCAATGCATAAAGAAAAGTGCTTGGGAAAGGCAATATACTGGGGAACACCAGGAATTAAAAAAAAAATGTCAAGAAGCCGATACTATGAAGGCAGGATCAAAAGCAAAAATAAAAATACTTCCAAACTAGAATCTAAGATTAACAAGAGTGACTATGGTGGGGTGGGCCTAGGGGGGTCGAGAAGAAAACCACACCTGAAACAAGGTCAATAATCCGACAAGAGACGAGGCAATTTGGCAGTCCTGAAATCTTTGTCAAGGCGAGATGAGGAATAGCTTCTGCTGGCAGAACATGCCCTTCACTCCAACAATTGAAACAGACAGAACATGACAAAAACACTTTTATCCAAAGCCATTTTGATTGTTGATGTGGTGTTTAAATAGCAAAGCCAATCTTGTCCCCGTTGAACAGGGCACTACCCTCAAAGGCAACAGCCTCGCGTGACTCAATACTTCTCTTAATACAGAGGAAGAGAAGGGTGCTGGGGTCAAGAGAGAGGAGAAGTGGCAGTAAAACAGGGGGTAAGGCAGGGCAAGAGACTAGTTTCAGTATCAGAATCATCTATATTGGCCAGGTATGTAGAACACACAAAGAAATTGTCTCTGGTAGTAGAAGCAACACTAATATTATCAATAACAAACAACTCTGATAAACAGACATTTCAACAAGGTATCAAAAGACTTTCAGGAGTGCCACCAAAGACGATGAGAACTAAAGTGATCAGTGGTAGAATACACTACTGTAACAGCTGTGCAGTTGTTGCAGGTAACTGTTGCACTTGTATTTAAAAATGTCCAGTAGAAATAGTTGCAGAACAATTCTCAAGTGTGTTAAACCGTTTAACTAAATGTGACAGTGTATAAATAAGGTTTTAATAGTTGTAGTAGAAATATGTTGACAGAGACATAAACACAAGGGTTTAGTTTACTTTGTAGTAAGTAAAAGAATTTTAAATCTGACAACAACAGTCAAGCTGAAGGGATGAGAGAAACTTTCTCACACATTTGAGTGTAAAGTGATGTCCACAATTGGAGACAAGATGACAGGCAGTTCTGAGGTCAACATGAGTTGTATTTTACAGACAGAGCTCACCCTGTGGATGGTTAAATCAGATATTTACCAAACTTCCATCAGATCATTCATTAATTCACCCATTAATTTCTGTGCCTCTACTCCTCTAAAATGAGTTTGAATGAGCCTCAAAGATTTACATAATCTCTAAAGAGTTATGAATGATAGCTTTTGTGCCAGAGGGTGATAACACATCATCTTTCTGGGGGTAGCAGTGTCCACAGGCACATCCTTGTGGAGATTGAAGCTTGGGGAGGTGAGACAGGCACAGTATTTCAAACACATTGAAAGTTCTGTCGGGTTATTAAAAGTACCTTTTTCGCCTGAAATTCTGATTAAACTTAAATTGTTCAAGACATTGCCTCCAACTTTAACCCTGACCTCCACATAGAAGCACAAATACACAACTGCCAAAAAGTCATACCTTAAGTTAAATGCGGAAGGCCACCGCAGATATATATATTTTATCAGTATTTGAAAAACGTTATGTATTGGGCTTTTTTTCCTGTCCTCGTGTAAATTATCAAGTGAAAGGAGCCTAAGGAAGGATTAAATAGAAGTCGCTATTTCATTTTCACGGCTGGTCCAGCTAGCAGAAACACCCAGACAGTGTGAATATAATGACATAAAGAAATAAGATTTGCCAATTGAAAGGAAGAGTGAATCGAAAGAAATTGCTTAAATCTGTTTTCACTAAAGTTGTACTGTGATGAGACACATTTTGCATGAAATTTGAAGGACAACCGACGTCTCCTGACAAGTTGTGTCCATAATTTGTAAAATTGCTTCAAATCACTTCTACTGCGCGTATTTTACAAATATTCCACTGCATATAGCTATATTTTACGAGGTAAAGTCTCGTTATATCGATATCGGTTATATCGATAGTACCGCTTATTACGATACTATTTTCATTTCCCTTGCGCATTTCTAGTCTTTTTATGTATAATTAGTACCGTTTACTACGATACCCGGTTATTAAGATAATCCGGTTATTACGGTGCTCCTTTTCATCCCCCGCCGGCCATTTTTGTTGTTTATATTGATATATCCGTCGCGCCATTGGTCAAGTTGGTCACGTGTCTTGTTACGTGAGCCGCCATCGGTCGCGCCATTGGTCGACTTGGTCACATGAGCCGCCATCGGTCGCACTATTGGTCGACTTGGCCATGTGACTTTGTCACGTGACACGCCATCGGTCGCGCCATTGGTCAACTTGGTCACGTGTCTTGGTTACGTGTCACGCCATCAGTCGCACCATTGGTCGACTTGGTCAGGTGACTTGGTTACGTGCCCAGCACCCGTGTAGCAGAGCCATTTTCATTTTCAGACGCTAGCTCGTGTGTAGCAGACGAGATTGAAGTGTTTGTGTTAAAAGGTAAAAATGGGAAGCAGAAGAAGATTGATGACTTTTTTAAATTGTATACATAATACAGTAAGATGTAAGCGTTGCAGTTTCCCTGTTGTGTTATGTACATGCCCACTGTACTGTATATGAATGCAATCGTTTTTTGCAACAATGTTTCTTGTTTTGTCTGCTGAAGCGCGATGATTTTGAAAATTATTAACATTCCATACTGTGTATTAAAGGACAGCCAATGTCACTTTTTATTCAAATGCAAATAAAAATGACTTCACGCCAAGACGTCTTGCATTGCTTGTGAATCCAAACAATGGCTTCAGATTCGGATAATATGCTTTCTTGTTACACATCCAGTTATGAATATGTTTCAAATACACTGTAGTTCTGAAGATTAAAGCATACATGTTTACAATCATTAAATAATTATATGTGCCATTTTGAGGCAACATTGGGGGAACATCTCTCACCCAAAAAAAAAAGGGAGCTAATGGCCAGCTCCGTTTCTTATATGGCGCTTGGCTGCCCTCTTTTGGCGGCTTTTGTTTAATGCAGTTCGGCGCAGGATCGGATATATCGATAGTCCCGGTTATATCGATATTTTTTTGGACTCCCTTGAATATCGATATAACGAGACTTTACTGTATTTGTTGTAATTTTTATTTGGCAATGTATGAAAAAATAATTAAGGAATCTGTTGAATAAGATGCTTGTACAGGAAGTGAAGCAAACAGTAGGAAAAAAGGAAACAATCAATCAAAACAAAACATTCAAACAAAAAAACTGACGATCTAACAATGATCTTATTGTCAGATAACCCCTATTTCCAAAATTGTGCTATTGCACTGCACACAGTATGGTTGTCTGGTTCGCATGTGGGCCTCACTGTGCAAAGGTGCAGGGTTCTGGCCTCCCTGTTTGGAGAATGCATGTTCTCCCATGCCTGTGTGGCTTTTCTCTGGGTACTCCGGATTCAACCCACATTCCAAAAACATGCGTGGCGTGTTCATGGAACACCCCAAATTGTCCCTAGGTGTGAATGTAAGCGTGGATGGTATTTAAGCGCCCTGCGATTGGCTGTAAAGCAGTTCAAGGTACCCCGCCAACTGCCCAATGACAGGCTCAAGTGCATTAATGCCCCTTCCGAGAATAAATTGATTAGAAATGAGATGGATGAAGAGTAAATACATTTTTTTTCTTTACTTTGGTTTTATTTTATTCTTTATTTTATTTTTATGTAAACACTCAACTTGATTGTTTTACCTATACCTTTTGGATTCTCGTTGCTTTAGTACAGCATGCATTATGAGAAATGAACTGAATCAAAATTAAATGAATCATTTGGAAATCACAAGAGCGCTCAGACACACACCACTGGAAAGAAGAGATACAAGTATTACTGATCATATTTGGCCAGTGTTTGAGTGTGTGTGTCAGATAGAGCAGGAAGAATATTAAGTGCGGCTGTTAACTTTTAGTGAGAAAGGTCCCTTCTGGATAAGAAGCTGTATATTTGACAATGTACAAGAAGATGTACCGAGACGACAGATATAAAAGGGATAGCAGGAACAAGGAAAGAGGACAACTTTCTTAAAGTGCCATTTATCATCCTGACGGTCTGGAAACAAAGCGTGACATTGCCGCAGCTCTACAACGTTATTTTGTTCTCTCACTTCTGCAAATGACTTTTCGCTCCATTTCAGTGCAATGCTGCAACTAGATCCTCAGGAGTAAGTAAAAGAGATCCGCTAGTGCTCAACTAAATAGCTTTGCTGGTGCATAAATATAGAAGCCGAATGACTTCGGATGTTAAATCACTTCTGCTTGTTAATGCCAAAGCTATACCAATCAGGCATAGAAATTACTTCTTAGTATTCTCCTTTACTCAGAACCAACTGATCAAGTGTTGGGGTATGAGTGGCTGGAGCATATGTTATATGTATTCTGAAAACGCATCTGAGTTAGGGGAAGCGCTCAGGACTAGAGTCAGGTAGCCTTAGAGTTATGTCAGCGCCATGGTCAGTTGCCATGACCTCTTCAAAAATTACCCTTTTCTTCAAACATATGGAAACTGATATTATTCCCATTCTACAAGGTCTAAATTAGCTAAATATACCAGTTATTGTGATCTTGGACCTTGGCTATGCCTGACTCAAGAGCCATGTAATTTTATTGTTGACGTTTTTCAAAAACGCTGCAAAATTAGGGATATTATGTCCTTATTTTCATTGTAGCTTTCCAGAGGTTGAAGCTATAGCATTGAAAGTGGTACCAAATGAAGGCTAATAAGATTTTCTTGAATATGGTGGGAAGCACAATAAAACACATGAACACCTGTGTAAATTGTAGCTAATTTTAATGCACAAACAGCTGGGACACTACAAAAAAATCAGTTTGGTAGTATGATAGCACTGCACTGACACATATATTGCATAAGAAACTGCCAGATAGAACGTTACTAATACATTTATTATCACTTGTTCAATGTGGCTTTTTTGAAACTGCCATTTTTTTTCCTGTGGTACTCCACAATTTGTTGTAAGCAGCTTCTTTGCTCTGGGTTGGTTGTGATCCGAGTTGCAAATTCACTCATTAGTTGCACACCTCTCTCAGCCACATCATTGGTCACTTTCACTGACCGCACAAACTTCTGTGCATTCCTGTAGCTGTAATTGTCTTCCCAGGTGTAGTGAGCCAGTCACATTTCACTCGAAGAGCATCAAACAGAAAGTCCGTCTCTGGCCCTACCAGGTCTGTGAGAACTGTAGCTGCTTTGATGACAGGAAACACTGCCTTGCCTTTCCTGTAACTCTCAGGTTTCTCTGTTTCTGACAGCTTGACTGCGAGCTTCTCTTTTGCAGACTTGGTCATGCTGGCATTTGAACTGAATAAGGTGAATGGCACTAGTTCCTGGGTCAGATACCAGCGGTGGTTGTTCATTTTCTTGAGAACAGAGGTTGACCAGTTCATAGTCATACTGCTTGTATTGCAGCATGTTCTTCATAAGATGGAGGTCATGGATAGGTGCATCAGCTGCAGATGTGGTGGTCACCTAGTGGCTGGTGTAGAATCAGGCCAGGAACTTGTTCATCCTCTCCAGCTTGAAGATAGTGTCCGTGTTGTATTTTAGTTCCTTGGAAAACATGAGCATCTTCATACAGTAAATGTTCCTGGCCATCCAGCGGGCTTGGTGAATGGCACCTGGCTTTGCCCAGTGGATACCTCAAGGAGGTTCCTCACCAAGCAGGATCAGGCACAGCTCTGCCTCCTCTCTGTAATCTGCCCTCGGACTTGCTTCCTCAAGGAAATTGCTTAAGACTGCAATTGTGCTTGTCTTCTTCTGTTTCAAGTCAACTAGGCCCAGAACCCTTGGGCAGTCCTTAACCAACTTGTCCCACTTCTCTTTCACATTGCTGAACATTGAGTTGTCAGGACTCTTGACCTTGCTAAACACAGCCTCCCATACACTTCCAATTATTACCTCTGATATGTGATGGCGACAAGCGAAGTAGAATACCTTTTTGGCTAGTTTTTCTTCAATAAGCTTCGCTGCACCCTTGTTGATGCCACTGTTGTTTGCTGTGGTATCAAATACCAAGCCTACAATGTTGTCTGTGAGACCCCATGTTTCTATCAGTTCCAATGTACCATTACACTGTTGGATTCCTGTGGAACTTTCTATTAAGGGCACACCAAGCAGCTTCCCTTCTTCATACGCTGGAGTACCAGAGACGAGCACTGCAAGACCTTCCACTGGGTATCTTTCACCAAGAACATCCCGTAGAAGTTTTCCATCCCAGTGTAGTGTGCAGTAATCTGGGGGACTTTCCTTGAAATTATTCATGTAACTTTGGCAAGTTACGACGAGTGTTTATCCTATTTCGTCTTGTAGTAGAGGCTGATATAACAAAGTCATCAAGATCTGCGCCTCCTGCCTTCAACACTGCAGACACCATCGCTGTAGTCTGGTTGCCAGAGAGTGACAACCGATCTGCAGTGCTACAAATCTCTTCACTGGTCATAACTGAGTGTGGAAAGTGGAAGGTTATCGTACTTTTGATGAACAGCTTGGTGTTGTCTCAGTGTATTCTGAACCCTCACTAGTACCAGAGCCTTGACTGTTCTCTGGGTCTTTATCACTTGAAATGTTCCCAATTTCTGCTGCTGCAGCAGTCACTGATTATAACATTCTTTCTTCTTCTGTGTGACCAGGCGAGTGGTCTTTTGGTCCAAGTAGAAATCGACGTACTCTTCCTTGGTCTCCTTTGTGAGCAGCCTGTTGCTTCTTATCTCCTCCACAACATCCTTTGTTCCAATATCAAATAACTTGTCTAAGTCCTTCAGAAACTTAGTTCGTTTCTCTTCCTCTGGTTTGTTATTTCTTCCCTTATTTTTAACAATTTTCCTGCATTTTTCATGGAGGATCATGAAACGGTTGACTGCATTTGGTCTAGTTAGTGTTTTAATCCTTGCCATATTCCAGAATGGCAAAACGACATCCACTGTATGATGGGCTAAAGACCTATTGTCACTGTTGGGATTATCATTCATCAAATGCAGGAAATACTGCAACACCTGGCGATTAGTAGGAAGTTGAGAGCCTCTGATGCTGGAGCTGGGTTGCCCAATGAGATCCACATCACTGAATGACAGGAGTTGCCACCTATCTTCTCTTTTCAGTTTGTTCATCCCGTTCACTTGTATCGCTGCCCACTTTCCCACAGCGTTGTTCTCTTCCAGATGCCATGTTGTCAGCAGTTCACAAATCTTAACAAATCAGCTTTCACTTACAATCTGAAATGAAGATAAAACATAATTAGTGATAATAAATTATATCCATGCATTAAGAGTAATATTTTTGAGATAAAGTTATGTATTATATGATGGCATCCTTCCCAAGCATAAAAATATATATATGTTTGTGCATTAAAATTAACACAGGTGTTCATGTATTTACTACCACATGTAAGAACACTTTATTAGCTTTCATTTGGTACCACTTTCAATGCTATAGAATCAACCTCTGGAAAGCTACAATGAAAATAAGGACATAATATCCCAAATTTTGCAGCGTTTTTGAAAAACGTCAACAATAAAATTACATGGCTCTGTAGGCACGCATAGCCAAGGTCCAAGATCACAATAACTGGTATATTTAGCTAATTTAGACCTTGGAGAATGGGAATAATATCAGTTTGAAGAAAAAGGTCAATTTTGAAGAGGTCTAATGTGTGGTAGATAAAATGAGCGCAAACTGTGATAATCACGTCAAGACAAGGTACATAAAATGAAAGTTCACAATGCTAAAAAGCTAGCTGAGCCAAGTCAAACCAATTAAAAACTTGTCGGAGATGGAAATTCCTGTTGCGGATTCCAAGGTTACACATGGTAGGTGCGTCAAAAACCTTTGACCAGAAATTCTCCACACATTGAAAGTGCGCGAGAAATTTGTTTCAGAGCAGGTGGGCAAATATATCCCTGAGTGTCGTCTCCATAGAAATGTAACTGGGTCTCTTGTACCTGTCTGCTTACTTGACAGACAACAGCTCTAAGTAGGCTGTGCTGAATTCTTCTCTACGCTGTACCAATGCTGCCCGCTAATTTGATAAATATAACCAACAGGAAATCTCCCTTGGCTGACCATTATTTGTGCATTTTCCTGTAATGCAGGGCCTGGTTGATCTTTGATTGCGTCCTTCCACAGTGGGATAGTGAACAAAGTAGTCTTAGACTGCATAATGCCAAGAAAAAGGCTGTAGAGATTCCGCTAGCTTAAATGTTTCCACCATTTGTTTACCTCCTTTGTTTCAACAACACAGAATCAGTCCCACTATTAGCTTTCTGCAGGGATACCATTGAGTAATTGCTTGAATGAGATGGAACCCACTCAAAAGCTATAAATATCAACAACAGATGTCCTCTTTGACATCATTGCTACTTTAAATCTCCGACCTTCGAGTTAGCGTTCCCCCTTGAAAAGCAAACCTCCTTGAGAATGGCACTCGGCATTCGATCTCCATGCTCCTGTGTCCAGGAATGAGATAATCGCATAATCATGTGAGTTCAGAGGTTCTTTATTTTTAAGACAGGCAATCCGACTTGATGAGTCCATTCATGCACTTCAACTTTGCTTTACTGTGCATGCAACCATGAACAACTGCAATGTACTTCAAGGCCATTAACATCATTACTCTAGTTTAGGTTTGGCTTATGGCTCATTATTACAAACATTTCAGTCAAATGAAAAAATGTACAAGTGAGGTCAACCGAAGCAACCTTGATCGCAAAAGGCATCATAAATATTTTTTCTTCTTCTCGGTTTAAGATTTTTGTTTAACTTGTATTTTTACGCAAATTACGGACTCAGGCAGCACAGTGTTCAACTGTTTAGCATGTCCACCTCACAGTGCAGAGGTATAGAGTTTAATTCTGACACTTGAATCAAGTTTGAATATTTTCCTCATGCCAGCGTAGATATTCTCAGTGTACTCAAAATTCCTCCACCCATACCAAAAACATGTATGGCAGGCTAATGAACACTAGAAATTATGATCGTGAGTGTGAATGGTTGTTTCTACATGGACCCTGTGACTGGCTGGCAGCCTATCCAGGGTGTACCACGCCTGCCGCCCAAAGACAGCTGGGAGAGGCTAGCACCTCCATGACCCCTGTGAGGATAAACAAATTCGAAAATGCAAGAATGGGTGGATTTTTATCTTATTGCAACGCTATCTGATTGTGCAATTCTTCATCCACTGTGAGCATAATGTAATGCAGGAAAATTCTGTAAGTGCACGAAAATACCATATGTAGTTTCTTTTCATAGTGTTGAATAGGGGGGGGGGAATCAAAGTTCTTAATTATACCTCTGGAAGGAACACCTGCATGCCGTGTGCTGGAGTTTCAATTATGATTCTCATTTCCCCCTATAATCGACAGTACATAGCCTCTCTCTGGCAGACATTAACCCCACCAACAAAAGAACCGAGAAGAAAAAAATAGGATAATTGAAGCAATGATTAGTACGAGATGGTGGAAGTGCCATTTTTAACCTGAAACATATGAACTCATATGCAATAATTAACCGAGAGGAAGTATTTGTTCACGTCTAAAACGTATAGATGCTACAGGTATATGCTTTCTTCTTTTTGTCACTCTATATCGTACATCTGTGTAGGCTCTCAATCGTACAGGAGTGGTTGATCGCTGAAAACGTTTCTTCAGCCGTCATCTGTACATCGTGGGTGTCAAAATCACACCCCGAGGGCCTAATCTGACCCACCACATCATTTTATTTGGCCGTGAAAGCAAATCTAGCATGTCAAATGCCATGCTAAAGTCTGAACCAAAATTTCAAATTGTAGTACGTAAACCACAATAGCAGTCATTATTATTGACTTCAAATTTGAAAACTAATTTGTTGTGCATTCTGTAAGTAATATGTGAGGGGGGGGGGGGTAAACCTCTCATGGTTTCCCCAAATTCATTATGGCTATCGAGAGGAAACCATAACTACAACGTGGCCCGGGCAAAAAAAAAATGAGTTTGATACCCCGGCTCTATGTAACTCAGCATTGAGACTAACTCAAACACTAGTTAGTCTCAGTGCAGAAAACCCCATTTTAAGGTAAATACACAAGTGGTCATGCATTGTGTTTGGATAACTTACAAACCTAATTAGTTGGAAGATTTAACTAACAAAAAGGCTGCAGAGTCATTTCATTTGATTAAGGTTGAGGGAACATTGAATATATATATTTTTTAACATTTATTAAAAAAAATTCAAGGTCTGGACTGAAGGCAGGCCAGTCAAGGACTCGCATCTTTTGACAAAGGCAGAAGATAGTTTGGTATTGTCTTGCTGAAATAATCAGGGGCATCCATGAAAAACATGTTCCTTGGATGGAAACCTGAATGAACCTTTGAGCATGAATGGTGCCTTCACAAATGTGTAAAGTAACAATGTCTTTGACTCTATCAAAATACCCCACTCTCACAGATGCGAGCTTTTGAACTTTCTGTCATGAACAGTAGAGATGGTTCTTTTCTTCTTTGGCCCGGAGGACATAACGTCGACAATTTCCAAAAACAATTTGAAATAAGTACGCATCAGACCATTCATCCATCCATTTTCTGAATTGCTTAATCCTTGCGAGGGTTGCAGGCCTGCTGGAACCTATCACAGCTAACTTTGGGCAATACGCGGGATACACACTAAACAGGTTGCCAGGCAATTGCAAGGCCACCTCTGACCCCCCCAACACTTTTTCACTCTGAATCACTCTCTCATGGACAATCTCTCTATTGAGAGCACCCTGCTTTCTTGCCTTGATGTTATTTTCATTGAAATATAGCATCTTCTCAATGCTGATCCTGTGACAATGTTCTCTACACTGAAGAGACTGCAGTACCATTAAGTGGAACTCATTCCTCTTTGGTGCTCTCAAATGTGTGTCTCTCCTTCCTTGCTCTCTTCTGTTCATCCTCAAGTTAAGTGGAGTGGCTCTATAGTTAGAGGCCCTCAGCTTCTGTCATGTCTTGCTCGGCCACCTTCCAGTGTGTTGTAAATGTTGCATTAAATGTTTTGTCAAATCGGTATTAGCTCAAAGAGACACATGCCTGGTGTCTAAATGATAGCTTCATGTTCATCCCATTATGTAGCTGTTTTTGGTCCAACCCACATCGATCACCTCCCCCTCAAGGTCCATTTTGGCATGCACTAATGCCAAAGTATCAATAAAAGCATGACTTATAAGTAAGTGGATGAGGCTATCCATGTCCTGGGTGGCCTCTTTTTTTCCATGCTGAGAGACGTGCCTTAATTCGCTGCTCGTCAATGCTGGTTCTCTGCACAGTTTTACTGAGCAAGATATGTGGAGGTGACAGGAAAGGGAAGTGATTTGAATTCAAATGTGAGGAAATAAATCTCGGAGGTGAAAGGACATGACAGTAGTGGTGCTACATCTCCTCACGACAACATCGCTTGTCTTCGGTACTTTGGAGGATTTGTTGATACAATATATTTCCATTGTCGAAAGAAAGGACAAATTGGACCCCCCCCCCCCCCACGGCACACACACACCCACACCAAACAATTTTACAACATGCTCATGTCGGTGCGAGAGGGAAGCTATAAAGTCGCAATTTGTCGTAGCTCAATTGGCTTAGTTGCACATTCACCAAAAGAAGGGAAAATGAGGTTAGTTTAAGTGTTGTACATTGTTAGTGAAACCAGTAAAGTGCCGGTGTCAGTACTGAATATCGTAAATTGAGGCTGTTTGTTTGTGTTCTTCGGAAACATTGATAGAAAACACCTTGCTTGAGTTGGCATTGAATAAGGCAAGTCATCATAGGAATATACTTGTTTTGACCACCAACCACTGCTTTTTTTAACTACTGGTCAAACCTTTCAGGTTAAACTTCTCTAGTTAATTCTCTTTTATCAGTGCATTTTGTCTTTTCAACACATCAAATCTGGCACAAGATAGCTGAAGTGAAAGGTCAGACATGAACATCGTGGGTGATTTGGAACATCTGGCCTGTCAGACGCCTGTTCATTATGGACAACTTATGACGAGCATATAAATCCCCTGATCAGAGCCACCACTGTGGCTCTGATCAGGGGGTAGGGGTATTCCTCCCAATCACGCCCCTCCAGTCCTCACTGGCATTGCCCATGTGAGCTTTGAAGCAAAATGATTGATTCCCCAGAAGCATCACTCTCTCGCACTCCTACCAGGGCCTCCAAAATGGGTGAGCACTCTGAACTGCTGTTTGGTGCACAAACAAACAATTGTCAGGACAATGGGTTATATATGTTGTACCCAACCAGCCCCGATTGATTCAAAAAAGTGATCTGAAGGAAGAAGAGAGGCGATGGGATAAACAAAGAAAAAAAAATCATTCTCATTTGTGACCTACAGCTGATTGCATGCCATGTGAGAACACTGAGAGGATGAGAAGCTGACTGAGTAATACACTATATCCTCCTTCTGGCTGCTGTTGAGCTGTTCTTTTAACTATAGTTAAAGGACAACTGACGTCTCCGGTCAAGTTGTGTCCATAATTTGTAAAATGGCTTCAAATGACTTCTACTGAACGTATTTCAAAAAGATTCCACTGCATAAAGCTATATTTTACGTTTTAAGACTTGCGCTGAATATTCAGGAAGTCTTGTTTTTGAGTTGGTGACGAGTCCGTATGTGACGTCACTAAAAGAACGCCCCTGACCGAAAAAAAAGACACATTGTAGCAGTCCTTCCATCACGTCAATGTATTTTGCTGTATTGTTTGGTCTGAAGACGTGGTGTTGCACCCTAAAGCCGCCAGAAGAGGGTGTCCAAGCTCCATATAAGGAATTTATCAGCCTGTGGAAACGGAGGTGGCCAAAGGAAGTCGGCATTTTGTGCCTCTTTTCTGGTGATCGTTTCTCCCCAATGTTGCCTCAAAATGGCATGGAATAAATTCTTTAATCGATTGCAAACATGTATGCTTTCCTCTTCAGAACCATTTGAATCATATTCATAACTGGAGGTGTAATCAGAAAGTATATTCTCCGAATCTGAAGCCATTGTTTTGATTCTCAAGCAATGCAAGACGTCTTGGCGTGACGTCACAAACTGGGGGCGGGACTTTCTGAAAATGCCCAATTCGCAGCTCAATTTTTTGCAGATTTTGGACACTTTAAGTCATTTTTGTTGGTGTTTTGCATTTGACTAAAAATATCATACTGCGTGTTTTGGGTATTTTAGATGCTATAAAACGCTTTTCTGGTGCAAGTTAAAAAACAAAAAAAGTGACGTCGGTTGCCGTTTAAAGGGGAATACATCTGAATTGTGATTGAAAAATAACATGTAGCTCCTATGGATCCAGTCGCTTGAAAGCTGAATCTCCAGTTCCTCGAGATCTGGTTGCTGCCTGTTTTAGACCCGCCTCCCTCGACTCCAACACACTTGATTCAAATGATCAGCTTATCAGAAAGCTCGGTAGAGGCCTGATCAATTACAATCAATTGAATCAGGTGGTTGGAGTAGGGAGGGATGTGAAACAGGCAGGCCAGGTCTCTCAGGGAACCAGAGTTCCCTAGCACTGTAAAGTGCTGCCTTAATGTGAATTGAAACCAGATGAGGGATGTACTCATAAATCTCAATAAAATGGTGTTCTTGTCTGACGTACTTTGTTACTTTTTGTTTATTTTTTTCTAACTCGAGGCGACGTACAGTTTGATTATGGCCTGAGATTATGATGAAAGGATGTACGTACAAACTGATAAATAACTGCATAACACGTGATGTGAATTCATCATGAATGAAAAAGTGTTCTTTTTACAAGTTTTTTTAACCTATCCTCATCAGATTATTGTTATTTTTGAATATGTTTATGCTTTCGTGTCATCTCGTGGGACATTGGTTTCATTGAACTATGTTGAAATGGGAGGGGGAGCTTCATTCAGTCGGGCCATAGCTGTATTTGTGAGGCAGTGCTTTGTCGCCATCTTGTGGAATATATTGGTGGTTATATAGTGCCACTTAGCAGTTGTTGTTTTTTACGACGATACTAGTGCAGCGTGTTCTACCGGAAAGAAATTCCTTGTGTTCTACATACTTGGCAATAACGATGATTCTGATTCTGATATACCTAACCAAATTGCAATGACTTGACTTGGGAGGTTTCAGCAATCAACCCAATTTTATTCTCAGAGTTCCAAACTTAGAATTGTTTGGATACAATGCTTTTGTAGAAATAACACCTAAAATACTTCCTTTACCTTTTCATATATAAATCTAACAACATATATCACAACCTTCAAATTAGATGTTTTATGAATACCCTGTACAATGATAATCTGACCTGTATATTTAACCGTTTTAAAATGAGAACAGCGTTGTTGTATGGCGTCATGCAAGAGTGATTGCATGTTGAGAGCATTAATTGTAAAAAAAAAAACTTGTTTGGTTGTAGGAGCAGACAAGGTGTGAGAACATTTTTTTAAAGCGAGGGAAACATTAAGTGATAACCGGTGTATGAAACATTTATTGGAATAGGGAAAAAGTGAACATTTCCAGGTAGTTTTACTGGAGGTATTTTCTTCCTTGGCAGTCAAATGCAATGAACGGTGGGAGCCAAGAGATGAATAATTGGATTGCAGCACTTGTGATAATCACAAGTGAACACAGTCTGGGGGAATTTCAATCACACGTTGAAACTGAGAGAAGTAGCGTCTGTTATTGACAAAAATGAGATTGACAGTCAAAAGGGAGAAACCGAGATGGGACATAAATTAATGGGATGAATAATTCATTTTAGAAGAAACGGATGAATGGCAAACACAATGAAAAGCTGAAATGGTCTGACAATTAGAGGGCAGTGGATAACTCAACAGAGGAAGGGCCAAGTATTCTTCAGGTTTGTATTTGTAAAATTCCAAACTCGTCGTGGAGCCACTGGAGCCTGAGGTAGAATCATATTCGGGAGGTGAGGGAATATAATGTTCTGCTGGTGGGCTCCTGCTCCTTTTACGTGTGTGTGCATGTGTGTCAGACCCCTAGAAATGAAGGACGTTCTCAAATGTTATCCATCCACGCCTGCCGTGGGGGCTATTACGGACACACAAAAAAATGTGGTGTCTCAGTAGAAATGTCAAACTGTCTGTGCAGTAAGATGATATTACTTTCAAACATCACTGCAGTCGGTCGCTTACATTTTGTGTGTTTAGACATAAACCTTTTATTTTCCTAATATTTCCATTTTTCTGCCATTTACATATGATGTAAAAGATGTTCTTGTTTTTTTTTTTAATAAATACATGTTTTTATTTTTATTTGTACTTTCATTGAATATGCAATCTGAATTTTCTTAACCCACTCTGTACTTGACAACAGCAACAAATAAACATTTAACATTGGCTATGTAAAATATAGAGTTTTGTATTGGTCCAATGACAACCCAGACACTTAAATGTCCTCCAAACGCTGAAGAACAATTACACATTCAGCTTTAACATATGGTGGTTCTTGTCTGACGTACTTTGTTACTTTTTGTTTTGTTATTTATTTTTTTCTGACTCGAGGCGACATACAGTTTGATTATGGCCTGAGATTATGATGAAAGGATGTACGTACAAACTGATAAATAACTGTGCATAACACATGAATATCAACATATTGTTGATCACATTCATAATGAAGTCAGCATTGTTAAGGTAATTCACGATACGAACACATTGTATACATTGTTTTTATTTTCTTGAACATCGTTTTATTTTCTCGGACCTTCGTTTTTATTATACATCCGATCAATGACGTCACATCCTGGCCAATTCCATTATTTGCCGTCCCAAAGATTAAATAATCTTTTTTTGCTGCTTTAATTTCTGCTTGATTTTTCTGTTGTTAAAAGAACCTAACAAGCATGCAGCCTGATCTAAGTCAAAAAGCCACATTCATTCATTTGGTCTGCACACGGGACCAGAAAAACAGTTTTTCAATAGAGGAACTTCGATGAGAAGGTTTCTTCAGCCGTCATCTGTACAAATTTGAAGGTTTCGGACCACTCCTGTACAACTGAGAGCTTACACAGACCAATAGAGGAACTGCAAGTGGATACTGGTGGAAATGTATAAAGATGTATGTGTGTGTGTATTCTCGTTTGCGCACTCCAGTGGGGACATCAACCTGACTGCACCTGACAGCCCGGTGGGGACTAATGTACCCGTGGCGACCTAAAATGAGGTCCCCATGGGCAAATTGTTCTGAGAGACTTCTGGAAATGATACCCCCAAGGAGGACAGCATGGTGTGGGACTTGCAATAAAAAATAGTCTCCTACTAAAACTCCCAGAATCACCGATTGGCATAAGCGAAAGGCTTATGTCACTTAGGATCCCTCTGGCTAATAAAAGATACGCCACCCTTCTTAATACTTATGCACCTACCCTACCATCAAAGGAAGACGCTAAGGACAGCTTCTATAAGGCATTAGATGAGGTCCTCCGCAGCATACCTAAAGAGGATAAGATCTTCTTGCTGGGCGATTTTAACGCAAGAGTGGGGAAGAACAACAAGGTGTAGAGTGGGGTGATTGGTGGGCATGGCATCGGGCATGTCAATGCAAATGGCCTACAGCTGCTAATAAGTCTTTGTGCTGAGCATGACTTGACCATCACAAACAGCATCTTCCAACTGAAAAACAAGCACAAAGCATCCTGGATGCACCCACGCTCTAAACATTGGCACCTGATCGATTACACCATTGTGAGACACTCAGACATAAAAGACGTCTTGCTCACTCGTGCAATGAGAGGAGCTGAGTGCTGGACTGACCACCAACTCATGATGACCACGCTTCGAGTGCAAGTACGCCCTGCTATTCGTCTCCAGAGGTCAGGGAAGAAGAGGCTGGACTGCACCCGGCTAGCGGAGCCTATGGCTCGGGACAAACTCTGTCTCTCTCTTGCTGGAAACCTGGAAGACATTGAGCCTATCCTGCTGGGAGAGGACTCCATTGATGGAAAATGGTCCACTATCATCTCCAGGCTCTATGAGGCAGCATCCAAATCCATCGGATATAAGCGCAGAAAGCACAAGGACTGGTTTGATGACAACACAGGCACAATAACCTCGATGCTCAAAAACATGCACTCAACAAGAAAGAAAGAAAGAAAGAAAGAAAGAAAGAAAAAAGAAAGAAAGAAAGAAAGAAAGAAAGAAAGACGTTTTATTTCTTGTAATGACAGCAAAAGGATGATTGTGCGAAAGTCTTGGAATGTTTTTGAGATGAGCACACTTAAATATTAATGTTTAGTGAAATAAAGGTCACTTATTAGACTGACTGAATAAGAAGAGAGCTAATGTAAGATTGTAACATTGACGAGAACAAAATCTCACACACACTTTTGTTGGAACGAAGAAGCTTATTTGAAGAGGCTATCAAATGAACACAGATGAACATAATTAGAGCTCATATATTGATTATGGATGATCTGCTGAATATACATATACTGTATATTCCAGTGTGGAGTTTGCATATTCTCCCTGGTCCTCCAGTTTTTCTCCCACACTCCAAAAACATGCATGGCAGGCTGATTGAGCACTTGAAATTGTCCTTCGGTGTGATTGTGAGTATGGATGGTTGTTTTTCTCTATTTGGTCTGCGATTGGCTTGCAACATTTACAATTTGCTTAGTGAAGCCCATAAACAGACAGACAGAGAATATATTTCTCTTTTGTCATCTCAAACATGGCATCATTTTGTCCTTTTACCCATTATGTGTACTTTTCATGATCCAGTATAACTAGTCACAGTCCAGACTCTTTGATCCCCCCGGAAAAAAGTACATGTGTCTCACACACATATGACTGCCCTTTCACTGTGCCCACCAGTTATGATAGACTGTAGCAATATGTGACTGGAGCGGCTGCCATGCCCCCATGAAAATGTCCACCATATATCAAGATTTACTTCATTTTCTACTAACAACAAAGTGAAAAACGGACACGCTCTTAAACAATGTCACGCACAAGGACGCAATAACACGAGTTTGTTAAAACATCATTTTTTTCATGTCAGGCCACTTTCTTGGTTCATTGTCAATTGATGTTTTTCAATGGACAAAAACAAATACGACTAGGTACTTTTTTTCTGTGTCTGACTATCATATGAGAGACAGAGTACTGTGGATGTCATCGCAGGAATATGGAGGAACATTAAGCTTTTAGTCAGTTTGATGGCTATCCTAAAAGGTGCCTGACTATTTCTCTTTTTGTCAGGGTCATCCTGGATATGCACACATGAACAGGCATTTATGATTTTTACTATCATGCCATGGAACTGAGACCACAACCACCAAAAGCTCAACTGGTCTCACTGCAAAGCGATTTCTTAATATCAGAGATTACATTATGTATGGATATAATTAACATAATCTATTTAATAAGTGTAAAGTTATTTCATTTTCTAAATACTTGGCACAAAAATGCCCAAAGAAAGCGCAAAAGCAATATTGTATTTGAACATAAACATAAAGCAGGTGAATTTTTCAGCAAACAGTGTAGAACAGATTCCCCAGAGAAGATAAAATAATAGGCTGGCGATAAATTGAGAGGAACAACAAAAGTAAACCTGCATACCAATGTTAATATACTTTAGTGTTGCAATATCACACTCAACAGCTCCCATGTTACTTTAGTGGTTCTTCTTCTTGCTGCCTTCAGTAAATTGCCCGGTATATGTATCCATGGGTTTCATGATAAATATTGAACTACACTATATTTTCTGATGTCCTGAGCAAGCCAGTCATTTATGAGGCAGTCTAACGCAGAACAATGGCTGATATAAATGTTCATGTACATCTAATTTCTCAGTCACACACCACCGGTAAATTGGCCAACCGATGTATAAATTGACAGCAAGTTTAAAGGCAAGTAGTCCCGGGAGAGTAAGTCAGCACAAGTTAGCCAAAGGCCAAACAGTTAAATGTCATATTTGTGCATCCTTTTTAAACTCATAAATTCAGGAGAAAGTTCCACAGTTGTTAAAAAACGACATAGTAAAACAGATTTTCAATCAGCTTCTGTATTGAGATTTCGGAGGCCAGCCCAAAAGCCCTTTTCGGTCCCTGGGGAAAAATATAAAAAAATACAATAAAATAAACAGCCTGGGCCCGGTAGTCAAGTGGTTGGCACACGGCTTCATAGTGCGAGGCCGCTGGTTCGCGTCCCGGTCCGGCCTCCCTGTGTGGAGTTTGCATGTTCTCCCCGGGCCAGCGTGGGCTTTCTCCGGGGCCTCCCAAATTCCAAAAACATGCATGGCAGGCATATTGAACACTCCAAATTGTCCCTAGGTGTGAGTGTGAGAGTGACTGTTGTTTGTCCTTGTGTGCCCTGCGATTGGCTGGCAACCAATTCAGGGTGTCCCCCGCCTCGCGCCCTAAAACAGCTGGGATTGGCTCCAGCACCCCCGCGACCCTCATGAGGAATAAGCGGTATGGAAAATGGATGGATGTATGGATAAACAGCCTGAAGCCAAACTGGGGTTTCACTGGAGTTGTTGTGCTTGAACACAGAAAAAAAATTGCATTGGTTCCAACAAAGTTCAATTTCAAAAAACAGGATTGTGTAATTACTTTTTATGTTAAAAAAAAAGTGATTTACCATTTAGCTCCTGGGCACCATTCAATCAATAAGGAGAGACGTATAGACAAATAATATTCACAAACACTGTCACAATTGTGGACAATTTACAGTTTCAGTTAATTTTGTGAGCAAGCATGAGATTAGAGACAAAACTAAATATTGGATTGGATTTGCCTTTATTAGTCTCGCAGTGGAGAAATTTACATTTCACAGCAGCAAAGTTATGAAAGTAGAAAAACTAAATATAAATACGTATGTTTGAGGTTTTAGGTTTTCTGACCTTTTGAATGAATGTACCAGTCACTGACGGGAATGGGCGGTGTGATAAGAAAAGAATAGTACAATTTAGAAACTGGTGAACATTTGTCATTTATGAGACAAGATTGACTGCTTCCAGGGCATCTCACATAATTTGTTGGGATGGACTCCTGCCCACTTATGAACATAAAGAGGATACGCGTTATTAAAAACTATTGGATGGATGTTGTTTTAGCTGTTTGTTTTGTCTCAGTTAATTTTCACTTACGGTTTAAATGATCTTTTTAACATTAATCACCATAATTTAGATTAGGGGTGTCCAAAGTCGGTCCTCGAGGGCCGCTGTCCTGCCTGTTTTCCAGCTCTCCCAGGAGCAACACATCTGATTCAAATGATCAGCCCTGTGTGTCAGCCAGCTCTGAAGCAGCATCAAAATGGTCCTGATGATTTGAATCAGGTACGTTGCTCCTGGGAGAGCTGGAAAACAGGCAGGACGGCGGCCCTCGAGGACCGACTTTGGACACCCCTGATTTAGATAATACAAAGCAATCTATTAGTATTTTGCACAAGAGTGTGTGACATTTCTCAGTGAACACAATGATACTTTCTTGACAAAGAAGAAATGAAGTGGAAGAACTAAAACGAGTGCTACGAAAGATTGTGAAGACATGCTGAGTGATCTCTTCATTCAAGCGTTTTGTGACCCCTCTAGTTTGAAATGTATCAACATTACCCATCTGACAATATCTTCCTCACTCTTAGTTGTCACTCTTGAGAGCCTCACCTTTCAGTTCAAAGTCAAAGTCATCTTTATTTTCAAATATGCTAATATGCATGACATACAGCACAGATGAAATTAATGTCCTCTCGGACCCAGCGTGCAAGGCACTAATAATGTGGCTAAAAAAGACATACAATTGACAACAGACAATACATGTAATTTCTGAATGTTCCTTTAGTTCCTTTAGCCTTCCACATCAGCCCTCAGTCTGCTCTCCTAAGCATTACACTCCGCTTATCAGCGTAATTATATCTTTTTTTCCCATTTTTGGAGCTCAGTCGGGCGCTTATTTTAATTCACACCTTAGTATTTCAGCATATTTTACTTTTGCCCGTTTTCTAGAAAGAAGCCCATTAATATAAAGGGTATTCTGCTTGACTGTTAAAGGACAACCGACGTCACTTTTTTGTTTTTTAACTGGCAAGGAAGCAGGTGGCATTGATGAGATCTTTTAAAAGCTCCCGCTTCTCCTTTACCTTAGCATTGTCGATGCTGATGTTGAGTCTTCGCTCATTTTTGATGAGGCTCCGTTGTAAAATTTTCAGCTCGCAATATCCCATTTGAGTCCAGACATTGTCACAATTTGAGAACAGAAGGCAGAAAAAGCAGAAAAGGCGGTTTCTTGCTGGACATCCACACAGCCAGCCTTCTCGTGAGTACCAGTCCGCCTGAAAAGAGCGAGTATTGTGTCCCGTTGTCTGAAGCAAACCTTTTAGCTCCGGTGTTGGTCTTCCTTTAATTATTACCTCCTGCTTCGATTGAAAGTCCAGTTTAGAAAATTCTTTCAATTTAGATATGTAATCCTCCATTCTGAAAGTGAGGCCAAGCAACACGAAAAAATGACTGCAGGGTTGCACTTTACTTGCTAACTGTTTATTGTAGCTTTCTGTCTCTAATTCTATTATTCTGCAGACGTGGAGTAAGAAGTATCTCTGGAATCACAAGCGCCCCCTGCCTGTCATGAGGCGGAAGAACTGTTTGCCTCACCAACGCACAGCGTTTTGATAAAAATCAAACAAAATAAACACTGTAGTGCAGTGTTTATAATGTACAATGACTCTACATTATATACACCAGCTAAACTGTAGAAATTTAGTTCATATACTAAACGTGTTTGAACGCTTTAATAGCGATATGCAGAAGGACAGCAATGCGGTCTCACTGCAGAGCAAGCCAGCACAGTAAGCATAGTGATTGCGCAATCCATGGTGAGGCTCAGCCGGCTGCTGCCTCACCGCTCGTCTCTACTTAGTATTTGAAGGGTAAATGTGAAAATTCAATTTTGAAAAAAATCCTAAAACGGTGAAGTTAAATGGACAAGAACTTTAAAGTACAATTCACTAAATACATATAACTGTTTAATTTATTTTTTCATTTGATATTTCCATGACAGCTTTCCATGATGACAGGTGAGGCACTGCCTCCCCTGCCTCCACTGACTGCACATCACTGTCGGAGAATATGCTTTCTTGTTACACATCCAGTTATGAATATGATTCAAATAGTCCTGATGAGCAAAGCATACATGTTTGCAATCGATCGGCTGAAAGCTCTGCATCCCATCGTGGTGAGACGGGCAGAGGGCACATAGAGGTGAAGGGAGGATGAGGCTCTGAGGGACCGAGAGGGAACAGAGATTTGAAGCAGGTCAGAAAGTGATGGTGGTTGTGGATCCCAAAAAAAAATCAGGCAGGAGGGAGCAGCAGGATGTATTTGACAAATTGTATTAAAATAAAGTCAGCAGGAACAAAATGTAAAACATCAAAGTCATCTGAACAGAAAAGTACAAAGTATCAAAGAAAAACACGACTAACAATCTGCCAAGATGAAACAAACATGAGAGGGTGCAGCAAACACTGACCCGACACGGAATGGTCCTTTTAACTGCCACTGATTGGACGACCAACACCTGTGCAGCTGCCGGTGGGGCCGACAGCGCTGTGCGTTGGTCGCCAATGAGAATGTGATAGTCTGCCACTGATCGGAATGACCAACACTTGTGCAGGTGCAGGCGGGGTCGACAGCGCCACCCGTTGGTCGACCAAACCAAATCATGACACTTTAACTACATAAACTATTTGAAAACAGTGTTTGTGGCCTTCTGTCCCTATCTTTTACATGTTTGTCACACTTAATTTTTTTCCTGTCATCAAACAGATTTACATTTTGGTCAAAAACAACACAATATTTAATTTTTAAATTGTGATCATTCCCCCATTTTCCAATCAACTTAATCCTCGCTAGGGTTATGGGGGGTCCGGAGCCTTTCACAGCTGTCTTCGGGCAGTCGGCAGGGGAACAACCTGAACCGGTTGCCAGCCATTCTCAGGGCATACAGTCATACAACCATCTGTGCTTACACTCACACCTAGGAACAAATGGAGGTGCTCAATCGGAATAAAAATGAGAAAACTACACGACAAAAGTGGTTGCCCCCAAAACCTAATAAATGTTTGGGCTACCACCAGCAGCACCAACCGAAATAAAGTGTTTTTCTAGAACTAATAATGACATTTCTGTGAAGATATTTTCACCCACTTTTCCTCATAGAATTTCTTTCATTCAGAAGCTCTGGAAGACCGTAAAAGGTTAGGCAAGAGCATGTCAATCAGTTTCAAGTCTGGAATTTCACCAGTTCTCCCTGAAGCCTTCATTTTGTTTTTGTAAGCCATTCAAAAGTTGACTTTTTTCTGTATTTTCGATCATCAGTGTGCTGCAGAACACAAGTGTGCTTTACCTTGAGGTTGAAAACAGCTTGCCAAACATTCTCTGTCAGGATTTTCTTGTAAATAGCAGGGTTCATTTAATAGCCCTGTATCTACCCCGGTTAAGGATGATACTTCTTACTGACGTCACAACGTTTATTGTGAAACACTTGGAACACCGTGAAAACTATAAAGGACATTGAAACGACCACATTACAATAAGTTCGACAAAACATTCAGTCAAAAAGGAAATTAATAACGTACCGTGTGCACCTTACTAACCCAAAGTAGATAAACGTTGACGTAGACTTTAGACTGTCGTTCTCTATCTAGCAGTTGCTCTGCTTCTGTCTCTCTCTAGCATTAGTCTCGTTCTGTCTGTCTCGCCTTGCTCTCGTTTATCGAAAACACATGACACGGAAGCGGAAGTGATAATGACAAAACAAAGTATCGAAGACGATTTTAAGAAAACACACATTTAAAGGTTCGCATAGAAATGTTAAACACTTTTACAGAACACAAGTCCAAATAAATTATATTTTTGTTGTCGTGGCAACCAATGACAAGATACCCGCCTTTTACAAGCCCGTTACACTACATTCACAATGTTTGAATTTTCATACGATATTCCTTTTCTGAAATAATGTTACTGTGGCGGGCACTAGGACCAGGCATCTCACCCAGCAGGTGCAGAGGAGGGGGCGGTTCATGTTACATATATTACACGGCTTATGCTGTTCAGTTCAGATCCACTTGTTAGCCGTTGGAATAAACACGTCTCCACATTTAATCGTGTGTGCTCATTCCTCAACGGCTACACTGGTGACCCCGACGATGGAAATGTTCATGGCAACGGACGAAGATGTTTCTTCTACGGCCATGTCGCCACGACCGGCGCCCAAACTCGCAGCTGCCGCCTACGCCGCGAAGTTGCCCGAGTTCTGGCACAGCGACCCGGCTTCGTGGTTCCAGCATGTGGAAGCACTTTTCCATCTACAAGGCGTCACGACAGATGACCTAAAATATTACATGGTCGTGGCGTCCCTCGACCAACCGACAACGCATCGCATGATGCAACTTCTGCGCGCGCCTCCACGATGCAGGAAGTACGACGCGCTCAAACAATGGCTGCTCCGACGGTTCACGCTATCGGCCTCGGAGAGAGCAGACAGACTTCTTTCGCTTCCCGGACTCAGCGACGGAACAGCAGTGGATCTAATGGACAAAATGCTGTCGCTGTTAAATGCGGATGATGGCGGTTTCCTTTTCCCCCACATTTTCCTTCGCCAGCTACCACCCGAAGTGTGCGCCGTGCTCGCTAACTCGACGTGCCTAGCCACCGGCGACTATCGTGGCTTGGCGGAAGAAGCAGATCGAGCGCTTCTGGCGATACGGCGGTTAGCCGTGCAAATTGATCCAACCGTCGTGGCCGCAGTGGGATCGCAGAAGCGGCGCAGGAAAGCCACCTGCTATTTCCATCAGCGGTTTGGCGCCAAGGCTCGACGCTGCGCACCTCCCTGCTCCCACGAGACGACAGGAATCTTCAACGCCCGACAACCAGTAGCAGCCGTGGGCGCCAGCAACGAAAGCGAGCTGCTTTTCATCACGGACTCCTCGTCAGGAAGACGTTTCCTTGTGGACAGCGGGGCACAAGTAAGCCTGCTGACGCCCACCGCTGCGGACAAGATGGCAGGTGGATGCGGGCCTGCCTTGTGCGCAGCTAACGGCTCGCCCATCGCTAACTTCGGTTCCAGGTCGGTGACTGTGCGTTTCCACGGACGGGAATTCAAGTGGAACTTTATTGTTGCCGCGACCACAGTTCCCATAATTGGCGCCGATTTTTTATGTGCTCACGGACTTCTTGTGGACATTGCCAACCGTCGTTTGATTGACGCCATCTCTTTCGCCACTTTTCCGTGTGAGGCTGGAGGGCTCGGGGCGTTAACGCATGCAAATTATTTAACATCGGGTAACATTTATGAATGCCTGCTGACCGATTATCCGTCGTTAACCACACCCGCCTTTTCCAATGCCGATACTAAACACGGGGTAGAGCATTTCATTCCCACGGTTAGCCCGCCAGTTTTTGCCCGCGCTCGTCGCCTCGACGCGGCAAAATTGGCAATGGCGAAAGGGGAGTTCGCGACGATGGAGCGCTTGGGCATCGTGAGGTGTTCCAACAGCCCGTGGGCCTCACCATTGCACATGGTCCCCAAAAGTGACGGTTCTTGGCGGCCGTGCGGTGATTTTCGTCGGCTTAATAATCTAACCACACACGACCGTTACCCAATTCCGCACATCCAGGACTTTTCCGCACGTTTGGCCGGAGCCGTGATCTTTTCCAAAGTTGACCTCGTTCGCGGTTATCACCAGGTTCCGGTACGGGCAGAAGATGTGCCAAAAACTGCAGTAATAACCCCTTTTGGCCTTTTTGAATTCCTCCGTATGCCTTTTGGCCTGAAGGGGGCGGCACAGACCTTTCAGAGACTGATGGACTCAGTCTTGCGAGGTCTTGATTTTGTATTTGTCTATCTAGACGACATCCTTGTGGCCAGCCCTTCACCGGAGGAACACCTGTCGCACTTAACCGAAGTTTTCAAGCGCCTTGATTCGCACGGCCTTATAGTTAACCCTGTTAAGTGCCAATTTGGTCTGTCCAAGATCGATTTCTTGGGGCATCGCATTTCTCCACAGGGCGCCATCCCCTTACCCGCCAAAGTGCAAGCAGTGGTGGATTTCCCCCGCCCGGCCACAGTTAAGGCTCTGCAGGAGTTTTTGGGCATGATCAATTTTTACAACCGGTTTCTTCCTCACGCAGCCGACCTCCTACAACCCCTCTACGGCGCCTTGAGAAAAAAGAAGGCTAACGACCCCGTCGAGTGGGCACCGCAACGAGCACAATCCTTCCAACGGGCCATTAAGCTCTTGCGGGTGCAACTCTTCTGGTCCACCCAATCTCAACCGCACAGGTAGCTTTGACTACCGACGCGTCTGATGTTGCCGTAGGGGCGGTGGTTGAGCAGCTTGTGGAGAACGAATGGCAGCCCCTTGCATTTTTCAGTCGGAAGCTGCAAGATAACGAACGCAAGTACAGTGTTTTCGACAGAGAGTTGTTAGCACTCTATCTTGCAACGCGCCATTTTCGTTTCCTCCTCGAGGGGCGCCGGTTTACCGCATATGTGGATCACAAACCACTCACATTCGCCATGTCAAAGGTGACTGAACCGTGGTCGGCCCGACAGCAACGGCATTTGGCGGCCATTTCTGAATTCACAACAGACATTCAGCACGTGGCCGGCAAATGTAACCCTGTGGCCGATTGCTTGTCACGCGCGATTGTGTGTCCAGTCCAGCTCGGGGTGGATTTTTCAGAGATGGCCACCGCCCAATCTGAGGATCCGGACATCCACGAACTCAAGGCAGCAGGCACAGCCCTGAAACTTGAGAAGGTGGCACTGTGTGAAGGGGGTCCCGCTCTCCTCTGCGATGTGTCTACGGGTCGCACTCGTCCTGTGGTTTCGCAGGAGTGGCGTCGGCGAATTTTTGATTCTATTCATTCCCTTTCACACCCTGGCGTCCGGGTGTCAGTCAAACTACTTGGGGCCAAGTTTGTCTGGCCTGGGTTACGGAAGGACATCAGGAAGTGGGCAGCTGCATGCGTGGCATGTCAGCGCACCAAAGTCCACAGGCACACCCGAGCAAACCTGGAAACTTTTCCAATTCCGGACAGGAGATTGTGGATCTGGTCGGGCCCCTCCCTCCTTCGCAGGGTTGCACACATCTCCTCACCATGGTCGATCGAACCACTAGGTGGCCGGAAGCAGTCCCCCTGTCCTCCACGACCTCGGCAGATATTGCCCGCGCATTTCTGTCGTCCTGGGTCGTACGTTTCGGCACGCCATCCGATATCACTTCGGACAGAGGCCCCCAGTTTGTGTCCGAGCTCTGGTCGGCCATGGCGCAGTCCTTGGGTGTGCAGGTACACCGCACTATGGCCTACCACCCGCAGGCTAACGGGATGTGCGAACGCTTCCACCGGTCACTGAAAGCCGCGCTACGGGCCGCGCTGTCGGACGGTAACTGGGTCGACCAGCTTCCGTGGGTCCTGCTCGGGTTACGTTCGGCCCTTAAAGAAGACCTTAACGCCGCCCCCGCAGAGTTAGTGCTCGGTCAACCACTCCGCGTTCCTGGTGAATTTCTGCCTGAAGCTTCGGGTGCACCTTCATTCCCCCTTTTGCCAGCAGAGCCCCTGACTCCAGCACCAATTCACCACTGCGTCCCCAAAATATTTGTTCCGTCTGCTCTTAGGTCAGCCCGTTTCGTCTTTGTGCGTCACGATGCCCACCGCTCTCCCCTCCGACCGCCGTACGACGGCCCGTTTAGGGTGCTTGAACACGGTGAAAAGAGTTTCCACCGGTCACTGAAAGCCGCGCTACGGGCCGCGCTGTCGGACGGTAACTGGGTCGACCAGCTTCCGTGGGTCCTGCTCGGGTTACGTTCGGCCCTTAAAGAAGACCTTAACGCCGCCCCCGCAGAGTTAGTGCTCGGTCAACCACTCCGCGTTCCTGGTGAATTTCTGCCTGAAGCTTCGGGTGCACCTTCATTCCCCCTTTTGCCAGCAGAGCCCCTGACTCCAGCACCAATTCACCACTGCGTCCCCAAAATATTTGTTCCGTCTGCTCTTAGGTCAGCCCGTTTCGTCTTTGTGCGTCACGATGCCCACCGCTCTCCCCTCCGACCGCCGTACGACGGCCCGTTTAGGGTGCTTGAACACGGTGAAAAGAGTTTTGTGCTCGATATGGGTGGGCGGAGGGAGGGCATTTCAATAGACAGGCTCAAACCGGCTCATTTAGTTGCAGGCGAGGACGTTTCGCCTGCCCAGGCCCCACGTCGCGGACGCCCTCCGAAACCTCCAGCCTCACCGCGGCATGCCAGGGTTGAGTGTCGTTCCCCCACTGAGGTCTCGCCCGAATCACCTTCACCACCGAAAGACGGACTGCGTAGTCGTTGGGGCAGGCTGGTTAAGCCCCCTGCAAAATTTTCACCTTGACCTTCCTTCTGGGTGTTCTGGGGGGGGCTGTGTGGCGGGCACTAGGACCAGGCATCTCACCCAGCAGGTGCAGAGGAGGGGGCGGTTCATGTTACATATATTACACTGCAATATGCTGTTCAGTTCAGATCCACTTGTTAGCCGTTGGAATAAACACGTCTCCACATTTAATCGTGTGTGCTCATTCCTCAACGGCTACATTACATTTACACCACATGCAATGTTGGAAGCTCAGAATTGCCCAAAGCCTTTATTTTTTACAATTTCTTTCATATTTCAATGGCAGAGGGGTGCAATTGGGATTTCAGTGAAATTGGACAGCTGTATATTATTTGTCTGAATAAATTTGTACCATACCTGCGCAGTACTTTCTTATCAGTCTCGTCATGTTTGTAATACTACACATGTGCCAGCAGTCAACTCATGCATGCATACTGACAGAGGGGTCTATACAGCGGCATTACAGTCCATTTTAGAACCATAAATGAATAATGCATTTGTAATTGGTTGCAGTTTTTTGTAAATGTTTCATTATTGACACATTTTAGTCAGAACGCCATCCAAGCACTGTCGACCTTTGATCACTCACATCATCCCTCAAACTGGATCGCCTCACCGAATATGGCGCTATCTTTATTTAACATGCTGTATTAAGTCCACTGAACTGATAATGCCCTTTCAGGAGTAAATTTGATTAATGCAACTCCAAGAAAATCAATTTTCCACTGTCTTTCTTGCTTCTTTCATCTCCGTTCCCAAACTGCCTTGGCCTATCCATCTATCTTCAAGATTGCCATGGTGGTGGCTCTGATCTAATCTCTCTTGAAACTGCACAGCAGAAGTGATGGCATGGATTACCGCAGGCGCATACCCCAAATTAATCAGTGTGAAATCTTCATTTCTCAGAAGAATGACATGTCCATTCAGATTTATGCCTCACAAATATCACTGTTTCAAATGACTTGATACTCATCATATGTACCTCATTTTCATTCATAAAATAATTCAGACACCCAAAAAAATAATACATTTGAGGGATTAAATGGATTGTCAACAGTACCTGTACTTATATTTACTAACTACTGTGAGAAACCATGTGCTCTCATAAATGAATACCATTTGTTATCAATTATAACATATAAAACTAACTATTGAAAGTAATTCAAGCAAAATTGTTATCTTAAATGTTTGCATCAAATGTGTAGCCCTTTGCATTGGTCAGTTCCCAGGAAGTAGGTCCGATTGTGTGAAGTAATTAGTCGACATTCTTACAGGACGGAGGCACAATGGACGGCAGGTGAGCACCTCTGCTTCAGAGTGTAAGAGGTCCTGGGTAGAATTTGTATCATCTCCTCATGCCTACATGGGTTTTCTCCAGGTGTTCCTATTTCCTCTCACATTTTAAAAAACATGTGCGACAGGGTAACTGAACACTGTAAATTGTTCCTGGTTGTGACTCTGTTGTCTATGTTTGCCAATCATACGATTGACTGGTGCGCAATTTAGACTGTACCCACCCTACCTCCCAGACACAGGTGGGAGAAGCTATAGTATGCCTGCAAACCTATCGAGGATGCATTGTTCTGGAAATCAGAATCAGAATCAGAATCATCTTTATTGCCAAGTATGTAGAACACACAGGAATTTGTTTCCGGTAGAACACGCTGCACTAGTATCGTCGTCAAAAAAACTGCTAAGTGGCACTATACAGTTCCATTTTGGCTACTGTTGAAAGAGTTCAAAGAGTTAATGGCTTGGGGGAAGAAGCTGTTTAAATGTCTGCTGGATTTGGTGCGCATGGATCGGTAGCGCCTGCCTGAGGGGAGTAGCTGGAAAGGGTGGTGGGCAGGGTGCGGAGGGTCCAGTAGGATTTTCCGCGCCCTAGTTTGGATTCTTGCAGTGTGCAAGTCCTCGAGAGTGGGTAGGGCGGTGCCAATGATTTTTTTCCGCCGTCCTAACTGTCCGTTGAAGTCGGATTTTGTCCATTTTTGTGGCGGCCCCGAACCAAACGGTGATGGAAGAACGCAGGATGGATTCGATGACAGCCGTGTAGAAATGTTGCAGCACCTCCTGTGGCAGGCCATGCTTCTTTAGCAGCCTCAGGAAGTACAATCTCTGTTGGGCCTTTTTCAGGATAGAGTTGGTGTTGACCTCCCACTACATGTCCTGGGAGACTGTGATTCCCAGGAACTTGAAGGTCTCAACGGTTGACAAAGGCAGTTGGATAGTGGGACGGGTAGCTGTGGTGATGGATGTTTCCTGAAGTCCACGATCATCTCTACTGTCTTGAGCGTGTTCAGCTCCAGGTTGTGACGGCTGCACCAGAGCTCCAGCTGCTCCACTTGTTGTCGGTACGCAGACTCGTCGCCGTCTTTGATGAGACCGATGACCGTGGTGTCGAATGAATGGATGGATGACTGAGTTAAAACAACAACAACTTCAACTGGACAGCTGTGGCAGGTGAGTAAATACTGTTCGCAAAAAATGTAATCAATTACTTTTGCATGAACCAAAATCATTTTCACTAAATAAATGCCCTGGCTTTGAGATGCAATTATTTGTCTTAATCCATATTTTTGCTAAACTTCACACATGCTTAATTGTGTTGACGTGAAGCATAGTTTTCCCCATTGCTCAAAAAACCTCATTTGTATTTATGACAGTCTTGAGTCTCCATTCCTGATTAATCCACTTAATATTAGGATGCACATCCATAAATCTCCTCTGAGCCATGAGACAGTGTAGTGTGGAGTCAGTATGTGATCTGAATGCAACATGATTTGCAAACTGAAAAGCCAGTACCTAAAGAGCTCTCCTCCAAATCTTGTCCCTTGGATAAATACTCAGAATGGTAAAGAGCATTGCTGTTTCAAACATTCAGTCATATCTTCCCGCATCTTGAAGCACATTCCAATAAAACGGATTGAAGTCATAAGCGAATCAATGGTGATTATGATCCTCTTTTGAGAGACAGACACAGCGAGTCACAGATTAGCAAGTCATCAGGGAGTAAATACTTCTAATTCCCTCAGAGGAGCTGAAAGATTTCTTCATCCTTATTGAGAGCTGGACTGTTCAACATGAAGAGCTTTGTCGAAAAGTGCTTGCATCAGAATACAACTAACTCAACAAAATGACAAAAGTGGTGTCTAGTAAAGACGTGATGATATGCTTTGTTGTGTTAGTCATTTCAGATCAATGTAGGGTAATGTATCACCATGTATCGATGAGAAGGTTTCTTCAGCCGTCATCTGTACTTTTTGAAGGTGTCGGACGAAACGTGGACCACTCCTGTACGACTGAGAGCTTACACAGACGTATCACCATGTACAACAAAAGATAGTGACCGAGCAGAGTAAAGCAAAAATCTGAATTGATCCCAAAAAGGGTCTGTTAGACCATACTCAGAGAGAGAGAGAGAGAGAGAGAGAGAGAGAGAGAGAGAGAGAGAGAGAGAGAGAGAGAGAGAGAGAGAGAGAGAGAGAGAGAGAGAGAGAGAGAGAGAGAGAGAGAGAGAGAGAGAGAGAGAGAGTGAGAGAGAGAGAGAGAAAGAGAGAAAAGAGAAAGGGAGAGTGATAGGGAGAGGGAGAGAGAGCACCATTTGCTCATTAACTGCATTTCATATTTTCTGTTTTGTTTTGTTTTTTTTTTTGTATATCTGTGTTTGTATTCCTTATTCTTCTCATCACTCCTCTGCAGCATTTGGCAGGTTACAGAGCGTTTGCCCCGGTCAGGCACAGTAAAAAAACAGTGTATGTCATTGGCTGACAAAAGACACACTCACTGATTAAACCTTAAAAGAACATTGACATTCAACCAGGTGGCGCAAAAGTAATTATTAATCAACTAAGTTTTTTTTTTTGTTTGCTATGTTTTGTTTTGTTTTCTTGAGCGCTGGGGCAGCCAAGTGGTTAGTGTGTCGACTTCACAGTGCAGCGTCCTGCTCCGTTCTCCCTGTGTGGAGTTTGCATGTTATCCCCGGGCCAGTGTGGGTTTTCTTTGAGTACTCCGTTTCCTCCCACATCCAAAAACATGCACAGCAGACTGATTGGACACTATAAATTGTGCCAAGGTATGAGTGTGAGTGAGGATGGTTGTTTGTCTCTGTGTGCGCTACCGAGTGGCCGAATAACGATGGGATGGGCTCCATTTCTGATTGGCCTATCTACTTGTTTTCAAGCCAATCTATAGTTTTCAAGTGAAAGTGTAAAATACATTTCTTCTGTACAAGCATTAGTGTGTCATTGAATACCCCTGAGAGTTCTGAGTGCCACCCTCACTCTCCTCTCTGTACTCAGCAGCTGGCCGGGGTACAACAATAGAACTGGATGAACATGGATGTATCTTGCATCAGTCACATACTCCATAACAGTTCCGTATGCACTGACACACACACACACACACACACACACACACACACACACACACACACACACACACACACACACACACACACACACACACACACACACACACTCACAATCAAAAGGGCTCTTCCTGCCATTCTCCAAGACACTCACACAACGCCATAATAAGCAGATGAGATGAAGTAATGAGACAGCGCAACATGTATTTTACAGGGAAAAATCTGGTGTTTAATCACTTGCACCCACCATGCGTATAATTAAGAGAACATGTGGAGCATTGAAAACTTGAAAGGGGAAAAGTTTGGATGTTGAAACATCCACAATCCATCCAGTTGCAAGACACCTTCTATTATCAAATGGGACAGCCCCCTACCATTGAACATGTACCATCTATTTCCAAGCAACAGATTATCGCAGCCCTAATGTTTGACAGATGGTGAAAATTTGACTGTAATACTTGTGCTACAAAATGTTGCAGGCAAACATTTCCATTCATTCTTTTCTAACAGCTCACTCATGAAATAGCAAACAGGGTGAATGGCAAATCCTGACAAGATTCTATGTCCTCCATCATTTCATGAAAATTCATATGGCGGAAGCAAATTTGGGAAAGTTGCTTTTTGCACAGAGGAAATTAATCAGGATGTTAATTTTCAATAAATAGACTATGTGATACAACGTGATAGAATATGTTTCAATGTCTCCCACACTATGACATTTTCCTATTCCCTGTCAGAACAGTGTTGCCCAGTTTTGTCGATTTGATGATGCTGACATCTAGTGGTTTAGATTTGTACCAGTACTGTACTTGGATTGAGTAGTTTATGTGGACTGTTTTGTGTTCAATGCATATTCTTCGTTGGCTACTGAAATTCGTTAGCTGCAAAATAATGCATTTAACACATTGATGTAATTGAGTAATAACGTCAAAGCTTTTTGGAACTATCATCCACAATTGTTCATCCATGATTGCTGGATATGAAAGACATTAGCCCCGTTTTGTTTTGCAATCATCAGGAACATATTGGGGGGGGGGGGGTCAAAATATGCTCCGAAAGCTTATATAGTTCAACAAATGCACGAAAATTTTACGTATATGTATATAATATATACAGTAAAGTCTCGTTATATCGACAGTACTGCTTATTACGATACTATTTCTATGAACGCAAGGAGAACATTTACATGCCGCAGGATCGGATATATTGATAGTCCGGTTATATCGATATTTTTTCTGACTCCCGAGAATATCGATATAACGAGACTTTACTGTGTATATATATATTCCAAATGTTTTGAGGATCGTGCTGTGCATTATTTTACAGTCTGTTTTTATAATGTTTGTTGTGTAATTTCAATGTACGTATTTGCATTTTAAATACAATACATATGCACATTAGGATGTTTCAAACATTTACTCATCTACAGTTTGGATTTATGTTCAATGGCTTTAGTATGAATTCATTGTTACAAATATTAAGTGCATTTGTATTTTAAAATATTGAAATATAGAGTGCATACTCAATTGACATTGGCTTAAACATTTTTCAATCTATTTTTCGGATGAAAACCTTCACTTTTGCTGAACACTTGGGCCTGCAGCACAGTATTTTCATGCTGGTCGTGATAGAGGTCCTTGGACGGCTGTTTTTTAGTGTACAAATTTCGAGAACCACCGCTAATAAACGATCACGTTGAATTGCTAGGATTGTATTTAATCGACACGGATGGATATTTTTCAACACATGTAAGAGATATCAAAGTGACCTGTTTTTTTCTGTATGCGGTCTTGCGAAGAAAAAGTTGACTCCCCGCCGCCAAAAAATCACTACATGTCCCACAAAGCCCTGCAAAATGCCCCTTCTTCTCTATGACGCGTGACTGTCGTGAGTCATCCAATGGTTTGCGATGAGTATGATGATTGACGCATCGGTCATATGTTACCATTGGTTTCCATGCAGTTTCCAGGAAGTAAACGCCACCACTTGGAACCACCTCTTACATGTGAGCACAGTCGGCGACACCACGCGAGGCGTGTGGAGTAGAGAAACCGGCGGAAAGGCAACGTCACCCTTCGGATCACGACGTAGGGTAGAACACAGCAAGCGGAGCGGCGTTGTCCGAGGCAGGTATGATATTGATTGTGATTTCAGCTGGTTTAATGGCAACATTGCAGTTGCTGTTGGGCTGAACGGTAGGTCGAATTAGATAAGAAACGGGTGGACTTTAGGGCCTGGCTGATCGTAGGCCTGTTAGCTCTCCGCGTACTTCACCGACAGAGCGATCCCGAATAGAAGCTCTCGTTTTCGGTCAATCGTCGCTTCAACGCTGGTCGGTTTCCTTACAGGACACCGCACCATTCATTTGGCGACGTACACGACTGCTAATGGGAGGCAAACCTTTTGGGTTGAGATGGTTATTCCAGCGCATTCACCCTCCTTTCTTTCAATTTTAGGTGCTGATCAGCTACAGCAGAAAGATGGCGGACGACCCCAGCGCGGCGGACAGGAACGTGGAGATCTGGAAAATCAAGAAGCTGATCAAAAGTTTGGAAGCTGCTCGGGGGTAAGGACGCGACGTCGTGTCTAGTTTCCATGTGTTGGGTGATGGCACTGACTTAGCGCGGCGTTATCCGGCTGATGTTCTTGTTTAAAGATGCCCCGTTGTACCAGCTGGACATCAGTAACGAAAGGCCGACTTTGGGAGTGGTTAGCTTAGCATCACTAGCTTTCTGCTGCTATGGCTGTGAGCGGGCTCGTGTATGCGTGCGGTCGTCGCATTTCGTCGGTCTGTCAAATAAAACAACAACAAAAATAATGATTGCAACTACGTGACCATGTCGACGTTTTGGGTTGCCATTTTTCAAAGACTAGCGGAAAGGAAAATTTATTAAACCCAGAAGACATACTTGAAAGAGTGGCACTGAAGACATCCGTTATAAACGTCATCTGTGGAGGAAGGCCGCAAGTGTGTCTTGCGCAAGATGGATAATTGGTTAAAATAGAAACGTCGGTCAATTTAAAGTCGATCTGTCACTCACTAGAAAAACCTTCCTTAAGAGGTGAATCTGTCATAAAACCCAAACGAGACTTGCCTCGTCTTATAGCAATAGTGTCCATGTAATTGTTTTTACATCGTATAAAACTAACCAAACTGCTCCCAAAGATATTGTAATAGTTAATCAGAATCAGAATCATCTTTATCGCCAAGTATGTAGGACACACAAGGAATTTGTTTCCGGTAGAACACGCTGCACTAGTATCGTTGTCGAAAAAACTGCTAAGTGGCACTATACAGTTCCATATTCCGTTAAACTTTTTTTGCCACGAAATGTGTGTAATAGGTCAACTCTCCACCTTAACCAGTGGTCGTAACCGCAGTAGTGACCCTACTTGTTCCCTTCCCACATTGAGTGCTGTTAGCCTACTTTTGGCCCTCTTGTGTGGCCACTAAATGGAGAGATTATAATATGGAAGAAGTGGGACGTGTGCACTGTCCTATGCACCTATAAGGTCTACAGGTCACTGCTTACACGTGCACTGAGTGGGTAGGTGGCAAGAAATGGACCCCAAGTTCATATTATGTCCTTGAAACCAGCCATCTACCTGTAATGAGAAGGCTGCCTCATGCTTGCTTGCCTCGATAATGGCTATAGGAGCTTGCGTTGAAGCATAGCAACGCCAGATAGTTTTGGTAGGCCATCTTTGATGTTTTGTATTGTATAGATGTATTACATTTGAGATTGTTTGTCAGGTAAACTTATATTGCATTTAGAAAAACACGTGTCATTCTGGGATTTGTATGGAGTTTTCCATTGAACCTTAACTGGGAGTGGCAATAGACAGTTTAAAGCAACAACTTGCTCTCCTTTTTGAATGTTTGTTTGCCATCTGCCAAACTACTACTTTTAAGTTGGCTATCGCGACACTTGTACCTCAAATTCCCACAAAAGACAACATAAAATTATCAAACACCTGCTTGTTTGCGGAAATCCCCACCCCGGTCAGTTATAATTGAAGTTAATGACTATATAATAAGAATAATGTCCTCTTTTTTAGTAACGGCACCAGTATGATCTCTCTGATCATCCCACCCAAGGACCAGATTTCCAGAGTGGCCAAAATGCTGGCAGATGAATTTGGCACTGCTTCCAATATCAAGAGTCGTGTCAACAGACTCTCCGTACTTGGGGCCATCACTTCTGTGCAGCAAAGACTAAAGCTCTATAACAAAGGTAGGTTGAACACATCAGATAGAAATGTAATAGCCTGTAATTTTTACTTTCACTGTAATTTATTTCACTGGTTATAAAGGTTTACGGGGGGAATTCAACATTCATATTTCAGTGATTTGGTATCTTTGTGCAAAGCCCCAAACGTTTTGTGGGGGAATGATAAGATGCCTAAGTCAATCATCATGGTGATATCTGAGTATTTATACAGTAAAGTCTCGTTATATCGATATCGGATATATCGATAGTCCCGGTTATATCGATACTATTTCTATGCACGCACGGAGAAAATTACATGCAAACAGGGTCGGATATATCGATAGTCCCGGTTATATCGATATTTTTTCGGACTCCCTTGAATATCGATATAACGAGACTTTACTGTATATACTATTTGGCATTTCAAAAGGTCTAATCTCTTCACATATTATTCTTGGAAATCAGTAACCAGCTTCCCTTTGGTTATGTTTACGTTCTCACAGGGTGATACACGTGGGGCAAATGGGATTGAGAAGGTCTCAACATGCTGAAATATATGTGTGTGTGTGTGCGCGCGTGTGTGTGTGTATGTATATATATATGTGTAAATATGTATGTATGTGTGTGTATATATATATATGTATGTATATATATATATATATATATATATATATATATATGTATGTAAATATGTATGTATGTGTATATATATATATATATACACACACACACACATACAAACACAGAGAAACAACTAACCATTTCAACAACTCGGGACAATCAGCCTGATGTGCATGGTTTTGGGTCTAAATGTGGGAGGAAACCGGAGGACCCGGAGAAACCCACAGTCCTGGGGAGAACATGCGAACTCCAATCAGGGAGGCTGGAGCCGGGATGGAACTCACAACCTTTGCACTTACAGGACAACAGACGTCACTTTTTTGTTTCTTAACTGACATCAGAAAAACGTTTTATAGCATCTAAAATACCCAAAACATGCAGTATGATATTTTTATTTAAATGCAAAACACCAATAAAAATGACTTTAAGTGTCCAAAATCTGCAAAAAATTGAGCTGCGAATTGGGCATTTTCAGAAAGTCCCACCCCCAGTTCCAAGATGTCTTGCATGGCTGAACAATCAAAACAATGGCTTCAGATTCTGAGAATATGCTTTCTTGTTACACATCCAGTTATGAATATGATTCAAATAGTTCTGAAGAGGAAAGCATACAAGTTTGCAATCGATTAAATAATTATTTCTGTGTCATTTTGAGGCAAACGGGTGGGGGGGAATGTCGCACCCAAAAATGGCGACCAGCTCCCATGAGGAATGAATCAGCCCGTTTCCACAGGCTGATAAATTCCTTCCATGGAGCTTGAATGCCCTCTTCTGGCGGCTTTTGGGTGCAACATCAAGGTTTTCAGGCAAACAGTACAGCAAAATACATTGACGTGATGAAGGACTGCTACAATGTGTCTTTTTGTCGGTCAGTGGAGGGGTCCTTTCATGACATAACGTGAGGACTCGTCACCAACTCAAAAACAAGACTTCCTGAATAGTCTTAAAACGTAAAATATAGCTATATGCGGTGGAATCTTTGTAAAATACGCTCAGAAGTCATTTAAAGCCATTTTACAAATTATGGACACAACTTGTCCGGAGACGTCGGTTGTCCTTTAAGAGTTGGGGTGCTAACCACTCGACCACCTTGTTGCCTATTTCTCCACATTTATGCTGTTTAATATTTAGATGAAAACAACTAATTGTTCGTGTTATTTTCCTCTTCTCTCCTCAGTACCACCCAATGGCTTAGTTGTGTACTGCGGCACCATTGTTACAGATGAAGGGAAGGAGAAAAAAGTAAATATCGACTTTGAGCCTTTTAAGCCAATCAACACCTCCCTGTACCTCTGTGACAATAAATTCCATACCGAGGTAGGTGCTTTCTCCTTTTGTGTCGATTGGACTTAAACTGTACCGTTTTGAATTTGTACGGATTTCATTTTGTCTCATGCGCTCCATTTTTTTCTTTCTTAATGTAGGCATTGACAGCCTTGCTTTCTGATGACAGTAAGTTTGGCTTCATTGTAATTGACGGTAGTGGGGCGTTGTTTGGCACACTTCAGGGGAACACCAGGGAAGTGCTGCACAAGTTCACTGTGGACCTACCTAAGAAGCACGGTACTACATTACACTGTTCTCGCGACTCATTTCATTTAATATTTGTTACAACCCACCCAGGGCTTTTTTTCTATTCCTGTTAGTTTTTCTCAATGGAGCTCTTCATCTTTGCTATAGGGAGAGGAGGACAGTCAGCTTTGCGGTTTGCCCGTCTAAGAATGGAGAAGAGGCACAACTATGTGAGGAAAGTGGCTGAAACGGCTGTCCAGCTGTTTGTGTCCAACGACAAAGTCAATGTGGCAGGAATGGTTTTGGCTGGTTCTGCCGACTTCAAAACTGAGCTCAGCCAGTCTGACATGTTTGACCCAGTAAGTATGGGTTCTAATTATCTGAAGTATGTTGAGTTTTACTTGTCCCAATCCCAAGTCAAAATAGCCAGTGTAATGTGTTATTGTTCATGCTGGGTCATTGTGTTCTCAGATATCTGGAGAGGGTGGGCTTATTACCTTAATTGCTTATTTTAAATTCTATATGTTTACAGTCAAACCCCAGTTTTCAACCATAATCCATTCCAGAATCCTGTTGGAACATAGATTTGTTGAAATCCTAAACAAGATTTCCCATTATAATCAATCTAAAAGCAAATCTGTAAAGAGTCTAGAAAACAACTTTTTTTAAAAGCATTTTTAACTACTTTACACCATAACCTGTATACACAAATAATAATAGAGCAGATCATTTGTAAAATACTGTTTTAGCCAATTGCAGGGCATACCAACTTTGCAAACCATCCCTGTATCTTTGATCAGACTGTCTCCTGCCATCTGTCATTGATGAACATTAATATTTCTCCGCTTCTAATATTTTTTTTCCTTGGTTTGCTCAACACACTGGATTTTTTTAGCCATATCACTGAATTTCTATTTTCTGTCTTTTTTTGTATGCTCAAAGATACAATGCAATAAATAAAATACAATTATAAATAGAAAAAGAAAGCTACACAGAAAATATGATTTTTTTTTTTTTTTAATTGCTGGGTTTTGAGATGGGACATGAAGGTGGGAAGAGAATCGATGTTACAAATGTTGGGAGGGAAGTGAGTTCAAGTATCCAGTTGTTGCCAAGTAAGCCCTGGATTTTTTTTATTCTATTTGTTACAACATATCTCTGTGAGCAATACTTTTCGACGATGCTGGACATACAATCGAAGAAAAGGAACAGACTTTGCTCTGACAATGACATGAGAGGTGCACTTGCCAAGGTGAAGCTACACATATCTGAACTGGTCTCTCAAAGGCAACAGCAGAAGTCACACTGATTTGCACATATGTAATTTGTTGTGAGTTTATGCACTGTATTGGTCTTAAAAGAAGGTGATGTTCATGCATGGCTCATTTTGTGTAGCAATAAAACATCTTGAATTTGGAAAAAAAAATCACATTTTATTTTTCACTCAAGAGGGGTTCAGTGAATGTACATATGAAACTGGTGGGGTTCGGTACCTCCAACACGGTTAATAACCACTGCCATAGAGTGACTTTTCTTTTATCCCACCATCGTGGGGCAAAGTAACGGTTTAGAATGTCATGTCAGGTTATATCCCAGGACTCATGTACTATATTTCGCTGCTAGTGGCATAACTCTTGTCACATCAAACTGCTTATTCTGAATGAATTGCTGCACTCTTGGCTATGTACATGTTTTTGTTATTTGATTGCTGTTATTGCTCTGTTTTTAACCAGTGGACTTTTGTGTTTTCAAATAAGAGGTTACAGGCCAAAGTTCTCAAGTTAGTGGATATTTCCTATGGTGGAGAAAATGGCTTCAACCAGGCCATTGAGCTCTCAGCAGAGGTTCTCTCCAATGTCAAGTTCATTCAAGAAAAGAAATTAATAGGTAGTTTTTTATTAACATCGTGTCACAAATTTCTAAACTCTCAACAGGAGAAATAAGTAGCTTTGAAATTTGTCTAACACTCTTCTTTGTTGTTGCCCAGGGCGATACTTCGATGAGATCAGTCAAGATACCGGAAAGTACTGCTTTGGTGTGGAGGACACATTGAAAGCCTTGGAGATGGGAGCGGTGGAGATCCTCATTGTCTATGAGAACTTAGACACTATGCGTTACATTTTACGTGTGCATGGAGCCGAGAGCAACGGATCTGAGAATGGTATATGCCTGAAAAGTCACCTGATTGTGAACCGTGCAACCCTCATGCTCAATGTGGATTCTGTGATTCCCAGATGAGAAGACTTTATACTTAACGCCAGAGCAGGAGAAAGACAAATCTCATTTCACAGACAAAGAGGTGAGGACTTCACATGCTGACATGATCGCCGTTTGGGTAAATTGTTCACTCCTTCTGAATTTATGTTGACAGACAGGGCAAGAGCACGAACTGATAGAGAGCATGCCGCTGTTAGAGTGGTTTGCCAACAATTACAAGAAATTTGGAGCCACGCTGGAAATAGTCACAGACAAGAGCCAAGAAGGATCTCAGTTTGTCAAGGGCTTTGGAGGCATTGGGGGTAAGCACTTGTGAATTACAACAGAACATTCAAATATAACAGCAGTGTCTGAAAGTCGTGACAAAAAGTTAGCGGACACCCGGGCAGACAACTCTGAAAAGTTGCCTGCCCGACCATAAAGTTGCCTGCCCCATTTTTCACTTGCTTGAAACACAATAAGACTAATCGTAAAAAAAAAAAAAAAACATTGTTGCGAAGTATAAAGGATTTTTTTTTTTTTTTTATTTAGGACGTACCTACCACAAATGCTCCCTTGCTTAATTTATGGTAAATATCCCTTGAAGATTTTGCTCCAGTTGTTGTTTGTCGTCATGGTGCACAATGCAATGTTTGCGTTGTCTGGTCAAAGCCACTTGGACTCCTCTTTCTAGGCGGCTTTCAAAACTTTCAAGTACACTTCATGAGTATGCAAATTGCCAAACGTATGTTCGTTTGGCAATTTGCATACTTGGCACGGCAGCCAATCAGAAGCCTGTTTCATGCTTCGGACTATACCGTGACTGCAAATTGTACTTGAAAGTTTTGAAAGCCACTTAGAAAGAGGAGTCCACGTGGCTTGTAGTGGTTTGCTTGTAGCTTTTGCTTTATTGAATAAAACTAACGTTTGATTAGAAAAAAAATCTGTAGTTTTTTTTTTTTTGTTTTTTTTCCCTGAAGTTGTCGGCCACCCGGGCCGAGACGTTTTGAAAATTGTATGCCCTGGACCTCCGGGCAGACGTTATTTCAAACACTGACCACAGTCTTATTTAGTGTCCTTCTTTTCCTTTCGGCTTTTCTCCTCAGGGGTCGCCACAGCGAATCAATGTCCTCGCATCTATCCCGGTTTTGTGCATCCTCTTCCCTCACACCAGATACATTCGTGTATCCTCTTTGACCACATCTATAAACATCCTTTTCGGTCTTCCTCTCGGTCTCCTGCCTGGCAGTTCAAGGCTCAGCATCCTTCTGCCGATATAGTCAATCTCTCTCTCCTTTGGACATGTCCAAACCATCTCAGTCTGGCCCCTCTGACTTTTTCTCCAAAGCCTCTAGTATGAGTTGTCCCTCTAATGTACTCATTCCTGATCCTATCCAACCTGGTCACTCCCAAAGAAAACCTCAACATCTTCAGCTCTGCTACCTCCAGCTCTGCTTCCTGTATTTTCTTCAGTGGCACTGTTTCCAGTCCAAACATCATGGCTGGTCTCACCACTGTTTTATACACTTTTCCTTTCATCCTAGCTGAAACCCTTCTATCACACATCACACTTGACATTTTTCTCCAGCCGCTCCAGCCTGCCTGGACACGCTTCTTCACCTCTTTTCCACACTCTCCATTGCTCTGGACAGTTGACCCCAAGTACTTAAAATCCTCCACCTTCTTCATCTCTTCTACCTGTAGCATCACTCCTGCACTTGGATCAGAGGTTTGATTCGCATATTTGTTTTGGCATTTTTTTTTACGTCGGATGCCCTTCCTGACACAACCCTCTGTATTTATCCGGGCTTGGGACCGGCACAAGAAGACACTTGCTTGTGCCCCCTTGTGGCTACATTAGTCTTATTTAGCGTCCTTCAACCTGAAGAAACATAGGATTTTGGTTATGCTGGATGGGAATTATTTTAATTAACACAAGTACAAAATATATAATGATAATAAAACCAATTAAAGAGCACAGTGATAAAGTGCACAGATAGCTTTTGTATTGGCTAATGTATGCCATCTTTGTCTTCCACTCAGGTATCTTGCGGTACAGGGTGGACTTCCAAGGAATGGAGTATCAAGGAGAGGACGATGAGTTCTTTGATTTGGATGACTACTAGGTAGTCGGGGACTGATAATATTGGGAGAGAGAGAAAGAAAACAAAAGAATGAAGGATTAAGGAAAGACAAATACCACCTCTATTGCAGCAAGTGAGGGGCTCAACTGTGTTGACCACGTAATGACAGCCAACTTCCGATTTACTTGTTGAATATACAGTGTTGCACATACATTTCATCTGTACACACATTGAAGTACATCACACAGGCTGAAGAGGAGTGAATTTTTCTTTCATTGAGAGAGAGAGAAAGAAAGAAAGCCTTTCCTGACTAAATCCCTGCCTTAGAGTTTGGTTCCTTCCCCTTGTCGGATTGGACTTCACTCATTTTTTGTTCGCTATCGCCCTCCACTTTCCCCTCTGTATTGAATGAACACAACAGCAAGTGTCGCTCTCAACCCAGTTGGAAGATGAACAATTGACCACACAAAAAAAAATTTCTCGTGTCCACCCCTCTATGTTTAATCCGTTTTCTTTTCATTTTTTTACCGGCGACTGCTGCTGTTGTATTTTATGAGCGTTTTTTTAAAAACATGGGTTCATGTAGAGAAAGGGGGACAACATATTAAAATTTGAACTGCTGAAAACCAGTGCTACCTCCTCATCTCCTGTGCTCGATAACACTTCTGCTGTCAGCCTGCCCATCTTGGGGAAACCTGAAGATTTCTGTTTCTCGGTTGTCAGATGTGATGTATGCATGATTGCACAGTAATTCCACTTGTTTTAGTCAACATTACCTAACTTCTTCTAACTTCGGCATACTTTTTTGTTTGAAAATATCCAGCAACAGAAATCAAAGTTTTGGAAATATTCCTTGTTTGATGTGCTTTCCTGCAAGATTAAATAACTCCTATTTTTGATTTTTCAATCACATTTTATTCTACTATTAAGTTTTTTTTTTCAAATGGATTATGCAGTAGTGTATCAATTTCTAAAGTGTTATCAGGGATTCTAAATAATTGGAAGCAACTCCTAACATGATAATCCAATGTGTGTAAAACATGTAAAGGTAGATAAAACATCAAATCAGTTAAATACTAATAAAATGTGCACTTCCTTTGTACATATGTATCATACATACGCCTGTCTCGTGGAACTATTGCCAATTTTGCTGACCAACCGTTAAACGTTTGTAAAGGCCACTGAAATCAAGCACTGTCAATATCTTTTTGTACCCGACACCAAATTAGCCATCAACCTCGCAATAAGCAATGCGGGCGAATGATGTTGCTATTTCTGGTTTAACTTCAGTATAGCAACATCATTTTTTAGCAAATGCCTTTTTGTTTGTGGGAGTAACCGGAGAAAGCCTTAGTTGCTCGCTAAGCCAATAATCAACCAGTAATTTCATGGCACCACGCCCCGTTAGGAAGAAGTGGTTCAAACACCTTGTTGGTTCGACGCATGGGCGTTCCGGTCCCCCACCCTGCCTTTTCACGCTGTCCTACCCAATGCCTGAGCAAAGCGAATGACGTCTCTGCATTTGCGGGCCGCCGACGCAGGGCTGGGTTTCCATTTTCCGAGCGCGTTTCGGGGGGGATCGTCAACATGGAGCCGGAGATGGACGACAAAACGTTGGATCTGATGGTAAGATGTGTTCGAGCGGTGACCCATAGGGCCCTATCGGGTGAACGTTGCTTGTGATTTGAAGGGAGGAACAATCCGAAGCGGTTTGCTTTGAGAGGCGGAGGAGAAAAGTGGGGACCGGGAATCTACGGGAGGGCCCGAAATAAGCGATACGTTTTTAGCATTATTGCTGATAGCTTGTGTTATTGTTTATGTATATTGCATTTGTTGGAGTTGGGTGGTTTTAACAAACATCGATTCGGCTACCGGTAGCGATTAGCTTTGTATCCGACGGATTCACGCTGCTGTCGGCCCAAGACAGCTGAGGTTTCTCGGGGTAGCGATCACTGCGGTGACGCTGCGCCACTTCAACTGGGCCCAATTTGGGCATTAGCTAGCCAGCTAACACTGGCGAGGGGTGAGCCACTAAATGTACGCTTATGTTGACATATTTGTTGCGTTGAAACCGTCACCTTAAAATGTTTGGATATGTCCGACAGTTTTCTAGGCTTGTGGGCATATTGTTAAAATGATCCTAAAGTGAAGTATGGCTGTTTATATTTTTGAAATGCGTAGAAGGAAGTGTAGTGCTTTTTCATTCATCTAGCATTACGGTTAGCGAGGCAGCAAGTTGCCATGTAGCAAGCTGGCTAGATCTACATACTTGATATTCCTTTTCACATCAAAATAATTATTTAGATGAGACAGGAGTAAGTGTTTGACTGACTAAACATAGCTAATACCCGGTCATTCTAAATGTAGTTTTTTCCAATGCGGTGTATTTACTATTTGTTCTGCTCGTGCCTGACTGTTTATGTCGGACGATTAGCTATTTTCAAAAACTAGGCGGCTAGAGAAGCGTCACTTAGACAAAAACTGTTACTACATATTTATTTATTCAGATGATAAGATTCTGAAAATATTATCCCTCTTTTTGATAAGTACAACGTCGATGATGTATCGAGGTTCCTTTTGTTTGTTTGAATAGCTACGTGGAATATGGAATGAAACAAAAAAATCTGAAGATACAAAAAGGAGAGGAGTAGCAGTACCTTACATTGCAGGAGTTTCTGAAAAACTACAGGGTCCTTTGGAAACACAAAATTCCTACTTATTTCAAACTGATAAACACTTTGAGGCAAAAATTAGTGCATCCAAAAGATAGGCTGCCAAATGAAAAACAAAGTAATGTAGTTTACTTAGTACATTGTAAGAATGAAAATTGTAAAGATCAATACATTGTGCAGACTAAACAAATTCTAAAAAAAGACTATCAACATTGCAGGGATAATACTAGTGGGCCTCCGACACCTTCAAAGAAGTACAGATGACGGCTGAAGAAACCTTTTTCATCCAATAGCTATGTGGAGTTTACACTGAGTTTAAACATCAAATAAATAGTTCATCTGTTGATGGAGTTTCCACCTCAACATCATAACCAAAAGTAACATTCACTTTGAAGGCACATGTAATATTCAGCATCTCAACAATACATTTTGCCATTGCACAAATAACTTTACTGATAAAATGGTTTACAAAAAAGAGCAGATTATCCTCAACATTGATTGGTGGGTCACTAAGTGATATAAACTGTCAAATGACTATTGATAAAATAAAATGCTGCTGTCCACAATTCCAGTCCAACTAGTCCCAGTTAAACAAAAGTGAGGTTGAGTTAATATGCTCTTTTCCCAAAAGTGTGGTGAAAATACAGTCTGAGATAAGCCAGTGCTGTATAAATGTGATGCAGAATTAATGTTATTGATTGAAAAGTTTGTTGTGTGTGTGTGTGTGTGTGTATATATATATATATATATATATATATATATATATATATATATATATATATATATATATATATATATATATATATATATATATATATATATACAGTAAAGTCTCATTATATCGGTTATATTGATAACGGGACTTTACTGTATATATATATACACACAGTAAAGTCTCATTATATCGGTTATATTGATAACGAGACTTTACTGTATATATATATACATACACACACACACACACACACACACACACACACACACACACACACACACACACACACACACACACACACACACACACACACATATTCTATTTTGGGGGGGCATCCTTACATTTTTGGCAGGCTTTGTTCAATTAAACTTTCCCATTGCGTAGTTAATGCTAAAGTGCTTTGCGTTATGATTCATTTTGTACATTTTGTGATTCAATAATCACTTATGGCAAAACAATTGTTGGGAATAATTTTAATTGATCAGCAAATCACGGCACCCTTCTGGCTCCTCTGCACACCCACTCCTGGTTCACATCTAATCACATCTAATATTGCTTCTGTAGTATATGTCTGTAATTTGTGAGAATGAGTGTGCTGTGCTCACTGCAATGTGTGTGTAGCTCTAATACTGGTTTCCCCTCTCACTATTTCCCCTAAATCCCTCCCTACTCTTTTCCTCACCTTTGATGGACACACACTCACACCCCCCTGATTCCCAATTAAACACAAATTATTTGTGCATTCATTTTCATTGCATTCTGACACATCTGCACCACATGAACTCCTGACCAACTGCATTCATATGTCAATTAATTGATCCATTCATCCGTTCATTCACCTCGTTGGTTTCCTCCTGTTTTTCCTCAACATTACTTCCTCCTTTCTCTTTTCCTTTACTTCACATCTGTTTCTCTTGCTCTTCTTCCCTATCCCCTGTCCACTTGGGTCTCCTCCTCCCTCCCTCTCTCTCTCACACAGTGCTCTGTGCCTCGCTCTCTCTGGCTGGGCTGCTCCTCGGTGGCTGAGAGTTTATGTGCACTCAGGTGCCTGCAGAGCATCCCCTCCACACGGGCTCACAACCAGGTTCTGCGTCTCTCCTCTTAATTCTGCTGTTCCTCCTCTACGTCAAACCTACACTCCCCCTACCATCATGTTTTTTACTTTTCTTTCAACGTGACTTCAAAGCATCCACGAAAACCCTCATCTCACTTGCCAACCTCCCTTACCCAATGTTGTGCTTTCCTCCAAATTTGAAGCACACTGCTCTCAGGTCCATGCCCGGTGTGTTTCTAGCCTTCCCTGCCGACAACCTAAGTTATAGTATCATAAACTATAATTAACATTTAGAATTGTACAGACATAACTGGTCATGGACATTGTACTCTGTATTGAAGCCATTTAGCACCAGCCCTTACTCAATTGGCCGCTTCCTTATTGCACATTCAAGTGAAAAGAAATATCCACCTTCGTTCTTCTCCCTGGAGGTGTGAGGGCAGAGGTAGGGATGGTCTTCATTAAAGCCCTTAGAGCAGGGCTCTCAAACTCAATTTACCCGGGGGCCGCTGGAGGCAGAGTCTGGGTGAGGCTGGGCTGCATCAGGATTTCCACAAGAAAAGCACAGATAAAACATTCCAATGTTCTCAGAATCTTTATTTTTAATACAAAAAAAAACGAATTAAATGAATAAATGGAAAAAACAATAAAAAATAAATTAACCAATAATAAATAAATAAAATAATTATAATCCCCTGCTAAATGCTAAATGGCTCATAAGGCAGATACAGACGACTGAAAAAAAAAACACAGGAAAACTAATTACTTCAATAAAGTTTCAAATGTCTGTATTCACAGTTCTTTAATCTTCAACTTTCTTAACATAAATAAAATATTGAACATGAACTGTCCTAAACATGTCTTCTCTTGCCTACTTCTTGCTGCTAGAGATGCACTTACTGTTGAGTTTCAGTTTCACTCGCGACGTGCCAATAATAAGTAAGAACAAACGCGATCGGCCGGGATGGACATTGCTACTGACACGGCACAGGCCGGATAATAAATCACAGCGCCTTCTTCATTTCTGAGCTGAGAGCAGTGGAGGACTATAGGAGCTGAGTGGAGTCGGCGGCTTCACGGCTTCTACTCCGCCCAGCTGACCGGATGAATGAATGAATGAGTGAACGAAGCACTGGACAGCCTGACCGATGTGCCACCCTTCAGAGCCTTTTAACCCACCGTGGTTTGTTCAGCTCCACACACAAGTTTCATTCATATCAATCATGCGGGCCGCACTAACATTAATCTTTCATATCACGGCGGGCCGCAAAATATTCTTTCGTGGGCAGCAGATGGCCCGCGAGCCGCGAGTTTGAGACCACTGCCTTAGAAAGTATCTGCTTACTTGCCTGGCTGCCTGGTCAAACTTTGTCTTCTCCCTCCCTCTCTTCTGCTCTGCATGGTCATCAACACCAGCAAGCCCATCTTGCTTCTTAAGACCCTTCAGTTTCGGTCTTGGGACCAGATGTTTTTCTTTTCTCTGTGCCTGTGTGGTGACCAATAATTAGCCTACCCCACCCCCACACATAAGTAGGGAATGCCATAATTATAATTTGGTAAGGATTAGGTGCAATTGGTTGTTAATCAGTCACATTTTTTAAGCAGTTGAGGCAACATGGAGTGCACTTCTTTGATGAGGCCCAAAAACAAAATTTGGATTCGGCATAATCTAGGTTGCATTCAAGATGATATTTTAAAACAACAATAAACATGAGGGTTTAAATCGGTGGTGTCCAAATTGTGGCCCACCATCCATTTTAGAGGCAATTGGCATGTACTAAAAACAACTTCTGACATGGACCTCATTGCTGTTTAAAAAACAAGGAGTGGGTGTGGATAGTGTCAGGAGTGGGGGGGGGGGGGGGGTTTGAGGAATTGGGCCTGCCACTACTGCAGGCTGTAGTAGTAATACACTTTATAGATATGCAAATAAATGAAAAACAGACAAAGCTAAAGGAGTAACAGAGCAAAGATGATTCACTTTCAGAAAATGGTTTCATTCACTTTCCGTTAGTAATTGATGAACAAATCACATTTATGGTTCTCAAATATGGAGTGAATATAATTGGATTAAGGAGTCAGGTGTGGTCGTGTCCTTGAGTGTTTTGAAAGACGCTTAGAAATAAAATGTGATATTATTATTATTAGTATTATTATTAGTAGTATTATTATTGGCTTTTGGGGCAAAATCATCAAGGTGACAATTGAAAAAATATTAATGACCTAATTGATTTAGCCTTGACACTGCAGTCATCACTTAAGTGTTGACGACATAAAAATTAATGTGCAGATTTTCAGCTTTTACTAGGTACATTGATTTTCCTATTTCTCTGACTCAACTAAGAAGACTTCTCTATCATGCCCATCCCTGTAAACATAATATTTGTTTGGCATATTTTGTGGTTTTCCCTCAAATATTATGTTGAATAAATTAATTCGGTTGTTTTTCAACATCGTTATTTAAAGTTCTCTGCTTTTCCATCAGTAGCCTTTATTTTTATTTCTGCCCATGAAGACAGGCATGTTTGTGAACATTATTCACTCATTTAATTCATTCATTCAATTATAACATTATTTTATGCTACAGGGCCCACAGACCTGATTGTGAAGGTGTCCGTGTAGATCAGGGGTCCCCAAACTTTTTCCTGTGAGGGCCAAATAACTTTTCCCTTCTGTGATGGGGGGCCGGTGTCAGTTTGTAACGGAAAAAGTGTGACGATCATAGGGGAGCTTAAAAACATTGTTTTCCAGAAAGCCACACATAACCAAATAACCCTTTCCAGGTTATTTACAGAAAAAAATCAGGAAACAAATAATAACAATATTAATGCAATAAATAATGACTAAATAACCCTCTCTGAGTTCTTCACAGAAAAAAAATCAGGAAATAAATAACACTATTTATGAAATAAATAATAACTAAATAACTCTCTGGGTTATTCATAGAAAAACAGGAAATAAATAACACTTTATGAAATAAATAATGACTAAACTCTCTCTGTGTTCTTCATAGAAAAAAAAGCCATGGAACATTAACTTTCTGTTGTGCCATGCACAATTTAACAGATAAAAGTTCAGCTCAGTTGTCAGAGCAGAATCTCTCTGACACATATGAGCAGTCTCTTAAAGTTCTTGTGTTCCTTCCTTGTAATCCTTTTGTAGGTTCCAGTAGGCTTGTAGACACCGCTGTTTGCAGCTCTCTCATCAACTTCCCTGTGAAAACCACAAAGGAAGCAGGTTGAGAAAGTGAACGAAGTGATACAGCACCTACACAGCACAATACATTTCACTACCATGGCTGTAAAGATGGATTTTATCCCAGTAGATTTTATTATGATTATATTTGTTTATGCTCAGAATGACTCATTCAAGTCAGAAAATTTCTCCACTGCGAGACTAATAAAGGCAAATCCAATCCAATCCAATCCAATCCAAAAGTGTATGTTCATCAGTGTGAACTGTGGGTCTGCATCTGGCTCGTGAGAAGTTGAATATCAGGTTCCATTCTAGTTACAGCCAGTCTCAAGCACTGATGCAAATGTTCTTCTGTCAATCTTGATCTCATCGGAGACTTCAGCAGTTTCATGCGAGAATAGCTTTTCTCGCAGATATACGTGCTGCCAAAAACTGTGAACATTTTCATTGCGTGTTTTTTGATGTTTGGATATGTGTAGTTTGGGAGGGCGGCATAGAAGTCAATGAGACTGTTGGGCTTCAACGCGTCTTTCAGACCATTACAGTTCTGTAACTCAGGTCCAACTTCTCCATGGTTTGGTACACTTAGTCAAAAATATCCTCTCCCGTTGTAGTCCCTTTGAGACTTTGGAGGGCTGCCAGCTCCTCGCATATCTCAAAGTTTGAGCTAACTCCACGAATAAAAATGAGCAGTTGCGCTGTGTCTTGCACATCCGTGCTCTCATCCAGTGCTAATGAAAAAAGTCAAATTCTTTCGTCTTCTGCTGCAGCTGGGCATATACATTCATCCCGATTTCTTCACCCCGTCTGGTGATTGTACTCGCCGACAGACCCACGGCATTATATGCATCTTTCTTCTCGGGACACAACTCCTCCGCGACAGCATCCATCCATTTCCTAACAAACTCTCTGTCCGTGAAAGGCTTACCCTCCTTGCTATCAGCTTAGCAACCCGAAAGCTGGCCCGTACGGATGCCTTCTTCAGCTGAGATAGTAGTCTACTTTTCGCTTTGAGAGTTTGTCTGCTCGTATTTGGCCTTGCAAGCTATCATACTTGTCTTTGTGACGGGATTCATAGTGTCGGCGAAGATTGTATTCTTTGAATACTGCCACCGCCTCTTGACAGATGAGACAAACAGCCTTTTCTTTTCATTGAACATAAAAATAATCGTTTTTCCACTGCAGGTTAAATACCCTGCGTTCTGAATCAATTTTTCTCTTACCTAACCTTTTCGCCATTATTCCGTGACAGGAAGGTTTACAAGAGAAAACGGGTCTGGGACCAAATGAGCGCAAAACTGAGCGCATTTCAATGTACCACCGGACTCCCCTCCACTTCCTCATACGTCACTTTCTTGTGTCGCGTCGCATTGTGACCGACTCCTTTGCCGTTCTATTGTGAGCAGGCGTCTTTGTATTGTTCAATCACGATTATAAACAACATACATTGATTACATTGATTAAAATAGGAACAGATAATGATCGGAAACCGACCTTTGACTTGTAAAAGGATTTTTTCTTTTTCTGGAGGCCAAATAGGAAAAAAATCTGATAGCATCTCTGGTATATTTCAGGGGGCCGGGCCAAATGTGCTGACGGGCCGGATACGGCCCGCGGGCCTTGCTTGGTGACCCATGGTGTAGATTTATGAACCTGGTAACAAATAATTACTAAAATGTGATTGGTTAAATGCTTGAATAATAAAACACATCTGAAAGCAGCACAACAGGGGAAAAGCAATTTAAAGAAGCTAAAAGACAGTTTGGCATTATTTAATTAGAATTTGTGGACAATTAACATCAGTCTGTGGTTTCAATATTTTTAGGCCCGCAGAGAAAGCCTTGGAGGACATTTGACAATAAAGCTGACTTTGACTTTGACCTGATTGTCCACCACTGGATAGCGTGGCTGTTTTCGTGGCACTTCGCTGTCCTGGCTCAACATGCCGCTTTTAGCAAACTGACGGGTGAGAGGTGAAAATTGCACTAATGAGCACATTTGTTTTATTTTGTTCCCCTTAAAACAGAACACATCAGGGATGGAGTCACAGAATCTAGTGGATGACCTGTCGCCTAAGAAAACCACAGTCATCAAGGTAACTTTCTATGCTTGTCAGTTGCGGTGACCCATGTGTATTGTGTGGTCAGACTCACCTCTACCAGTCACAAGGTTTTCTTCCTCTTTTTACAACTTTTAGTAACTGTCTATTTCAAATAAAAATAATACAATTAATAATAATAATAAAAATAAGACACAATTTGACGCTTGTGGTTAAGTAAAAATAATTAGAAAAAATTGATGTTCAGGAAAATAACAAATTTGACCACACTACCATTGTATTTTTAAATATTGTACAAATGTATTTAGTGTAAAAGTAAACAAGACTTGAATATGTTGGGCTGCAAAAAGCACTTCTGTGAGGTGACATGCATATTTTTTTTTACATGCGAAACACTTGCCTGATAGAAGTATAGCAATAATAAAACATCCCTGATTTTCTTTTCTTTTTTTTTTTGGACAAGACTTAAAGCTGTGACAAGTGCTGCTATTTCAGAGTAAAAGTAGAAATGAGTTTCATGGATGAGGGCTCGTGTAGCGGAAACCACAGCGTTTGTGTGAAGCATGTTGAGTTGCCCTTTGCTGCTTTAACGCCTTGCCTTGCTTATGAGAACAAAAAATAAATGTGCGATCCGAAGGAGCAAAAAATAGGCCATGAAACAGTGAGGCACAACTTGATTTGACACTGAGAGGCAGTATGGTATCTCGGGGGCATTTAGGCCTCTGAAGGAATACTAAGAATAGCAGATAATATGCCACCTGCCAGTTGTAAGCATACTTGATAAGTACATTGCATTAGCAATTTTTTGGTGTAACGGCTTGGCATATGTATTACGGGCGAATGACTTGGGATACACATTATTCAGTCATTTAGAAACCAGTTGATGCTCTATTTATGAAGTCCAATAACAGGACAAGCATCAATTGGCTTCTTGCTTGATGACTGTTCTAGTCCACAACATGAAAATATTGAACTACAGTAAAGTCTCGTTATATCGATATCGGTTATATCGATAGTACTGCTTATTACGATACTATTTCTATGAACGCAAGGAGAAAATTAACATGCCGCAGGATCGGATATATCGATAGTCCGGTTCTCATCTCATCTCATTTTCCGTACCGCTTATTCCTCATTAGGGTCGCGGGGGTTGCTGGAACCTATCTCAGCTGTCTTCGGGCACGAGGCGGGGGACACCCTGAATTGGTTGCCAGCCAATCGCAGCGATAGTCCGGTTATATCGATATTTTTTCCGACTCCCGAGAATATCGATATAACGAGACTTTACTGTAATTTAACATTTATGATTGTCAGCCTTGGTCGTTTTGTGTCGATAGTGGAAAGGAAAAAAAGAAGTCACTCAACACGCCTCACTCCACAGAATAATCAAGGTTAGGTGATCTGGCCTTTACAGATGTTGGATGGAGCATAAATGACTTGTGCATTTCCAATGTACAAAGTGATTGAATATTTAATAGTGTGATCTTATGTCGTAGGCCATTCTGAAACAATACTGTTAGTCGCTCAATTGTCCTCTTCTCTTTACAGCTTAGTAATGGTCCTGTTGTTGGGTCCCGCAAACGTCCATCAGAGGGCAACTACGAGAAAGAAAAGGAACACTGCATCGCCCTTTTCGACCAGTGGTCAGAGGCTGACCAGGTGGAGTTTGTAGAGCGTCTAATCTCTCGAATGTGCCACTACCAGCACGGCCACATTAACTCCTACCTCAAACCCATGCTACAGAGAGACTTCATTACAGCGTTGCCAGGTAGGAGAACCAACACAACGGCCCCATACACTGGGTAAATTGTGAGATACTGACTGTTTATTCAACGACAAAGCTACCTTTGTGTGGTCTTTTCCCCTGTTTTTCCCTTTGAGGATACAATGATCATCATCATCCATCCATTCTCCTAATGCCCATCAATTTATCCATTTTCTATACGTGTCCTCATTATGCATGTCCTCACTATGGCTGTCGTTCAGCTGGAACCTGTCTTAGGTTGCACCGGGTAAACCCACGACCGTTCGGAACTCCTTAAAGAAAATAACACATGAATTTAAATGAATACGAAGAAAATGAATGGACAGCTCAAGAAGGAAGTGTTGATAGTGTTTGAGAGTGAAGAACACAACACTAGTTTGGCAACATTCCCTCAATTTTATGCCATGAAAATGCATTTGATAGAGTCGGTTTTCCAAATGTTGATTTGATATTTCTATACATTACATCGTTTAATAACTGATTTGTTTCATGTCATAGATAACCCGACAACCACATGTTTACAAACTTTATGCTGTGCACAGATTTTGTTACTTTGTTAGACATAAAGCGCTATATAAATCAATATGTATTGTATTGTATTGTATTGTGTCAATCGATTTGAATGGTTAATATGAAGAGATGTTTATAGCAAGTTTGACTTCCACATTTTGTTTAAATAAGTCTTCATTTAATCTCTACGTTAGTCGTTTTGTTTATTTCATAGTTGTGTTGACATCTTTCAGGTTAAATTATAAAATAAACCAAAATCAATATATTTTTTTGAATCCTGGTTTAACAGTTAAATAAAAACAAAATGATGTCTGGTAATGCGCCAAAAAAATCCAACAAAATTCATTTATACAATCAACTGTTATGGAATACTCGACACATTTTGCAGCCGTAATGCTCAACCCAAGTTGCAAGTTTATATAATGCAAATGTCTTTCTCGCTCTCTCTTCTTCAGCCCAAGGCTTAGATCACATAGCAGAAAACATCTTGTCTTTCCTGGATGCACGTTCACTTTGTGCAGCAGAGCTGGTGTGTAAGGAATGGCAAAGGGTTATCTCTGAGGGTATGCTGTGGAAGAAGCTCATAGAGCGCATGGTCCGCACTGACCCACTGTGGAAAGGACTTTCCGAAAGACACCAGTGGTGAGAATTGCCCTCAGCATTTGACACTCACATTCATTCAATGGTAGATTATATTACCGTTGGATTATTATTATTATTATTATTATTATTATTATTATTATTATTATTATTATTGCTATTATTATTATTATTATTATTGCTATTGATTATTGCTATTATTGCTATTATTGGATTGGATTGGATATGCCTTTATTAGTCTCACATTACACAGTATTATTGTGATTATTGCTATTATGATATTATTATTATTATTAGTAGTAGTAGTAGTAGTAGTAGTATTAGTAGAGTTATTATTAGTGGCAGTATTAGGACATCATAAAACAACAATTAAATCAATCCTTCTTTTTCTCATAGGGAGAAATATTTGTTCAAAAATCGCACATCCGAAGTCCCACCCAACTCTTATTATCGCTCCCTTTATCCCAAAATCATCCAAGACATAGAGGTAAGTGAATTCTAAGGCAAAGAACAAAGTACACAAATGCCAATGTTTGGACAACACATTTGATACAATTTCCTCCCATAACAGAGTTTTTTTTCCAGCGATTTTTAGTCACGAAGTTACCACATGTCCTGTTTTTCAAGGCTTTGTTTTGTTCTTGATACAGCACGTTACTTTGTCGTTATATGTGCTCGAACCTACAATTTTTTTGCATTTTATTCCCCACGTTTAGCCTTGTGAACAGTCTTTCTAATTGGATTCTTTTTTTCCTTCAGACAATTGAGGCTAACTGGCGGTGTGGCAGGCATAATTTGCAAAGGATTCAGTGCCGCTCAGAAAATAGTAAAGGCGTTTATTGTCTCCAGTACGACGACGACAAGATCATCAGTGGCCTTAGGGACAATTCTATCAAGGTTTGTGTAGAGGCTAATATGAAGTTGTTGGGATTTTCTTTTGCCACTGTTCTGCTGTTAATTCTGCCAGTTTAGATTTAGATGTTAGATGTTTTGATGTACAAAGCTTTTTTTCTTGGTTATGAGACTGTTGCCTCAATCATTTATTTGGGGAAAAAGAGCTGGTACCATTTGATCTATTGCATAGCAAAATATTCCAAGACATGTCATTAGAAACCTACATTACAGTACTGTGTAGAGAGCTGTTTTTGTGTTTCTACTTTGGTGGTGCCAGGCATGATGCCCAATTCAGATTTTTTTGTTGTGAGATCTGTTCTGTTTATATACAGTAGTTGCTAACATAAGAACAAATGAGACTTAGAATGCACACGTAATCCATTTGTAATGTGACCCGAACATGCATGAAGCAGTGTGTAGACTGTAGAGTGACGTGCATCAAGAAAAAAAAATATGTCACGTGGATCAGTGTTTGCTAATGTGAATAAGATGGTCCAACGTAAATAATACACCAGCACAAACTGATTGACATCAGACACAAATGTGTGCCCTACCAATTAACATGACAAACGACAAACAAATGTATGCACTAGCAAATATTGTCATAAAACGTTTTTTATTGCAGATAATAGCAAATTGTTGTGGCAAAGTAGATAAAATGGGACAAATTGATAAATTTCAGATGCGAACAAACACAAATGAATTAAACCTCACAACACACAAAGATTCCACCAGATGGCTCCAAAGTATTTGATGTATTATTGTTTTAAAATCCTTTGGCCTGAGCACAAAAACAGCTGACACGCAAGACTTTCAGAGAATAATGGAGGTTCCCTGAAATAACTGTGAATTCCGAGCTGCCGGGTTTCACCGAAAAGCCACTTATACTACTTATGAGACATCTGGTAAACCGTTCTGTCAATTTTATTGCACTTGCTTCAAGACAAAAGTTTTTTTTTTAAAGGCTATGCCTTATTGAGAGAATCCAGTCCCACACCGGTACATTCGACTATAAAATATTCTAATATGTAACAGCTTGCCACTCTTTGAAATTATGTCAACCTAATGTATGTTTATGTGGTTATTTTATTCTATACCTGCATTTTTAAGCAAGTGCCGTATTTCCTGGTGTATAAGTTGGACACAAAAGCCTTCATCTTCTTCAAAAGATGACTCTGCGCCTTATACGTAGATGTGCCTTATATGTGAAGTAATATTAAGCCACAACAGGTCTCGCTACTATTGTCAGCAGACACGGCTCCGTTTCCCCCTGTAGAAGAAGTAGTGCGCGGTCCATGCTGGGATATATAAAATGTAACCCAAACTTCTATACAGTGGCACTTTATTATGTCGCGTGGCTTATGGAAAATATTTGTCAATGTAATTCATTGAAGGTGCACCTTATATGTACCTTATATTCGGTCTTGCATCGTCATTGTCCCCTTACCTTGCCCCCTAAACCTGCAGACAAAGAGAAAGCAAACAAGCGAATTATGGGCTAAAGGGCTCAACTCCATGTGGTTGTGTGCCTCACTTATCCGACTGGCCTGTGAGGAGAGGAATACAATGTGATGGAGAGCAGGACAGCAATCGTGGGGGAGAAGTGCATCTTATTGTTGTACGGGATGCTGCCGTGCACCCAGGGGCGCCCTAAATTATTCTCCAAGCGCACACGTTCTGCCTGCCTCAGCAGTGGGGAAATGGGGCGTGAACAGAATCACAATGATGACAAGTGCTCTTTTCTTGCTTGACCTAAATCTGCGCTCATTCTAAAAGCACAAATTAAATTCTGCTCCTTGTGTGTCTTAATGTATTTTTTTGGACCTGCAGATATGGGATAAACAGTCACTGGAGTGTCTGAAGATTCTCACTGGTCACACAGGTTCAGTGTTATGCCTTCAGTATGATGAGAGGGTCATCGTCACTGGGTCATCTGACTCAACTGTGAGGTACGAAACTTGTTGCGTTAAAATCTATCCGTCCATCCATGCTTCGAACAGGTTTATCCTCATGGCAATAATACAATTACCATGACAGAATTTTATGATGCGGTTAAAAAAAAAAACAGATTTGCTTCAGTCGTTGAAACCAACCTCCTATCTCTTAATGCCATCTGACTTTTTCTAAACGATCCTGAAATATGTTCAAACACGAGTGAACAGCTCATGTCAGTCAGATGAGCTTCCCGAACCTTTGAAACTATCAGCCATCGAGCGCGTTCAAAAAAAAGAGGGAAAAGCTCGATGTCTCAGTGTAAGCAAATTTTAGACCCTAAACCTCAAATTCACTTACATTTTATCAAATTCTAGAACTTAAATTGACTTTTGATCAATATCCATCAGGTTTCCAATCATATCGCAGTACATGAACAGACCATTGGTTACTAAATGCCATAGAGGAGGATGCTTTGTCTCTTCACACTGCAGCACTTTCCGGATTTTCTTCAGAAAGCACACGACAGTAAATATAGTTTGGTGCTACAGACAACAAATTCAAAGAATATTTTCAAATGAACAAGAACTTTCATCAGGTTAAACATGCAATATTTGTCTTTCAAGTGTATTTGGTCGAATATAGCTTGTAAAGGGTTTTCAAACCGTAATACCCTGTTTTAATGTACAATATATTTCACACAACATCCCAACTACCTTGGAATTATTTATGTTCAACCCTGTAAATAACAATTGTGACACGGCAGGCTTAAGTGAACTTGCTACTGTGCGTCGGGTGTGCGTTTTCTTGCATTTGGAGGGGCTGGTATTGAGAGTGGGACAATGAGCAGGTATGCTCCGGGACAAGTAAATGGGGAGCGAGGGATGATCCTTTTAACATAGCTGAAACCTCAAAAAAATTGGATTTTGCATGAAACGAGCTCTCTGTTTGTTCTCAATATGAAATTACATATGAAGTTACCTATGAAATATTTGTCTGGTATTTTTGTTTTCTCTTCGTTGCTTCATAAACTTGTGTTTGTTCATGATTGGCGGTGTTGTTTATTTGCTTGGGTGAAGCATAATTGGTTACCTTGTTTGAATTGTGCAATAAGAAAAAACAATGTTGTGACTTGCTTTTTCTCTTCTTGCTTCCCACTTGTTCTGTGTTCCCTGTGTCCTTGCAAGGGAAAGGGGACCTTTTGTCCACAGTTCTTAACATGCAGCGATGTTTTGTGTGTTTCAGTTCAGAGTGTGAGGCATTACCTCATGTGTATTTTTTCCGCCCTAAAAGCTTCCTCCCTCATGTCATCTCCATCACTTCTCCCTTCTTTTGGCTTCCGTTTCACTATGCCCCCCATTCCTCCGCAGGGTGTGGGAGGTAACGACGGGTGAGGTACTGAACACGCTGATCCACCACAACGAGGCCGTGCTTCATTTACGTTTCGCCAATGGCCTCATGGTCACATGTTCCAAGGACCGCTCGATCGCCGTTTGGGACATGGCCTCGCCAACTGACATTAGTTTACGGCGAGTCCTCGTGGGACATAGGGCAGCTGTCAACGTGGTCGACTTTGATGACAAATATATTGTGTCAGCCTCAGGGGACCGCACCATCAAGGTAATGGTTTGAGAATATGGATTTTCCCATTTGCAGTATTTTTGCCTCAGGGTAGGGTTCATGAAATAGTATTTACCTAATAACATTGGTGCAGACAATCTTTATATCTTTAAATTGTTCTGCCAAAGCTTCTTTGAAGTGTCTCAATTGCAGTCAAGCCAGACATACACTTGCAACGTCTTTGTAATTACTTTTCTGAAAGTGTGATCCATGCGAGTCATTTTTTTACGGTTGATCTCTTGATATACGCAGGTATGGAGCACCAGCACCTGTGAATTTGTCCGCACTCTAAACGGCCACAAGCGGGGCATTGCTTGTCTTCAGTACCGGGATCGATTGGTTGTTAGCGGCTCATCTGACAACACAATTAGGTATCGCTTGACAAAAGCTGGTCTATTTCCTCCATGAAGTCTAAAGTGCTTTTATGATATGATGACATTCCCTCCACCTCCTGTTAACAATGAGACTTGTATTTTATGGAAAGAATTGAGCAACATACAGACACAAATATAATCCAGCTGGCTTATTACCACAAAAAGTGAGAAAAGATTTTGTTTGATTATACACTTTCTTCATCTTGACACTCAGCAAGTAACCTTGAAGAAGAAGAAATCAGACATGTTATCATATAATGGTGCTCTGCTACACTGCAAAGACATGGATAAATAAAGAAATAAGACAGACTATTGACATTACTGCAGCAATCAAACCTGAACGTCAACAAGTTCAGCCAACATCCACCGTCCGTTCCGAAACACTAGCACTCTGCCAGTAATGACACTTATGCTCATGGAGAGCCAAATCTTTCACAAATGCCGGTTACAGATTTCCAGCAACAACCCAAAAAAGATTTCCCCAGGATATTTTCTCATCAGCATGTGGCAGAACTGATGACCCCCTCAGACAATGGTGGTTCAAAGATCATATTTTGTCACTTAAAAGTATATAATCACTTTTGCAGGTTATGGGACATTGAGTGCGGGGCATGTTTGCGAGTGCTGGAGGGACATGAAGAACTGGTGCGTTGCATCCGCTTTGATAACAAGAGGATTGTCAGTGGCGCTTATGATGGGTAAGGCTCAAGTTCAATGAGGACTCTGCATCTCCTTTCTTCTGTCTTATGTGCATCCCATGACATATGTGTTACGTTGTGGCACGTTTTGCTCTGCAGTAAAATCAAAGTGTGGGATTTGCAAGCAGCCTTGGACCCACGAGCCCCTGCGAGCACACTATGTCTGCGTACTTTAGTGGTGAGTGTTCACACCTCTCTTCTTCTTTTCCTTTTGGCTTTTCCCTGCAGGGATCGCCACAGCGAATCAGTGTCCTCGATCACCAGAGGTTTGATTCGCATGTTTGTTTTGGCCAAGCTTTTACATCGGATGCCCTTCCTGACACAACCCTCTGTCTTTATCCTGCCTCGGGACCGGCACAGGAAGACACTGGCTTGTGTCCCGTTGTAGCTACAGAACAAGCAGCTTTATGAGCTTAATAAGGATGAAGATACTAGATAAAAAGGCAATGACAGCAAGGATAATAGTTATCGGCAAAATAAAGTAAAACTACTCACCATTTGATGACAATGCTTTGCTCTTACCGTGAAAGGGGCATCCCTCTCCCTACAAGGCTCATACCTGATTGCATGTAAATATTATACATGCTGTTTGGTTTCTGTTCGACATTCATATTGTGTTGCTCGACAGAATCAGCTCCGAATTAGTAACAGTAACACACTGCCAATGTAGTGAAAAGGCTGACATCAGCATAAACCTCACCTTAGCAAATAATGTATAGACAACAATGCTTTGGTTATTTGGAATTTTCTCAAAGGCAGCTTGTGGCTGATTTGACTCTACGTCGGAGTGGTGTGTTTGTTTAGAGGCAGGACGCACTCAGGATCACCTCATGTCAAAATAATTCATTGAAAGGACAGTGAACAAAGATGGTGGATACACCATAATAAGGAAAGTCAATGTCACCACAATTCATAATGTGCCATTGAGCATTAATTACAGCTTGACAATGGCTTCTCATGCTGTTCACAACTGATTGTCTGCTGATGCATGGCCTCGCACCCTTCTGAAGGTCAGCTGTCACATCATTGAGGTTTTAAGGTGCATAGTTTTGAGGTTCTCCATGGTGACTTGGCTGATGCCTCAGGCTTTCAATAGGATTCGGATCTGGAGAAAGTGCTGGTCAATCCATTTAAGATAACCCAGACTCCAACATGAAACCTCTGTGATCTGGATCTTGGTCGTTCATGAAGATTAAATTTGCCTAATCTTGTTCATGTAGGGCCACAATAACTGGTTGAATAATGTCATTCGGGTAGTATGGGCTTGTCTCTGAACTGTTCACGAATGCTTGCCCACACCGTGACACCACCACCACCAGAAGCTGATCCTGTGAACACAGTGGCTGATGCATAGCACTCTCCTCCAACATCACTGGAGGCCATCATTTTTGCTCAGTGGGGATTGACTTAGATCTAAGAACCACACTGGGGACCTCTCGTCCCTCAGCCGATGTAAATGCTCCCTGGCCCGTGCAAGAAAATGACGGCCATGCTCTGTGATGTGGTCAGGTACCATTGCAGCGCGTCTGGCATGCAGATGACACTGATGTAAACAGTTTCGAATGGTCTGATGTGACATTTAGGTGTCTGTGACCTCTCTGTAACGTGCCTGGGATTGAGTGGCATTCATCATCCATTTTCTCGGGGCATTGTTCACAAAGTAGTGGTCATCAGCATGGAATGAGGCCAAAGGACGTACACTTGTACATCTTTCTTTGGCTCTTCCAGTCTCTCATTATCTCTGTTGCAATCTACTGATGACACTCTAAGCTCAGTGGCCACTAATGTTTGAGAAGTTCCTGTTTCAAACATCAAAAAGGCAAGGTACTGTTAATCCATTGTTAGACGTCGTCTTGGTTGCATAATGTCAAAATGTGAACGGCATGATGAAGATGACTGTTTACATACCAGCTCTCATTGAACCAGAACATTTCTTGGCTGGTTTAAGGATGAAACGCCTTTTGTGAATTTCGCCGCGAAGCATCTCGTTAGAGAACAGCAACTTGCGCAACAAGTACTGAAACGTCAAACAGTTGAACATGTGCATTCAAAAGCTTAGAGAACATAGGTCACATGAAGTTCACCTGAAAAGGTGCATTCTAGACTCATACTGAAATTTTCTCTTGAAAGCCAAATATCCCTAACTCTTTGTGTGTGCAGGCATGTGCGTATAAAATCAATTGACCCAACTTTACCAATACTTTTAGAGGGACTCTATGTGTTGTGACATCAATACACTTTGTATTTGTAGGAGCATTCTGGCCGGGTGTTCCGTCTTCAGTTTGATGAGTTCCAGATCATCAGCAGCTCTCATGACGACACAATTCTGATCTGGGACTTTTTGAATGTCTCGACCAATGGCCAGTCAGAGGGACGGTCTCCTTCCCGAACCTACACGTACATTTCTAGATAGCAGGTATGCAAACAAACCCGTGTGTTCAGGAATAACTCAGTCGAGTCTCAAAGAAATCCAGCATTCCCGATATGTGTCTTCAAATTGTGTTTTTATGCTGATTTGGTGAAAAGATGCATGAACGTGCCTCACAACACTGCTCAGCTTGATGTTTCTGGCTTCAGAAGAGCTCTTCACACGACTTCTGCTAATATGTTTTTTATTTTCTTCTTTTTTTCAGTGTAGAATTACTTGGAACTCAACGACTGATTTATTTCAAGTGTCTCAAATGTTCCATGTTTCCATACAATTGTGCTTGTCAACGAATGACTCCGCAGTGTGCACTGATCATAAGTCTCCGCGCATCTGGCCCTACCGAGTGTGAACAATTTTTTTTCCGTGTGTACCCGTGGTTAGAAATCGATCTCAATAATGGAAAATTGCCGCATCTGTTGAGATGTAAGGTGACTTTCTGTCATCATTTGTGTCCATTTTAATGTTTTGTATGCTACAACTTTATGGCAACAATCAAAGGCGCTATTAATTCATTCTCAGGTTTGTGGTCTTAATAACACGGTATTATCTGTGGGAAAAAACTTATCCCGGGGTTCAATTCCAACCACTGCACCGGGAGAACTGGTGCAACTATTCAATTGCTCGCACCATATCTGATTTGGTCGCAACTTTGTCAGGAGCGGGGGGCAATATAGCATGACCACATTTTCTGATGTATTATCGTCTCATTTGGTAGCTACAATATCATATGATGTCAAGATACACGGTGAGTGGTTAGCACGTCCGCACCACAATGCAGTACCGTAAATTTGTTTTTTGATTTGAGAGATTCAAGTGCCAAATCTGTCCACTTTGACATATATTATTGAATCATCTTTTATTTGAGAGATATATCTTTGAAAGGCGCATTTAAAGTTTTGACTAGTTATTCAAATGTCTTTAAAACAATAGCAAAACAGTTCCTGCTTCATATTCTTTAGAATTGAATAATTACTGTATTTTCCAGTGTATAAGGCGCACCGGAGTATTAGGCGCACCCTCAACAAATGATGTATTTTCAAACTTTTTCCAGATACAGCGATATCTTGGCTTACAAACTTAATTGGTTCCCACACAGTGTGTAAGGCCAAAAGTGTGTTTCCCAAACATTAATTTCACATTGGAAACCATTAGAATGAGAATAATCCGTTCCCAGTTCCCCATAAAACAATTTTGTACTTTCTAATTTTCTAAGCCTTAAGGCTACACAAAATATACCTTATTTTATTTTTAATAAATGTCCTATGGTATTGTAATTACTGTACTGTATAATATTTACCTTACTGTATATTTTATTTACCTTAGTGATGGTCATTGATGGCTTGATGGAATGGAGTGGCCGGTTTCATCAGCATTAAACACTTGATGAGGAACGTAGCCTTCTTCTTTCACCATCTTGAGGAATGATTCCTTGGAAGCCTTGGCAGCTTTATTGTCAGAACTGGCTGCCTCACCATGACGAATGACACTATGAATCCCTGTGTGACGCTTAAAGTTTTCGAACCATCCGTGGCTAGCCTTGAAATCATCAATGGATGACGAACTTCCAGGTTGCTTCTTGACGATATCCGAGTGAAGTTGCTGTGCTTTCTCTGCGATCATTTTACCGACTTCCTCATCCATTGTGTTCTGTTTAGCTGGGTTTATAGCTTTTTGCATCAAGTGTACAGATGGCTTGTGCGGGTTATTTGTGGAGCCTGATTGATGGGATATTTTAACCTTGCAGTCTACTCTGCCTTTGAACTATCAAAGTTGAAACAAGTCCAAATTTCAGTTTTTTATCCATTCTCTCTCTCTCTCTCTCTCTCTCTCTCTCTCTCTCTCTCTCTCTCTCTCTCTCTCTCTCTCTCTCTCTCTCTCTCTCTCTCTCTGTCATCTGCCTATCTATTTAATGTTTGCAGCTCTGTGTTTCTGTAAACCCCCTCACTGCTGCATTCTTGACCAATCACGTGCGGCTTCAACCAAGACTGGGGGCGGGTAATAGAGGACAAAAAAAGTCTGTTCGCATTTCCTTGTTTGGAGAACGCTTTTGAACTATCAAAGTTAAAACGAGTCCAAATTTCACTGTTCTCTATCCATTTTCTCACCATTTCACATTTTTTTTTCACTTTTGTTTTTTTGTTTCAAGCTCTGTCGTCCCCCCTTTCGTGTGTGTTTTCTCACTCTCTCTGCCGTCTTCCTGTTTCTTTAATGTTTAACCCCCCCTCACTTCTGCGTTCTTGACCAATCACGTGGCTTTAACCGAAGATGCCATTTTGTTTTTTGGAGAACGGACTTACTCTCTCTGTCTGTAACCCACACCCCCTCACTGCTGCATTCTTGACCAATCACGTGGCTTTAACTGAAAACTGGGGGCGGGGAATAGAGGACCAAAACAGTCGGCCACCATTTTCTTGTGAGAACGGGCACGTTCGCGAACGACACATTACTGATTGTGGCAGCTCCGTGTGTATCCCGAAAAATAGTTTGTATGCCTAGGTAAAATTTTCATAAATGTAACGTTCGTAAACCGAAAAGTTCATAAGGCAAGGGGTTTTTAAACCGAGGTATCACTGTATATGAATATGTAAATGTTTTCCAAATATAAGGCTCACCACATTATAAGGCACAACACCAGAGACTATGGTTGCGCACTACTTCTACACGGGAAATGGAGTTGTGGCCGCTCACAGTAGTTGTGAGACCTGTTGCCGCTCAATATTACTTCACATATAAGGCGCAGGGTCATCTTTTGAAGAAAACAGACTTTTGGGTGTACCAAATACATCAGAAAATACGTAATGTATTGTATTATATTGTTGAATTATTCGTTGTACTAAGTTCATCCTGTCTACTTGATATCTAATTTAATTAATAATTTATTTTAATTTAAATTTAATTTATGTCAGGTATTTGAACACCTACAATACACTGTAAGTAAAGAATATGCTTTAAATTAAATTAAGATGTGTTGAATTATTATTGTATTATATGTTGAATCAACTTGAAATCCCACTGAATTGAACCAAAATCGAATCCCCCCATTCCCGAAAAATATTGTGTGCAAGATTCTGAATCGAAAAGCATAAGCATGTGAGGATCACTCAGCGGACTATAACCATTTTTGTTCTTGTTTTTTTTTTCTTTCTCATAGGTAGCTTCATCTACTGCACCCTTTCTTGTTGGAGCCCAGGGCTAATTCAGCTGATGGGTGCATCAATCATGGAACGGAGACCATTTCTTCTCCTACCTCTCCGTCATCTCTCTGTCCACCTCCTAGCCTGCTCGCACCTGCTTTCCGTCCGTTCCGCCCAACTCTGAATGGACCTCTAATCATGTGCCCATTTTCTACCAGCACTGAGCATGCCCCGGCAGTAGAACCAATGCCACTTTCTCCAGGAAAATCACCTTCTACTAATTTATCTTTTGTAAACTAATGACAGTATTAATAGACAATATATCAGTCACAGGTTCCCTTCTCTACCTGCCCCTGAAATTAATGAAGATTCTGCTCCTCAGTTTCCACGCCCTGCCCAAAGCGGCTCTACAGATAAGGAATTACTTATAGTTCTATTTATATATTACATATACATACATGCAAATGTGGCACAGCTGGACAGAAGAAGGATGGAGCTGTGACGCAGGAGAAAGAGACTCTACTCAGCTCCAGAATAAGGAGAAAAGAATGGGAAATACGGAGGGACCGCATGAGGGTGAGGTGTGTGCGCGTGCACACTGCCTTTTCGCTCCCTCCTCACCGTTTCTCTATCAACATTATACATCCCTTCCCGCTTCATGACCCCCCACCCCCCACAAGAAATGCACACTAGCTTGGAATATGGCGGCACACAGAAGCGAGTATGTGCGCGCGCTTGCTTATGTGGACTTGGCCGAACAGAGCAAACAAAGGTGTCAGACATGCATGTGAGCTTGCTACGGATACAGCATCCTGGCACACCTCTGCTGTTTTTTCTCTCTTTAACCCTTATTTTCTTACTGTTTCTTTTGTAATAAATGTTTTTTTCTAATTTTATTTTGGTATCTTTTGATTCTGAGTACAAAATTCACACTAGTTTTCAAATCCCCTTTGCTGTCTTTCATTTCATTCTTTCTTCTACCTTTACTTTGTTCGTTTGTCCCACTCCACATTTGAGCTTGCTTTGGTTATGAGAAGCTGGAATTCATTCAAATTTAGTTGTAAACAGATTTGTCTTGTTAAAAAATGTGTGTTGTATATTAAAATGATTTTTTAAAGAAGAAAATGACCTTATTGTGAATAAAGTACTTGACAGTGAGTGTTGAGCCAAATGTAACACGGATGAGTTTCTATGTTGTGTGTTTGGTTGGGGAAGTGTGGGCAGATTTGCCCACTGCCTCATCCCATTTGCAAATATAAGACTAAATAAAATGTATTTTCTAGCTGAGAGACGATGGGTAAAAGATGGATAAGTTTTTCATCATGCACATTATCAAACATTTATGCTGAAACTGAGGTGAAAAGATTACTTTTCAGTGATAAACTCAAGATAAAATGAAGCAGAAAGGCACAGACTCATCTGGCCTGAGTAACCATTTGACAATCTGAAGAATGTTGGGCTAACACCTTTAAATATCTGGAGAACAGACCTTGGATATGAGCTTATAAAAATTCTGCTTACGTTATGTGACAAAAATGTTACACGCGAAAGGAAACGAACAAAAACTCGTTTTTGGAAAGCATTCAGTCGTATTTCTGATGAGATAAATGAACATGTATTATAATGTGCTTATACATTGAAACACATCTTTATTTTATTTTTATTTGGACCTCTTCTGCTGGCACTACTTGTTACTTTCGATTGTACTTTTCTTCTCGTCTCTGTGAGAATGGTCAAAATGTTTTTAAAGGATTTAAAATGACCATTTCGAGTAAAAATATGTTACATATTTGGATATTCCACTTAACCCCAAATTACTGAGTTAAAGAAAGAAAAGTTATGTAATTTATTTCCCGCTATATGTGGTTGTTGTGTAGGAAATAACACGGTGTTTGAATACTGTTGAAAGGATCCATGTTTTATAATTCTGTAATTTAACATTGTTAGAGCACGTGATGTCCGTCAATTAAAATTCGTAAAATCCTTTTGATAATATGAAATCAAAATGAAAGGTTGGCCCGAGATGGATGCAACATGGCGTTGACTGAAAACGACTTGAACTCCAGATTTAATGTGAATACATTTCCATTTCATCTATTTGCCCAAATGTGCACGTGGAGCAAAAAGAAAAATGAAAAAGCATCCACCAGATGGCAATATTAACTCGCTTAATTCCCACAGTGAAATCAGAAACAACCTGTTACAGTGGGCCACACACACCATCTTGTATAACTTAGCGAAGAATGTGTGTTTGAATAAATACAACAGTGTGCATGAAGCAAGACTGTTGTATGAGGTCGTGGATATGTTATAGTGCATTGAAGAAGGCGGAGTTTGTTATGGACCTTGTGTTTCTCGATTCACACTATCAAGTAGTGCACATGCCTGGCGTGTTTAATGTGCTTGGTATATAACGGCCGTGTATGGGTGTGTGTGCTTCCGCTGGGTCTATGGGATTTTGGCCCGTCATTCCTGCAGCTCTCAGGTCACAGCTCTGTTCTCACACAAATATTTGACATTCCTTCCTCGATGTGATAACCATACACCTTCCACTCTTGAGTTTGGCTACGTAAAATAGTTCCATCATTCCCCGAATGCGACTGGAACATTGTTTAAGCAATGAACAAATGGGCCCACCGGCACCCCTGACTTGCTCTTCTTTATCCCACACCCTCGTTGCCCTCCTGCCTCCACACCAATTCCTGTTGTCTTGTAAAAGGAATCTTCCTGCATGAGCCCTTTCCCCTTGAGTCAGCTGTTTGTGTCTGCCAGCATGATTGGGTCATTTGGCAGCAACATCTCTTCAATGACCTCCTCCTACGATATGGAAGGAAGGGGAGGCTGATGGGGGCAAGATGAGAAGAGAATCTACTCAAACACAATAGGGCATATTTTCCTTACTGCTTGCTTCACACTGCAGGGTAGAAATCAACAGGCATGTTTTAGTGACTGCACAATGGTTTCCGAATTTAAACGTGAATGTCAAGTGAATATACTATCTATCTATCTATCTATCTATCTATCTATCTATCTATCTATCTATCTATCTATCTATCTATCTATCTATCTATCTATCTATCTATCTATCTATCTATCTATCTATCTATCTATATATCGAGTTGTTAGCATGCCGGCTTCACAGTGCAGAGGTCGCTGGTTCGCCTCCTGCTCCATTCTCCCTGTGTGGAGTTTGCAAGTTCTCTTCGGGCCTGCATGGGTTTAGTCCGGGTCCTCCGGTTTCCTCCCACAATCAAAAAACATGCATGGCAGGCAGATTGAACGCTCCGAATTGTCCCTAGGTGTGAGTGTGAGAGTGACTGTTGTTTGTCTTTGTGTGCCCTGCGATTGGCTGCAATTCAAGGTGTCCCCCGGCCTTGTGCCTGAAGACAGCTGGGATAGGCTCCAGCACCCCCCGCGACCCTAATGAGGAATAAGCGGTATGGTAAATGGATGGGAGGATTGATGGATGGATGAATGGAGAATCGGTGACATTTGACATCACCACATATTGATCTGTTTAAAACCATAAATAGTAGCATCATAGTAGTAGTGAGCCAATTACAATCAATAGTCGTATGGCACGGGTGTCAAAGTCTTTTTTGGCCGCGGGCCAAATTGCAGTGACAGTTTTCTCTCGGAGGGCCGTTATAAATTTGGGGAAGCCATTTGAATGTTTCATCTCGACCACATATTTCATGTAGAGCACACAGCAAATTAATGAATAATTAGTTTTCCAATTTGAAGTAAAAAATAATTACTGTTCTTGTGGTTTACAATTTACATTACATAAATTAGCATGCATCATGGAATTTCCCAAGTATGATTTACTTCCGCGGGTCGAATAAAATGATGTAGGTGGTCCAGATTTGGCCCCCGGGCCTTGACTTTGACACCAGTGTCGTATGGCAAGCCTTTTGTCATTTGATACGTACACACACTGGCTACCCAATTGATTGACTGATAGATGGATTGATTGACTTTGAATGTTTTTGTTTGACAGCACAATAAAACTTGCAGTGACTCAGTCAAATGTCACAGAGGATAAAACCACAACGATGCCCAATAATGTATTTGTACTGTGGTCACCTGAAATTTAGTTCAAAAAGCTAACCAGCGGTTACTAAATTTGATGTGCGGTCTTTGACTTCACAAGTAGAACAACTCTGTCATCTTACCAGAGCAACAAGTACATTAACTCATTCACTGCCAGACATGTGCAAAAATGTGTCCCTTCCGGTGCCAGGGTTTTTGTCATTGTCACTTGAATTCCAGGACCCACAAATATTGAGTTTTAGGACTACATAAACATTCAATACAGCATTAGAAACCTGAGACTTTCTTCTTTCATCAGAAAAAAAGAGTTAATTCTTAAATTATACGGGTCTGGAGTTATATGATCTTGAAATGGGGGCGGCTGTCCAAAATACAATGCAACACATACATATTGGATTATATACCGCTTTAGCAAGAGCTGAAGCTGCAACAAAGCGCTAATATGGAGAAAAAAATTCTGCCCCTTGTGGAAAAGAAAAAAAAATATTGCCTGAGGCCATGGCAAGCGCTTTATAGGCACCCAAGCATAAAAAAAACGAACAAATTCGGGAATGGGGCTCCAGGTCATATTTTCAAATTTCAAATAAATTTGTGAATGGCAGTGAATGAGTTAAAAAAACTGCACTTGTTGATATGTATGATACTCGTACTATTTGTGGCATTCTAAAATTCTTCAGAACAAGTGCTTACATTGTACAGTAAAATCTCGTTATATCGATATCGGTTATATCGATAGTCCCGGTTATATCGATACTATTTCTTTGCACGCACGGAGAAAATTACATGCAAACAGGGTCGGATATATCGATAGTCCCGGTTATATCGATATTTTTTTGGACTCCCTTGAATATCGATATAACGAGACTTTACTGTATTACTAAACTAGCGGACAGATATTAGTTGTTTGGCTAGTATACAGAACTTTTTTTTCCTCATAGTTTTCTGAACTTTATTGTCATACTATCCTCTCATGTTTCTTTCTTTTCAGTTTGGCCCTTTCACCCAGATTTCATGTAAATGTATTTGAATCTGCATCGCAGCACACAAGTAGCGCGGGGTTATTCAGGCCACACCCATCTGCATGCCGTGTGCATTCAAGCTTCACACTTTTCAACATTCTGGTGGCTTTTTTTTAATGTACTCATGTAGGATTCTCAATGTTTAAGAGGCCTCACTATAAACTTGAGAACTGCCTTTTTTTGTGTGTACGTGTCATGTGAGGACAAATAACTTCTGAGACATATCGAAAGGTTCTGTAAGGTTTACTGAGTCAAGAAAGACTTCCGCACACATAGCTGAAATAAATAAATGAAATAATTTTCTCATAATAATTATACTAGCCATGGTAGTAGGATTGCTTATTGAGTGTTTCTGTTTTATATATAGCTTTCAATAAATTGTTCCCTTTAATAATTTGTTCTCATGGACGTACGCATGAGACTTTGGTTTGTTGCATTGAATGTCCTGGTAGCAGCATTCTGTGTCCACGGTATCGCACAGGATGTCAGTCATCCCCTGGGGGTCGTTTCTATAGTAATGCTTGGAGAGAAGGCACCTTCCCTTGTGTGTTTGCTGTCTGTGCACATCATTGTCCCCGTGCACTACCAAGCAGAGGGTGCTGTGTCCTCTGTGGGTCATGGTAAATGGGAGGAGTCTGAAGAAGGCCCACAGTTGTCTTTGGTTGCCCACTGGTTTGGTGTTCTGTTCATGGCTGGCTGGTTGTTGGTTGTTTTTTGGCACATTTGTTCTATACATTCCAGTTGCTCCCCGACGTCAGAGTCCTCAAAGTCCCTTGTGATCTCTCTTTCCTTGTGGTTGTTGACGAGCGTGCACAAACACATGCACAACATGCGTTCATATCTTCGTTTTTTCTCTTACAGACAGAGAAGACATGCATGTGTAAAGTGAGTCGGTCACCCAGTTCCCTCACTGATCCATTCATTCGTCGATAACTCTCACAGGTTCGCACCGATCTTGCAAGGGTAACAAGTGTGTCACAAGTTAAGAGTCCATGATTGGTCCTTGATCTGCGCAGATCATTCTATCATTTGTCCACGTTGCAGTCTTTCCCCTCTAGACTGAGGGCCCACTCACCCCTTTTCACCATTGTCCCTTCTCTGTATGGGCCAGTTGCAATTCCATTCTTGATATTGTCCAGCTGGTCCACAGCAGGAGATGTAAAAAGGCCATGTGTTTTTTGGGGCGTTGTGCAATGAAGGCCTTTGTGGAGCCGTGAGCCTTGGATTCTTTTGGCCGCCCTTCAGGTGTTCTGTCAATAGTTCTGGTCTGTGAAGGGAAGCAGACCAGGTCCATATCGCTTCCAGTGATGGACCACCAATGGTCTAATTGGTCCCAGGAAGGAAAAAAAGAAATGCTCTACAACTATGTGGCTGTAGTGGCAAAAAGGTTGGTAGAAAAAGAAACCCCATGAATGATTCATCGAGTTTCTAGTCAATGTTTGGTCCAAGAAAGCGAGTTGTTCAGTGGAACGCAAATGGTTTTTAGTTGACTGATTCAGCCAATGGTAAGCTCTAACTTGAACTTGGGTGTTTTCCGACATTAGCGAGGTCCAGTAGCACGCACCCTCTTGCCTCTCCTGCTGATGGTGGTGAAGCGGAATGGTGTGGTGAGGTCAGGTTGCTCCCCAGGTGGGAAACGCTTCATGAAGTGTACATCCTGCTGGTTTGGGAGCGTGTGGGGGCCGCGGCGAGGGCGCCCTCTTTTTGTGAAGCCCACATACCAGCCTGTGTAGCGTGCGGACATCAGAGCTGTGTAGTGGTTTTCCAGAACCTTTTCCACAAAAACACAGTCGGCGCTTCTGTTACTAGCCTTCTGTGAAAAAAGAAAGCCCGGGGAACCACGTGTGCATAAAAGAGAAACAGAGAGAGAGGGTGATCAGGACAGTGTGTCACAATCATTTTGTGTTGGAAATGGCGATGTCAATGAAAGTCATTCTTACCTTCCCTACCAGCTTGCCTCGTCGGTTCATGCACAGGTAGAAGTTGGTTTCTTTGCCCCGGATTCTCACCTGGCTACCAAAGGTGTCTGCCTCCACTACGAGCTGGGCTTGTGAAGGGACAAAAAGAAGGACAGACAGACATTAGAGCCAACGAAAACAATGGCAATGTGTGGGAGTCAGCATAATTTCTCCCTGACATTTTATTCCCATGTGTGATCTCAAACAAACCCACTTCCATTCACACAGTCGCTTTCATATGGCTGACTATCCTTACCTGGTCGCTGCAGTCATTGACCGGGAGTACCATAAATGTTCCATGACAAGCGTTACAAAATGTATATTTTCATTCTAAGCTCCGAGATTTCCCCTTCACTGTGTGAACCTTTTCTGGTGCACCTCAAAGAACCCAATAACCATCCACACCGTCAATCATTGAAAATCATACTGTACATTCATTTTGCCTGTACTGGAGACACGGTAATGAACCACTACACCATCAAGACCAAGTAAATTTTTTATCTTTGCAATAGGCAGTTAAGCAAGAAGAGTGTAGTTTGGGGTGTTATTCATTGTTTTTGTTGTTTTCATTAGCGTCAGTACAATTTTGTCCACCGATATTGTCAGAGCACAGGTGCTGTATTGTTTCTTGGTTCCTTTTATTTTGGGTACTGAGGAACAAGTGAACAGTCTAAACATTTTTTATGATGTCAATGGAATGTTCCACTTCTTCTACGTTGCTCGACAAATGCATCGTTTCAAGACAACTCGGTTCATGCAGATGTGAAGGTGCTGTTTACAAATTACAAAACAGATTATGTTGGTGATTTTGAGTATACGTAGAAAGGCAAGAGAAGTCTTTGACTGGCTCTCAATTTGTTCGCATATAGTGTATCCAGTGACTGAAACTCATGAAAAAAAGTTAGCGGACACCAGGGTAGACAACTCTGAAAAGTTGCCTGCCCGGCCTATTAAGTTGCCTGCCACATTTTTTACAACTTAAAACAAAATAAGACGACTAATCGTGAAAAAAAAACATTGCTGCGAAGTATAAATGATTTTTTTTTAATTAAGGAAGTACCTGCTACAAATGCTCCCTTGCTTAATTTATGTTAAATATCCCTTGCTGAAAATTTTGCTCCAGTGTTGTTTGTCGTCATGGTCAACTAGACTATTTAAATTGGAATCGTGTGACCCACTGCAATGTTTGCGTTGCGTTGTCTGCTAAAAGCCATGTGGACTCCTCTTTGTAAGCGCCTTTCAAAACTCTCAAGTACACTTTACAGTCACGGTATAATGTACGTTTATATTTTGTAGCGTCATAAATTTTGTTAGCTTCTTCTGGGACTGAGGTTCTGTCAATCTACTTTGGAAAATGATATTCAAATGCACGACCTTATAACGCTTGGAAAAGTCAGAAGCACAAAACAGGCTTCTGATTGGCTGCCGTGCCGAGGATACAAATTGCCAAACAAACGGCAGCCAACCAGAAGCCTGCTTCGTGCTTCGAACTTACCGTGACTGTAAAAAGTACTTGAGAGTTTTGAAAGCCGCTTAGAAAGAGGTGTTCACGTGGCTTGCAGCAGTTGGCTTGTAGCGTTTGCTTTATTGAATCAAGCAAACATTTTATTTGAAAAAAAACCCTTTTTTTTTTTTTTTTTTTTTTTTTTTCTTGAAGTTGTCGGCCACCCGGGCCGAGACGTTTTGAAAGTTGTACGCCTGATGTAAAAGTTGTATGCCGCGGACCTCCGGGCAGATGTTATTTCAAACACTGCCGTAGCATACATTAATCCTCATGGGAAACAACACTTCCCATCCTCAAAGTGCGATTGGGCCTGGTTAAAAATAAACCCCTAAAATGGTTCCAAGATGACCATTGTCAACAAAGGAGTCAAGAGAAATCAATACCTCCTTCCCTCTCCCCCCCACCTCAAAATCTCCCATATCACTTAAGCTCGCTTACATCATGCACAATACCCCATGTCTTTTGGTCTTTGGAATGCTTTCTGAAACATCTACAATTCACAATGTTTCGCTCGAGGTAGAGTGTTTTTGTATATATTTTTGTGAATAGTGGAGAGATACAATACAACCACCAACATCAAAAGGAGCATCTAAAGAAATATGAACTCCAGGCTTGCTACTGCCCATCGATTCCGCAAAGTTTAAGGGTTTCAGGCATAATTACCTTCAAAGTGGAGAGGAGAATGAAATGGGGGATGGACACGGGGAATGTTAAGGCATGGAAGTGGAAAGGGAAGGAGGGAGGCAGGGAGAGGAAGCCAAGCCTACGGTTTTAAATCCAGAGGAGACAACAGCAAGGATGAGAAATCAATGCGCAGATCGATGAATAAGATGGGCTTCTAACATCAGGTCTGACACCGCCGACCAGCCGCCTCCTCTCACTAACTCACATCTTTTTCTTTATTTTGCACAAACACCTTTATTTTCCTGCCCACTTTCCATCTTTTGCTCGCTTGTGAATCACTGAGTCAGTAATCGGTCGATAAGGTCTGTGAACAATCTGTAATGCTGCCGCCGCCTACACCTGTTCCTGCATTCACTTGTCTGACCACCGTCACTGTCTACTTGTGTGTGTGCACCTTACCATATTTGTCTCCATCTTCTCCCCGGGCACTGATCCGACGTCCCAGCACTTGGACATGCTTGCCGCTGGTGCGACTGTAGAGTTGGTAAACCCGGTGGTGTCGTCGACTCATGGTGTCTCGCACCTGTGTCTGGTTCTCCACATGCACACTGAAGTTGACCCCATCCACACCGAGTACCTGTTGGAAACGCGTAAGTGTACCCGCATTAAACTACAACTCGTCTCTATGACTCTAAAATTCCTCCTTGTCATGTTTCTCACCTGTAATGGATTGCACATCACCAGCAACATCTGGATACATCTGGAAATAGTCGAAACAGAGCAATAGTTAAAAAAAAAATAAAGAAAAAACATTGACATCTGCGAGTCTCAAGCGTGACACCATTATTCATTCCCCTACCCCCCTCCTGCCCGAACTACCCTCTGTTCAACAGCTTTTTGCTTTATTGGCCAATATCTCAAATTGCTGGCTGGTACGGGAACTTGACATACACACAGGCAAATATCCAGGAATCAGCAGACTGACAACACCCATAGCCCTGTTTATAGTTACACTACCTGACTTCTTTCCGAGCCCAGAGTTCTAAGCGGGCTATGCCAAAATCTGGCCTCCAAATGACCCGACTTGACCATAGCAAAATGGCAAACATGCTGAGACAAATAGACTGTTTTGGTTGGGCCATCAGAGGCAATGAGTCGGTTTATTTGGCTGCTTTGGATATGTAGACAGCTGGGCTGGACTACAGGTGCACACCGGGCTGTGATGTGGTTTTGGCTCGAAGTGGATTGTGGGACCAATTCAAGATGCTATGAATAAGCGAGAACACGAGCTACCAAATGTGCGGAAAATAATTTCTGGAGGAATAATATGGTGATGCACAAGTCACATGTGTCGTCACACTGCTTTTTTGTGTTGCACCTCAATTTTGGGCTATTTGAAACTCATGACAGAAACAGCTAGTTCTTTTTTCAATTATGATATATTTCTATCTAAGATTGGATCAGAAACCTTGGAGCTATCGTTTGTTATTTAAAGCTCTGGAATGGTACGAGTCAAAATCTGGTTGTCCTTGAGCTGCTCTGGATCAGTGACTTCATGACTTTCAGAACCATGCATGGAAAGTTAAAAGCAATTCTACCAATCGTGTCTTTTTCCCCCACCTCGTCTCTGCATGCCTCTTCCATCTCGACTATGTTCTCTTTCTCTCTCTCTCTCTCTCTCTGACTTGTCCTCCTTATCTCTCCTCCACCTCGTTCTCGCTCTGCTATTGTTTTCCTGCCTCCTGGTTTATGTTTGGACTTGGTGAGGCGACTCCCCCGCACTGTCATGGGCATGCACACATCTGTGTGTATACACGAGGAGCAGGCAGCTGACAGCTGGACTGAACCAAAGACATGTGCCCTGATTCTTAGACTGGGAGATAGCGTTTGAGGGACCGTCTGGGACAAAGAAGGCTTCAGAGAAGATGATGCAAGATGAAATTGCCAGGGAACTATTCTGGCTAAGAATACCAAAAGGTGAAATCAAACCAGAAGTTCACACGACAGGGCAATGAAGTAGCAATGAAGAACTGTAGAGACTGTATAAACTCAGTGTGTGGTCTGGTCTGGCTTGAGCAGTAGACAAAAAGATCAATAGTCGGAAAGAAAGGGCAAGAGGTTGTAAGTCATGCTCATCATAACAAAAGTCACCACCGGCTCCTGACTGACAAATGGATCTCAAGGCGAACTCTTTCTTCTTAACAAAAAAGGTTTACCCCTTGAGGACCACAGCAAGTTGCTGGTGTCGGCTATAATAATGAACATATTAACTCAACTTGATTTATATAGCACTTGAAAACAACCCATTGCTGTATCGTGTACATGAATTAACTAATTGTTAAGAATCTGAAATAGGTTATTTGGCCACAACCAGCAAATCCAACGCAATTTGTGGTCCAACATGACTTTATCTCGGGCTGACATCCAGATCTGCATGGCAACATTTCTTAGTGCATTTCAAAATTGGCACCAAAACAGAAGAACATTCAGAGAGATTCTTGCAGCGCTAATCAAGGAAGAGCACATTTTTTACACGTTGCATGACCTGGCCAAATACACGTTCTGCCCTGGCTTTGGAAAAAAGTACAAAGATTTTGCTTTCAGTCTATTTATTAGCACTTTGTCATTCATTAGAATAGATAAAAAAGGGACACTAATGCCTCTTTCCATAAGACTCATCAATCAATCCAAGAAAATTCTTTTATACTTCTTGGATCTTCAAGATTTAATCCAAAAGGCTCTGGGTTTCTAAATCCAGTTGCCTTGAGCTCAGCCTTAGTCGATTACCCTGACCTGGATGGCTGAAAAATGACACAGACATATTATATCCCCTTTTATGACAGCACGTACTTTGCTGTGTTGACTCTTCAGTCATTCTAATAGACACAGACGTCCAGGGCAATGCTGCGTTGGCCCTCACATTCTACCAATACTGCCAAAAAAACCTGAGCCCCTGTGCATTGTGAGGACTGTCAGCTGTTAAAACACCATTGCCGTCGAAGACACTGCAGGAAAAGTGCCTCGACACTGGATTCCCCGCTCCCACAAAAACCACAGACACTCCGTGTTATGCCAGCCACAGAGCGAAGGCGAGAGGAAAGAGGGGAGCGGTCGGCTAACGGGGGAGGGATGAGAAAAGGACAGAATAGGAGCAAAAAAAAAGAGGCTGGCCACAGCAATGACATAGTGGAGGTACTGGGGGAGAGGGAAAGCCTGGTGTGCGGTGGCTGTCTGCCAAAACAAGCAACAATTCTGACATCATGAACCTGCGTCCCCGCAGATGCACCGGGATAAAGCTGCGGTGAGATGAGCCGGCCTCAGAGCGAACGAGCGTGCGAGCACCAGTGTGGAGAAAGCACGATCGGCCCGCTGGGACTCAGCACACAGGACGGCGGTTTCAGCTGTGCGCAGTCGTGGTTAGAGCGGTAGGCCGACACTGCATCAGCGGGCCTCAGCACGTTGGATGTTAGTCTGTGGGCCTCTGTGGCGGCGGTGAGGCAAGTGGGTGTGTGAGCAGCAGGAACAGACACGACTGTAGGACAATAGTTCGAGAAAGCCTCAAAGTGGAGCTGCGGCTTTTAAGAGAGTAGCAACAGGTTGCTGCGGTCAGGACCTTTTCCCTTTGCATACCAGACTTTGATAAAATGGTGAACTTGTGTTTTCTGGGCAGAGGAAATAAATCCACAAATGTCTGAGGTCAAGCGACAGGCAAGAAGCAAACGAATGGCTTGATGATTGGCTTTGGTCGACCTTAACAAAAACCAGCAGACTAAACAGTCGGTCTGCTCGTCCTCAGATGCTGCCAGAGGCGCCGTCATTCATCAGTTATTAATTCAAAGTTTTATCTCTGCAAGCATCTGTGGAAAAACCGTTTCATGCAAGTCAAGGAGACAGATGTAGGCAGTTAGGTGGATAAAATGGAGACAGACAGTGAGATGCAGGCAGGGAGGCAAAAGTCGGGCAGTGGCAACGAAACACACCCAGCCCAGGTTGCGAGTGGAATGAGAACTATCTGGCGAGGGCTGCCATGTGGGAGCTGTTGAGCCGATGCGAGAAAAGAAAAATAAATCCCTCTCGGCTTTTAAGAAGACACACCTCTAATGGGCAAGCAACAGCCCCCGAGTATGCATCCTCCCTCAGATTTGCTTTTGGCACCTTATCCCGTTCCTATCCCACTTGATAAAGTTTGTTACTCGAGTCAAAAATATTTTCGGCAGGGAAAAAAACTGCAGAAGGGATAATAAGCATTGTGGAGCAAGTTCTGGCCATCCCTGAAGTAAGCGTAGACGGTGATGGGGATGTTTATGGCAGCTTTTATGAGTAACACAAGAACCCAATGTGACCTAGTGACCCCAAACTGTCAGCCAATCAAAACAGGACTTTCCTGGCATGTTTCCCACCGGGACTGATGAGGAGTGATGTAATCGTTTGACACCGCAACCCCACCATCATCTTCACGTGTTGCTCAGCTTATTTGAAAGTAGTTTAAACACGAGCTGAAGACTGAGCAGATTTCTGCATGCTAAAGAGATTAAAAAGGCAGACTTACAAGACGGTCAGCGTGGAAAGAAGGGACCACATTGCTTCCCCCCTCCACTATGGAACTTGGCCCAGAGTCAGTCTCCTTGCTCGGCCTGAGCCAGTCCGATGGTCCGGAGAGTTTGTCTCTGCGGTTGAAATCCGGTGGACGTTAGGCAGAGTCAAAGAGTGAGCGGACACTCCAGTTGGCATCGGCAATGGCGTGGCCCAGTTCCCACAGCGCAGAGAATAAATAAGCAGCCGTGGGCAAACTGGTGTTTGAGGCCCGAGTAGCCGGGCCACTGTGACCGCAGAGCAACCTCGAACAGCTGTCGCCAAGGGGAGAGTGGGCGGGGGCGCAAAACGATGAGCCTCAGATGATGCGCGCCCCGACAAAAGACGAAGCAGGTGAAATCACGTGCTCTATTTACAGATTGTCAAACTCCCAAAATACTGGTCACCCTCAGCAGTCCCGTGGAATGATGCGACGCACGCGTAATGTCACGCGTAATCCAACCCTCTTCTGCGTAAATGGGAATGCGCACGACGCGGGAGGTGTCGCGTTCTCACCGAGATGACAACGGCAAATGAGCTTCAGTCCCGGATGAGTAGGTTCAGCAAGTGATGGACGGTCTTGACTACGTGACAACGATGCCAGGTGGGAGAGGGAGGCTTTGCAGGCGCAGGGTAATGCAAAGTACCTTCGGTCATGTCGGCTCACCCACGATGTCCCCGCTTGTCTAGCGCTTGGGTGACACCACCGCGTCCGTCGCGAATTTTATTAGGTCTTGGAGCTGTCCGGCTCAAAGTAGCGAGCTGAAGGGACGTGACGGGGTAGGGGGTGGCTGAGGAGGTTTGGGGGCAGCTGCGACCCGCGGAGGAAATGACAGCCGCACTTTGCACCTGATTTTCCGGACGTGCCCGCCGCCCTCAGACGCTGGTTGCCGCCTCGCTGCCGCACATCTCCCCGCGCCTCCTCGATACAAAAGCAACCAAAACACTGCTCGGTGACATCACCTCCAAAATGTTTGACGGGGGAAAATGCAATCCGATCGTTGTATTTATTTTTTTAAACCTAGAAAGTTAACTCAGTTCCTATGAAGGGCGAGTGGGGGGGGGGGGGGTGGCTGCACGAACGTCTCCCCGCTTCGAAATAGAGGAAAAACAGCCCCCGGTTGCAAGAAGAGAGGGGTTGAGCTCGCCAGGTTAGTGGAGGAATAAAAAGTTTAACCCTGCAAACGTTTACCCCAAATCACTCTGACAGATCCACTCGCAGTCCAAAACCTACAACTCCTCTCTTCTCCGTCTCCTTCTTTTGCTGCCCTTCTCTTTCAGTCACATTAAAGAAAAGAAAAAAACGAGGCCAGCTGTGTGGTTTTATCCACTTTCCTGCTCATATGCAGATGTTTCTCTCTTTAAAAAAGGCCAGACTCTTCGCATAAACAGCTCTCGTTGAGGGGACTGCCCGGGAGAGGAACGTCGGCAGGCACAGACCTCACTCTAAGAAAACCAGAACAAGATTTTAACAGACGCGGATCAATCCTCCCTTCCTCCCTGCACGGCTCTCTCTCTCTCTCTCTCTCTCTCTCTCTCTCTCTCTCTCTCTCTCTCTCTCTCTCTCTCTCTCTCTCTCTCTCTCTCTCTCTCTCTCTCTCTCTCTCTCTCTCTCTCTCTCTCTCTCTCTCTCTCTCTCTCTCTCACTGCCCCCCTCCCCACATTGTTGGGATTAGCCGTTTGCAACACCATGCACGACAAGAAATGCCAGGTGAGGGCAACATGAGGAAATTTATGACTATCTGTTATTGACGGTCTTTTAAAAAGATCACGAAAAAAACCTCAAGACTGTAGAATGCTGGATGGTAGCTCAAGGAAGAACAATTTGGTGTGGCTCAAATTAGGAGGGTTTGGCATTTGTTAATTTAACAGAATTTGGGACTCAATTGATGACCACCACTAGGAATGCACCTTCTGCTGGTTGGATGAGTGAAAGAGTATTGTATTTTCCGGTGTATGAGGCGCACCAGAGTAAGGTGCATCCCCAATGAATGGTGTATCTTCAATCCTTATACACATATAAGGCGCACCGAAGTATAAGGCACACCCCCAATTAATGAAAAAGTGTTCATAATATAATAAATACATAGATACATGTTTTTCAAACATAAGGCACATTATAAGGCACTACAGTAGATGCTGGGGTTATGCATGACTTCTTCTACTGGGGGAAATGAAGTCGGTGACTTATGACAGTAGTTGCGAGACCTTTTATGGCTCAATATTACTTCACATATAAGGTGCAGGGTCATCTTTTGAAGAAAATTAAGGCTTTTGTGTGCCCCTTATACAATGGAAAATACGTTAATACTACAGCAATTCTTTCAGACCTAAACAAAGTAGAAATTGGACCCTGTCTTGAACAGTCAGTAAACATCTGTTTTAAAATAAACTGCTAGGCCCCCATTGCCCTTATATGCCATGGCCTCCGGTTGACACCCTCTCCACCGCCGCCCCAATCTCATCAGTGAACGTTGAAGTGATGCATTATAACTTCACTTGTCTTAATTTTAAGTGAAACCTTAAAAGGGGAACTGAATGGACAATGAAAGACAGTCTGGATGGTGGTATGTAAGCAAGGACATGGATCCAAAAGGAACATTTCTCAGGGTTTTCTGCAGATACGCCCGCACTGTGTTCCCCTGAAAAAAACTCTCTCACCGCTTCACAACCGCAGACAGTCAGCCAAGCCAACACAACGCCATACCTTTCAATGACACACGCAACACACACACACACATGAACTCACAGACTTGAGTGAGAAAGATTGCATGGTGGTGGTGGTGATGGGGTGGGGCAGGGTGTGGGGGGGTTAGCCTCACACACTACGGACAGTTATCTTGGCTCCAAGTGAAGGCCTATTCTTTTCATCAGTGTACTTTTAAATCATACACACATGTACAGTCGTTTGTGCAAGAGGACAGGCTACAGCTGGGACGGGCACCCGGGTGCTGTGGTTAAATGCCTTTCCAGTTATGCTCCACAAAAAAACGCCTCTGGCCTCTTTTCTTCCCACTGGCTCGTTCTGTGTCTTTGCACCTGTGTTTGGGTGCTTTCTCCCCTGCTCACCGCTGCTGCAAAGGACATGAGCATAAATGTTGTGGAGAGGGATTTGAACCGCATTGTGGTGACAAGGTATGAATCCGTCTGGTACACTGAAGACCAGATGAAGGTTTTCGAGAAAAAAGGTCTGCATAATCACAAGAGGGTTGATTGATTCCATTCTGACTCATTGAATTGTAACTGTCTAATAGTTTACTCCTATGTGTGTTATTTTTCCACTTTAGAATATTTAGGTCAGATTACGATAACCACAGCTCTATAATCAACCAACTGATTGAACTAAATGCACACCGGGACAAATTATACAGCAGAGTGCAGCATTGCTTGAATGTGACAATTCTCACTCATAACTCCTTTGTAGTCTGTGGCATTTGACTCAGCATGATTCAGACTTGGGGCGGCCCGGTAGTCGAGTGGTTAGCACACCGGGTTCACAGTGCAGAGGTCGCCGGTCCGGCCTCCCTGTGTGGAGTTTGCACGTTCTCCCCGGATCCGCGTGGGTTTTCTCCGGGTCCTCCGGTTTCCTCCCACACTCCAAAAACATGCATGGCAGGCAGATTGACCACTCCAAATTGTCCCTAGGTGTGAGTGTGAGAGTGACTGTTGTATGTCTTTGTGTGCCCTGCGATTGTCCCCCGCCTCGTGCCCGAAGACAGCTGAGATAGGCTCCAGCAACCCCCGCGACCCTAATGAGGAATAAGCGGTACGGAAAATGAGATGAGATGAGAGATGATTCAGACTTGATCTTAGTTTTTCTCCCTGGTGCTTTCTACTATATTTGTGACTGCTTTATTTCCTGTGTAGGATAGTTCCATGTTAAACATTTTGTTACAGCTTCAGCTGTTGTTAAAGCGCTATATAAATCAATATGTATGTATTGTATTGTAATGTAATTCACTTGTTTTGAAGATTTGGCCAATACACCGCCATTTTCAGGTATGAAACACCACGACACTCAGTATAAAATCACGAGGCAAAACAGACAACTGTCTAAATCGCAAAGAAATGACATTTCTTTGTTCCGATGGAGCTCATTTGAATTACAAGACATCAGATCTGTATCTTCTTTCTATAGCTTTCGTCTGTCATGGACATAAGATTCAGGACTGATGTTTCTTTGCTTTTGCATCTTGAAGTTAATCCGTCCAAACTCTGAAAAAGATACAGATTCTCTCTCAGTATATGTAACCCAATTTCCAGGGGCGGCCCGTGCATGTCACACCTACTAATAGTGCTACATCTGAATCAATCCACAGCTGACACTGTAAACAAACGTGTGGTGTGATTTACTAAATGTCCTGTACTGTACTCGAGTGTACAGGGCCCGCATAACTTGTGAAGGCGTACAGGTATTTCTGACTCTGGTAACAAATGATGGCTGAAATATCATTGGTTAAATGGTTAAATACGAAAACATATGTCCGGAAGCAGCACATCAGGGAAAAAGTAATGAAAGGAGACTGAAAGAATTATTTGGGAATTATTTAATAAGAATTCATGGACAAAATATAATTAACATCAGTCTATGTTTCAGATATTTTTAGGCCAACAGATAAGGCTTTGCAGGGCTTGATGGTCCGCCACTGCCAATTTCACGACATAAAAAAAGTTTCCCACAAAAGCTTATTGTATGTCAGACATTTGTGTGTAACATTCATACGCATTTGCTCCTCATTGAGTTACAGTATCATCACACATGTTCCACATTGATCATCATGCCATGTCTATTTGGATTATTGGATTATTTCATGAAAGGAACTTTTGCAGACGAGTCAAAGTGCATGTTCTTGTAAGTTATAGTTATTTTGTGCTACATTTCATGAGTTATTCGTTGGTATTTATTTCCAGATGATCAAAATCTGTGTTAGTATAATGCTGCTTGATTGATATTGACTTGGAACATGAATAAAAAATACCACCGTACACTCCTGAGCCCCAAAGGTTGAAAGTTGACAGGAAAGAAAGACCAGAAAGCAATTCTGTTTTTACTTTTTTCTGATTCCTCCTCTGTCACATCATTCACTCACTCTCTGTTATTCTCAACCCTTCACCCCTACCACACCTCTTTAATCTGCTCCACAATTGTATCTGGTCTTTCGGTGTCTGCCTTTGCTTGCAGCCTGATTATTGATTGTTCATGTCTTGCCTGTGCAGCTACAGTGGCGATTGATTTTTGGTTAACACACGCACACGCGCGCGCACGTGCACACACACACACACACACACACACACACACACACACACACACACACACACACACACACACACACACACACACACACACACACACACACACACCATAACATCTTTGGAGGTCTAGTTGTCATTTGCTATCCATTTTGGTACCCCACAATTGTCACACCTGCCCACTTCAAAGACTCTTTACATACACATACCCACACACGCGTTAGGGAATAAAAGGAACAGTGATAAGAACACACATTCGTCCCTCTGTTGTGTTCAACTGACTTGGCATTGATGGACATTATCCTTTCTTTGTATGCTCTCTGGTCTCATTAAAGATAATGTAAGAGAGAGAGAAAGCGAGAGAATTGGGGACTCTGTAACTGCAAAACTCCTCTCTCTGTATGTGGTCAGCAGGCATACAGGCTTCTTCATTCAAGGAGCTTGGTCAATATGGCCATTCTGACTCGCAATTAACATCGATCAGCGCTCGTCAATACTGTTAGCACCCAGACAAAGGGTCACACAATGAGCCCTGGCGCATTGTGTGTGCAGACCCTTTCTTTATCACGGTCATGCATTTCGCCAAATGGCACTCTCATTATATGGGGGCATTCAAGCCTGACCCCAAGGTCATGATGGCCGAGGAGTGTGGTGTGCTGGACTCTCGCGTGCAAACTGGCTTTTGACTCTCCAAGATATGAAAAAAGTCAGTCAAGTTTGGATAATATGTAGTTTATAAAAGACCTTGATGATGCATCATGTATCATGACTCCAGTGGATGTGGCCCAATCAGTCTGGCCTATAATATATGACCTCTCTGTATTTTGATGAGGAGGAAAGTCTGGCTTGTGTCTTTCTTTCATACCTGCAGACCCTTCAATATTTGATGTTGCGATGTAAGCCCAATAATGGTTTCTGGGATTGATATTGCTGCTTTGTTAAATATCCTCCAAGTTTAAACTGTTCCACAATGTGTAAATGTATAAGGAACCTATAAAGGCTCTTTGAAAATCTGGGCCCCAATGTAAAATGATGGAATGACTACAATGTGGTGCGTTTTAAAACAAGAACCGGTTTGCCACTTGTTTGCGTCTGCAAGATGATACAGCTGCACCTAACGGAGAGCAAGAGTTACGGTAATTAGCAGGGAGATGCTTGGGTGATCGAGAGCTGCGCTTGACCTAAAGAAAAAGGCAAGAATACTGTTTTTATTAGCTGCTTTTGTGAAGGTGCACAGCCAGCTCTTCTCTCTGCCGTAGCAAGAGGAATCTGATTAATACCATTTGCTCTCCGCGCCCTCCCAGAATTCATTACAGCTGTTGTCTGTACGCAGCCCAACTTCAGTCTCAAGAGCATCATTGATTTGATGTTTTTAAGTTGAAGGATTTTATTTTTGGGCGATTCTTCATGATATCGATCTTTTCTGTGTCTAACGTTGCTTTTTTCAGAGTGAAACTTTTCCAATAATTTTACTTTCTTATAGTTACACCTGTCATCACAACAACGCTTTTCAGTCAGGTCCTCTTCTTTCACAAGAGCCAGATTCATACTGATAAAACGATCCGATTTATCGTTGTAATGTGGCTGACGTTTGCCAATATATAGTATATGATAATACGAAACATGTGCACTGCTGAGACATTAGAGAAGCAAACTTTACGACGCAGACCAGATCTGAAATTAACACTGGAGGAGTCAGCATTACGGAGCGGTATTTATCAAAGTAAGAATCTAACTCGGATGGTTGACAGTGTTAGCATCACATGTGGGTTTAAACCGATCTGTAGATATAGTACATCTCAATGAAAAAAAACAGAAACCTCCAAATATCTGTTGTTTGACCTGTTTTATGCCACAGAGAATCTCAAGCTTATTCTAACCAATCTCCAGATCCCAATTATGCTGTTTTGAACTCAAGAACTCACATCGACTGGACAATTCTTTACAAATCCTGACTTGAGGTGAAAATGGTTCAAGACATTGTGGTTTGGGATGTTGCTTTTGGAGCCTGAAGTTGCAAACGTTCAAAAATAGATGTCTTCCTAGTGGAAATGTGTGCTTTGTTCAGTTGTCAGCGTTTGCTCCGTCACAGATCCCAAAATATGAAAACTGTCACACCTGTCTTTTTTTTTGGGGGGGGGGGCACTGGTAGTCAGTAGAGACCTTTGTTTAATTCATCAAGGAACAGTGAATATTAAGTCTACATATGCCTGTTCAAGTGTCAAGTTTTTGTAATCTGAAGACATGAAATGAGAAGATTAATCATTCAACTGAAGACTTCTGCTGGAAAGGAAAACAAATTTCATGGGAAGCATATTAAATTAGTTCCAAATTATTTGGGGTTCATCTGAGGCACTTAAAATCGTTGCAGGTGTATGTTGGCACCTATTTTACATGAATAGAATCGGTGGGGAGTATGATTGGTTCATTTTGTGCACATCCACATACTCAATTTGAAGAGGGTGTTCACATTCGGGTAAAAATACGTATTACCTCTGCTACCCTCGAAAGAATTCATCGAATAATAATGCATTTCATTTATAAGCACCTTTCAAAACTCGTAAGGTCACTTAATATGGCCGTGGAAAAATAGACCAAGATAAATTATACAAAAACCAAAAAAACAAAAATTCAGTCCTAAATCTGACCTATAACTTTTACAACTGAATTGGATCTATCATGTGGTGTTCTGCAGGGCTCAATTTTGGGGCCTATGTTGTTCTCAAGATATCTGCTCCCATTGGGTTCCATCCTAAGGAAACCTGATATTTCCTTCCACTGCTATCCAGATGACGGTCAGATCTATGCCTGACTAAGCAAAAAAGACACTTTTTGTTTAAGACCACTTTCATCCTGCCTGGAGGAAATCAAGGCCAGGATGGCACAAAACGTATTGAACTTCAATGAAAAGAAGACAGAAATGACAGTCTCAAACTTGGGTCTTAAACTGGACAGTGAACTTAAACTTGACCAACAAATTGGTACTCTTACATACATTTTAAAGTTCTTTTCAAGATCTTATTTGTCTTCAAATCTTTAAACGGCCTCACTCCTCCTTACCTTTCCGAGGTCATCCACCTCTACCCACCTTCCTGACGCTTTAGGTCTGCTGACCAGACAGTATTAGATGAGTCAAAAACTAAACGGAGGCTGAGACGGGATCGAGCCTTTTCCGTTGCTGGTCCCACTCTCTGGAATGACCTGCCACTGACCATTCGGCAAGCCCGGTCACTGCCCATCTTTAAAACCCGTCTCAAAACTCACTTGGACTCTTTGGCATTCAACGCAGCATGATTCCGACTAGATCTTGGTTTCATTCCCTGGTGCTTTCTACTATCTTTGTACAGTTTCAGCTGTTGTTAAATTGCTATATAAATCAATATGCATTGCATTGTATTGTATTGTATTGTATTGTATCTGTTTGATTGAGAGGGAGAGTAAAAATAAAGAACTGTCCTAATATGGTTTGCACACACTTTTGTAACTGTCAGCGGTCAGAATTAACCAGTCTCATTCAAATATGTGTTAAATTGAAGTCAGCACACACCTGCCACTGTTTAAAGTCACTCTGATGAACAAAAAACAAATTGTGGATGTTATCAGCTTTTTTTTTGCTTTTGAGCAGAAGCCTGAAGCTTCTGTGCTATCACTGACAGCTATTTAGAACGTTTCTTCTTTTCTTTTAAAGCTCAAATTCCAGCTCAAAGAAAAAAAATACATCAAAGCGTGACACTGCACCCACATTGTTATTTCAAACTTCACTGCTATGATGTTCTTTTGGTGATGAGTGATGTTGTGTTTGCTCCAAACATGCCATTTGGAATGCATGGCAAATAAATTCAACTTTGTTTTCATCAGATGAAAAAAATGTTTTCCTCCATGCATGAAAAGGTTTCTTCAGCCGTCATTTGTACTTCTTTGAAGGTGTCGGACGTTTCGCTTCTTATCCAAGAAGCTTCTTCAGCGAACTAAAGTCTTACTGGGAGTATAGGCCCTATATATATATATATATATATCCCTACTGTCCAAACATGGCGAAGCCTGACCCTGCTATGATAGGTACCTGCTCTCAGGTTGGGGGGAGCAGAGGACTAATCCCTGCAGCTCCACTGATAGCTTCTATTGTCCTGACGCACGACTGGCCTGATTGCCCAATTGGCCCTGGTATCACCTCATCAGCATGACTAATCCTATGTTGCCTAAACAGTCTATTGTATGAACGATCCAAATTGAACCTCACCCCACCATTACGGTTAAGGGAAGGATTTTACTGTTTTATGAAAATAGCTTCTTTTACTCCCCTTTCAAACCATCTATTTTCTTTCGCTAAGATTTTAACCTCATTGTCGTAAAATGAGTGGTTGCTAGCTTTTAGGTGCACATGTACTGCCGATTGAGGCCCACTAGTATTATCCCTGCGATGTTGATAGTCTTTTTTGAGAATTTGTTTAGTCTCCCCTATGTAGTATTTTTCTTTACAATTTTCAAGTATTGAATAAACTACATTACTTTGTTTTTCATTTGGCAGCCAATCTTTTGGATGCATTAATTTTTGCCTTAAAGTGTTCATCGGTTTGAAATAAGTAGGAATTTTGTGTTGCCAAAGGACTCTGTAGTTTTTCAGAAACTCCTGCAATGTATGGTACTGCTACTCCTCTCCTTTTAGTATCTTCAGAATTGTTGGTTTCATTCCCTATTCTTACCTTTTGACATTTGTTAAAAGACCACTGTTTGTGAGTGCTCTCCTGACAAGTTTTGACTCCTTTTCCCTACTTTCGACGCTTGTTGGTATTAGTTTAGCCCTATGCTGGAGGGTTCTGATAACTCCTAGTTTGTGTTGTAGAGGGTGTGTTGAGGGGATTTTCTTCATGTCAAATGAAACATCAGAATCCATGCACCGCTCCCCAAAAATATTATCATTCTTTCCAATTGTCTTGTACAGATTATAAAACACATTTGGTGGTGGATTACAGTAAAGTCTCTTTATATCGATATCGGTTATATTGATAGTACTGCTTATTACAATACTATTTCTATGAACGCAAGGAGAAAATTTACATGCCGCAGGATCGGATATATCCATAGTCCGGTTATATCGATATTTTTTCCGACTCCTGAGAATATCGATATAACGAGACTTTACTGTACTTTGGCCTCATTTTTATAGACATGTAGCATTCAAATAGGGTTGTGGGGACATTTTATCATCAAATATTTTTCGTAACTTGGCACCTGTGCTGAAAATGTTTTGAGATATATACAGGATACTTTTTTTCCATCCAAAATGTATCAATATCATTGGCAATGCATGGCAATAAAATGAAATTCCAAGTGCAGTGATTCCAATCTTTACCGTCTTTTTCCCCCCATCATCTCTTTCCCTCAAATACTTCTCTTCACTGCCATAAATATTTCTACTGCTTCTGCCATGACTGTTTCTTTTTCTCATCTCCGCCTCCATAATTCTTCCAATCTCAAGCTGTGTCACTTTATCTCATTCAGTTTTTTTCCCTCTTCTTGCTGACCTTTTGCCTTGTCATTGGGTGAACCAGGAAGTTTAATATTATTATAATTATAAAAAAAACTTTAATGTCCTACGCAATTACTCATTCCAACAAACCAACTTTGAGGTGGTATGTCAAAAGGGTGAGAGGAAGAAGCTGCGCACCCCCTGCCCTAAATCGTTCCTCTCATCTTTTAACTGTGGACCTTCACTCATCTTTTGCTGCTTCTTTCATTCTTTCCATACACGGATCCTTCCAAAGCATCTCCTTCTCCCTTGCTGGCTGTGTGACTTCTGCCAGATGGCGAGGTTGTGGTCATTTACTGCACAACTTCTCGATTAAAAGCGCTCCACTTGCATTTTTAACCTCTATGTACTTTTTGCTGGAAAATACAAGAGCATACTTGAAAGAAGAGAGGAAATCAGAGTAAAAGCAGTAGGAAAATACCACTTTTGCATGAGTAAAGAAGGAAACATAAAACAGTCAGTCAACAGCAAGCTCAGTGGTGCATTTCTCAAAGAGGTGCAAAATAAACTTCCATGAGCAATTAACACCAAGTCCTTACCCAAGTGCACCCACTTAGAATGCTGAGAACCTTTCACAGGCTCTCCTTGTACCCTTGTAAGAAATAGCACAAGTGCTGTGCGATTGTCATTTGGACCTTTGACAGTACAGGTCATTGCTTCAGTCCCTTTCTTCCTCTGCCCTGGACGAATCCTCATTTGTAAGACAAATATTATAACAAATTAAACAGCAAAACAATGGGTGGGGGCCTGTCTGACGTCAGCCTGCATTTCATTAGAAATTGCTCGGCTAACACTTTCCATATGGGGAGGCCTGCAGGCTAGCCCCCTGCTACCCAAGCAGCCTCAGCCTAGCCCAGCTCGATGTGGTTACCACACTTTGCTCCAGCTTTACTTTTCAGAAAGGCCAAAGTTCTGCCCCTAATTTAGGCGCAGAACTTTACATACATACGGCCTGTCACACGTGATGTCATTTTTAGTTTGGCCTGCTCACTAAACATCTGATGCCTTCTTTGTGCTGTTTTGAGCCCTTGTTTTTCCATCTACTGTTTTTCTCTGTATCCTCCAAATTTAACACACCACGAGGAAAAGTGTTGATAACAAACCTGGCAAATCTGAGCCATTAAAAATATCTGCAAATAGATGCAGTAGTGCTTCCAAATTGTGGAAAAATCAAGCCATTGCCTCCCTTCTAAAATGCTGTGGGTGTGTCCAATGGATGTGTGAAAGCATGCTCTGCACAAAAGTGGATATGACTTGGTCTAGCCTTTTTTTATGTTTGAGCTGTTAAAATATATTTACACTAGGTTCAACGTGCTTTTAGATAATAATGCATTTGTTGCATATGAATTAAGCAGCAAAGTCTACCTGTTGTTATCCATTTCAGGAAGCGGCCATTTTGTTGTTTGCCGTCAACAGAAAATGATATGACAGCTGCTCAAGACTCAGGTAACGACTAATCACGACTGACTAGATTTCTGAGGTAAGTCGAGTCGTGCCGTGATTGGTCGTTACCTGAGCACTGAGTAACTGTGATGTCATTTTCAATACCAAAATGGATGCCCTCCTCAATAAAATGGGTGGCTTTTGATGCTCAATACACAAACACAATATTGATCAGAATGCTGTTTATGCAAGTAGTGACTCAGATAAGATATTATCATAAAGAAAGATTTGAGGTTGACCTCCCTTTTGGTGGCCGAACTAAGCTCCATCAGCCTTTTTATACATCATGGTGTGGTGTCGTGTTCTGTTGGCATTTCCTTGAGCATAGCTTCATCTAGTGGATCTATTGTAGATTATTTCACACGCCTCACAATCCAGTGCACCTTTTAGTGTGAAAAATACAGTGAAAGTCACTCATCTGAAGCATTTTCGTAAAAAAAGCATTGACAATCCCGCTCCCAAATCTAATGAAATGCAAATTAACTATCATAAAAATGACAAAACTCACGCCATTCGCCCAAGACCATCACTAGGCACCCAGCTTGATGTCATTCATGTCCAGATGAGGCCCATCAGAATCTTTCAACTCGCATAATGGATGACACTTTGGCACACTCAGCAACATGTCTGCTGCAGAAGAAATGACTGACAGTAATCTACGAGACGTGACAGTTGGAGGGAACATAAAGTATTCTGGAAAGTGCTGCATTACTGTAGAGCACATGACATGTTTTTGGATTCAGATAGTTGTGGTGTATAGGGTGTCTCACATCTGGGTGCGTGGCAGGGCTCTGGGTATGTTTCCTGTGGTGAAAATAAGGCATTTGACGGATCGTCGAAATATAACACAACAGAAATCAAGTTAGGAGAGAAATGAGTTCCGTGACTGAACTTTGGATTCCTCTGTAAGGACTAAAACAAGGAATTCCGACATGTGAGCAACGTCTGTGTGTATTTCTCTGGACTTCAGCATCATTGTAAGCATGTGGGATTTTTATGGGCCATGCTGTGTGATATATACGATTCACAGTGCACATCACAATGTGAGTTGTAGAGTGCTGGTAGCCATCCCTCATCGTTGCTCTGCGCCCTCAGGTCTCTGCTGTTAGCATTCCTCCCACAGCTGTGATTCAATTCTGTTTGTCTATGTACATATCTATGATTCAACAACAGACATCCCCATGAATTATGAATTTGAAGAAAAATGAGGCATACATTTGGGCATAAACAAGCCAGGAACGGGAGGTCATGGCCTCAGTCCCACTTTCCTTCATGCCACCACTGAGATGCCTTTGTAGAAACATAGTTTCCTTCCTGCATAAATAATGCTTATAAAATAAAAAGGAAAACGTTTGAGCGATCTCACCCTTGAGCTGACGTGCCTCCGTCATACTTGGAGAGCGGTGATTCTTCCTCAGTGAAGGCTGCTGTTTGGCCGATTGGTCGTTAGCCATGGATTAAACTCTCAATGCTGTTGATGCCCATCCAAAGCTTTCTTATGTTGATCTTTGCACACTGTGACATGGCCCCACTTTCATCTTAAAATAGGGAATGAGAAAGGAGTGTGATGACAATAATTAGAACCTCCAAAATCGAACTTCGTCTGTTCAGTGACGTTAGCCTTCCAATTTATGGTATTTTATCCGCTCTGCAAAGTACATTTATATCAACACACTTTTCATGCACATTTTTTAAAGCATTTCAAGATAATGGCTGACAATATTAAAACTCTGAGAACAATGTCATACTGCATGGCTTATACAGTACTTTGTAGATTTACAGTCTAAAACGGCAGTTTATTTGTTTATTTGTCACACTTGGGTGTGACATCTAGTATGTACCAGCAGGAGCACGGATGTGGCAGTGGAGGATGAGGGTTGTGTCGTGTCATGTCACCAACATATTGTGTTCAATAATGCACTGGCAACAACAATGTGGTCACGATAACTTCATTCATCATAAGACAGGCCAACAATTTTGACATTTGTTGACAACATCCTATGCTATGGAAGACAAACTGAGACTTTGTTGGAGAGAAAAATATGCGCTCTAACGAATTTCATATGGTCGTTTCTTGTGATTTGATGTAATGCAGGTCAGTCAAAATATGTCTTTATGTGAAATCAGACCATGGCACGACAGAAATTGGAGGCCGTTGCACTGTGCTGAAGAAAAAATGTGATGTGATCAATTAATCGACTTCAACTTAACTTTTACCACAAGAAATTGTGAGTCATTCACACTCCAATATATACTGTTGTGACACAAATGTAACAGATTCATTTGAGATAAATTTATAACTCGGCAGTTCTCACTTGACCTTCTTGAGTGTTTTCAATTTCTCTTGAAAACAAAAAGAACTTGGAACAACTTCATTGTCGTGCGCGGGATTCTACAGCTTTTTGAGAATTGCACAATTTTGAAATTAGTCTGAAGCAATAGTCACAAATGCAGTACACACATGCAAGTGATCACAAAAAAATACATGTAAATGAGTCAAGATGTCGGTTGCATTACATAACACCAGTACGCTTGGTTGGAACGTAACATGTATAACTTGCACTTGCCAAATTCAAATTAATCTGTAATCATTCCTCACAGGGATTTCATATGATAAATATTTCTATTTATCTGTCTGCCTGCCTGCCTGCTTGCCTGTGATAGATCCAACTTTGTGTAGTCCTGTCTGTCTGTCTGTCTGTCTAGCGATGTAGCTATCTAGTTAAGTCACTAGTTCGCTATCTCGCTATCTCACTATAGCTATCTATCTCGCTAGCTAGCTTGCTGCCTGTCTTCCTATCTGTTTGTCCGCCTGTCCATCTGTCCGTCTGTCCGCCCGCCCGTTTCTTCTTCTTTGCAAAATTCCTTTCTTCTTAAAAGTGGAGCACTGTGTTTAGAATGTGCTTCAATTGGAAGTGTAGTAAGCAAAAGTAATTTTTCCAATGTCCGTATTGTGTTGCTAGAAACTTCTTTTCTTTACCCAGGAAATGTTTGCTTCGACGTATTATATATGGTTATGACAAAACAAATTGCTCTTTTTTTTGACAGTTTCTCTCATTTTTCCATAAACTTCAATTAATTTCTTTTCCATTATTTTTTAAAACATTTGCACACATTTCAAACATTCCTTCAACAGTTTTCCAATAAAACTTTCCAGAAAGCAGTATATTTATTTGGGAATGTTTCCCATGTTCAATTCCACTACTTCAAAAAAAAAAGAAGTTTTTTTTTCCTGCTTTAGTAACCGTCACCATTGACATCATCATCTTTTGAAGGGTATGCTGAGGAAGAATGAGTGGATGGAAAAACATTAAGGCAACAACAAAAAAGGAGCAAAGAAAGCTGAAGAAAACATGAGCAAGAAAAACATGCAATTATACAGTACCATTATATTTAAACTGAGGATGGAAATGAATTACAGAGTCTGAATCTTCATTGATTTAAAAAGAAGCCACTTGTTAGCATGTGACAAAGGTTGTGCATCAAGCTCACCAGTGAATAAAACAGCAATCTGCAGAAAATAAAAGATGGCTTCCCTGTTGACAAAACGTCCAGAATGTTTACAGTGTGTATTCCAACTTTGGAAATGCGGGACCTGAGATTTTTTCAACAGCAAGACAATACGTGCGCTAAGGTACCAATCCCGACACTTGCACATATTCAAATCAGCGAGGTTGGCTCCTACAATTACAATGGCGGAGTGTTGCATACCACAGTGACAACATCAGATGTTTGTGTCTGGTTGCGTGGTTTGCTCGGTAGCAGTGTGTGTTTTCAGCGGCTGAGTGATGCATGTGTGCATTCAAAAATGATGGTTTGCACGTGCGTGTGTGTGTGTGCGCGCGTGTGTGTTCGTGTGTGTGCTTGTTTGTGTGTGTGAATAAACCGCAACTTCAGTTTGTGTATGCAGGGGCAAGGTGTCTGTTTGTCTGTGTGTTTCTGTTGGCTGGTTGTTGGCAAATCAGTTGCTGGTGTTTTTTCGGCAGTTTATGATCAGTATTTTCCGGCTTGCATGACTTAGCGTGTGAAAATCCATTCACACCCAACACAAATGTTCGTCGTGCACACACACACACACACACACACACACACACACACACACACACACACACACACACACACACACACACACACACACACACACACGCACACGCGCACATAAAGGAAGATGAGATTCCATGGAGTGTCACAGTCTTGGTAGCAGCGCGGTGCGGTGTGGTGGGAGCATGGGTGTATGTCGTGTCTGTGAGTGCAGCTGCACGTCTCGGTGTGTATGGAAGGAGTGTGAAAGACATCAGACACCAACACATTAATAGACTTAATCAGTGACAGATGAAATTCTTGTTGTTTTTCTCACCGCAGCACTGTCTGCTCCAATAGAAACAAGGCACAGAATGTGCACCGAGACTGACGGGATGACTGAGGTTGGAAATCTCGCTTGGACTTTCAGCCACAATACACACACATATATGCTAACACACACCTCCAGATGCTGCAAAGAAAGGTAGTACACTTGGAGTGAACCTGCTTGCAGATTGCTGTGCCGCGTGGTGTTCGAATTGAATAAAATATGCTCAGATTACAAACAAATAAACTGAGCCTTCACTGGTCTTTGACACTATTACACAAATACATCTACAAGCACATACACACACACACACACACACACACACACACACACACACACACACACACACACACACACACACACACACACACACACACACACACACACACACGTGTCAAAGTCCTTTCTGTGTTCCAGCTGGGGACCCAGCTGCGGTGATGTCATTTCTTGCTGCCACTTTGCTGATTGTGACTCTTATTGAAAACAGAGCACTTTGATTTGCCTTCCAGAGTGAGTCAGCGTGCGGCAGTGTGCTCATACGTATATACATACACACATAGACAAACACACACCCACACACATACACGCAACTCGAGAAAGGATTGAACGCATGAGACATACTTTATGAGCAGCCGTGCTTAAAGGCTGGATCATAAAGCCACTTGAGGAGGAAAACATTGAATATAGGTAAGAGCTGACAGAAGGACAGAAAATGATGGGGGAAAAAGAACTGACGATTTGCTCCAGGGAACAATAAGAGAGATGACCTTCGGCAACAAAATGTCTCCCAACTACATCTCTGTCTGTTTGCTCTGTCGGAGTCGCGTGCCATTGTGTCCTTGGGAAAGACACTTAACTGATCTTGCATCCCGTGTCACTCACCCAGCTGTGCGGCTTGATGTTTGGTGATGGTTGGAAAGGCCTTGGGCACACATTGGTAGCCACACATCCGTCCGCCTGAGGCCAGAACATGGTTATACCACCAATTGAGTGTGTATGTGTGTGTGTCCGTGTGTGTGAATAACACTGCTAAGCATATAAAACAATACAGACAAAAAATAGACAAAAACAATATCTAGTATTGAATGGTGAATCCAAATATTTCATTAGTTTTTCTCTATACGCCCCTGTCTTTCTTGCAACAAAGTGAGGTGACATCTCACCGGATACAGTATTTTCTATGAATCTATTGACGGTCAGATATTGTTCTTGCAACCTTGCTTGAAAGTATGTCAGTATTCCCTCTTAGCTATGTGACTGGGCCAGTGCGATACCTAGCGATACCATACAAAACTCCCCACAATCCTTACCCAAAAAAGAGAAGAAAATAGCATGTACCGTAATTTCCGGACTATAGAGCGCACCTGATTATAAGCCTCACCCACTACATTTTTAGCGAAAACCAATTTTGTACATACACAAGCCGCACCTGTATAGAAGCCGCATGTGCCCACATTAAAACATGTAAACATATTTACAAAGAAAGACGGTACACAGAGAGTTTTCAAAGTTTTCGTAATATAACTTAACAATAATAATAATATAACTTTATTTCCAAACCGTGCCTGTGACCCAGCTGTAAAACGGTAGCAACGTGGTAACAACACGCTCGCAACACAATAAACAACACAGTATAACAGCTCAAGTAAAAGAACATACTGGTAAAAATCACGGTAAACTGTCTTCATCTTCCGCCTTTGAACTGAAGCCATCGAAGTCATTGTCCTCAGTGTGTCATATAGATGTTGTTACACACTCCCTCAGCCTCCCTCCCTCGCTGTCACTGTCGGGTTTCCAGCTTCTCTCCATCGATTCGTTTATGCCAAGTTTGCATGCAGCAGCTGTTTCTTTCTTTATCGGACAGCTTGATTGCTTTTAGCTTGAAAGCTGCGTCATATGTCTTTCTCTTTGCATTTTGCATGATGAGGTTTTGTTCACGCTCATTTAATTTATGCACAAAACAAGAAGTTGCATTCTTCCTCGACGCATGCATTCCACCTGTTTTAATCTTATCTTTTCTACTCGAGCACCCATGGCGGCCATTAGAAAAATTACATAAATTGGCGCATCAATAAATAAGCCCCAGGGTTGAAAGTTTGGGGGAAAAGTTGTGGCTTATAGTCTGGAATTTACGGTTCGTGAAAAACTGCAGCATATGGGACAAAGTGAACTGTTATCCTTAGGGCAGAAAACAGTACATGTTAATGTCACTCTCATCTATTTTTTTTATCAAGACATGATCATTTTTGAGTGTCCATAGCAGTGCTTTATAAAAAATGATTGACACTTTTGAGTGTGCGCGTGTGTGTGTGTGTGTGTGTGTGTGTGTGTGTGTGTGTGTGTGTGTGTGTGTGTGCGCGCGCGTGTGCGTGCGTGTGTGTGTGTGTGTGTGTGTGTGTTGGGGGTGGGGGGGTCCACACATGTATGCACTCGTGTGGAAACCTTACAGATAGTTGAATGAGGTACAGGGCTGTTTCCAATTGCCCTCTTCACTTGAACAGCCAACTTTATTTACATAATCAAGGGGAGATATTGCAGTTCATGAACACAATATAAGTGACCCCAGTCTTGTGTACGGACCCCAGTGAGTCAATTTTTTTCTTGTGCAGTGTCAAGGACGCTTTGCACATCTATTCACTGAATTTGAATGGAATCAGGTGAGCCGCTTCTATTCGACAGGAAAGAAGCATGCAAATATCGACTTATAGCCGCACCCTTTTACGGAAATATGTAAAGAAACCTAACTCCACGATTCTGTTTGTTTAATTGCCCATAGGTGAGACGTATCAGATTTTTCATGCAATGCAAACAACACAATTCTGATGTTTTAAAATCTGACTTGGGCCTCTTTCAACTGTAGATCTGAACTAAATATGTCCGCAATGCACCTTCAGTATCCGTACTCATGCCACTTATATCATCAAAAAAAGAAAAGCATGAATGGGGGCGGGTTTATGAGGGGATATCGTACTGACAGTCATCCGTAAATCTAAAAAGCGATTTTTGGTCACAGTCATGTATTTATATTTGATGTTCATTTAATCCCACTTGAAACAGGAAGCATAATGTCGACATTTGTGGTGAAAGAAATTCAGCTGCACACAATTCATTCATTGTGTAGGGCAATAGCATGATCAGAATCAGAATCATCTTTATTGCCAAGTATGTAGAACACACAAGGAATTTGGTCGAACACGCTGCACTAGAATCATCATCAAAAAATTGCGAAGAGGCACTATACACTTCCATTTGGGCTACTGTTCAAAGAGTTAATGGCTTGGGGAAAGAAGCTTTTTGTCATCTTCATTTCATGTCTCCATGATATAAGATAAAAAACCCTCGCCTCACTTTGCCTTGAGTATTTCTTCCTCCTCCCGCCTTCCAGAACTATGTTTACTTGAACAGTGCCCCATGTGATGTCATTTTCTTTTGGGTGTATGTCGTATTTTGTGCAGATGCATGTCACATCATGGAAACGTTACATTCACTTCAAAAAACAACCTGGATTCCTTTTTCTTCTTACTTAGACCACATAGGCTTAGTTATTCTGATGAGGTGATGCCAGGGCAAATGGGGCAATCAGGCCAATCGTAGACACCATAATCAGGCAGGACAATAGAAGTAATCAGTCAGGACAATAGAAGTAATCAGTGTAGCCTCAGGGAATAGTCCTCTGCTCCCCCCAACCTACAAGCAGGGACCTATCATAGCAGAGTATGGCACCGCCACGTCTGGAAAGTAGGGATATATAGGGCCAAAACTACCAGAAAATCTTAGTTCACTGCCTCTTGGATAAGAAGCGAAACGTCCGACACCTTCAAAATAGTACAGATGAAACCTTCTCATCAATGGACCCCTCCTGTACGACTAAGAGCTTACACAGAAGAAATGATAATGATAATGATAATGATACATCAAGTTTATATGGAACAGCTCTAATCTAAATTTTGGTTGTCACACATGGGCGCACGGTCGGTGGTCAGACACCGTCAGCCTCCATGTGCACACTATAGAGCGGCAAACTTTATAGAGCAAAAATTACAATAAAATTACAATACAATACAATACGAAAATGCCAAAACAAAGAAAACTCCACCCATATGCAGTTACAGTAGACTTTTCACTGAAATTGCACTCAGTATGAAAATATGGTTTTTTAAAGTTTCGTGTAAAAGGGAAGTAAACACTAACCCCTCACCTGGCATAGTGATTCTTGGAAAAATGCTGTCATTTTTTGGACGTCTAAGTAAACGGTTTTAAACACAGTTGTGTTTATTTGGAACTTTTCAGAAATATCACTTTTACATAAAGAAAACATACTCTAGGATTAAATTTGTCCACTTTTCACCTCTTTAAGACCTTCACATTACACTTTCACTGCCAAGAGAGACAAAACTCATTGCGCCCCAGAGACCATTCATTCACATGACTTACTTTTTTAACTCTTTCTTAAAACCATCATTACTACCAGTTTTGAAATATTTTTTTCACTCTGCCCCATTTCCGGTGGTCTTTTTCCCCTATCCATCCCTCTCCACAGGACCTCAGACCTCATCTCTCCATCGGCTGTCTTGTATACACTCGTCTGCTGGCATGTCTTTCGTCTTTCGAGCCTTTGAAGGTTATTCAGGCTCCTAATAAAACTCAGGTTCGCACCACAACAAAAAAGGTTCAGCGCTGTCTTTGAATAAACAGTTTAATTCATTTTTTTCCTCCCTCCTTTTGATTTCTCCTTCGACCTCATACCCCATGTGTGTGTGTTTGTGTGTGTGTGTGTGTGTGTGTGTGTGTGTGTGTGTGTGTGTGTGAGTGTGTGTGTGCGCGTGTGTGTGTGTGCGTGTGTGTGTGTGTGTGTGAGTGTGTGTGTGCGCGTGTGTGTGTGTGCGTGTGTGCGTGTGTGTGTGTGTGTGTGTGCGTGTGCGTGTGTGTGTGTGTGGGTGTTTGTGTGTGGGTGTGTGTGTGTGTGCGTGTGCGTGTGCGTGTGTGTGTGTGGGTGTTTGTGTGTGTGTGTGTGTGTGTGTGTGTGTGTGTGTGTGTGTGTGTGTGTGTGTGTGTGTGTGTGTGTGTGTGTGTGTGTGTGTGTGTGTGTTTGTCAATTAGAGTTAACCAAAGAAAAAATGTTTGCACTTTTTTTATGTGATCATGATGTTCTGGATTGCATTATCAGAGTACAAAGGGGGTGCAGAGTACTATTAAAAGGAGATTAAATTGGAACAAGAGATGTAAAGCAAGTAACTGGCAACCTTTCATCTCATCCAATCAGTCAATGTGGTTCTCTTTTCTCACGTTTTTCTCTATTTTACTCTCTGATACACAATATGTGCACAATACTCACAAAAGGGGATTACTGATCAGAATCAGAATCATCTTTATTGGCCAAGTATGTAGAACACACAAGCAATTTGTCTCTGGTAATGACTTGTTATTGTTCTTTTGCAATAAATTTAATTCATTACAATTTGCTCCATTGAAAAGTCCAAAGGGCTTTGGTTTGGACTGTGTTTTGTGACTGGATATATCCGTGGTGATTGTGTTTTAGATTCAATATTAATCATGTCCTCGATGCAGGGCAGTTCATGACATTTGACGGGTAAAAAAATCTGAAATGTGCCTCTATTTACTCTAAGCAACCAGGATATCATCATTCTTTAAAATTGAGCTAATGTGCATTTTTGGAATAAATATACAGTATCTTTGTTATGTGCAGGCCATGATGCTCAAACACATCTACCGTTGAGCTGCTACTACAAGGATGTACGATTTATACATTTGGAACAATTTAACCTTTGATCGATTGAATCAATGAGGACAGTTTGCCGGTTTTCTCTTTGTTTCTCAGATCTCGGTTTCCGAGCAAGTTGTGAAGCACCAGTCCCCCCGCTGTTCATGCAAGCTGCCTAGCGGGCGATATTGGACGTTCCGTCACGAAGCTTTGTGGGAACATTTATCTTCATCATGCAGTAATTGTCATTAACTCTTACTATTTTATTATTGGTTGTATTTTATGTTTCCATGAGCTCAAATTTGTGGCATCTGTGCAATATGAAGGGTTTGGATTCAATTGACCCTTGGATAACAGGAGCAGATAATAAGGTGAGTCATCATTTATGGTAACTTGACATCATTTCAGCAGAATGTGAGTATATTTTGTTGTGATAGTTTGATGTGATTACTATACGTTAGACGATAAATTTGTATCCCAAATCTTTCCAACTCACCCTCCTACTTTAAACGTGCTGTGTGAGGTCTTCTCATGGCTGAGTGGTGGTTATGTTTTTTTTCCTCAATCTACATGTGCCCATTGCCTCAATTATTTGCTTTTGGAGTTTGGGTTTGTCTTTCCTACGCCTCCTCATATGTGGCCATGAATAGCCAGCGTACAATGTTCACAATGGCCACATCATTGTGGGTGTAGTGTGATTAACTTGTTTTGCTGCATCACTGTTAGATCATGTCTTGTTTCGTCTCGTGACTTCTGCCTTCATGCATGTTGTTCACTACGATCATTCCCCCCTGCAGAAAACTCATTACACTTATGGTGCTCTGAAAGGCGTATCTTGACTCACCAGCTACCATTCATCCATTATTCAAACCGCTTATCCTCAAGAGGGCCATGTTTTATAAATTACAATACTGCTAATCTAATTTGTTCAATTAGCTTAAATTTTATAGTACAGTATTCTACTGTTAAGTGTAAAATGTCTACTTTTTTCAGTGAAGGCTGCTTTCTAAGACGTGTTTCTAAGAGAGGCGTGCGCACTTCCAGGTGACTGGTCGCCTCTCAGTCGCAGGGCACAAAGAGAGACAAACAACCGTACACACCTATACCATCAGGGAATGGGAATCAATAGCACGCTGGCCGCACACAAGTCTCGCGAGTATGTCCCGACTTCATTATCAACTCTCATGCCGATTTCTTCTTCAGTAAGGTGTTATACAATATACATGCACGGCCGGACAGTGATCACCTGCCTTATGCTACTGACCCCAACCAGGGGGACAGAGAGAGAGAGAGAGAGAGAGAGAGAGAGAGAGATGTGGAGGGAGGAAGGTGTGTAACCCCAACTTCTACTGTAGCATCTTATAATGTGGTGTGCTTTGGAAAACGTTGACATATTTATTTAGTATGATTGGATTTTTTTCCATTGGATTTTTTTCCATTCGTTGAAGGTGCGCCTTATAGTCAGGTGCACCTTATATACGGAAAACGTTTGAAAATGCGCCATTCATTGGCAATGTGCCTTATACTTCGGTGCGCTTTATAAACCGGAAAATATGGTAATTTAATAAAATTGATTCCCTTGCAAAACATGTAGAAAGTCACTTTGGAGTCATGTCATGCAGCACAGGTCAAAAGGTCATTGCATACACACTTGCCCATTGCGAGCGAGGCCTTATCTTGTGAACACTGTGGCACACTCCTACAAGCACCTGCAATCTGAGGTAAACTCCCTCAAACCACATTAGTCTTGTGTACACTGGCAACACCTGGCTTTTCCCAAGCGGGTTCAAATAAACATCTTGTTGAAAAGAGCCCTGTTTTGTTGGATAAACTGGAACAACCTGGACTCAAATCAGAGTGTAATCCACCGCATCCAGAGGAATCACGTCAAAGTTAGCTTGACAATTTGTCCTGTTTACATACGTAGAAATATTTCATTGGCTAAAAGGGTCTTGTAGGGCATATTTGAAAAAGCACATTTTCCCCTAAATGTAAATAGGTTTGTTGGAACTGGACCCAGATTGGTCCCACTGGCTGGAAAGACACTGTGCCACTGAATCAAGCCCCGGCAACCTAGGCCAGAATCAGGCCGGGCAGGGCAGAGCGCTCCATCAAGCGGACACGGACAAACATAAATATGACTCGGAATATTTCAAATATTTGCGGTGAACCTTAATTCATCTCATGAGATGCTTACACAACCTCAACATTGACAAAATCCCTTGGAGATAAGTTTATTAAGCACTTGAACATGATTTCCAGTATTCTGAGTGAACCCATCTATTTCTTCCTCTCCTCACCAGGTTTGTTTCCCTGCTCATTTCTTCCCAAGCCACATAAACCAAAACCAAATGCAGCAGTGGACCAAACCACAACTTGGTACTTGACAAACCCCCACTCCCTCTCAAGCAGCCGCTCTCTGACTCTGTCGTCGTCATCGTCGTCATTCTATCTCATTTTCTGTAAATTTGGTTTTCCTTTTCAGTGTTCGGAGGTTGCAAGCTTGAGGTGGTCATTTTTCATTGTTAATTTTTCAATGAATGAAGAACAGCAAACGGGGCAGGTGGGCAAAAGTTTCCGTTTGTGTATATTCATGCCACGCTTCATTAATCTAACCCCATTGTTGATTAATATAATTTAAAAGATTAATTTACATTCCTTGAAAAGTGTAAAACCAGCCTTTGTTGTCTTTATCCACTTCTGAAAATTATCCTTTACCAGAGAATATTTGAAATGCTTTACAAATCTTGAAATTCACGCTTCAGACATTCCTGGAGGTTCACTCGGTTTCGCGCTTGTCTAACACCAAAAATTTGGAATATTCCACAAGTCATGATGTACAGGAAATTGCTTTATTCTGCATCCTCTGCAGGCCACAGGAAGGCCACCAGTAAGTTCATTCATTTGTTTTTCAACATACAGTATGCAATTAGAAAAATCTTTGAAAGGAAGTCTACGTTTCATCTCCGCCATGTTGTGGAAATTATGTGTATTAATTTATATGGTATGACATAATTTGTTGGGCGGCCCGGTAGTTGAGCACGCCGGTTCGCGTCCCACCCCGGCCTCCCTGTGTGGAGTTTGCATGGTATCCCGGGCCCGCATGGATTTTCTCCGGGTCCTCCGGCTTCCTCCCACATTCCAAAAACATGCATGGCAGGCAGATTGAACACTTCTAAATTGTCCCGAGGTGTGAGTGTGAGAGTGACTGTCGTATGTCTTTGTGTGCCCTGCGGTTGGCTGGCAACCAATTCAGGGTGTCCCCTGCCTCGTGCCCTTAGACAGCTGGGATAGGCTCCAGCACTCCCCACAACTCTAATGACGAATAAGCGGTACGGAAAATGGATGGATGGAAATAATTAGTTGAATAGTGAGCTGATAAAAAAGTAGAAAGGCCAATGCATTTTTGAGTAGCTCAGTAAGGATTATCAGATTTAGAGTTTACCAAACAACAAAAAAGACATTTTTAAATCTGTTTGGAAAGAATCGATGAGAAGTTTTCTTCAGCCGTCATCTGTACTTTTTGGAAGGTGTCGGACGTTTCGCGTCCTATCCAAGAGGCTTCGTCAGCGAACTAAAGTCTTACTGGTCGTATCGGCCCTATTTATATATCTCTAATGTCCAGACATGGCGGCGCCAGACACAGCTATGATAGGTCCCTACTTTCAGGTTGGGGGAGAGCAGAGGACCACTCCCTGTGGCCCCACTGATTGTCCCTACATTCCTGACTAACGACTGGCCTGTTTGCTACACTCCCTCCGGTATCACCTCATTAGCATTACGAATGTTGCCTAACCTGTGTTGCCTAAGCAGGCTATTGTATGAACGATCCAAATTGAACCTCACCCCACCAGACCGGTTGAATGTAGGATTTAGTTGTTTTATGAGAATCACTTATTTTACTCCCCTGTAGTACACTAATACTTACACTAACACTGTAGTACAGTGACTGTACAGAAGGGAAAAGCCCAGAGGAAAAGAAGAAGAAAGAAGATTTAGGTTGTGTGCGTTTAGTCTCTGCCTCATGTCACGCGTAGTGTAGATGGAAGGATCTTTATTCCGCATTGCAATAGACGCCCAGTTATGACATTATCATCCAAATTATTGCATATTTGCAAAAGCCCAAAGGTCAGACGTTTGCACGGCTGTCCCAAAAAGCATAATAAAATGTATAAATAGGTTAATGGAGAAGACGTTTAAGGGCTTATTAAATGAAAAGGCTGGAAGAACTCTGACTTCAATGCTGTGCTTGGGTCAGCTCATAAATGAACCAAAAATGTGATTGTCAACTCGATGTTATCTTCCAAATGTTTCTCTTAAGTTTTGATTCGTAATGCGTGAAATGTCGTCAGTATGCTAACATTTCCAACAGTTGAAATTAGTCTTCTCTCCATAAATCAGCTATTTTATCCACATCTGCACTTTACACCATGCTTCATCCAAAACGTTCTCCTCGTGTTTAATACCCCATAAAACGTTACAGCTAATGCTTATCTTTCTCCCAGAAGTCACAGCAGCTTGTCTAGAATTTCTCCTTTTCCCCGCAACGCTGCCTGAGCATCTCCCTCTGGACCCGGCTGGAATTTACTACAAGCCTGTTAGGCCTAACAATCCCATTTGTCATGTATCCGAGTTATTGGAACGTTACAGTGGCACTTCCTGTGGCGTGGATGCGGCCGGCGGCTACGTTCTTGGGGTTACGGTAAAACAAGCGTCTAATGACACCCCCTGTAACCACAGCAAAAGAAGGAAAAGGGAGGGTGTGTTGGAGGTGCGGGGAGGGGGGTGGGGGTGCACATGTCATTATAGCACTATAACCCAGGAAATGCTTTGGTTGGCCACAGGGTAATTGGGACTGTCCCATGTAATTTAGGTGGCGAGGCAGGCAAGTCTGGCCGCACACTCGCTGCACTTGTCTCCGACTGGCTGTTGGTCAACCACATGACACCACAGACATGACAAAAGGATGGGGAGCACACAGTAGGGTGCGGGGGGGGGGGGGGGTGTTGAAAAGTGGAGATAAGGCTTGGCTGTAGAAATGGAACCAGAAGGCAGCAAAAATACCAAAAAATATAGTGTTTAAGTGAGTGTCTTCACGTGTGTTTAAACTGTGTGTCACAGTTTGTGCTGTCAAAGAGCAACCTCCATGGTGGGCAATACTTGTAGTTCTCCCCGCTGCAGGTTCTTCTACGCTGAGGCAGATGGAAAATAGGAAAGGGGATCAGGGATCAGAGAGAATTCAGCTTAGTCAGGTCTTCTGTGTGTGTGTGCGTGTGTGTGTGTGTGTGTGTGTGTGTGTGTGTGTGTGTGTGTGTGTGTGTGTGTGTGCGTGTGCGTGTGTGTGTGTGTGTGTGTGTGTGTGTGCGTGTGTGTGCGTGTGCGTGCGTGTGTGCGTGTGCGTGTGCGTGTGTGTGTGCGTGTGTGCGTGTGCGTGCGTGTGTTTGTGTGTGCGTTTGCGTCGGCTCCTCTTCACAAGCTGAGCTCACTTTAAGTGGGACAGACAGCTCAAAGACCAAAGATTTCTGTTTTGCGGCTCCAAACCACAGGTGTATGTCTGCGTATGCCTCCTCTGGGTACATTTCTGTTTGAGTGTGCCTCCTTTTTAAGGGATTGGGGCACAAGAGTTGTTATGGTTATCGCACCCTACGTGTGTAAGGTGTGCTCAGAAACACGTTACTGTTCCCTGCTGAGCGTCTGACGTCTGCTTTTGTGTTTGTTGTGGCAGCTGGATCATACCTGTCTGTCTGTGAAGATTTTTTCTTTGTATTAATGGAATTAGATGGATTGTTCCGCATGATGTCTGCATGTGTGGGTTCTGTCTGCCTGTCTGTCTATGTTTCTTGTTGTGTGTGTGTGTGTGTGTGTGCGTGTGTGTGTGTGTGTGTGTGTGTGTGTGTGTGTGTGTGTGTGTGTGTGTGTGTGTGTGTGTGTGTGTGTGTGTGTGTGTGTGTGTGTGTGTGTGTGTGTGTGTGTGTGTGTGTGTGTGTGTGTGTGTGTGTGTGTGTGTGTGTGTGTGCGTGTGTGTGTGTGTGTGTTTTGCAGGCTGCGGGGTCACCAGCAGGTCCTCCTCTCCCCAGACCAGACGAGACCAGACGCAAAGGGGGGCGATGAGGTGAAAGAGGCGATGCAATCCCGGACATGGCCTTGGGCTGTGATTAAATGAAAAATGAAACAGTGCGGGCCTTAAATGTTTGTAAATCAGATACTGCCTTAACAATACTAAACCCCATAAACACACACACACGCAAACACAAAAGAATCTTCTTCAGACCAGTACCCGCTAACGCGCTTTCCCGACTATGTTCTGTCCAAACTCTATCAGGTAAGATGTCAGGTAAGCACCAAAGGCCCTCGCTCCACCGGTGGCCTATTTGGGTTTATTTTTCTTTCCAATGCTGCTTTGTTTCCATGATGATCAGCAACGAGGGAGCACAATTTATTGCGCTTTTAACTTCAATAAGCACGCTATTTAGCAAGTGTTGTTGTCCCTCGCCCCACATTCTTGTGCAACAGCAATATGTCTAACAAAGCACAGATGCTACATGAGCATGGAGACATACTGTAGCTCTTACTTATACAGTGAAAGACAGGAGGAGAGACCTTTCAAGAATGTCCCATCTCTATTTTGTGCTTGCTGCTGTTGCATATGTCCTCATCTGGCCAGTGACGAAGGGTACTCCACACGAAGAAACACTGACCTTTCTCTACCTGCGTTTAGTCAGTATTATGTTTTCAAAGCAGCATTTCAATTGCTTGCCTGATACCAAATGAAGCAAAATAAATTGAAAAAAAGATGCTTGAGAAAGAGCCAGGCGGTTCTGTTATACTTCACATAGTTAATGTGTGTGCAGCTTGTGTGCTATTGATTCCCAACAATTCATTATGATGAATGGCAGATACTTTGAGTCACTGGTGGTGACTTGTCCAAATTGTAGTACATTTTTTGCCTTGCGGATGCATGGATTCAATTTCTAAATAGTAGCTTTATATGTGTCACGAGCGAGTTGACAGCTGGGCGGGGCCTCCGCTCCCGACGTCCGCCAGCTGCTGTCAATTCCCTCATCACTGACATTTGGACATTCAAACCCGACGCTGGCACTCACCTATGCCTTGCGCCTTGCCCGTGCCTTGAATTGCTATCGGTACAAGAGTTGCTTCGCCCGAGGTATACGATCGCGTCGGTTTGTACGCTCGCTATCGTATGCTGTTTTGCACCATCGTGTGCCTTTATATTTCTTCCCCGAGCTAGTGAGGTTGGGCGGATTGCCCCCGCTCACCCACTAGCTTCGCTCTGTTTTGTCACTTTTTGTTCAACTATTTTTTTCCGGGTCCGCGTTACCTCGGACCCGCGCCTTTTGTTAATGAATCACCTGCCAGCACCAACGTCTCTGTCACCTGCTTAGCGATCCTCCCCAATTATCAACGTTCCGACTCGTCAGCTACCACTGTTGCCTTCGGAACGTGACAATATGACCCAGTTGTTACATGCTGCTATGTGTGTTGGTGTAAGAAAGCTACTAGCATATCTCATCTCATTTTCCGTACCGCTTATTCCTCATTAGGGTCGTGGGGGATGCTGGAGCCTATCTCAGCTGTCTTCGGGCACGAGGCGGGGGACACCCTGAATTGGTTGCCAGCCAATCGCAGGGCACACAAAGACATACAACAGTCACTCTCACACTCACACCTAGGGACAATTTGGAGTGGTCAATCTGCCTGCCATGCATGGTTTTGGAGTGTGGGAGGAAACCGGAGGACCCGGAGAAAACCCACGCGGGTCCGGGGAGAACATGCAAACTCCACACAGGGAGGCCGGACCGGGACGTGAACCGGCGACCTCTGCACTGTGAAGCCAGTGTGCTAACCACTCGACTACCGGGCCGCCCCGCTACTAGCATATGTTTTAATCAATTCTTTCAGGTCTTAATGTGATTGACATTCAAAAGTCAGTGACAAGTATTTCCAGTGAATTGTGCTCCCCAGTTCAGGATGTTCAGGATGTTCAAGATGGCGGGCAATGCGCCAGTGTTTGTGGCGACGCTCCTGCCATTTGGGCTCTTTTATTTATCCACAATGCTTGGTGCCTTTACAATTGAGTCCCGATAGGTTTATGATTGCCACTCTGGAATCCCTTCAATGTCTCCCTATACATTTTAGAGTTCTTTTCAATATCTTATTAAAGTATTTGTCTTCAAATCTTTAAAACACCTTCCCAACGCCTCAGGTCTGCTGACCAGGCATTATTAGATGTGCCAAAAACTAAACGGAGGTTCAGAGGTGCTCGAGCCTTTTCTGTTGCTGGTCCCACTCTCTGGAATGACCGTCTCACAACTCACTTATACTCTTTGGCATTCGACTCAGCATTATTCCAACTTGGTCTTGGTTTCACTCCCTTGTGCTTTCTACCATTTTTGTGACTGCTTGATTTCCTGTATATGATAGCTGTCCATGTTAAGCGCTTTGTTACAGCTTCAGCTGTTGTTAAAGTGCCATATAAATCAATATGTATTGTATTGTATTGTAATATATTGTATTGTTTGTGTATTAAATTCAGTGGACACACCCACTGGGTTTGGCAACACAGAGACGGTATTAATTTGACACAATTTGAAAGTTGCATATGTTACACATTTGGTGATTTTATAAACATTTAAATTTTTCAGCGTTCACGACACTACTCGTCACTGTTGTGTGTCAAATGCAGAAAAAAAATCACTTTACATGGATTTAGGTTTGGCTCCTCCACAACAAAGCGTTCCCATTTCGACTGAATACTCACCACTGAGGCCTTTGCGTGTTCTGCCAATGGTAGGTAATCTGAATTTGCTCTGGTTCCCTGTAACAGTTTGCGAGGTGGTGATGGCTGGTGCGGATCCCAAAAAGCAGGCAGGAGGGAGCAGGAGGTTGTTTAACAAATTGTATTAAAATAAAGGTCAGCAGGAACAAAATGTAAAACATCAAAATGATCTGAACAGAAAAAAGTATCAAAAGAAAACCAAGTGTAAACAAACACATGCACAGCATACAATGCATGCAATTGCAGACAAAGCACGCAACAAACAATGAACCGACACTGGATGGTCGTGCCGGGAGTCCTTTTAAGTGTCACTGATTAAAACGACCAGCACCTGCGAGGCTGCAGGCAAGGCTGACGTCGCTACCTGTTGGTCGCCAATCCGAACGTGGGAGTCTGCCACTGATCAGGACGACCAGCACCTGTGCAGGTGCAGGCGGGGCCGACAGCACCCCCGTCGGTCGCCAACCAGATCATGACAGTACCCCCCCCTTCAAGGGGCTGCTTCCAGAAGTCCCAACTGTCTCCCAAAAGGTACACTCGCCAGGGAACAATGGTGGAGACGGCAACCGCTGCCTCTCCAGCATACGACGGCCGGCGGCCTGATGGGAACGGGACTCGGCCTGGGGTGGACGAAGGCGCGGCACGGATCGTCGTGGGGGTGAGTGCGATCCCTCTCGCACGTTCACGCGACAACACATTTTTGGGACACTTTTTGGGATCCGCACCGGCCATCACCACCTTGCAAAACGTGACATTCCCCCTAGCTCCCCAAAAAAATTGAAGGTTAATTTCTAGCCCGTTGCCTTGACCAAGAGACACACACACCAATACACATTTTCATAGTAGAAAAAAACCAAGCTACCATGACATGGCTTGAAATGAGAAAACCATACAAAACGGCAGTCATTGCTGTTGTAATGGTTCAGATAGTTGACTTTGGCAAAGATGGCTGTGGGTTGGTCTTCCTTGTGAGTTCCCCATTCACATCACAATTGCCTTTGCTGTTGATTGGCAACCATTCCACTGCACTACTAACTCACGACATCGGTAGTGACAGAAGAAATGCGTGGGTGGTTGGTTGGATCAGATGGTCAATATCACATCAGAACAGCTGTGTAGACGTTTAAATGAATCAACTGGAAGGAGGGACAAAAGCGATAAAGGCAGCCATGGATTCAAATGACAAGTTTTTTGTTAATCATTCAATGAAAGACATAGTGTGTCACCAACACCACCCATGGGGTGCAACACAACCAGGAGTGAGCAATTTATCGTAGAATTATTTTAGTTGCCTTGACATATTTAGTCAATGTAAAAAATCCAGAAAAAAACATGGCATACCAAAGTTCAGTGCATCGTGGAAACAGTACGAGGCAGACTTGTGAGCCCATTGGGCATTAGTTACAGTTACGTGTTATTTCAATAAAAGGCAGACTCTCAAGAGATAAAAATTCCAATATAAGTGCACCAGCAGAGCAAACAATGCCAAACCTCAGCACAGCTGGGAAAGTCCAATCTGACTCATTTCAAAGTCGACAGAAGGAGAAATAGTGCTTCAGTGTAAATTTGACTGGAATTGCAAGCCAGCTTCTCTCATCCAATATGATGGTCACATACTCTCACATCACATGATTTATGTTACAAGGTTTTCCTTTTTAGAGTTGAAAAAATGGTAGTATATTGCAGAGACAGTTATGACAAGGTGGAATAGAGCAACTTTTATTCAAGACATAAAAGGCTAAACTTTCCACAACCTCGTCACTAGGCTCAAGTGGCACTAATATGCAGACATCGACGAAAATACTTGGGCACAATCCTGAGTTGATAGAAACAACTTCGAGGCCTTGGAAAGCGTCGGGAACTCACAGTAGGCTGTGTTCGAGTCAAAGGTGAATTCAATTTATGGTACATAGAAGGGACTTCACAAAAAACCCATACAAACAATTCTGCCGATTAAAATCCAGTTATGTGAATCGTTTCTTTTTTTGTTTGGTAGAGGATAGAGCATATCTGAGTGTGCTTATAGTATCTGTCTATTTGAGCTTTTGGACCTGTCTAAAGAGGTTTTTCATTCAACAATGTAATTTTTGCTTTGGTTTTCTAGAAAGCAAATATAGTGGCTACATGCCCACCTTGGAGGCTGTAATGGCCCTGCAATCGTCTGGCAACCAATTCAGGGTGTACCCCACCTACTGCCCTAAGACTGCTGGGATAGGCTCCAGCAAGCTGCGCGGCCCTCATGAGGATAAGCGGATTAGAAAATGGATCGATGGTTGGGTAGGTGGTTCTTTTTACTGTAGTTTTGCCATTCAGAGTAAATGTCAGCTCATCATTTTTCCCCCATTCAACTTGGCAAACAAATTCCTCCATAATAGTGAGATTTGCGGCACTGTGCGTTGCATAAAGTGTTGCCATCCACCCACCCCAGGGAGAAGTTGTTTCTCATCTCTTGCCCCTCTACTTAATTCTATGTCCTCTTGGTCTTCCTCTTTCTTCTCAGGCCAGATGTGCCCGACTGTAGCCAATTATCTTTTTTTTCTTTTTTGCCCTTTCTTCTCTTTCATTTCATCCTCTCATTTCTTGCCTCAGTTTGTTGTAAAAATTAGAGTTTAAGGCACATTTGGAGCTCTGTCTCGCTCACGCTCAGCATGAATAAACCCGCTGGCAATGTAACATATATGGTGCTGGTGTGGCCCCGTTCATCCTATCACACTAAAAAGTCTATTTCTCTTTCCCTCCCAAATATTCTCTGATGACATTTTTTTTCTGCCTCATTCTCCTGTACCCTTTAAACTTTGATGCTCACATAATCCCCTGCTGTGCGCACCTTTCGACACCTGCTGGAGGTCATCATTATTGTCATCTTCTTGCTCTTTGAGTGAGACGGCAATGATTAATAAGAACACGTTTAGATTGTCCTTCCACGTGTTGCACCAATGAGATGCCCTTGCGCCCGCAACATGTGCCAGAGAAGAAGGGTATGTGCACACGAGTATCAGTGTTTAGAATGATGAAACAGACCCAGAGTCAAAAAGCCGAATAAAATGAATGGCACTCACGTAGCTTCAATCCAAAAACAAGTCCCGTGTGAAGCATGTTTGCAACTGTTTGTAGACACATTGTGGTTTATCAATGTGTGGGCAATCGTGTGTGTGCTGCGTGTTTTCAGTTGCGGGAACAGATGTGCAACACGGCGCTATGAAACCCGACCCCCCCCCCCTCCTCTTTTGCCTTCAGCATCAAGCCCCCGCTCCTCTCTTCTTGTCCTTCAAACCCGCCCAGAACTCTGCTGCATTATAAGACACATGTGGAAACAATTCAGTCAATGCCCTGAGCAGGGCAGCCCTCTCTCACTCATTCCTCTATCACTCATTCCTCTCTCTCTCTCTCTCTCTCTCTCTCTCTCTCTCTCTCTCTCTCTCTCTCTCTCTCTCTCTCTCTCTCTCTCTCTCTCTCTCTCTCTCTCTCTCTCTGTCTCTCTCTCTCTCTCTCTCTCTCTCTCTCTCTCTCTCTCTCTCGCTCTCTCTCTCTCCCTCTCTTTCTCTCTCTCTGTCTTTCTCTCTCTGTCTTTCTTTATCTTTCTCTATCTCTCTCTCTCTCTTCCTCTCTCCCTGTCTCTGCCTCTCTTCCTCTCTCTCTCACTCTCTTTCTCTCTCTCTCTCACCCTGTTTTTTTCTCTCTCTCACTTTCTCTGTCTATCTCTCTTTCTCCGTCTCTCTCTTCTAGCTTTCTATTTTTCTCTCTTCTCTGTCTCTCTCTCTCTCTTTATCTCTATCTTCTCTCTCTTTTTTCTCCTGTCTTCTCTCTCTCTCTGTCTCTCTCTTGCTCTCTCGGTGTCTCTCAATGTCTGTCTCTCTCCCTCTCTTTCTTGCTTTCTCTCTTTCTCTCTCTGTGTCACGCTCTCTCTTTTTTCCTCTTTCTCTCTCTGTCTGTCTGTCTGTCTGTCTGTCTGTCTGTCTGTCTGTCTGTCTGTCTCTCTCTCTCTTTCTTTCCCCCTCTCTCTTTGTCTCTCCCTCTCTTATATACACAGTATGCAGACATACCATCATATAGTGCATGTGACCTCATCCATCCATTGCCCGTTGAAGTGCTCATTGCCGGGCATTTGACAGTGTGTTAACTCTGCTGTGATCCTAAACTGTTAACAGCTTGTCGACAATTGGTTAGTGAGTCATGTGTATCCCTCAGCGTTTCTTTATTTTTATTTTATTTTTTTCAAGGAAGATGTGCACTGACTCCTGGAAAACAGTGTGCAGCATAGTGGGATGCACATACAGATTTGGGTGATGCTCTCTGGACTGTCATCAAGTCCATCTTTTTGAAGTCCATGTGAAGTATGACTCACAAAATGTAAATTTCTCCACTGCGAGACTAATAAAGGCAAATCTAAAAAAAGATCCAAATCCAAAGGTCCGATTTTGAGTCAAGTCTGCAGCCACCATGTCCGAGTCTAAGTCCAAGTTCAGATGCGAACAATAATAACCCTTTAAACAGAAAAATACAATTTTCATGGTCTCAAAATGGGAGACATGTCATTATACCCCACACTCTTCTTGGCTGGCATAGAATTATTTGATTTAATGACCATATGTGTCAATAAACAACCAAAATATAAATATCTTTTCGCAAGTTTCATCCAAAAGCATACCCTCTGAGACTCTTTTCTGTCCAACAAAACCTATTCCAACCAAAGGAAAATGTTTCCACTTTGGTCAAATTCAATGAAATACCATCTGTCCGAATTTCTTAGAAACAATAATGGAGAAGATGGAGCAACTCCTGAAATTACCTTGCAGAATATGATTGTTGGTCACAGCAAGAAGATCCGTATCGGCATGGATGAGTGGATGGATGGATGGATGGATGGATGGATGGACGAACAAAGAAAATAGTCATATAAGATGCTACCTACGGGAGCTGATACTGCTATTCATGCCTACAAAGTATGCAACAAAAATGTGCATGCAGGTTACTCTATTAGTCGTTCTGTATTTGATGAAGAGTATTCTGGAATTAAATTTTGTGGCTGGATATATTAGATTTCATAGGAAGTGGGACCTATTTAAAAAGTAAGGATAGTACATTGCTAGGTAATCGTGAGTTCCACCGACTATTTGGGCTCTGTCCTGAATTTCACAAGTGCCACCAAAGCCCTGGGAGCAAACGCTCAAATTGAATCACGGTTCGCAGGTTGAGCATGGGAATGTGCAAAGACATCGATAAATTACCTACAATGGTTGGGGCTGGCTTGGGCTTGTTCTGGATTATCCCTAATTATGTTGTAACAGGCCTGACTAGACTGCTTGGGGATTTCCCATCGTGTTCTCTCCTTGTCTATCATTAGTTATACATATCTCAATAATGCCACGCTTACATTTAACGGGTAATTCTCCTTCCCAAAAGATGAAAATTAGAGGGTGTGATTGACTAATAATGTTACTTAGAATGAGTCTTCGTGTATGTGGATGCTTTGTCAATAAGGAAGAATGTGCAAATAACTATGTTACAGCTTTCCATTTTGTTGTGATACAGATAATGGTGTGGCTCCAGAAATGTTCAGAGGAAATTGAATGAAATTCAATGAAATTCAATGAAAATTGAATAGGCATCAATCATCCATTCACAAATGTCTTTAAATGACATCATTCTCTATTAACTATGAAGTAACCAATCAACAAAGACAGAAAATCAAAGTCAAAATAAAGTCTGCCACAATTTGTTAGGAGTTGGGCCTTGGCAGAGGTCTGTTCCATATTAGGTGACATTTATTATTAGTTTCATTATTGTTGTTGTTGTAGCCTTTATTTGCTCTACGCTGTGAAATCTGGTGTGTGCCGATGACACTGAAATAAGCTTTTGCTTCCATACTCCAGCATTTTTAAATTAGCATGTATATATGGTTGTGGCAGAAGTTTGTCAGGCTGCCCTAAAGTTGTCTCATCTATGCAACTCAAAGTACTCTGCTGAGGTAATCAGACATATGAATTAGTTCATATGCCCTTCACTTGCACTTACATTTAAAACTGACATTAACATGTTAACAACAACAAAATGAAGAGGGGCAAAACCTGTTTCATGCCACACTTGGATTCCAAAAGGTTTCCAACATTAGTAAAACACTGTGGAAGTTTTAATTATCTACAATACATAAATATCCTTTTTAGATGCCAAGCAACTACAACTGTTTCACATTACGACGTCTATTGTTATGTTATTTAGAAAAATAGTTTACAACACCACAAGTTTAAGACACCTAAACATGAAGTCAAGTGGTAACGCACGTTATATAGAGTTAACGAAAGCAGCAAAAAAACATTGCCTTTAATTATTTGTCGGTCATCTGACGTAAGACTTCTAATTGGTTCTTGGTTGAACATCTTTTTGTGACGCGTTTACTGTGTGATAATAGCAGGAAGTACTGAATGGGTTGGTAGGACAATATTTTTAACTCATTCGTGACTTGGAGGCGTACACTCATGAACTGGAGTCGAGTCATTTACTGCCACCGGCACATACTGTATAGAGCCATCCTTCCATTTTCCAGCCGCTTTATCCTCATTAGGGTCACAGGGGGTGCTGGAGTGAATCCCAGCTGTATTCGGCACTCGGCGGGGACACCCTGAATTGGTTGCCAGCCAATACTATATACAGTACATCCAGTGTGTTTTTCAACGGATAGTGTTGGAACATGACGTCACTGGGCACTTTAATAAATTCTGTTGTGGTAGAACAATGCAATGACAAACAGAAGCCTGGAGATTGGGCTTTGCACCACTTTCGATTTTCGATCATCACAGGTTTTGAATAGAAGATAAGGAATACGTCTGTGTAAGCTCTCAGTGGTACAGGAGTGGTCCATCAATGAGAAGGTCTCTTCAGCCGTCATCTGCACTTTTGTATGCAGAGGCAGATGATCTACGCATTAAAATATCAGCCCTTCTCAGTCGTGCCAAACTACCTCCGTCCAACATAACATTAAAAGAGAGAAAGGATTAACTACTCTACAAAAAGACAAAAATATTACTATTTTGCCAGCAGACAATGGCAGATGCACAGTGCTTCTCAACACATTGGATTATGAAGACAAAATAAATAGGTTAATCAGTGATTCTAACACTTATGAGCAACTAAAAAGGGACCCTTCCAATAGCTATAAGAAAGAAATGATAGACTGTCTCCAAAAGTTAGAGAAAGGAAAACATATAGACAAACAGATGTATTTTAGATTATACCCCGGAGAAGCCACGCCATGTATGGCCTGCCAAAAATACATAAAGAAGGGCTCCCCCTCAGACCCATTGTTTGTAGCATTGACTCCTCTACATACAATGTAGCCAAATATTTAAAAACTATCTTAGCTCAGTTGGTTGGTAACACAGAATATCACGTAGAGAACACCAGAGGGTTTGTAGAGAGGATCAAAGACTTCATATTGGAACCTGAGGAAACTTTGGCATCTTACGATGTGACTTCTCTCTTTACATCTGTCCCAAACCCTGCAGCAGTCTCAGTGGTGAGGACGAGACTGCTGGCGGACGTTTCTCTGCATGAAAGACCCAAACTCAAACCGCATCACATCTGCCAATTATTGGAAATCTGCCTTAATACTACGTATTTTCAATTTAGGGAGAAATTTCACAAACAAATTCATGGTTGTACTATGGGCTCACCAGTTTCACCCATAGTGGCTAATCTGTACATGGAAGAGATGGAGAAACAGGCCCTCACATCCTTCCCGGGGACAAGACCTAGACACTGGTTTAGATATGTGGACGATACTTTTGTCATAATTAAAAAGCAAGAAATTCAATCCTTCACAGATCACCTCAACTCGGTAGACATCTACATTAAATTTACTCGGGAGGACATTAAAGTGAACCAACTAGCCTTCTTGGATTGTAAAGTAATTATAAAAGAGGACAGAGCGCTAAAACCAGAAGTCTTTAGGAAGGCTACGCACACTGACCAATACTTACTTTTCGATTCTAACCAACCTTTACAACACAAACTAGGAGTAATCAGAACCCTCCAGCATAGGGCTAAACTAATACCAACAAGCGTTGAAGGTAGATTAAAGGAGTCAAAACATATCAGGAGAGCACTCACAAACTGTGGGTACCCTCAGTGGTCATTCAACAAATGTCAGAAAGAAAGAATAGGGAATGAAACAAAAAATTCTCAAGATACAAAAAGGAGAGGAGTAGCAGTACCTTACATTGCAGGAGTTTCTGAAAAACTACAGAGTCCTTTGGCAACACAAAATTCCGACTTATTTCAAACCGATAAACACGTTAAGGCAAAAATTAGTGCATCCAAAAGATAGGCTGCCAAATGAAAAACAAAGTAATGTCGTTTATTCAATACATTGTAAGAATGAAAATTGTAAAGAACAGTACATTGGGGAGATTCAACAAATTCTAAAAAAAAAGACTATCAACATCGCAGGGATAATACTAGTGGGCCTCAATCGGCAGTACATTTGCACCTAAAAGCTAGCAACCACTCATTTGACGACAATGAGGTTAAAATCTTAGCGAAAGAACATAGATGGTTTGAAAGGGGAGTAAAAGAAGCGATTCTCATAAAACAACAAGTTTCAATTTGGATCGTTCATACAATAGCCTGCTTAGGCAACACAGGTTAGGCAACATTAGTAATGCTGATGGGTGATACTGGAGGGAGTGGGGCCAACAGGCCAGTCGTTAGTCAGGAATGTAGGGACAATCGGTGGGGCCGCAGGGAGTGGTCCTCTGCTCCCCCAACCTGAGAATAGGGACCTATAATAGCTGTGTCCGGCGCCGCCATGTCTCAACATTAGGGATATATATATAGGGCCGATACTACCAGTAAGACTTTAGTTCGCTGAAGAAGCATCTTGGATAAGAAGCGAAATGTCCGACACCTTCAAAAAGTACAGATGACGGCTGAAGAAACCTTCTCATAGAAGATCAGGAAGCGATTCTAAGTACCGTGCCAATTCTAAAACAAGTAAATGCCAACAAGTCAAACAATTTTGGCACCTCTTACTGGAAAATTTATAAGATATAGAATACAGTAAAGTCTCGTTATATCGATATCGGATATATCGATAGTCCCGGTTATATCGATACTATTTCTATGCACGCACTGAGAAAATTACATGCAAACAGGGTCGATAGTCCCGGTTATATCGATATTTTTTCGGACTCCCTTGAATATCGATATAACGAGACTTTACTGTATTTCTGACAATGATGATACAGCAGTCTGGTTATTGGAGTTGCTGAACAAAGACATTTAAAAACGCCACTCAAGCCACCGGGGTTTCATAGTTGTATGTTTGTCAATAAATTATTATTATTTTCATCCAAACCCCTTTCTCTGTATTGTTTTTATTGTTGTATAGTTTGACGTGTAATAAAAGCAAAATAATTATTGCCGTTATTTCTTACTTAGTGTTTTATTTTACAAAAAGCTTGTTTTCTCCACTTTTTGGTCAGAAACCAGCATGTCTGGTGATAACAAGCCCTATCCTGGTTCTCACCCATTTTTTTTTTTTCGTTTGGTTCATGTGTTTCCACTCTGCAACTGATATTAGCATTTGTGTACATTTTGTGTAGTCCTGGAAACTAACAAACACGGATCACAGCAATACTTTCTTTCCTCTACTCTTTTGCATTTGTTGGAGGTAATAAAAGAGAAATGTGATGGTTGTTCAGCATGTACCACAACAACACTCACAGGGCCATTTGATTTTACAACATCATTAAATTTTAAGCCCACAACTCTTTGATATTCTATTTTAGAGTTTGATTTTTTACATCACACGATTGAAACCAATAACGCACTAACTGAAATGAGATTCATATTTTTGTTCAGTTAGAATTTGCTGTTAGTTTCTTTTGCCTCTGTGAAAATATAGATTGCCCGATTTGAGCCAAGAGCGCCAGGGTCCTCGTGCAGAGTACGAGTTTCAAAAAAATTGTTGCTTTATATATCAAAATAACGAGCTGTGCAGGAAGGCGTGCATGCTCGATGACTGTGTAGCACGTCTGCCTCACAGTGCAGATCTAATGGGTTCAATTCCAGGCCCTGGCCTTCTTGTGCGGAGTGTTCATGTTCTGGATGGGCTTGCCTCTCATTTTGAAAAAAAGCATAGTGGGTCAATTGATTAAAAAAAAGATGGATTACTAGTTTTGGCACGAGTCAGCTTTTTTTTGTTTAGTTATTGTTCAAATGAATATAAACAAGGGAAAAATAAATTGTCCAATATCAACCTTATACATTAAACATACACGATTAGCTGACAACCCACCTTATGCCCAAACACACCTGGGATGGGCTCTATCTAGCCTTCAGAGGATCAGAAAATTACTCGATGGGGTGTAGTAAGCATTAAAATTAGACATTTTGGTACATATTTGAGCAAGGATCATGGAAGTTGACGCACATGGTTTGCTCTCACTGGCCATATAAAAAGACTCGGCGGGCCAGTTTTGGCCTCAGAGTTTGTCACCTGTGCTCGAAATGGTCCTTAGGTGTGATTGTTGGTGTGAATGCTTGTCTATGTGTCCCCTCTGGCAACCAATTCATGATTTATTCTGCCCACTGCTCAAAATCAGCTAGGATGGGCTCCTGCACTTTAGTGACCCCCGGGAGAATAAAGAGGCTCCAATAATTAATTGTAGGATGGACCTGGACAGGACAGGATAATAATTTTTATGCACTTTGTTTTAATTCAGTTCATTAGGTTTTGGGAGGGGTTTGTATTCGTTTTAGTTTTAGTGAGACACATGATAAGGAGTATTGAAAAAAAAAAAGCAAATACATAAATAAATAAATGCAATCCGCAAAATATTATTTGACCTTCTTTGGATTAATATGAGTTCTAGATGTGCTTTCAGTGTTTGGTTGATGTTTCTTATATTTAAAAATATGCCAAGGTTTTATTCTATTTTTTTTTTATCTTTTAGCAAAAATGTCGTTGTTTTTTTAGAATTTAGTTTTTCTCATGAACATTTGTTCACAATGATAGCTTTGTGACAGAACAGCGGAAGAGTATATGAGATTGCCCTGAAAGCGGCAATCTCCTGCACTGTTATGTACACATACGGTATCAAATGTCAAAGCTGTGTATGTCACTCGAGGGAAGAGCATAGGCTGCTGGCTTGCTTTTGATATGGCCAAAGCACAGAAACAAGCCCATTTCTGTAATTTAATATTTTGCTGCCTTTGCATCTGGAGTTGCATGTAAAAATGGAAAATAGCGGGGTGGGATATGACATGGAGCAAGGCGAAGAGGAGAGAGAAAAAAATAAACCCTCTTCTCCAATGCACACATTTCACTCACTCACTCACTCACTACTCACTACTATGACCGCATGTAAGGACATGTCTCTTCTCTCTCTTGGCAGTCCATCGAAGTCGAGGATGACGTCGCTTCCATTGCTTTGTGGGGTATTGGACAGTGGTTATTGGCGCTGGCGGCGATGCCACTGTAGGTGACTATGAATCCCGATTCTGGAGCCACAAATCCTGCCACATTCAGGACATGTGAGGCCAGGACCGGGCTGGCGAGGCGGTACTGAAGCAGCACAAAGGTGTCTTTGCTCGTGCCGCACGATCCTCCTCTGGGTGCGCTTGTCTTCAAGTTGTGTCACCCCTTCGTGGCATAAGGAGCGCCACAGTGGCCTGTTCGCTGCAGCAGACTCCAGATCGCTGGGCTTGATGTTGCAGTTCTTTAGAGTCTGTTTAAGCTGGTCTTTGTATCGCAGCTTAGGACCACCAGGGTTCCTCTTCGCTGACAAGAGTTGTCCATAAAGCACCTGTCGAGGCAAGCGGCAGCTAGGCATCCGGATGACATGTCCAACCCACCGAAGTTGCCTCTTTGCCAGTATGGCCTCGATACTGGTGGAGGCAGTGCGTTGAAGGATGTCGGTGTGTGGAACACGATCCTGCCAGGTGATGCCAAGGATTCGTTGGAGGCACCTGATGTGGAATGCATCAAGGCGTCTCACATGGCGTCGATAGACGGTCCAGGCTTCTGCGCCATATAGCAGCGTGGACACACACACTGCTTGGTAGACTGCGACTTTTGTTGGAGTTCTTAAGTGGTTGTTTTCGAACACACGAGTACGCAATCTGCCAAAAGCTTTGGAGGCTTGATGGATGCGGGCCTGGACGTCATCATCAATTAGACAGGAGGGTGTTAGAATGCTGCCGAGGTAGCTGAATTGTTGGACAACCTTGAGGGGTGTGCCACTGAGGGTGAACGCTGGGGTTGGAGAACTCTCTTTTGCCATGACCTCCGTTTTGGTTACATTGATCACGAGACCGAGTGATCGGTAGACGGAGGACATGGTATCAAGGGCATTTTGCATGGCAGCTGGGCTGTGGGCCAGCAGAGCACAATCATCTGCATACTGTAGCTCGTGGATGCCGCTGATCAGGGTCTTGGTCTTGGCCTGTAGGCGTCTGATGTTAAACAGGTTACCATCCAGGCGGAATTGGATTTGTACGCCGCCACCTTCCTGGATGGACTTATGGAAGAGGAGCGTAGCTGCCATCAGGAACAGGTTGAATATAGCAGGGGCCAGTACACAGCCCTGCTTCACCCCGACTTCCACAGGGAACGGGGAAGATTGCTGGCCACCAACAAGTACAGTTGCTTGCATGCCGCTGTGGAACTGTTTTAGGATGCCGAGAAATTTGGAGGGGACGCCAAATTTCTGCAGTATGGTCCAGAGAATGTCACGGTTAACTGTGTCAAATGCCTTTGTAAGGTCAATGAAGGTGATATAGAGGTCCTTATTTTGTTCCTTGCATTTCTCCTGAACTTGGCGCGCAGCGAAGATCATGTCCAGAGTGCTTCGATCCTTCCTGAAGCCGCATTGTGTCTCTGGGAGGATGTCTTCGGTAATGTGCGATGTAAGACGGAACAGCATTACTTTTGCAAGAATCTTGCCAGCAACAGAAAGTAGGGAGATGCCACGGCTGTTGCCACAGACTGACTTGTCCCCCTTCCTTTTGTAAATGGTGACAATGTTGCTGTCTTTCCATTCCTGAGGAAGTGTCCCGTTTTGCCAGATGTTGCAGATGAGGTGGTAAAGCTTCCGTGTCAGGAGATAACCGCCGCTCTTGAAGACCTCAGCTGGAAGTCCATCAGGGCCAGGGCTTTTGTTGTTTTTAAGGCTCCGGATTGCAGAGAGGACCTCTGTGAACTGAGGAGGTTCATCAAGGGAGGGAACTGTTGGAAGCTCTGGGAGGGAGTCAAGGACAGATGTGTCTGAAGGGTTTACTTGGTTGAGCAGGGAGTCAAAGTGCTCTGCCCAGCGCTCAAGTATTAGCTGTTTGTCCTTCAGTAGTACAGAACCGTCTGCAGATTTAACTGGGACAATGTGTTGTCTTCGTGGGCCGTGCAGGGATTTTACAGCATCATAGAAGGCGTGTGTGTTGTTGTTGTCTGCATGCCTCTGGATTTCTTGGGCCTTGCTGAGCCACCACTTGTTCTCCATCATCCTCAGCTGTTTCTGTGTTTCACCACGGATGGCCTTGTAGTGAGAGAGAAGTGGAGAATGAGGGTTGGAGAGAAGTGTGGTATGGGCTTTGCGCTTGGCTTCCAGAAGCTCCTGTATGGCAGCTGAGCTGTTATCGAACCAGTCTTGATGACGTTTCTGAGTGAAGCCGATGGTCTCAGAGGCAGCTTGATGAATTGTTGTCCTCAATTTTTTCCACCTGCTTTCAACATCAAGGTCACCGTTACTGGTGTCATTGTCCAGGCTGGCAAGTCCCTCTGCCAGCTTGTGGCGGTAGCTGGCTGCACATTCTGGGGACTCCAGGGCCCTGGTGTTAAGACGCCTTTGGGGCTGCTGTTTCTTATGAGGAGGTCGAATTCTCAGCTTGAGCCTGGACTTGATCAGTCGATGATCAGTCCAGCATTCAGCCCCACGCATGGCCCGCGTGATGCAGACATCATTTTGGTCTCGTTGCCTTGTGATGATGTAGTCCAGTAAGTGCCAATGTTTGGACCTGGGGTGCATCCATGATGTGATGTATTTCTTTTTCAGCTGAAAGATGGTGTTAGTTACAATCAACTGATGCTCAGAGCACAGAGTGAGGAGTCGGAGGCCATTGCTGTTTATTTTCCCCGTCCCGTGCCTTCCGATTACTTGTTTCCAGAGCCTGGCATCAGTACCTACTCGGGCATTGAAGTCACCCATCAGAACAAGTTTATCAGAGGCAGGGATTTTGGATATGGTAGCATCCAGGGACTCGTAGAAGGCATCTTTGGTGTTATCGTCAGCATCCAAGGTGGGAGCATAGGCGCTGATTAAAGTTGCGAAGCGACCTTTTACCAGGGGAATACGCCAGGTCATAAGCCGTTCACTGATGCCTTGGGGGGACTCGGGGATGTTACTGAGTAAGCTGCTTTTCACAGCAAAGCCAACTCCATGGAGTCTTCGCTCATTCTCTGGGAGACCCTTCCAGAAGAAGGTGTAACCTTCACCAACTTCTGTGAGTGAATCCTCGCCTGAGAACCGAGTCTCACTGAGTGCGCCAATATCGATGTTGTACCTCCTTAGCTCATGTGCGATGAGGGCAGTTCGTCTTCGAGGTCTCTCCATCCCGTCTCGAGCATCGAGGAGGGTGCGAACATTCCAGGAAGCCAGGTTCATAGTCATGGGTTTGATTATATTTCGTTTTCGACCGCAGAGGGGGGATGCCTTGGTGGCTGCGGTGGGCCACCCAGGTGTGGTGGAACAAGCAATGTTTAGGTCACCTTTTCTAGACCCTTCCCCTATAAGGGGTGAGCAGTGCGGACCCTGAATAGGGCTGCTCAGACGCACAGGATGCTGCCGAAGGATAATGTTGCTCCATCCCATCTTCGCAACGACCATCAATCCTGTACCGCCCCTGTGTAGGATTCAAGCTAGAAGCTTCCAGTCACATCCATGACCTGCCCCCGTCACTTTATCCTATCGCCAGTGGACTTATATGGTGGAAGCTGAAACCTGCGCTACTAGTGGATTTAGTGTGAGGGACGGGGCGCGCAATTCCTTCCCCCACATACTTGGCCGCACTCACTGTATTCCAGTGGCAAGAGTGAAGACTCGAGACGACCTTCAGGTGAGTGCGGTTGCAAGGGGCTGCCGGTGGTCCGATCTGTTGGACTCCGCCTACGCCTACCCCTGGGTGCGGATTTGGGATCACTCTTTGTCTGGCCTCTACCCTCCGACCTGTTCGGCTTGGGTGACCCTGCCAGGAGTACAAGACTCCAGCCGACATAGCTCTCGGGGTCACGGAGACGCGCAAAGTGCCTCACCACGATAAGGTGGTGATCCCAGTCGAGGCACATAAGGACATGTGCACACACACACACACACACACACACACACACATATATATATATATATATATATATATATATATATATATATATATATATATATATATATATATATATACATATATATATATACACGCACACACACACACGCACACTCTCTTGGCAGTCCATCGAAGTCGAAGATGACGTCGCTTCCATTGCTTTGTGGGGTATTGCACAGTGGTTATCGGCGCTGGCGTCGATGCCACTGTAGGTGACTATGAAGCCCGATTCTGGAGCCACAAATCCTGCCACATTCAGGACATGTGAGGCCAGGACCGGGCTGGCGAGGCGGTACTGAAGCAGCACAGAGGTGTCTTTGCTCGCGCCGCACGATCCTCCTCTGGGTGCGTTTGTTTTCAAGTTGTGTCACCCCTTCGTGGCATAAGGAACGCCACAGTGGCCTGTTAGCTGCAGCAGACTCCAGATCGCTGGGCTTGATGTTGCATTTCTTTAGAGTCTGTTTAAGCTGGTCTTTGTATCGCAGCTTAGGACCACCAGGCTTCCTATTCGCTGACAGGAGTTGTCCATAAAGCACCTGCCGAGGCAAGCGGCAGCTAGGCATCCGGATGACATGTCCAACCCACCGGAGTTGCCTCTTTGCCAGTATAGCCTCGATACTGGTGGAGGCGGTGCGTTGAAGGATGTCAGTGTGTGGGACACGATACTGCCAGGTGATGCAGAGGATTCGTTGGAGGCACCTGATGTGGAATGCATCAAGGCGTCTCACATGGCGTCGATAGATGGTCCAGGCTTCTGCGTCATATAGCAGCGTGGACACACACACTGCTTGGTAGACTGCGACTTTTGTTGGAGTTCTTAAGTGGTTGTTTTCGAACACACGAGTACGCAATCTGCCAAAAGCTTTGGAGGCTTGATGGATGCGGCCCTGGACGTCGTCGTCAATTAGACAGGAGGGTGTTAGAATGCTGCCGAGGTAGCTGAATTGTTGGACAACCTTGAGGGGTGTGCCACTGAGGGTGAACGCTGGGGTAGGAGAACTCTCTTTTGCCATGACCTCCGTTTTGGTTACATTGATCACGAGACCGAGTGATCGGTAGACGGAGGACATGGTATCAAGGGCATGTTGCATGGCAGCTGGGCTGTGGGCCAACAGAGCACAATCATCTGCATACTGTAGCTCGTGGATGTCGCTGATCAGGGTCTTGGTCTTGGCCTGTAGGCGTCTGATGTTGAACAGGCTACCATCCAGGCGGAATTGGATTTGTAGGCCGCCACCTTCCTGGATGGACTTATGGAAGAGGAGCGTAGCTGCCATCAGGAACAGGTTGAATATAGCAGGGGCCAGTACACAGCCCTGCTTCACCCCGACTTCCACAGGGAACGGGGAAGATTGCTGGCCACCAACAAGTACAGTTGCTTGCATGCCGCTGTGGAACTGTTTTAGGATGCCGAGAAATTTGGAGGGAACGCCAAATTTCTGCAGTATGGTCCAGAGAATGTCACGGTTAACTGTGTCAAATGCCTTTGTAAGGTCGATGAAGGTGATATAGAGGTCCTTGTTTTGTTCCTTGCATTTCTCCTGAACTTGGCGCGCAGCGAAGATCATGTCCAGAGTGCTTCGATCCTTCCTGAAACCGCATTGTGTCTCTGGGAGGATGTCTTCGGTAATGTGCGATGTAAGACGGAACAGCATTACTTTTGCAAGAATCTTGCCAGCAACAGAAAGTAGGGAGATACCACGGCTGTTGCCACAGACTGACTTGTCCCCCTTCCTTTTATAAATGGTAACAATGTTGCTGTCTTTCCATTCCTGAGGAAGTGTCCCGTTTCGCCAGATGTTGCAGATTAGGTGGTAAAGCTTCCGTGTCAGGAGGTAACCGCCGCTCTTGAAGACCTCAGCTGGAAGTCCATCAGGGCCAGGGCTTTTGTTGTTTTTAAGGCTCCGGATTGCAGAGAGGACCTCTGTGAACTGAGGAGGTTCATCAAGGGAGGGAACTGATGGAAGCTCTGGGAGGGAGTCAAGGACAGATGTGTCTGAAGGGTTTACTTGGTTGAGCAGGGAGTCAAAGTGCTCTGCCCAGCGCTCAAGTATTAGCTGTTTGTCCTTCAGTAGTACAGAACCGTCTGCAGATTTAACTGGGACAATGTGTTGTCTTCGTGGGCCGTGCAGGGATTTTACAGCATCATAGAAGGCGTGGGTGTTGTTGTTGTCTGCATGCCTCTGGATTTCTTGGGCCTTGCTGAGCCACCACTTGTTCTCCATCATCCTCAGTTGTTTCTGTGTTTCACCACGGATGGACTTGTAGTGAAAGAGGAGAAGTGGAGAATGAGGGTTGGAGAGAAGTGTGGTATGGGCTTTGCGCTTGGCTTCCAGAAGCTCCTGTATGGCAGCTGAGCTGTTATCGAACCAGTCTTGATGACGTTTCTGAGTGAAGCCGATGGTCTCAGAGGCAGCTTGATGAATTGTTGTCCTCAATTTTTTCCACCTGCTTTCAATATCAAGGTCACCATTACTGGTGTCCTTGTCCAGGCTGGCAAGTCCCTCTGCCAGCTTGTTGCGGTAGCTGGCTACACACTCTGGGGACTCCAGGGCCCTGGTGTTAAGACGCCTTTGGGGTTGCTGTTTCTTGTGAGGAGGTCGAAATCTCAGCTTGAGCCTGGACTTGATCAGTCGATGATCAGTCCAGCATTCAGCCCCACGCATGGCCCGTGTGATGCAGACGTCATTTTGGTCTTGTTGCCTTGTGATGATGTAGTCCAGTAAGTGCCAATGTTTGGACCTGGGGTGCATCCATGATGTGATGTATTTCTTTTTCAGTTGAAAGATGGTGTTAGTTACAATCAACTGATGCTCAGAGCACAGAGTGAGGAGTCGGAGGCCATTGCTGTTTATTTTCCCCGTCCCGTGTCTTCCGATTACTTGTTTCCAGAGCCTGGCATCAGTACCTACTCGGGCATTGAAGTCACCCATCAGAACAAGTTTATCAGAGGCAGGGATTTTGGATATGGTAGCATCCAGGGACTCGTAGAAGGCATCTTTGGTGTTGTCGTCAGCATCCAAGGTGGGAGCATAGGCGCTGATTAAAGTTGCGAAGCGACCTTTTACCAGGGGAATACGCCAGGTCATAAGCCGTTCACTGATGCCTTGGGGGGACTCAGGGATGTTACTGAGTAAGCTGCTTTTCACAGCAAAGCCAACTCCATGTAGTCTTCGCTCATTCTCTGGGAGACCCTTCCAGAAGAAGGTGTAGCCCTCACCAACTTCTGTGAGTGAATCCTCGCTTGAGAACCGAGTCTCACTGAGTGCGCCAATATCGATGTTGTACCTCCTGAGCTCATGTGCGATGAGGGCAGTTCGTCTTCGAGGTCTCTCCATCCCGTCTCGAGCATCGAGGAGGGTGCGAACATTCCAGGAAGCCAGGTTCATAGTCGTTAATTTATTTATATTTCGTTTTCGACCGCAGAGGGGGGATGCCTTGGTGGCTGCGGTGGGCCACCCAGGTGTGGTGGAACAAGCAATGTTTAGGTCACCTTTTCTAGACCCTTCCCCTATAAGGGGTGAGCAGTGCGGACCCTGAATAGGGCTGCTCAGACGCACAGGATGCTGCCGAAGGATAATGTTGCTCCATCCCATCTTCGCAACGACCGTCAATCCTGTACCGCCCCTGTGTAGGAATCAAGCTAGAAGCTTCCAGTCACATCCATGACCTGCCCCCATCACTTTATCCTATCGCCAGTGGACTTATATGGTGGAAGCTGGAACCTGCGCTACTAGTGGATTTAGTGTGAGGGACGGGGCACGCAATTCCTTCCCCCACATACTTGGCCGCACCCGCTGTATTCCAGTGGCAAGAGTGAGGACTCAAGACGACCTTCAGGTGAGTGCGGTTGCAAGGGGCTGCCGGTGGTCCGATCTGTTGGACTCCGCCTACGCCTACCCCCGGGTGCGGATTTGGGATCACTCTTTGTCTGGCCTCTACCCTCCGACCTGTTCGGCTTGGGTGACCCTGCCAGGAGTACAAGACTCCAGCCGACATAGCTCTCGGGGTCATGGAGACGCGCAAAGTGCCTCACCACGATAAGGTGGTGATCCCAGTCGAGGCACACACACACACACAAACACACAAACACACAGACATTCCTATATAGTTGCTGGATGGACATCTACTTCTCCTGTAGTCTTTCATTTTCTTTTCTTTCTCAATCATACACTCTCTTTCTCTCTGTCTGTCTCTTTCTCTCTCTCTCTCTCTCTAAAACAACACACACACACACAAACACGCTCTGGGGTGACTGGTGCTGTAAGTTGGCGTGAGCGTGTAGGTGATCTGGGTGTGATTACTGCTTGGCTCCCCGACAGCTCTGATGATGACATTCAGTGCTTTGAGCTCCTCTGGCCTGGGTACGCTCCAAACACACGCAGGCCGTACACTCTCTCTACCTCGCAACCATGCATACATGTAGCCTGGATACTGCAGCAACACTCACTCTCTAGTGGAACTTGCAATCGGGTTGGCTGCATGCTCTTAGCTGCAGGAAGAACTTCTGAATCTGGCCATTAAGTTCAGCGGACAGCAGTGTTGCTTTCAAGTGCAGAGTCAATGTATGTACAAATACACACACACATTCCCAATTCATTGAGGAGCTTAATGCCCATGTTGTGGTCCTCTTCACTGTCCTTCACACATTTTCTATACACCCTTCAACGCCATCACCACTTTGATGAAGACATGCACACTAACACGCGTGCACACTCTGCTACTCTCCGTCATTAACATTCTTTCAGCTTGAGAGGAGTCAGCGCTTTTGTTTGCAATTACAGGGGTTTGAAGTGAAGAATTTTCAAGAGGAGAGAAGATGATGGATGGAAAAAGGAGGGGATGAAACAGAGGAGGTCAGAAAAAAAAACACCAAGCAGTGTGTCTGTGACATATTAGTCACATTTTACTGTAATTGTTGTTCGACCCTATCCCACAGTTTTTTTAAAAAAGAAAAAAGAAATACTTCGGGAATGTGCTCTGCTGTGGATTCCTTCCAAGGTTTTGTCTGGTGAGATCTGTACAAAGGGCAAAAAGGAGCTTTGTGGCTGACTGGTATGGCTTTAAAAAACCTGACCGGTGTGGCTGTTGTTCTCCCTAAGCCGAAGCCTACGAGGATTGACCCCATCAAAGCTGTGAGCTATACTATGCCATCTTCCGCTGTAGACTTTTGGTTTGCCTAAAATCTCAACAAATCCTTCCATGCAAAATATAAGATAACAAAACCAATGCCTTTCTTTTCTACCTGAGGCTCTTTATAAAAACCAAAAATAACACCTGATGAAGAATCACGAGGGCGCACACAAGGAAGTCACCACTGCTCTGGAAACCTGACATAATTGTTTGAACAGCATGTGGCGACCCTAAAATCACAAAACCTGACCAAAGTCTGATCCCGAAATGATCAAAATGAGGTCAAAATTCAAGAATAAGGTGTTAGTCATCAAACTTTTATCTAGCAATTTGTGTTCTCTTTGTCCTCTTTAGGGTGGCTGGGTGATGTGCTTTTCTTTGTATTTTCTGTCTCAATCATTCGAAAACATGGACCAATTCCATTAATGACATCAACTGAGATGTCAACATATCACATACAGTACAACCTCAGTTGAACAAACATCGAGGGATTAACTCAGTGCTAGCTTGTTTTGTTTTCCTTTGGATTTTTTTTTTACTCATTCCAAAAAGAAGTGGTATTGAGGGATGAAGATCGTGCTCAGAGAAGAAAATGAGAAAAACCAGGAACAGTTTTAAATTGTGAAATACGACGGTACCCTGATGTCAAAAGTATACAGCCTTACGACTCCCATTTTTGAGGACAAAACTTGAATCAAAAGCCAGCGTCAGGTTCTAGCAAGAGTCATCCATGCACTTTAAACCTCTTACTAATCAGGAGATGCAATCAGATATACAACATGAACAAGCACAAGGAGCGTTGGAAAAGACATAAAGACTCAAGTGTGTGCTAAATAGCCAACAGGAGTTGAAGCCATTGAATACATGTTGAGTTTCAGAAATCATAAATAGGGAAATGTTCATACTCGAGACTCTGTGGTACATGTTGAAATAATGTGAGTGTTACAAGTGTAAATTAGAAATAAATGAAACACAAAAATGCTTTCATTGTTTATTTACACATTTAATTACTGTAGTGTAAAAATGTATTTTGTTTTTCACATTTTCTTTTGTTTCACCTTACAAATGAACTGTCTGTGTTGTGTCAATAGTTGCTTTCTAAAATTACTTGTGGTCTATTATATTTATTACTACGGGTATTTACTAATTCCACATGTTGCGCAGTTGCGTTGTGTTTCGCAATATTGTTTTTTTCCGACTATGGCTGACCGAAATATGCATACAACATATTGAACAAAATGCAAATGATACTCCATGATTGCTTGCTTTCATCCAAGAATATTCACTTTGCCAACCTGACTGAAATTTACATTCATGTCTTCGTTTTTTTGCATGACGCTTTGGGCTCTCGCTGCTACTATTCGCCATGGTTATTCAGCTGCTGTTCTCGAACGCACTGCGAGATGAGCTATTCTCGATTCACATTTTTCAAGGGCCCACAGAAAATAACAGCAGAGGCTATTTGTAGTTCGGTCACTTTCCAAATCGGGACGAATGGTATTGTTACGAAACGGTGAGAATTGAGAGCGTCAAAAAAAAATCCTATTTTTTTGTAAAACGGGAGATTTGGCTCTCTAATTGTGAGGCCTGAGTAAAAAAAGTATAATTAAATATATTTACAAGCTTGGACATGGAATGAATTACATTTACAGTATAAGTCAAGAAACCACAAACCCACAATGTCTCCTTTAATTTTAACATGTGTATACTTTTGACATAAGTTAAAAAAAAATAATATGCGTAATAAAATAAGATTACCAGTGCCTGTGCAACAAATAGCTTTTTATGATGCTTACAGTTGACCCTGCATGGAAACACTCGTTTCGATTTTCACTCTTCCCTACTGAGAAATTGAACCGACCTTTGATGTTCTGCCACACTTTGTTACCCTGCTTTCATTCAAAGAGTAATTTTATCATTTTATGATCCTTTTGTTCTCCCAGCAGTTTTGCAAAAATAAAACCCGAACGATCACTCACAAATAGAAAGCTGCTCTCACAACACATGCGTCGAGGGAGATGTTGCATGTGACACCCACTTGCCCATCAGGGAGTGTTTTATGGTATCTCAGGGCAACGACAAGCGAGGGCGGCGGAAGCTGATGTGGAGGGAGGGGTCGCCGCCACACTTTCTGCTAATTTGTTTGTATGCCCGATATTGTGTGTGTGTGTGTGTGTGTGTGTGTGTGTGTGTGTGTGTGTGTGTGTGTGTGTGTGTGTGTGCGCACCCAAGCCATGTGTGGAAAATGTTGTTGTCAACAGGCTAACCGTTGCTGACAAGCATAGGCTGACTACTGAAGTCAAAAAGTTAAACGTACTCTATGCTCCTTTCACTCCCCTGAGGCGCTCTCTCACTCAGTCTCTCTCACTCTCTCGATGTTTCCCGTCTTCCCCTTTTTATTTTTGATTTTTTTTTTTCTCTGACATACCCTCCTGCTTTTTCTCTCTGTCTTGACGCTTTCTTTCTTATTTCTCCCTCCGCCCTACTTTCACCATCTCTGATGATTTTAGCAGAGGTGTGACTCATTGGGCATGGAGCCATGTTGTCAGGTAGTGAGGGGGTGGCAATGAGGTGGGGAGAAAAAGGGAAAAAGTGTTTTTTTAAGTGGTGAGGTATAATGTTTGTGAGTGGGGGGGCGGGGGTCATAGATATGTAAAACCGAGTGGAATGTGTGAGAGGGAAAGAGAGAGAGAAGGGGGAGGAGGGAAAGGGAGGGGTGTACAGTCAGCACAAGGAAAACATAAAAAGGAGGGAAATGAATAATTTGATGGTTTCCGTCACAATTTACTCCCCTGCCCCCTACTTTTCTTGCTCATGTGTTGGCCTGGGTGTGCATTCTGTGAGCTGACCAATGTGTTTATTTGAAAACCTGTTCATGGGCACAACCCAATTAAAAATCAGAATCAGAATCATCTTTATTGCCAAGTATGTAGAACACACAAGGAATTTGTTTCCGGTAGAACACGCTGCACTAGTATCGTCGTCAAAAAAAACTGCTAAGTGGCACTATATAGTTCCATTTTGGCTACTGTTGAAAGAGTTCAAAGAGTTCAAAGAGTTAATGGCTTGGGGGAAGAAGCTGTTTAAATGTCTGCTGGATTTGGTGCACATGGATCGGTAGCGCCTGCCTGAGGGGAGTAGGTGGAAAAGGTGGTGGGCAGGGTGCGGAGGGTCCAGTAGGCCTAGTTTGGATTCTTGCAGTGTGCAAGTCCTCGAGAGTGCGTAGGGCGGTGCCAATGATTTTTTCCGCCGTCCTAACTGTCCGTTGAAGTCGGATTTTGTCCATTTAAGTGGCGGCCCCGAACCAAACGGTGATGGAAGAACACAGGATGGATTCGATAACAGCCGTGTAGAAATGTTGCAGCACCTCCTGTGGTAGACCATGCTTCTTTAGCAGCCTCAGGAAGTACATTCTCTGTTGGGCCTTTCTCAAGACAGAGTTGGTGTTGACCTCCCACTTCATGTCCTGGGAGACTGTGATTCCCAGGAACTTGAAGGTCTCAACGGTTGACACAAGGCAGTTGGATAGTGTGAGGGGTAGCTGTGGTGATGGATGTTTCCTGAAGTCCACGATCATCTCCACTGTCTTGAGCGTGTTCAGCTCCAGGTTGTGACGGCTGCACCAGAGCTCCAGCTGCTCCACTTGTTGTCGGTACGCAGACTCGTCGCCGTCTTTGATGAGACCGATGACCGTGATGTTGTCTGCGAACTTTATGAATTTGACAGCTGGGTGCGTTGAGGTGCAGTCGATTGTGTAGAGAGAGAAAAGCAATGGAGAGAGGACGCATCCCTGCGGGGCTGCAGTGCTCGTGGTTCATGTTGTGGATGATATATCTCCCAGTCTGACCTGCTGTGTCCGTCCTGTCAGGAAGCTGAGGGTCCACTGGCAGATCGTAGGGGACACACCAAGTTGGAGAAGTTTGGGGATGAGGAGTTCTGGGATGATGGTATTGAACGCAGAGCTGTAGTCCACAAACAGGATCCTTGCGTAGGTTCCTGTGTTGTCAAGGTGGTCGAGGATGTGGTGCAGTCCGATGTTGACTGCATCCTCCACAGACCTGTTTGCCCGGTAGGCAAACTGAAGAGGATCTAGCAGAGGTCCGGTGATGTTCTTTCGGTGGTTCAGCACGAGGCGTTCAATCCCGAGGGTGCTGGTTTCTTTGGAACTGGGACGATAGTAGACTGTTTGAAGCAGGTTGGGACTTCACACTGCTCCAGGGATCTGTTGAAGATTTGTGTGAAGACCGGAGCCAGCTGGTCAGCGCAGACTTTCAGACAGGTGGGGGACACTCTGTCAGGTCCCGCAGCTTTCTTGATCTTCTGCTGTTTGAAGAGCCGTCTAACGTCCAGTTCGTGGATCTGTAGGGCAGAGGGCGGAGATACGGTAGTTTCTGGTAATGGTGGGCAGACCGGGTAAATGGTGGTGTCCTTTTCAAATCGGCAAAAGTATGTATTTAACTCATCAGCCATACCATTGTTGTACACTGCTTGGGGGGATGGTAAACGATAATTTGTTATTGCTTTCAGGCCATTCCACACCGATGCAGAGTCGTTAGCGGAGAACTGTTTGTTAAGCCTCTCCGCATAACTTTTCTTTGCGATGTTAATTTCCTTCGTCAGCCTGTTGCGGGCGAGTTTGTAAACTGCTCGATCGCCGCTTTTAAATGCGGACTCTTTCTCTTTCCTAAGCTGCCTGAGTTTGGGAGTGAACCATGGCTTGTTGTTGTTGAATGAGTGGAAGGACTTTGTTGGTACACACATGTCCTCACAGAAACTGATGTATGATGTTACAGTGTCTGTGTATTCATCCAATGTGCCCGTTGAAGTTTCAAAGACGCTCCAATCAGTAATATTGATGACTTTTGGGGCTTTAAAGAAGATAATTAGGTGGAGATACATCAAAGAAGAGCAAAATGTTGAAGGGAATTTGTTGAGGGTAGATAAAGTGGAACAAAAAAGGCAGGGATGAGTGAGCAGGAGGAGGACTTGATGAGAGCGGATTACACATGCAGGCACATTCATGTTCGTGTAACGTGTCACTCAAGTGTGTTGTGGCCCCCAAGGCAGGGGTTCTCCACCTTGGCACTCACGCCAAACCACACACACAGACACACAGACACACACAAACACACACGCACACACACTCTCTCTCTTTCTCTCTCTCTCTCTCTGTCTGTCTCTCTCTCTCTTTCGCACACACACCCGCATACACAACACAACTTTCATAGGAAATGGATGGCTGTTTATTTTTCAGTCATCTAACTTTTAAAATCCATCAACAGAATGTCTTTTGCCCCAACCTCAATCAATGTCAGTATGGTATGCGTACCACCATTGGTATGAAGGCTCCCTCTAGTGGCATGCAAATGAATCATTGCCCAAATTCAGTTCAGTTGTATTTTACTATTGGGTAAACATTTATTTCAGAGGATTACAGGTCTTTCATTCATTGATTCATTCACTTCCCCAAACCGCTTACTCCTCACTAGATTATCCCTGCTTGCGTCGAGTAGTAGGCGGGGGACACCCTGAACGGGTTGCCAGGCAATCGCAATGCTTCACGTTTTTTCACTCTGATATTTAAATTCTATGTGAATGATTGAAATAATTTTAAAGGCACTTGATAGGATTCGAAACTCTGTCGTTTTGGATGGACACTTGGGTCTACTGTGCGACTGTCTTTTTTATTGAATGGGTGTCATGGTGTCACGCGATTTTGTGGAATTTTATCAATGCGCAGACAGACGAATTCTGCACTCCGTTTATATGTGGGGTGGACGTATGTGCATGCATTAATAATCTGAATCACTGTATAAATTCATTAATTGAATGTCTATGGTAATGATGATGATGATAATGATAATGATAATGATAATGATAATGATGATGATGATGATGATGGTGATGGTGATGGTGATGGTGATGATGACGGTGATGATGATGATGGTGGTGATGGTGATGGTGGTGGCGGTGGGATCTCCTTTGGTGGGATACCTCCGGTTGGCATGGTGGGCCGTGTGTGTGTGAGGGGGGAGGGGGGGGCGGTTGGGCTCCATGGTCCCTGATGTGGCTAAATGCCCACCACCAAGCAGGGAATATGATGGAGTCTCATTGGAAATTGAGATGCCCAATGTTCACCCCGCCGATATGGAGGGGAGTGGCAATAGCCGTCCTACAACCCTCCAGAAACAGTAATGAGGCGAGAGCCGCACTGGGTGTCAACCTCACAAGGCACCGGCGAGAATTGTACCTGATATGTGACCGGGGGGAGGGGGGGTGATAATGATGATGATAATAAATGATGATGAGTCTGTCCTTGCTTTGGGTAGCAGGCCCCATACACCCTAAACTGGTTAACAGCCAATCAGAGGGCACACATACACAAACAACCATCTGCATTCACATTCACAACTTGGCACAATTCACTTGTCACACACACACACGATCGAGCACAGGATCCAACTCCTTTTTACAGCAGCCAAGTTTAAATCCTGCACAAGTGGAAGGCTTCTTGCAATTCCTGATGAACTTATACTGAGCGCGTCTGTTGTATGGACTCCTGCGAGCAAGTCAATTATCCAGTCAGTATGTAGCGCCTCACTTGCAGTAAATTCAAAAGGAATAAGAGGAACCACTTGGATTGACAGGGAGCGAGTTTACTGCGTTCACTCCCACAATCGCGCAAACGCCCTTTTCTTACTCTGCCTGTCTTCAAAATCCTAAAAGAAAGAAAATTCCACCCATGTGCATGGTTCGACTAGATTAGCGCTGGGCATTGAAATGGGGCCCTAAATGTGTGATGTTAACTGTCTCTGCAAGTTGTGCTTGGCCTCTCACCTTGAATCACCTGGAATAGGCTCCTTATTACTTTTAACTCTGCATAGTATAATAAGTAGAACATGTTTGGATAGATGGCTGACATTACAACTCCTCATATTTCAGGTGTATCCGAACCCTGAACTCAGCTTTTGTAGACATTTTCCCAATATTGCATCCATTAAGTCATTTTCTCCAAAAACCACACAAGGCGTCTTCCATTTCCTGCTTTGGAATGAACACCAGGGGTCAACAGTAATCATTGCATAACTCAGAAACCCATGTTCAAGGTTCACCAGAAAATGTTTTTCTTTTTTGTCTTTCTTACTCCTTTTACTGCCCTACGTTTGAATATGTTGTGTGGTTGGTATTACATCTTCTCATGTGCAGATTGTGATTAGGTGGGGAACATCCTGATCTGGTTATGATGGAGCCAATGAGGAGGATCAAAGTCATCCTGATAGATTGCCATCACCACTCCCACCTGTTTCTTCTGGAATGTGCCCTTTCTCGCCAGAGTGTGTGTGTGTGCGCGCGTGCGCGTGCGTGTGTGCGTGTGCGTGTGCACGTGGGCGTGTGTATGTGTGCACGTGAGCGTGTGTGTGTGTGTGTGTGCGTGCACGTGAGCGCGTGTGTGTGCGTTTTTGTTTGTGTGTGTGTGTGCGTGCGTGCGTGTGTGTGTGTGTGTGTGTGTGTGTGTGTGTGTGTGTGTGTGTGTGTGTGTGTGTGTGTGTGTGTGTGTGTGTGTGTGTGTGTGTGTGTGTGTGTGTGTACGGGTGTTATGTCTGTCACACTGTTTCTGCATGTGTGCCGACTTTTGCATCTGTTACTCGTGTAGGAAAAATCTGTGTATATTTCAGTGCGTGCACGCGCGTCAGGGTGTGCAGTCTGTTTCAACACGTCTGCAATTTGCGGGAAATTTATAATCTGGAGCTGGAATATGTGCTCATGTCTGTGTCTGTCTTGCTGTTCCACCTCTTCCTCCCCTTCGTTCTGTTCTCACTCTCTGACAGATCCAGTGTGTGCCGTGGATCATACGCCCCTCCGAACATGCCAACTTCTTCCTGTTTGTCTCCTCTTTCCCCAATTACATCTTGTGCTTCTTTTCTTTTGCCCAGAAATGTTACGCCAGCTCAGCGACAGTTTCTCATGAGCGCCCTCTCACATATGGAAGACATACTCAGCAGCAGCGATACACACTACATGAACACACTGTCTCTATAGGCCTCTCAAATTGCTGACATTTTCCATTTTTGCACGTATAAAGTATAATAATAATATTAGTGGGTGTGACAGAGCAAGGGTCCATTCACTGCCTCTGCCAGCCTACTATTAATATCCCCCCTTCTTTAGGGGAATCCGAGAAGCAGCAGAGACCTTCAGTTTACACAGCTGAGGTGCATGTGGACCAAACTCTCCTTTCTTCCCATTTCCCTCTTTTTCTCCCTCTCCTTTTACCCTGTCATGGGTCTTCATTTTCCCATCACTCCGCTACCTGCCCTGCTACTGGCTCCTTCAAAACGTTCTGTGCACTCTCGTTTTCGGCATATTTTATTTCCCCAACCATATAGCGGTCTTTATGATTATCTCCTCTAAACATTTTCTTTTCTCTTTCTATTAAGACATATGTTTGTTGAAAAACTGACGGGAGGATTGATTTCTCGGGTAATCATGTTAGCCAAAGTCATCAAAATAGTCTATGGGTGACACCCACAGCCTTTTATGTGCTATCAAAAACACGGACAAGACAGCAGGTCTGTTAACCATGCGTAGATTTGCCAATGTGAAGAGTCCCTGTCTCACACTTTCATCCCTTAGTTTTTTACGCCCTCTGGCGCATTTCTAGTGTCGCCGCAAAAAAAAAAAAAAAAAAAAAAAAAAGAGCATTGGAAGTAAAGAAATGTCAAGGGTCATTAATCGAACATTTATCACATTATGGAGTTTTTTCATGGGAAGTAAATTGTATTATTGGTGAATTTAATGGTGTATGCTTTATTAGACTTTATAGTACAATAATTATCTATTGAGAAGAAAACAGACCTCTTCTATCATTATTTTTTCGAAAACAATCACATCAATCTAACAAATTTAAACCACATTCGGTGACAATAAAGATCTATCTATCTATCTATCTATCTATCTATCTATCTATCTATCTATCTATCTATCTATCTATCTATCTATCTATCTATCTATCTATCTATCTATCTATCTATCTATCTATTTACCTGTCCGCCGGTGTGTGCGTGTGTGCGCGCGTGTGTGCGCGCGTGTGTGCGCGTGTTCATATTTGACATTTATGGCGCGACATCGTCGATATCATAAACTGTTAATGCACTTTTTCGGCCTGTAGATGGCACTCTTCGATTAAAAATAAAAACAAAATGGTTCTTGTGCAATAAACTTGTTTTCACATATTGCACTCCTTTCGCTGTCCTTTATTGAAAAAAGGACAGCGAAAGGAGAGTTTATTGACTCCAAAATATTGATTATGAGGAATTTGAATATAATCTGATCCACCCTTTGTTTAAAAAAAATCTATTTTAGTGCAGTCTCTTTTACATCGTATGGTTGGATGTCTGGACGGACGGACGGACGGACGGACAGACAGACCGACTCAACTCAACTGTATTTCTAGAGCAGTGACGTGCAGTCAGTGGAGGCAGGTGAGGCAGTGCCTCACCTGTCATCATGGAAAGCTGTCATGGAAATATCAAATGAAAAAATAAATTAAACAGTTAGATGTATTTAGTGATTTGTACTTTAAAGTTCTTTTCCATTTAACTTCATCGTTTTAGGATTTTCTTCAAAATCGCTGAATTTACCGTTCAAATACTAAGTAGAGACGAGCGGTGACGTCATTGATGACGTCAATGCATCACCAGCCATGAACCTCACCGCACGTCACTGTTCTAGAGCAATTTTAAACAGACAAGCTGCATACAAAGTGCTGTACATGGATAACTATCATATAAAGGCAAAAAACAGTCACAAAGATATTAAAAAAAACACCAGGGAGTAAGAATAAGATCAAGTCTGGATCATGCTGAGTCAAGTGCCAAAGAGTACAAGTGAGTTTTGACGCCAGTTTTAAAGATGGGCAGCGACAGATCACATATTCACTGTTTAAAATATAGGAACAACAAACGATATTAAACCAAACACAAAAGCAGCACCGGGGGGATTTTTAAAGTTGTTATGTAATCTAAATAAAAAGGGAAGAAGATAAAGATTAAAATGTTGCATTTTGGTCGATGTTAAATCATGGCTAATTAAGACAGTTTGTGCAAATTATGACGACGTAGTATAGTATCATTTTGGTTCGAAAGAGAACACTCACTGCATTTCATATTTGTTTTCAAGACCGTGAACAAGAAATATATCTAACGGTCTTCATGTGCATGTAATTGAGCATATCTGACACTAGAGAGAGCCCTTGGAATAACTCGGCCTTGTCCATTTGTTAGGAAAATAAACTGTGAGGTTACCACGATATACCATACCCAATGTGAAATGTTTTGGCATATGACACCCTCACATATTTGTCCACTTTACAAAAGCATGGCACTGCTTCCCATGTCGAGTTCAGGTTGTTGGTCAGATGGCTGTATGGACTGGAGAAAGTAACAGTCGTCGTCTTTCTGTCATATAATGGAGTGTTTTGCCAGGCCAAAGGAGCACCTGAACCAATCTTAATTCTCTGTGCCATGCATATTAAAATCCGTGGCAGCATGGGGGTGGCAGCATGGGGCACATTGTTTTGGGGATTATTTATCACAAAACATTTGTATTCTTCTGTCGGAGGACTGTTGATCCCGGATAGCTACACACTAATCCTTCACTCCGTTAATTAAAAAAAGAAGGCAAAGCAATGGAACTGGTGCTTTACCCGCTCTCTCCCTCTCCTCTTTTTCCAGAAATGTAATCATTTCTGGAGAAGCTTAACCATCTGCTTGAGGTTAAGTCTGCTAGAAGATTGTGTTTTCTGCTTATTTAAACCTGGGGATTGGAGATTGTCATAAAATAGATGGGGTGTGTGTGGGACGAGGGGGGGGGGGGTAGAGTGATAGTTCTAGGATATCTTCTGTTAACACATGTCTGAAAGTAACTCAAATCATTCCATTTAGCACCTTCTGTCGAGAACACATGTCTGAAAGTAACTCAAATCATTCCACTTAGCACCTTCTGTCGAGACACTATATTCCATCTACCCAATAACAAATAATTGCTTATTTCCTGCCCTTTATCAACCTCCTTGTCTTCTTTTGAGTTGCCGATGAGCTAAGAGCTGCCCGCCGGGTCCAGACCTATGTCTTCAGTCCCGAGAAGATACTTGAAGAGATTTTAAGACGACCACACATTTACATTAGGATGCCGCTCGTGTCTGTGTTGATCAACAAAGGCGTCCTTTTGCTGTGTCCCTCACTTGGTCGCTCCACTTCGGTGCTTCTCCAACTGACCAGTATTACAAGAAAAGGATCTCTGCAAATGTTTACTCCTACAGTTAGTTTTTCTGAACAACATAAATCAAGTCACCTATGAATGATCTAATCCAAACTATAACTATATACTTTGCTGCTGTTAAATGTAAATTTCTCCACTGTGAGACTAATAAAGGCAAATCCAATCCAATCCAATGCAATCCAATACATCATTAGGGACAAATATGATGAAATCGACACGATGCGGCTTTTATGATGATTATGTTGATATATGTGTAGGCCTACTTATGCGAATTAAAGTCTTGTAATACGCATTTAGGGCATGGTGTATACCTCCTCACCGTCACTTTCATTACATCCAAAAAGAAGCTCAGGCATGCAGACATCATTCTGATTAAAGGACAATATATTTAATAATCGGTTGGTATGTTGGGGTGGGGGTGAATAATAATGGGGCGGGGGATATTGAAAGGGAATGTAAAAGGAATTATGGAAAATTACGAATTGGATCGGTCAATTCAATTCATCCATTGAGTGACATGAGATTCTTAGACAATGCTCTCCTTTCAAAGCGCGAAAAAACACACCACGACATGCACCCAAATTGCCCTCCTTAATCCAAATCTAGCTCTGACGTCTGGTGTCAAATGTACGCGTTCTCGTCTCTTTAATAGACCGGTGGAAGTGACACGAGGGTGGGAAAATGGTAAAACGTCGACAGTAATTAGAGTCGTCTACTCTTCGTCCGCCAATGCGGAGGGGCTGAGGAGCTCAAAGCACCCGCTACCCAACCCGCTTTCTCCCTCTCTCTTTCTCTCGCTCTCTTTCTTTCCAGCCCCCTCTTTTGCGATCACACGCGCTCACACACAAAACTCCCAGTCGGCTTCTCCGGGTGTCCAATACAGTGGAAAATCAAAGTGCGAGCCTTCCGATGCAGTTTACACACGTCCCGCGTCGTGCGTAGAGCACAGTGCAATGCGAGTGGGGTGGTCTATCTTTTCTCACTGTTTATTTAGTTTGTCACTTTTAAAAATGCTTACGAGTTCAATGTCGTGCCCACTGTGTTTTTTTAACAGTGCGTAATGCGTATTTTCTATTATATCTGGCAAGGTGACTTTTACGCAAGGTGATAAAATGGATCAGAGACTCTCCAGGTGTAGCTGGGTGCCGGTGACCGGGCTGGTAATATGCCTTCTTTTCTGTGCCTGTGTGGTGGACTTGGTGTTGGCTCAAATTCGCTACTCCATCCCCGAGGAGCTGGAGCACGGGGCTTTCGTGGGCAACATTGCGGAGGACCTGGGCTTGGATGTATCGAAGTTGTCCGCACGTCGATTTCGAATTGTGTCCGGAGCCAAGAAGCAATATTTGGAAGTGAATTTGGAGAATGGAATTTTATTTGTTAATGAAAAAATAGACCGAGAAGAGCTTTGCGAGCGGAGCCCGAGCTGTTTTTTACACCTCCAAGTAGTCATCGAAAACCCTTTAGAGCTCTACAGAGTAGAAGTTGAGATTATAGACGTGAATGACAACTCGCCCACATTCCCTTGGAGCGAATTTAACATCGACATTACGGAGTCGGCTGCGCCAGGCTCTTGCTTCCCGTTAGAGAGCGCGCAAGACCTGGACGTGGGCGCCAATTCTTTGCGCTCCTACCAGCTGGGCGCAAACGAAATATTCATTCTCAACATCCAGACGCGCAACGACGGGAGCAAGTTCGCAGAGCTAGTGCTGGACAACCCTTTAGACCGGGAGCGGCAGAAAAAGCACACGATGGTTTTGACAGCCTTTGACGGGGGGTCGCCAGAACGCTCCGGAACCGCTTTGATCACCATTACGGTGCTCGACGCCAACGACAACGTCCCAGTGTTCGATCGATCTGTGTACCGGGCCAGACTGGTGGAAAATGCGCCGAGGGGGACGCTCGTGCTGAAGTTGAACGCCACCGACTTGGACGAGGGCTCGAACGCGGAGGTGACCTACGCCTTCAGCGGACACGCGCCTCTCAGAGTGCGCGAGCTGTTCAGCGTGGATCCGTACACGGGTGAGATCCGCGTAAAAGGCGTCGTGGACTACGAGAAAGCCAACGTGTACGAGCTTTATGTACAAGCGAGGGACAGGGGACCCTCGGCCGTGGCCGTGCACAGCAAAGTGTTGGTTGATATCGTGGACGTCAACGACAACACCCCCGAAGTCATTCTCACGTCCGTGTCCACGCCTGTCCAGGAGGACGCGTCGCCGGGAACCGTGATAGCTGTTATCAGTGTCATGGACCGGGACTCGGGCGAGAACGGCAACGTGGACTGTCAGATCCCCAACACTATCCCCTTTCAGCTTCACTCCTCGTTTAAAAACTACTACACGCTGGTAACAAGTGAGGTTTTGGACAGGGAGGCGGTGTCCGATTACAACATCACACTCACGGCGCGCGATTTGGGCTCCCCGTCGCTTTCCACCAGGAAAACCGTCGTCGTACAAGTGGCTGACATCAATGACAACTCCCCGCGGTTTTCACAGCCGTCATATACTGTCTACGTAACCGAGAATAACGCTCCGGGCGCTTCAATTTGCACCGTGACCGCCTTTGACCCCGATTACAATCAGAACGCCTATCTGTCTTATTCTATTCTCGAGGGTCAAATTCAGGGTATGCCCATTTCCACGTACGTGTCCATCAACTCAGACAATGGCAACATTTACGCACTGCGCTCCTTTGATTATGAGCAGATGAGAAACTTTTACATTCTGGTACAAGCGCAGGACGCGGGTTTTCCGCCACTGGCAAACAATGTCACCATCACTGTTTTCGTTTTGGACCAGAATGACAACGCTCCCATCATCTTGTCCCCGCTGCCCAAAAACGGCACCGTGGCCACGGAGGTGGTGCCCCGCTCCGTGGATGCCGGTTATCTTGTCACCAAAGTCACGGCGCTTGACGCCGACGCGGGCCAAAATTCGCGCCTGTCTTATCAGGTGATGCAGGCCACCGATCCCGGGCTGTTCAGCGTGGCGCTGTACACGGGTGAAATAAGGAGCATTCGCCGACTGGCGGAGAAAGACGCGTCCAGACAAAGACTGGTTATAATGGTGAAGGACAACGGGCAGCCTCCCCTTTCCGCTACCGTCTCGGTTGTCCTCACGGTGGTGGACAGCGTCCCCGAGTCCTTATCCGACTACGGCGACGTCCCACTCAGCCCGCAGCCCCCCTCTAACCTCGCTCTCTACTTAATCGTGTCACTCAGCACCATCTCGTTTATCTTCCTGGTGGCCATCATCGTCTTGGCCGCTGTCAAGTGCTACAAGGACAGCGAGACACTGAGTGGCTACAATCTGCCCCCCTTAGCGTGCTGTTGCTGCGGCGGCTTCCAGCCCGAGCCTCCCTCGGAGATATTCAAGAAATCCAACCTCAACCTACAAATTTCCTCCGCGACTAACAAGGTGCCCACCAACTGCGTGGAGGTGAACGGAAGCAGCAGCCTGACGCAGTCTTATTGCTATAAAGTGTGTTTGACCCCGGAATCGTCCAAAAGTGACTTTATGTTTTTGAAGCCGCGCAGCTCCGCCAGCACGAGGCGCAACAACGAAGCGAAGAGCGCCGAGCACTCGTGGGGCGCGTCTGTGAACAACGGAGCGACCACCCATGAGGTAGCTATACGCACACTCATTGTAGGGATGAAAGCACTAAACCCACGGTCGGCACTTTTGTCACCCATTGTATTGTGAGACGTTTCACCAGAGTTGTGAATCTATATTGCGACACATTCTACTAACCAATCTGACAATTTGTAATATCTTGCGCTCGGTAATGAAACCAGATGGAGATACCCGATGAGCTTTCAATTGACGTTAATGCTCCACGGAACATCATTTTACTGCGTGTGAGTTTATCGTCTGTAAACTAAGTGAAATGTGGTATAACGGCGACACGTAGCCCAAAGGAATTAAGCCAGGAAATCGTGATTAATCTGAGGGAAAAAATAAACAGTAATTGTTAATGCCTCCTCTATCAGTGCCACAGCTCTGGATAAGGGAGGAGGGAGGGGCACACTAAATTGCTCCCTGCACAACAGAGTCTGAACAAGTCAAGGGTAATGGGCAAGGTGAATGACAGTTGAGATTCATTTGTCCACCGTTCTGTTCATGGTGCAGGCAAAGCTTCTACGTCGAACAATTTATATAGGACAAACCTCGCCCCTGGCCATCCCTCAAGGGCACCATGGACAGAACAATTATACTCCACACAATGTGGCGTATGCGCGATGGGAGGCCTGTCCATTATTGATGAAAAATGGCAAATGTTCTGGTTTTTGGAGAGGACACTGGGAAGGGGAGCCAGGGAGGAAGGGGGGGGGTGAGCAAGGACATGACTGGAATGAGACGTGGCCCGCCTGTAGATGCGTCCCACATATATCCTCTGGGTGCAAGGGGAGACTAAGATATGAAGTCATATTTATCAAGGGGGACTTGGGGGTCAGAGGGAGGGGGGGGGGGTAGACGATGGCTGGAGGGATGGAAAGGAGATGGGGGAGGGCTGCTAGGAGAGAGCGTGTGTGTGTGTGTGTGTGTGTGTGTGTGTGTGCGTGCGTGCGTGCGTGCGTGTGTGTGTGCGCGTGTGTGTGTGTGCGCGCGCGCGAGCGGGCGCCTTTATCACCACGCGACACCGGACTCCACGAGCAGACTGACAAATGTCATTTCGGTCAGGGGCACACTCCTTGAGGACAAGGGGAAGGGGCGGGTGATGGGTCGATGAAGTCACAGTGCGGTTGTTAGGCAGGTCCTTGAGGAGAGTGTGTCCCTTTTTAATCGTTTATTGGCCCCCTAATTCACTCGTCGAGGCACGCATCCTTGCCAACGTTCTCATACACGATGGCACGCCTAGAGAGACAAGAGAGAGAGCAGGGGAGAGAGAGAGAGAGAGAGAGAGAGAGAGAGAGAGAGAGAGAGAGAGAGAGAGAGAGAGAGAGAGAGAGAGAGAGAGAGAGAGAGAGAGAGAGAGAGAGAGAGAGAGAGAGAGAGAGAGAGAGAGAGAGAGAGAGAGAGAGAGAGAGAGAGAGAGAGAGAGAGAGAGAGAGAGAGAGAGAGAGAGAGAGAGAGAGAGAGAGAGAGAGAGAGAGAGAGAGAGAGAGAGAGAGAGAGACGGAGATCGGAATAGGACACATGCTTCATGCAAGGACAAACTCAATTGACACGGCGCGTGCACGTGGAGCCAAACCAATACAGGAGGATGTCTGAATGACCTCAAATGACTGTTCAAAGCTCTGAAGGCCTAACCTTGCTCAGGTAGTAAATATGCATGTAGAATATATGCATAAAGAAAGAAGGAGATACAATGATCATTTTATTCATGTAAAACATATGCAGAAATAAAGAAAGGAAAACAGTGATCATTTTCCTCGTTTTCTCCGAGCGTTGCCTTTGATGATTTTCATCGTGCTCCGTTTCATCCCGCTGGGCTTCTAATTGGTTTTCTAGATTGCTTGGCAAGGGCCACACTTAAAGTGTACGGATACTATGACTAATTATTATTGTATTAGTATGCTTTTGTGTCATATATTTTCAGTTACAGCATTTTTAGATGAATAACCGAATCAACGAAAGTGGCAATAACCATCTCCACACGACACTGTTTAAATTCCAGCTTTTTTTCTGACAAAAACACAAATGAGACAGCAAAAAATAATTTCAAAATAATTTCCACTTTGAATGTGACCTATAGCGTCTTCAACTCATTTCAAGGAGAGATTACAATAAAATATTAATGTGGCTGCACAAATGTGCAAAACCTCTTCAATCTGGTGGTGTGGCCATGTTCACAATTTACCACTTAAAATGGCAGGAAAAAAATGCCTGAAACACCATGCAGAACGCCATTTTGGCCATTCAGTGCATGCACGGCAGATGTGATGACTTTCAATTAGCAGTCTCAATGTAAGTGGTGGATTTTTAATGCAGCGAAAATCCCCCGATAATACCGGTTATTGGTCATAAATATTGTAGAAATCGTTTTGTAATGGTTTCACATAATCTCATTTTTTTTCTATCATAAAACCTGCCATTTGGACAGAGGTGTGTAGACTTTTTCCATAATGAGAGCGTCATAAATTAGAAATATCACTCGGGTGTCCCCTTTCGCCCTTCCCTCAACGATCATAGGATTGAAGAAAAATTGAAAGTGAGAGGCAGACATTTGAAAGAAAATAATGACACCTCGGCTCTGAAAAAAAATCTCCCACACACCCACAAGAGGGCAATACTATTCCATTTTGTATACAGTTTCCCCTATTTGTGTCACGATCTGGTTGGCGACCAACGTGGGGCGCTGTCGGCCCCGCCTGCACCTGCACAGGTGCTGGTCGTCCCGATCAGATTGGCGACCAACGGGTAGCGAAGCCTCGCAGGTGCTGGTCGTTTTAATCACTGACACTTGAAAGGACACCCGGCACGACCATCCCGTGTTGGTTCATTGTTTGCTGCATGTTTGTTGCATGCTGTGTCTGCAATGGAATGCATTGTATGCTGTGCATGTGTTTGTTATAACCTTGGCGGACTTTTACTTTTGGTCTTCTTTTGATACTTTGTATTTTTTCTGTTCAGATGATTTTGATGTTTTACATTTTGTTCCTGCTGACCTTTATTTTAATACAATTTGTCAAACAACCTCCTGCTCCCTCCTGCCAGCTTCTTGGGATCCGCACCCGCCATCACCACCTCGCAAACCGTGACAATTTGAATGTTGTCCCAAGCCCGGATAAATACAGAGGGTTGTATCAGGAAGGGCATCCGACGTAAAAGCTTAGCCAAAACAAACATGCAGATCAAACCTCTCAAGATAGAGGACACTGATTTGCTGTGGCGACCCCTTGAAGGGAAAAAAGCTGAAAGGAAAAGAAGAAGAAGAAGATAGTTTCCCCTATTCAGGTTCAGGAGCTTTTCCCAGAAAGGAGACCACTCACTGAACAGGTCATCGCCAGTTAATCACTGGGCACAGGTCGAAGCAGACAATCCTTCACTTGTAGTAAAAAACAAAAACAAAAACAAACCAAAAAAACAGCATGCTTGTGACCCTAAACAATTGGGACTAAATGAATAAATCGATTAATGAATGAGTATTACTTGACATATAAGCATATGTAATTTGGTAATGATTGATGGGTTGGACATTACTCAACATACTGTGTAGGAGAGTCAAGAACACTGTACATAATATCTCGCCTACTAATCCCGCAGTCTCATACTGCTAAATAAATATATTTGAACGCATTAAGCCAAACTGAGCATGAATATCGCTGTAAAGGCATATTGGAACAGCGCTCGGATTGCATTGTGTCTCATCTGAGATGTTGTTTTCTGTAACTTGGATGTATTTGACTGCACACTGATTTATGTTAACTACAGAACAGAAAAAAATGTTGGAAGACATGGGTTCAATCTCCGCTCTGGCCATCCTGTGTGGAGCTTGCGTCCTTCTGTTTCCTCCCACATTACCAAAACACTTATGGGAGGCTGATTGAACACTTTCAATTGTGCCTAGATGTGAAGGTGAACGCGGATGGTTATCCGTTTATGTGTGCTCTGCGTTTGGGTGTCAACCAGTGTATCCTCGCTACCCAAAGAAAACCCACGCAGGCCCGGTGAGAACATGCAAATTGCACATGGGGAGGCTGGAGCGGTGATTGGGCCCACGACCTCTGCACTATGAAGTCTGCGTGCTAACCACTTGACGACCAAGCCACCTTGCATATATACTGTATGTTTAAAATGTTGTGTGTAAAAATAAATTGACATTTGCTAATTACAGTTCATTACAGTGCAGTATGTGCTTTGTTTTTGTAGTTGAAGCAGCCAAACACAGATTGGACCCTCACTAAGAATGAGAATACTTCCATCAAAAGGTAACATTCCTGACGAATAAAACACTCCTGGTGAATCAACTTCATCTGGTTATGTGTACTTGCCAAATGAGATAATACTAAATGTCTCGATTTCCATCGTTTCTCCAGTTATAACTCCATAAACATGGATGGAACACTGATGCGTAAGGCCATGCACGCGGACCCGGAAAACTTTGTCACCTCTATGGCTCCTGGACAGTACTGGACGTGGGGCACTCATATGAAAGGCACAAAGGGTACGACAAGCCAAACTGAATGTGAGGATAAAAACTCATGATGGGAAACGTTCACAATATTAGGTACCCCTAAAACCATCTAAACCAGGGGTCGGGAACCTATGGCTCGCGAGCCATATATGGCTCTTTTGATGATTGCATATGGCTCGCCGATAAAACTAAATACATATTTTCGTTTTTACTCGTTCATTTCCCGTTGGGGCGCCAGTTGGCGGAAAGCGCAATTTTGATTGGATGTCACAGAGCTAGGTTGGCCGAAAGCGCCATTTTGATTGGATGATAGTGGCTGTCATGTTGAAACAGGTAAACACCCCATTAAATGAGCCCAACTAGTGCACTTCAGCGTTAATGCACCGGAGCATTAGAGGAGAGAATATGTTCTGATTCTAATTTGCAATGAAACAACACCATCGATGAAACAGTCGAATGTCCGTGACATTTTATCAAGCCCCATGTTAACGTTAGCATCAACATACTTCTGCGAGAAGTAGATTGCAGATAGCAAGTCTGGAAGCTTATGAGCCGTGTGCAGGCTAGCTAGCAGTAACTTCGCCTGTGGACCGGCAAATTGAATTTCATTCCGATCGTTTGCCTGGATTTTTACCAATCACGAGGAACGGAAAACCATTCATGTTAACGGTGAGTACTATCACAAAGTTATTTTAAATAATACATTCTGATATTTTGTTGAAAAGTGGCCGCGCCAGGGCGCGTGTGTGTGTGTGCGCGCGCACGCGAGCGTTTGTATGTGCGCGCGCGTGCGTGTGGCTCTCACTGAAAAACATTGCTAAATATTTTACTTTTATGGCTCTCTTAGTCAAAAAGGTTCCCGACCCCTGATCTAAACTTAGAAGTGGATGCCCTATCTTACCATCGACTCCTATTCTGTATATTGCTAACTAAGGGTAGTTGAATGAATTACTGCTGCTGAATGATACATTATTATCCATGGAATTGGGTGGCACACCTTTTGCATTGTATTTGGAATGCGCTTAGAAATTAAACGTATTATTATTATTTTACAAAGAGACGAAGAGAGAGAGATAAACTAGATATCTTTTAGTGCATCCTCCATGATGCAAATGTACAGCAAATTGAAGAATCGTTCCGTAATTCTTTCCTACATATATTTTACTGCAGACTATAAAACGCCTACATCGCCAAGTGGTGTTTCCTCCCGGCCCTGGACCCCTCGCTGCACTCCTCCACCCCAGCAGCAGCAACATTCTAAGCCCCCACATCCTCACACTCACCCACACCCGCACCCGCCGCCAGACTACCATCACAATGTGTACATTCCCGGAACGCCATCAGGCTTCTGCACCCTGAGGCCTGTGGCGCACCGCAGCGACTTGGACGCCCATAACTCCTTCTCCACCTTTGGCAAGAAGCGACGGCTCCAGATGTCCCCTCAGGGTGAGGCTGCCATGATCAATAACGACCTCTACAATGACTGACGTTCCACAGACTGACTGAGTGGACGATTTGAATGATGGATGACCTGAGATGAGGATCATTTGTTATATAAATTAATGAACAGTCGGCTTGTGAGTGGCGAAAAATGTGAGCTGAATGGGAAGTCAGGACAAGGAGAGAGAAAATGACAGCTGGTAGGAAGCAGATTTTTGTGATTATTTATGTGACAAAATCCTTTCAATGTGTTTTTAATTATAGTTATTATCATTGCTATTGATTTTTGGACAATCAAACTGCAGGTGCGGATGTGACTTTCAAAATATATGATAAGCATCAGTAGGATTTTTTTTATCACATCTTTATGTATGAAATCATGTTGATGAGTTCTAAGAATACATTTTTTTTTTGTCTTTTCATATGTTCTGCAAACATGTGGCCAACATTCTGTATTGTACGGGGGGTACGTAAAAAAGATGGGGACAACTCCTCACACGTGTTCTGTAAATACATTAAAGAAAATAAAGTATTTTTGCATTACATTTCTTTCTCAAACATATACACAATAAGGAGGGTGCATGGTGTTAACCCAGACTGAAGTCGGCATATCAGAATTCAATATGCACACAGACGTAAGTTTTCTTCATCGGGGTTTAATTTACGTGAGTCAATTATTTTCAGGGTGAAAAGGGTACAGCTAAAATGTTTTTGCTTTGGTAAGCCGTTTCCCACCTTCATGAAAAAAAACAGTAAAATGCTAACATATGCTAATTGAGGCATTTGTATGACCATTTGCCCGCAGAGGACGATGGGGTTCATTGACTGAACAAACAAAAACTCGTCTCTTGAAAATATCACTTCAATTAAGAACATGACCACACAAACGTATGAGTGTCGAGGGAGTGAGTCTACTCTTCCAAATGCCACACCTGCATGGGAGCTCGGGGGCCGAGAACTTCTTTCTCTTCTTACTTCGTGCCCTTTTACTTGTTAATTCTCTGGGAAATTGTTCAGGAGATTACAGATGGCTACTGGCCAGGAACAAAGCAGGTTTAATTAGGTCGTCGTTTGGCTCAGACTGAGAATAATCTTGTTAATAAGGAAAAGGGTATCCACAGAGAACCAAAGAAGGGCAGGGCAGCTTCTCTGGGTTGAGGTGATTCAGAAGGGGAATCCTTTATAGGTCAAATGGGATGAATTGCATTGAAATAAATGGGGCTCGAATAGGGTTTCTGTTGCAGGAGCACTTCAACTTTCCCAATTTTCATTCTATACATATCCACATCTTCTCTTTAATGGCTTATGTACACGAGTATTAAAAACCCAAACGATTACATAAATGTAATTATATTGTGATCTAAATTCGAAAATCTATTTTTGTGATCATCCCCTCGGTGGAGAAAGCAGTCATGCTCAATTTTTTGACCAGTGGTCGTTTTCTTCTTGTTACAACGCATTGCTTCCTCTCATCCACCAGAGGGCGAATGTGATCCACGTTCAATGAGCCGAATTGACTGTCTGTTACACACACACACACACACACACACACACACACACACACACACACACACACACACACACACACACACACACACACACACACACACACACACACACGCACACACACACACACACACACACACGCACACACACACACGCACACGCCAAGCATACGCACGCACCCAGCGTGCTCCCACACGGATTGAAAAAAAGGAAAACAACCTTGCTGGTAAAAATAAATAAATAAATAAATAAATAAATTGTACCAAAGCAGCACATTTAATTGACAGTGTTCCCTCGTGTAGTGCTGCTCAATATCGATTCGGTCTGTGTCAAAGAGGTACAATATGCTGCTTATGAAACTACAAGATTCAATTGTACAAACAGATTTACAATATAACGGCATATTTATAACGTTGACTTGCACGCATTTTTGCATTGATAAATGCATGTGATATATACACATAAAAACGTGAATTATGAACAGGTCAAATACATACAGCAGGTGGTGCTGGTGAGTAAGATTATGGAAATTCTCAACAACTCCCATTTTCAGAGAAAGGGCAATAGCTGTTAGTGACACACCAGTTATAACTCACCATGCACAGTATACATAGTATACTATGCATGGAGACGATGTATACTGCGCATGGCGAGGGTAAGAGAAAGCTCATGGGGGGGATTTTTCATACATACTAGGGGCTGTCACGGTTTGCTAGGTGGGGATGGTGGTTGTGGATCCCAATAAAAGCAGGCAGGAGGGAGCAGCAGGATGTATTTGACAAATTGTATTAAAATAAAGTCAACAGGAACAAAATCTAAAACATCAAAGTCATCTGAACAGAAAAGTACAAAGTATCAAAGAAAACCATTCGTAAAAATCTGCCAAGATTAAACAAACCTGACAGGCTGAAGCAAACACATTCACAGTACAATGACCCGACACGGAATGGTCGTGCCACTGATTGGAACGACCAACACTTGTGCAACTGAGGGTGCAGCGGCCAGCGCTATCCGTTGTTCGCCACCCAGAACGTGACAGTCTGCCACGGATTGGAACGACCAACACCTATGCAGGTGCCGGCGGGGCCGACAGCGCCACCCGTTGGTCGCTGACCAGATCGTGACAGGGGCGACAAGGTTATCAAGTGGTTAGCAATATGACATCACTGTGCAAGGCATTCAATTCCAGTTCTGGCCTTCCTGTGTGTACATAACATTCACAGCCAAATATTTGAATATTTGAAAGGTTAGGTGTTTTTCCTGTAAAAACACAGTAAGGTGTCTGCTGTAGCCGCTTACTGTAGCATCTGTTACGAATTTGAGCGTCCGTTTGTACAGCATATGTCCATAGTTGCTTGGGTAGGTTACTTTCCAACAGCATGCATCTTGATATCTCAAATAGCTCTTGATATCTCCAATCTCTCTCGTCAGTTCCGTTTTGGTGAGGCGAGTAGGGTGCAATCGTCTCATGCCTTATCCCCTTCTTTCGAAGCAAAGACTGGAACTCTTGCCCAGAAAACTCTGTGCCGTTGTCGGATCGTGTACATTTTATTTTTCCATATAGGGCTACATCGGCTATGAATTTTTCTGTAGTTTTTTCGTCGTGTCGGCCTTTGCCTTAATAAAATATGGAAAAATCATCCCACTGTGGTAATCAGTAAATGCTATTGAATACCTGTAGCCATTTCTATATCTCTGTTCTATAGGACCCCACAGGTTTGTGTGCACTACCTGTAGCACAGCTGCAGCGCCATTTTGATTGGATGATACTGGCCGTCATGTTGAGACAGGTAAACGGCCCTTTAAATGACCCCAACAAGTGCACTTCAACTTCAGCTCGCCTTTGAGGAGAGAAAAGGTTCTGATTCTAATTCGCAATGAAACAATACCATCGATGAAACAGTCGAATGTCACTGACCATATAACAAGCTCCATGTTAACGTTAGCATAAATATACTTCTGCGAGACGATATTGCAGATAGCAATTGTGGAAGCTTATGAGCCGTGTGCAGGTTAGCTAGCAGTAACTTCGCCTCTGGACCGGCAAGTTGAATTTCATTCCGATTGTTTGCCTGGATTTTTACCAATCACGAGGAATGGAAAACCATTCATGTTAACAGTGAGTACTATCACAAAGTTATTTTAAATAATACATTCTGACATTTTGTTGAAAAGTGGCCGCGCGTGCATGCGTGTTTGCGTGTGTTTGCTCTGTGTGTGCTTGCACAAGCGTTTGTGTGTGCGTGCACGCCCGTGTGTGTGCGCGCGCGTGCGTGTGGCTTTCACTGAAAAACATTTCTAAATATTTTACTTTTATGGCTCTTAGTAAAAAAGGTTCCCGACCCCTGCGCTAGTCATTCCGGCAGCAGTTCTAGCGTTTAAAGAGTTACCAAGATAGTAGTTTGCCTTAAAGATGGCTAATATTCACGAGAGAATAATGATGCACAGCCGTGTCAATCATTGGTCTGGGAACTCAACAAACATTTATTCTGCACATGCTCATAAAAAGGCTTTACAACATCTGGGTATCACATGATTAGCCCGTTCGCAGGTGACATCAATCAGTGAAATTACCCCAGTCATGTCTTTGCCACACACACTCAACAGAGAGATTTCTGAAAAATGCCACATATATTATGTATTGAATAAATTTAACATAAAAATCAAGGCACTTTTTATTTTTTTATGCACAATCAACATTTGGAACACACATTAATATACACACTAAAATGATGAAAACCCTATTGACATATTAGACTATAAGTGTGTGAGCTATAAGAAAACAGTCTCCATTGTTGTCTGTCATGTTTGTACTTTTTTAGTTCTTGAAAGAAAAATATATAACTATATATATATCTCCCTCCCTCTCTCCTCTCTCTCTCTTTTCTCTGTCTCTCTCTCTTCCCTCTAGCTCTCTGTCGAACTCTTATTTTATATATATGTATATCTCTCATCTCATCTCATTTTCCGTACCGCTTATTCCTCATTAGGGTCGCGGGGGTTGCTGGAGCCTATCTCAGCTGTCTTCTGGCACGAGGCGGGGGACACCCTGATTTGGTTGCCAGCCAATCACAGGGCACACAAAGATATACAACAGTCACTCTCACACTCACACCTAGGGACAATTTGGAGTTGTCAATCTGCCTGCCATGCATGTTTTTGGAGTGAGGGAGGAAACCGGAGGACCCGGAGAAAACCCACGCGGGTCCGGGGAGAACATGCAAACTCCACACAGGGAGGCCGGACCGGGACGCGAAGCGGTGACCTCTGCACTGTGAAGCCGGTGTGCTAACCACTCGACTACATGGTGAAATAAGAGTTCAGGTTCAGATAGCAAAATCATCCAATCGTACAAAAATAAATAAAATGTAGATTGCATGTTGCTTTCCTGCATTCTCTCCAAACTAGGATCAACTCAAAATAGTCGTATATAATGAATAAAACACATTGCAGTGGTTCAGTTGATATACAGTATGTTTTTATTGAGCAATATTTGAATAAAATCCAAAGCGAATTCGAAAACACTATTTCATTTCAAATTCCAAATTCAGAAACATTATTACATTTTATTTAGATTTAAATTGTAATTTTGTCTTTTAAGACATCATTTTAAGCAGGATATAGGCCCTCTTTAAAAACAAGTTGATAACTGAGGTAGGAGGGTTATAGGTGTTACCTTGCATTCTTATTAATTAGAGGGATCATTGCAATATGCCTTAACGATCGATTTTTTTTTTTCATGGGCAAAGAAAAATGATAATGATGATACATTACATTTTAAGCATCTTTCAAAGCTCTCAAAGACATTTTACAGTCACAGACAAGCATAGGTACGATAATAAATAAAATATAATCACAAATACAATGCAATTAGAAATAGAAATAAACTGGAATGAGTAATTTCCCCCTTATTTAACAAATGCTTCATTGAAACTCGAAAGCGAAATTAAAAATCATCTATATTGTATTTTGACAGTAAAAAGATTCATGGGTGTGAAAGTGAGTGTGAATGTACACCTGCTGTCTTGTGACAGGCTACAGTGTGTCATTTTGGCCCCATGATGTCGCTCTTACCCTTTCCTGTCGATATGTCGAGTCCTAAATAAATCTTGGCACGCCCGAGGGTGGAGACATGTCTTTCTTTTGTATCCCTAATGTTTGATTTAGAAATCCTTGGGCTGCCTTGAGCATTTTTTAATATGTTTTTGGGGAAATCAACCTCAATTTACTTCTTCCAAAAGACACCAGTCATGTATCATGCGGGAACAAGGATGGATTTTTGGACGGCGGTCTTTGTTTTGTTTGCAGCATGGCCGGCTGCTTTGTCCGTGACACGTTACTCCATCCCCGAGGAGATGGAGAAAGGCTCCTTGGTGGCCAACCTTGCCACTGATCTAGGACTGGAGCTTGGAGGCTTGGCTCAGAGAGAGGTAAAACTTGATATTTTTCACAACAAAAAATATCTGGATGTCAATAAGAAGACGGGGGAACTGCTCATCGTGGAGACAATGGACAGAGAATATCTTTGCCCTTCCAAACCAGCCTCTTGTCTCGTTAAACTCGATGTAATAATCGAAAACCCATTGCGAATATTTAACATTGAGCTTGGAATCACCGATATCAATGACAACGCACCACATTTTAGACGAGACACAGTAGAACTGGATGTGTCTGAGTCTGCGACACCAGGGGAGAGATTCTCGCTCCCCAATGCGGTGGATCCAGATGTGGGGATTAATACAGTTAAAACATATAGGCTCAGCACCAGTCAACATTTTACCATTGAAACGCAGAAGGGTACTGATGGAACACAATATGTAGATTTAGTTTTGACCAGATCTTTGGATCGAGAGGAGAATGCTGTCCATAATTTAATATTAACAGCGGTAGATGGTGGTAATCCAGCACGCTCCGGAACTGCGAATATTATTGTGAAAGTGCAGGATACCAATGACAACCCACCTCGTTTTGGCAACCAGATTTATACAGTGAACATGACAGAGAATTCCCCAATAGGAACCACAGTGATAAAGCTCACCGCTATTGATCTCGATGAGGAGCCAAATTCAGAGCTTGTGTACTCATTCACACTTTACACATCAGAAAAAACCCAAGACGTATTTGCAATGAATTCAAATACAGGGGAAATTATTGTAAAGGGGACTGTCGACTATGAAGACATGAAATTTTATGAAATGCACATTGAGGCCAGGGACAAAGGCACATACCCACTCCTTGGCCAGTGTAAAGTGGTCGTCCATGTAATGGATATGAATGATAATTACCCAGAAATCACCCTCCAGTCTGTTAAAAGCACTGCAAACGAGGACGTGCCTGTTGGAACTGTCATTGCCCTAGTGGCCATTAGTGACAGAGACACAGGTGAGAATGGCAACGTTAATTTATTCATTAATAACTCAATACCCTTTGTTTTAAACAAGTCATCAGATAGACCAATGCATTACCAGCTGCTTGTGTCCAAACCTTTGGATCGTGAATCAGTGCCTGATTATGAAATCACCCTAATCGCGAGAGATTCAGGAAGTCCACCATTATCTGATAATCAAACAATTAGCGTGCATCTGCTGGATGTAAATGATAATGCACCACACTTCCCTCAGTCCTTTAATACCATACGTGTGATGGAGAATAACGCCCCGGGCGCCTTACTCAGCTCTCTCAGTGCCTTTGACCCAGACCTCCATGAGAACCAGTACCTAGTGTACTTCATCCTAGAGAAGGAGATCGCTAACACCTCCATGTCAATGCTCTTCTCCATCAATCCGGAGAACGGAAACCTTTACGCACTCAAGACTTTTGACTATGAAATAGAGAAAGACTTCCTCTTCCACATCGAGGCCAGAGACTCTGGTTCTCCTCCGCTGAGCAGTAACGTGACTGTCCACATCATCATCGTAGATCAGAATGACAACGCCCCGATTATCGTTTCTCCTTGGCGAGCGCACGGCTCCATGGTGGAGGAGAAGATCCCCAGATCCACAGATAAAGGCTCCTTGGTGGCCAAGGTGATCGCCTTGGACGTGGATTCTGTGCACAACTCTCGCGTGACCTACCAGTTCCTGCAGGTGACTGACTCCTCCTTGTTCAGTCTGGACCAGTACAACGGGGAGATACGCACCATGAGGATGTTCAGCTACAAAGATTCCCGGCAACAGAGACTGGTTGTTGTTGCCAAGGACAACGGGCAGCCAGCACTCTCTGCGACAATCACCATCAAGATGTCCACGGTGGAAACGGCAGTGAAGGCCTACTCGGACATGACGGAGGTGCCTCTGGAATATGACATCTTCTCAGACCTCAACCTGTATTTGGTTATCGGTCTGGGCTCGGTTTCCTTCCTGCTGCTCATCACCATCCTGGTCACCATCGTGCTCAAGTGTCAGAAGGTCAAGCCCAGCAAAGCGGCTCCTCCCTGCAGGAACAGCATGATCAGCGAGAGGAACTCCACCATCGCAGATTCCACTCTGGTGTCCAACGATGCCTACTGGTACAGCCTATTCCTAGCAGAGACCAGGAAAGGAAAGCTTGTGGTCAGGCAGCCCACGCCGAAAGGGTCCAGATACATTGTGTCCAGTATTCCCAGGAGCACAGGCAGATCTGAAACGAGCGGCTCTGCTCCTTCCACTTTGCAGGTAGGTTGGTTTTCATCTTCTTAGCATTGTTTAAACTTATCAACAATCTTAATGGGTAGAAAAACTTTTGTCTTTTCAAGAAACATAATTTCATGTGAATGTATAAATACGACACACACACACTGATACCAGCAGCAACAACAACAGTTATTGTCATTCTCTTCCTACGTTTACTCCTGGCGGCTCTGGCTACTACAAGTAGTACTTGCTCAATATGTAGTGTAAGTTTTTCCAGACTTCTGTATAGATACGGGTTCATTGCCCATTCAGTGATGGTGTGAATGTGAGTTTAAATGGTTCTATGTCTTGAGATCCATAATGCAGTCTGCCTTTCACTGTATGGAATAGGCTTAAGCTCCCATCGAACCCTGGCAAGTGGTACAGAAACAGAGAAAATAGTATTTTCAATAATATTAATGATTGAGATATACTACTACTACGACCACCACTACTTCTACTACTGGTTTTACTACTACTACTACTACTACTACTACTACTACTACTACTACTACTACTGCTACTACTACTACTACTACCACTACTCTTAGTACTAATACTATTACTACTACTACTACTATTACTACTACTACTACTACTAATATAAATAATAATAATCATAACAATAATGAAATTATTATTATTATTATTATTATTAAAATATACAGAATCTCCCAAAATAAAAGTATCATGTAATTGGTGCGACCACAAATCGCAGTAATTAAAATGGATTTTAAGAGTAAGCATGGAACTGTTGAATATTTTAAAAAAAAAGACTGAAAGAAAAGAAAAAGAAAAGAAGGAAATTGAATTACCCGTTGAAAATATAACATCATTATTTTCTCCAGTGTGAGACTAATAAAGGCTAATCGAATCTAATGTAATCTAATTTATGGAACACATTCAATGCGGTCCTAATTAGGAATTCGATAACTGATTCGTGTTAAAATTTATAACTAACGTCAGTTGGTGGCGCTGCAGGCCATTGCTGTTTTGAGCCATCCCACCGATGCCCAAACGCAATAACGCCGGCAACTCGCCCCTTTATCTTGAGGAAAGGGGAAGAAAGAGGACAGCTCTGTGGTGCTGAAACCCACACCGCAAACGGTCACGGCTTTTTGACTTCTAGTCGTTTTAATCCAGTTTTACTGTGTTTGGATTCACATCTAGCGGTCAGGTTAGGCCCATTTTGATCACTTTCAGTACAGTGTGCCGTAAATTGGAAACAATGGACTTGTATGAGACAATGAGACCCCACAAAAGGTACGTGCATCTCATTGTGTTGGTTTCTACGGCTCACGTTTTGGCTTCGGTGACTCATTATTCCATCCCGGAGGAGCTAAAAGAAGGATCTGTTGTTGCCAACCTTGCAAACGATCTCAGCTTGGACGTCACGAGTCTGATTAGAAGAAAAATGCGTGTCGATATCATCGCCAACAAAAAATATTTGGACGTGAACAAAGAGACCGGAGAACTTTATATTGTGGAGAAGATTGACAGAGAACACATTTGCACAACAAAATCGACATCATCGTGCTATCTCAAACTGGAGGTGACGTTGGAAAATCCACTGCGGATTTTTAACATAGAGTTAGAAATACTAGATATGAATGACAACGCCCCGCAGTTCAGACGAGACGCGATTCATTTGGATCTGTCTGAGTCCACTTCGGCAGGGGAAAGATTCTCTTTAAGTAACGCAATTGATCCTGACGTGGGGAGCAATTCTGTGAGCATGTATCGTTTGAGTGAAAGCGATCATTTTAATATAGTGTTTCAGACGGGTCGAGATGGATCCAAATTTGCAGATTTAATATTGAAGACAACATTGGACAGGGAGCAGCAGGCATTGCACAATTTGATATTGACGGCAGTAGATGGCGGTAAACCTCCACGTTCTGGCACTGTTAGTATTATTGTTCATGTTTTAGACACAAACGACAATGCCCCTTTGTTTGATAAATCAATATACAGTGTAAAAATAAGGGAAAATTCTCCTATTGGAAGCCTTGTTATTGATTTAAATGCAACTGACTTAGACGAGGGTTCCAATTCTGATTTAACATACTCATATAGTTTATATACACCTGAGAAAACACAAGAAATGTTTAATTTGAATCCTTCAACAGGTGAGATCACTGTTAAAGGAATGTTGAATTATGAAGATTTTCGTATTTATGACATGGAGGTTATAGCAGCAGACAGAGGTGTCAATAGTTTATCGGGACAATGTACGATCAAAATACAAATTGAGGACATGAATGACAACCACCCAGAAATATCTATTAAATCTTTTCAAAGTCCAGTCAGCGAAAACATTGATGTTGGCACTGTGATAGCTGTGGTGAGTGTAGGTGATAAGGACTCAGGCAATAACGGGGTGGTGGATCTTCGCATTCCAAACAATATGCCTTTTAAAGTGAGGGAGTCGCACGATAACTTTTATAAATTAATTGTTTCGGAGCCATTAGACCGTGAAAAGATTCCAGAATACGACATCACTTTCACTGTCTCCGACAGAGGTTCTCCTCCTTTAAGTGACAACGAAACCATGACTTTGCAGCTGCTGGATATGAATGACAACGTCCCACACTTCCCTCAGTCGTTTTATACCATACGTTTGATGGAGAATAACGCACCGGGCGCCTTGCTCAGCTCCCTCAGTGCCTTTGACCCCGACCTTCATGAGAACCAGTACCTTGTGTACTTCATCCTAGAGAAGGAGATCGCCAACACCTCCATGTCCATGCTCTTCTCCATCAATCCAGAGAACGGGAACCTTTACACACTAAAGACTTTTGACTATGAGATAGAGAAGGACTTCCTCTTCCACATTGAGGCCAGAGACTCTGGTTCTCCTGTGCTCAGCAGTAACGTGACTGTCCACATCATCATCGTGGATCAGAATGACAACGCCCCGATTATCGTTTCTCCTTGGCGAGCGCACGGCTCCATGGTGGAGGAGAAGATCCCCAGATCCACAGATAAAGGCTCCTTGGTGGCCAAGGTGATCGCCTTGGACGTGGATTCAGTGCACAACTCTCGCGTGACCTACCAGTTCCTCCAGGTGACTGACGCCTCCTTGTTCAGTTTGGACCAGTACAACGGGGAGATCCGCACCATGAGGATGTTCAGCTACAAAGATTCTCGTCACCAGAGACTGGTTGTTGTTGCCAAGGACAACGGGGAGCCAGGACTCTCGGCTACAGTCACAATAAAGCTGTCCACAGTGGAAACGGCAGTGAAGGCCTACTCGGACATGACGGAGGTACCTCTGGAGTACGACATCTTCTTGGACCTCAACCTGTATTTGGTCATCGGCCTGGGCTCGGTTTCCTTCCTGCTGCTCATAACAATCCTGGTCGCCATCGTGCTAAAGTGTCAGAAGGTCAAGTCCAGCAAAGCGGCACCTCCCTGCAGGAACAGCGTGATCAGCGAGAGGAACTCCACCATCGCAGATTCCACCCTGGTGTCCAACGATGCCTACTGGTACAGTCTGTTCCTAGCAGAGACCAGGAAAGGAAAGCTGGTGGTCAGGCAGCCAACGCCGAAGGGCTCCAGATACATTGTGTCCAGTATTCCCAGGAGCACAGGCATGTCTGAAACAAGTGGCTCTGCTCCTTCCACGCTGCAAGTATGAGTTATTTACTTAAAAGCGTGCAAATTGATGAAATGAAAACATATTTACTTACAGTCACGGGTGTCAATGAAGTCACAGATAACTTGTTTTTTTAAAATATAAATTATGGAATTTCATCATGGTTTTGTCATTGTATCTACCGGTCAAGGTTGACGTCCCATACTGATGTCCAAAACGTTTATTGTGGAACACAGTGAAAACTAAAAGACATTTAAAACAACAATCGACATTACTACATGTTTGACAAGACAAAAACAGTAAATAAGCAAATTAATAACGTACCGTGTGCACCTTGTAAACCGAAAGCAGACAAACTTTAAAGACGTATCCTTTATCATTTCCTTTCTCTGGCGATTTCTCTCGTTCTCTCTCTCTCTCTCTCTCTCTCTCTCTCTCTCTCTCTCTCTCTCTCTCTCTCTCTCTCTCTCTCTCTCTATTTCTCTCACACACCGAAACACGTGACACAAAACCAAAAGTGATCATGACAAAATATAAATAAAGTAACGAAGACTATTTTAAGAAAAACATAAATGTATCTACCCCGGTCAAGGATGACGCTTCGTACTGATGTCACAACGTTTATTGTGAAACACTTTGAACACCGTGAAAACTAGAGGACATTAAAACTCAACATTATAATAAGTTCGACAAAACATACAGTAAATATGCAAATTAATAACGTACCGTGTGCACCTTATTAACCGAAAGTAAGATAAACGGGGACGTAGACTTTAGAATATCGTTCTCTCTCCCGCAGTTATTCTGCTTCTGTCTCTCTCTAGCATTAGTCTCGTTCTGTGTTTCGCCTTACTCTCGTTTATCGAAACACATGACAAGGAAGCGGAAGTGATAATGACAAAACATTATAAATAAAGAATCGAATAAAATTTTAAGAAAAACACACATATAAAGGTTCGCATAGAAACGTTAAACACTGTTACATAAAAACAATACCAAATAAATTATATTTTTGTTGTCATGTCATCCAATGACAATATACCCGCCAGTTACAATACATATGACGGTTCACATTTAAACGTAAAACACTTTTACAAAACAAGACCAAATAAATTATAGTTTTGTTGTAATGGCAACCAACGACAATATTGGCGTCAGCTACAGTCACAATAACGCGACAAAACAGTTTTATTCAACCGATCTAATTTTTCTTATCTGTTGAGTGGTGGGAAAACAGCGGGAGGCGCTGTTTGTCCAACAAAATCACCCAGAAAGCCGTAGCTGTGACGCGTTGCTATCAGGGGTGATTGGAAAATACCGCACAGCCGTTCACAGATATCACGCCCAAACAATTCTCATAACGCAGATTAGCTGAGTGAAACTCGTATGACCATATTGGAGCTCAAAATCGTGAAAGGGGTTAAGTTGTCTTTTGATTTCAAGTAATTGTGTTCGATCGGAAATAGGATGGACCGGCAAACATCAAAATGGTGCATTTTAAAAACCAGTTCCTTTAAGAGGTACGTGCTGCTCTTTGTGTTTTTTTCCTTTGTTCATCTGGCACCGGCTTCAGTCTCACATTATTCAATTCCCGAAGAAATGAAGGAAGGATCAGTAGTTGCCAACATTGCCACCGATCTCAGCTTGGATGTTAAAACATTAAACAAGAGGAAAATGAGAGTTGATATTATTGCAAATAAGCGATACATGGACGTGAAAAAAGAGACTGGTGAGCTTTATATTGTGGAGAAAATCGACAGAGAAATCCTTTGTCCAAGTAAATCATCTGCTTCTTGTTATCTGAAACTGGAGGTGATTTTGGAAAACCCTGTGCGCATATTTAACATAGAGGTGGAAGTAATGGACATTAACGACAACGCCCCCCAATTTCGTAGGAACGTCATCCATCTGGACATATCAGAATCTACTCCCAAAGGGGAGAGATTGTCTCTCAGCAATGCAGTCGATCCGGATGTTGGGAGTAACACACTAAAAACATATCGTCTGAGTGAAAGTCAACACTTTGGCATTGAAGTTCAGACCGGCAGAGATGGCTCCAAATTTGCTGAATTAATATTGAAACAGACATTAGACCGAGAGGAGCAGGCTGTGCACAATTTAATGCTAACAGCAGTTGATGATGGTAAACCTCCGCGTTCTGGGACTGCAAGAATTATTGTTCAAGTATTAGACATGAATGATAATGCTCCTCTGTTTGACAAGTCAATTTACAGTGTTAAAGTAATGGAAAATTCTCATATTGGAAGCCTTGTTATTGATTTAAATGCAACTGACTTAGACGAGGGTTCAAATTCTGATTTAACATACTCATATAGTTTATATACACCTGAGAAAACACAAGAAATGTTTAATTTGAATCCTTCAACAGGTGAGATATCCGTTGCAGGAATGTTGAATTATGAAGATTTCAGGATTTATGACATGGAGGTGATAGCAGCAGACAGAGGCGTCAGTAGCTTAACGGGACAATGTACGATCAAGATTCAAATTGAAGACATGAATGACAACCACCCAGAAATATCCATTAAATCTTTTCAAAGTCCAGTCAGCGAAAGCATTGATGTCGGCACTGTGATAGCTGTGGTCAGTGTAGATGATAAGGACTCAGGCAGTAATGGGGTGGTGGATCTTCGCATTCCAAACATGCCTTTTAAACTGAGGGAGTCACCCGATAACTTTTATAAATTAATTGTTTCGGAGCCATTGGACCGTGAGAAGGTTCCAGAATACGACATCACATTCACTGTCTCCGACAGAGGTTCTCCTCCTTTAAGTGACAACGAAACCATGACTTTGCAGCTGCTGGATGTTAATGACAACGTCCCACACTTCCCTCAGTCCTTTTATACCATACGTGTGATGGAGAATAACGCCCCGGGTGCCTTGCTCAGCTCCCTCAGTGCCTTTGACCCCGACCTCCATGAGAACCAGTACCTAGTGTACTTCATCCTAGAAAAGGAGATCGGCAACACTTCCATGTCGATGCTCTTCTCAATCAATCCAGAGAACGGGAACCTTTACGCACTAAAGACTTTTGACTATGAGATAGAGAAGGACTTCCTCTTCCACATCGAGGCTAGAGACTCTGGTTCTCCTCCGCTCAGCAGCAACGTGACCGTCCATATCATCATCGTGGATCAGAATGACAACGCCCCAGTTATCGTCTCTCCTTGGCGAGCACACGGCTCTGTGGTGGAGGAGAAGATCCCCAGATCCACAGATAAAGGCTCCTTGGTGGCAAAGGTGATCGCCTTGGACGTGGATTCCGTGCACAACTCTCGCGTGACCTACCAGTTCCTGCAGGTGACTGACGCCTCCTTGTTCAGTCTGGACCAGTATAATGGGGAGATCCGCACCATGAGGATGTTCAGCTACAAAGATTCTCGTCACCAGAGACTGGTTGTTGTTGCCAAGGACAACGGGGAGCCAGGACTCTCGGCTACAGTCACAATAAAGCTGTCCACAGTGGAAACGGCAGTGAAGGCCTACTCGGACATGACGGAGGTACCTCTGGAGTACGACATCTTCTCAGACCTCAACCTGTATTTGGTCATAGGTCTGGGCTCGGTTTCCTTCCTGCTGCTCATCACCATCCTGGTCACCATCGTGCTCAAGTGTCAGAAGGTTAAGCCCATCAAAGCGGCTCCGCCCTGCAGGAACAGCGTGATCAGCGAGAGGAACTCCACCATCGCAGATTCCACACTTGTGTCCAACGATGCCTACTGGTACAGTCTGTTCCTAGCAGAGACCAGGAAAGGAAAACTGGTGGTCCGGCAGCCCACGCCGAAGGGCTCCAGATACGTTGTGTCCAGTATTCCCAGGAGCACAGGCATGTCTGAGACCAGCGGCTCTGCTCCTTCCACGCTGCAGGTATGAGTCAAGTGCATATAATACCTCAATGGATTCGTCGAGCTTCACCATACTGACTTAATAGTGGGACAATTCAGAGCTTTGACTTTCACATTAAACTCATCTCATATGTAAACACAGCAAGCACGTGAATGCAATGACATTTTGTGCTTCCAATCAAATTATAACTAATGTAAAATTGCAGTCAACCCACACCTGCACAAATTTTAATGCATCTGACCCCAAATACAGTTCAGATGTTTTAATAAGCTTTTTTTTGTGACACCTTTATCCATACCTCAGAGCACAGGGCTTTCAGAGTCCAATCACATTGTTCAAACATGTTAGTTCGGAAAAGGGTACAAATAAGTTCCAAGACATTAAATGTACCCTGAAAAACAATGAATTCACAATGAATTGGGAATATATTGCACAATCCTAAAAAACTGGATAACCCTCTACAATGATTAGAGAGATTGCCAAGTGCCCGACAGCCATATTGAAGAAGATGCAGCAATCTATATCAATTACTAGTTGTGTGTTCCTCTGAGAACAGCTGTGGAGCTTTCATGATTTATTCTTTTTTAAATCAATGTGTTGTTGTTTTGCTCTCATTTGTGATGGAGACGTTTTGGGATTAATTATTATAGTCTCCTACTCTGGCATTTGAACAGAGGTGTATTATTCCCCAGTGTAGTTGTTCTTTTTTGTTGGTCATAGTTTGGATGTGGAACAAGGAATGTTGCTGCTCCTCTGGCTGCTTGTCGCATGTTGTTAATTTTTATCAGGCTTTATATAAATAAGTCCCCTTGAAAGCTTTGCTTCTGTGTGGGGCAGCAGAGACTTTGAGTGGATCTTATGTATCTGAATTTCAACATTTGTAAATATTATTAATATGATTATTATTATGATTAATAATAATAATACATTTAATTTCTAAGCACCTTTCAAAACTCTCAAGTACACTTTACAGTCACGGGATAAGAACTAGCTCCCTGCTCCTCGATACTGTGACTGCCATTTTAAGGAGCATGTCCATTCTTTTACATATGCAAGAAGGAGTGTGGATTTGGCCTCGAGTATCCTCCACTCTGGGGCGAGAATCGAGAAACCCTCAATACTGTGGTTACCCTCTCCAGTTCTCGCAAGCCTCTTACCTACATGTTTTAGAAGTTTCTCTCCTCCATCAAACTTGATTGAAATGATCATGATTGGGCTTCTGCATTGCGCGGTCATAATCTTGACCATTTTGAATTGGGTGAGTTGGAGGAGGGAAACTTCAAAAGGATGCAGGATAAGGTCCCTCAAGGACATGAGTTGGTGATCCATGCTCAATTGAGTCCTTTGTGGAAGCTTTTCAGCATCACGACAGAGAACTAATATGGACATATGGTAGCTGGGTTGAAGCAAAGGGGGTGTAACTGGCGGGTGTCTTGTCATTGGTTGCCATGACAACAAAAAGATAATTTATTTGGACTTGTTCTGTAACAGTGTTTAACGTTTGTATGCGAACCTTTACATGTGTGTTTTCCTAAAATCGTCTTTGATACTTTATAATGTTTTGTCATGATCACTTCCGCTTCCGTGTCATGTGTTTTCGATAAACGAGAGCAAGGCGAGACAGACAGAAGCAGAGCAACTGCTAGATAGAGAACGACAGTCTAAAGTCTACGTCAACGTTTATCTACTTCCGGTTAGTAAGCACACGTTTTCACTGTATCTACCCCGGTCAAGGATGACACTTCTTACTGATGTCACGTTTACTGTGAAACACTTGGAACTGTCACGTTTTGCAAGGTGGTAATGGCGGGTGTGGATCCCAAAAAGCAGACAGGAGGGAGCAGGAGGTTGTCTTTCACAAATTGTATTAAAATAAATTCAACAGGAACAAAATCTAAAACGTTAAAATCATTTGAACAGAAAAATACAAAGTATCAAAATAAAACCAAGTGTAAAAGTCCACCAAGTTCAAAAAACACATGCACAGCATACAAGCATACAATTGCATACAACAAACAATGACCCGACACCGGATGGTCGTGCCGGGAGTCCTTTTAAGTGTCACTAATTGTAACGACCAGCACCTGCGAGGCACCAGGCAGGGCTGACAGCGCTACCCGGTGGTCGCCAATCCGAACGTGGCAGTCCGCCAAGGCTCGGGACGACCGGCACCTGTGCAGGTGCAGGCGGGGCCGACAGCGCCACCCGTTGGTCGCCAACCAGATCATGACAGGATCACCGTGAAAACTATAAAGGACATTGAAACGACAACATTACAATAAGTTCGACAAAACATTCAGTCAATAAGGAAATTAATAATGTACCGTGTGCACCATATTAACCGAAAGTAGATAAACGTTGACGTAGACTTTAGACTCTCGTTCTCTATCTAGCAGTTGCTCTGCTTCTGTCTCTTCCTAGCGTCAGTCTCGTTCTGTCTGTCTCGCCTTGCTCTCGTTTATCGAAAACACATGACACCGAAGCAGAAGTGATAATGACAACACATTCTAAAGTATTGAAGACAATTTTAAGAAAACACATGTAAAGGGTCGCATAGAAATGTTAAACACTTTTACAGAACAAGTCCAAATAAATTATATTTTTGTTGTCATGGCAACCAATGACAAGATACCCGCCAGTTATAGCGGGACTCTACAAATGAATACATAATTCCATGTTTTTGAAGTTCATTAATTATCCTGGTCTAAATTAAGCACATTTTGTGGACTCTGTTTAATTTGGGCAGTAACTCTGGAATGACTCATTCATGCTTTTTGCCCAATACAAATCTGTAACAGAATGTAGGCTAATCTTCTCAAATGGTTTCACTTATATGAAAAATAAATTAAATGCCCATTAAAGTTTTGATGATCATACAGTTTTTCCATTGCACAAAATTAAACAAAAACAGCTGCGTTTGTGTTCGTTCAAATCATGCCCGATTTCAGGAAAAACATGTTTCTGGTTCTCAATGCTTGAAATTAAAGTCATTTCACTTTGCTCGTGACATGGCACACGGCAACACATCAGAAGGAGACAACAATTCATTACAAAAATCAAAAAGATGTGTTGAAAGTGAGGGTCTAAGTGAATTTGGGGAGTAAGCCAACACAAGCCCTCTATCAGCTCTATTCGAAACATGCAAACAGTTGTTTAGCGTATATGTGTTGTATTTTGACATTATTCCACTTGATATACAAGGCAGAAAAATACAGGGTTGGAATGGAATTACAGTGGGGCCTTGGTTTACGAACTTAACTGGTTCCCAGACAGTGTGTGAGGTGAAAAGTGTGTCTCCCAAAAATTATTTCCCAATGGGAAACCATTAAAATGAGAATAATCCGTTCCCAAGTCTCCATAAAATATAATTTTCAACTAAATAAGCCTTCAAACCACACACAATATACCTTATTCTATGTATAATAAATGTGCTATTGTATTGTAATGAAAGAAATACACTGCACTGTATAATAAAGTCGCTTTATTTACATTTGTGATGGTCGTTGATGGCTCTTAATTGACACCTGTTGCTTTCTGACTTGTAAGGTTTTACGAAACTGAGGCATCACATTATCATTCATCATGTTGATGATTCTCATAGCCACAGTCTTTTCCGGAAGGAACTTTTCAATAAAAAGCCTGCACATCATTCCACTTAGCTAACATTGCCTTGATGCTCTCACTTGATGCTGCAGCCATCTCCTCCTCCTCGCCCTCAGATGACAACTCCTGAATGGCTTGCTTCTGCTTGTCCTCTTGAAGACAAATGAAATCCTCTGTGTTGAAGACCTCATTATGGTCAGCAACAAGCTCCTCGATGTCATCCGCATCCACTTCGAGTCCCATGTTCTGTCCAATAGAAACAATGTTGTCCAAAACAACAGAGTCATGAGGATCAAATCCTTCAAAGTCCCTCCAAGGATACATCCGGAACACAAATTCTTCCATGCTGCTTTCAAGGATGAAAGGGTAACATCATGCCAAGCCTTTTCTATCACCTGAACACAATGATACACATTGAAATGGTCCTTCCAATAATCCTTAAGGGATAGTTCGGTGTCATTAGTCACGTGAAAACATCGAGTAAATAACGTCTTTGTGTAAAGCTTTGTTGCGAAGGATGGTAGCAATGGTGGACTTAGCATATCCGCTCAGCCGCTAAATGAGACAAACGCACACCTTGTTCGTGTTTCTCAATGATATCTTTCTTCTCCTCGACTGTAATTTTGTTTTGTGTCTTCTTCGGCTGAACACGAGCCTGTTATGGGGTCTTTTTCGGTCCCATAACAGCAAAAGTATCCGTTATGAATCCTTGAAGAAGATCGACGTGTGCATTCAGAGAAAGGGGGTGTGGAAAGGTAAGCCGGCAGGGGTTCTGTTTGGTCGTGTGCTTTGGCGTTCTTCTGCTGAAGATTACTCCGCCAGCCGTGGTGGGGCGACGCTCCTTGTGTATCCCGAAAAGTAGTGCTTATACCAAGGTTTAATTTTCATAATTTTAACGTTCGTAAACTGAAATTTTCGTAAGGCAAGGTGTTCGTAAACCGAGGCCCCACTGTATTCTGATATGGAGCAGCAGATTAAAATGTGAGACAGGTCAACAATGTGTCTTTAACTTTGATCCTGGATAAGTGATGACTTTGGCGAACAAACCTCATTTCTACAAGTGCATATATTTGGTCAGTGGCATTTTTTACAAACTTTACTCAGATTATGTGGTTTGTTGTGCCACCTCAACATATGTTGTTTTACTAAGGTAGCTTTTAGATTTTAGCACTCATACTTGATCATTAATTTACACATGAAACTACCGTATCAAATCTGTGGAAATAACACATAGTATATTGCATCTGTGCTGTATGTCATACATATTAGCATATTTGACAATAAAGCTGACTTTGACTTTGACTTTGATATGTGGCATCCATGCAATAGTATTCTCCGCTATGAGAAACTGTATCCAGAAATATTTTGTATTGCAGCTCAATGGCACAACTGTGAGTTTCAAACTTTTACTCCATTCTTTTTGTGCTGGTTAGTGTAATTTGGTGATAAACCACATCTTTATCACTGTATCACCATGTAGTAGGAATGAGTAGAATCACATCTGTCATGGACAAATATGTTTTTATACTACTCAGTTACGCTAAGATCATTTCATGGGGGGCTTTAAAAGCGGTTACAAGCAGTTTTCTCGAAACAAAATCCCATGTGCAAAATGATAATGAATCATGAGGAAAAAAGAAACTGCATTGAACACAAAACAACATGGTCATTTGTGTTGTCAATATACGCTATACAGAAAAGAAAAAAAAAACATGTTTCAGTTTGGGTGGTGATATAGGATATAATAAAAACAATCTTGGGTGATGGTGGCGCTGTTTTTTTTCTATTTAAACAAGAGCCCGTGCATTCATGTCGTCGTCATCGACCATTAAAGGGTGGTTCTTAACAAACGACCACTTGGCAATACGTACTGAAATCGAAGTCCGGTCTATGCGCTCGTTTTTTCAGACTAATATAATCTGGAATATATTTGAAAAACAAAACGTGTTGTGGACTATTTTTGCGCCGAAATTGGACTGGACAAGCACGCAGTGGGACGAAGTGCAGTGAGCACAAGAGAGAACAATGATATGCGTCGGAGTGATGCGACCACAGCAAAGGTACGCGCTGTTCGTCATTGTGATTCTGTTTTACGCTACTCAAATATCTACCTCCGTGACCCATTATTCCATACCAGAGGAAATGAAGGAGGGGTCCGTTGTTGCGAATCTTGCCACCGACCTCGGATTGGATGTCAAAACACTGAATCGGCGGAAGATGCGTTTGGACATTATTTCAAACAAAAAATATCTGGACGTCAACAAAGACACCGGGGAGCTCTATATTGTTGAGAAGATTGACAGGGAACATGTTTGCACGACAAAGACCTCGGTCTCGTGTTATCTGAGACTAGAGGTGATCCTGGAGAACCCGTTAAGAATATTTAACATCGAGGTTGAAATAATGGACATGAACGACAACGCCCCTCAATTTCGGAGAGACGCAATTCATTTGGACATATCCGAATCCACACCAAAAGGGGAGCGATTCTCTCTCAGTAACGCAGTCGATCCAGATGTAGGCAGCAATACAGTGAAAACATATCACCTGAGTGAAAGTGAACATTTTAAGATTGAGGTTCAGACGGGGAGAGAGGGAACAAAACTCGCAGATTTGATCTTGAATAAGGTTTTAGACCGAGAGGAGCAGGCTGTGCACAATTTGATATTAACGGCAGTAGATGGCGGTACACCTCCGCGTTCTGGCACAGCAAGTATTATCGTTCATGTTTTAGACAATAACGATAACGCCCCTTTCTTTGATAATACTGCTTACAGTGTTAAAGTAATGGAAAATTCCCCCATTGGGAGCCTCGTTATTGATTTAAATGCAACTGACTTGGATGCGGGTCCCAATTCTGATTTAACATATTCATATAGTCTATATACACCAGAGAAAACACAAGAAACATTTAATTTGAATCCTTCTACAGGTGAGATCTCTGTTAAAGGAATGTTGAATTATGAAGATTTCAGAATTTATGACATGGAGGTTATAGCAGCAGACAGAGGCGTCAGTAGTTTATCGGGACAATGTACGATCAAAATTCAAATTGAAGACATGAATGACAACCACCCAGAAATATCCATTAAATCTTTTCATAGTCCAGTCAGCGAAAACATTGATGTTGGCACGGTGATAGCTGTGGTCAGTGTAGGGGATAAGGACTCAGGAAATAATGGGGTGGTGGCTCTTCGCATTCCAAACAACATGCCTTTTAAATTGAGGGAGTCGCCCGATAACTTTTATAAATTAATTGTTTCGGAGCCATTGGACCGTGAGAAGGTTCCAGAATACGACATCACATTCACCGTCTCTGACAGAGGTTCTCCTCCTTTAAGTGACAATGAAACCATGACTTTGCAGCTGCTGGATGTTAATGACAACGTCCCACACTTCCCTCAGTCTTTTTATACCATAAGTGTGATGGAGAATAACGCCCCGGGTGCCTTGATCAGCTCCCTCAGTGCCTTTGACCCCGACCTCCATGAGAACCAGTATCTCGTGTACTTCATCCTGGAGAAGGAGATCGCCAACACCTCCATGTCAATGCTCTTTTCCATCAATCCAGAGAACGGGAACCTTTACGCACTCAAAACTTTTGACTATGAGATAGAGAAGGACTTCCTCTTCCACATCGAAGCCAGAGACTCTGGTTCTCCTCCACTCAGCAGCAACGTGACCGTCCACATCATCATCGTGGATCAGAATGACAACTTCCCGGTTATCGTCTCTCCTTGGCGAGCGCACGGCTCCGTGGTGGAAGAGAAGATTCCCAGATCCACAGATAAAGGCTCCTTGGTGGCCAAGGTGATCGCCTTGGACGTGGATTCTGTGCACAACTCTCGCGTCACCTACCAGTTCCTGCAGGTGACTGACGCCTCCTTGTTCAGTCTGGACCAGTACAACGGGGAGATCCGCACCATGAGGATGTTCAGCTACAAAGATTCTCGTCACCAGAAACTGGTTGTTGTTGCCAAGGACAACGGGGAGCCAGCTCTCTCCGCGACAGTCACCATCAAGCTGTCCACGGTGGAAACGGCAGTGAAGGCCTACTCGGACATGACTGAGGTGCCTCTGGAATACGACATCTTCTCGGACCTCAACCTGTATTTGGTCATTGGTCTGGGCTCTGTTTCCTTCCTGCTGCTCATCACGATCCTGGTCACCATCGTGCTCAAGTGTCAGAAGGTCAAACCCAGCAAAGCGGCTCCTCCGTGCAGAAACAGCGTGATCAGCGAGAGGAACTCCACCATCGCAGATTCCACTCTGGTATCCAACGATGCCTACTGGTACAGCATGTTCCTAGCAGAGACAAGGAAAGGAAAGCTGGTGGTCCGGCAGCCCACGCCGAAGGGCTCCAGATACATTGTGTCCAGTATTCCCAGGAGCACAGGCGTGTCTGAAACGAGTGGCTCGGCTCCTTCCACGCTGCAGGTACAATGACACGTTTGTCCAACATTTGCAACGATCTAAACACGCCAGTAATTATATGCAAAGTGCACTTCCAGTATGTGACCAAAGCAGTTGCTTTAATATGATATATTTTTAAAATATAATCTTCAAGTTTTTTAATCCTGAACTAAATAAAGTACCCGTCAATTAGAATCCATTTTATAGTAAATCATACAATCCTTGGGGCACTGAGAAATGTTCTATTTTCTTTTTGTTAAGATCCTGCTTTAATCCAATGTTATGAGAGTTTTATGGAAAGTGAATGCTGTACTGTTTTATTTGGTTGTATTCGTTACATGAAAATGAAAACAAATCCTGTAAATATAAATGAGGGGGTACTTATTCTGAAAATAATTTTAATCCACATGATAAGCGACAATAGTTTCAAGTAGCGATTTTATCTACATGTTCCAAGTTTTAAAATAAATCGTGTACAGCACTGCTTCCTTTTTTTGAGGTAATACATCCATTCGAAAAATCATGTCACATCACCTGATATAAACACTGCAAAAAGTATGGGAACAGAAATAAAGATTAAGCAAACAATACACATTTAGTGTGAAATCTGGCCACCTCAAAGATGATGTGCTTGCAGGAAACCATGTATGGTTTACTTTTATGATTGGCAGCAAGTGGATGCATATGTTTTGTAGCTTTTCATATCGTGAAAGAGCGTTTACTAATTGCTCTACCCGTTAGTATATTTGCAGGTGTTAGGTTAAAATATTACAAGTATCTATTTCCTTCACCGGCTGAGATAAACAAACAACATTGTTTATCAAGACAAAATAATTTTGGGACAAAGTAAGTCAGATACTGAATAATTTCCTCTCTACACCATGGGTGAGAGTCACTGTTCCGTTATCTATACACTGATTGCTTTGCTTACAGAATAGTAGTGGAGCAATGTTTTAAAACACTGATTTTTACATACTATCAGTGTTATTTATCCTGATGTTACATGTTTGCAACGTTGCAAAAGAAAGCAAACAATGTAAATGGTTTTGGCACTCTGACCCACCTGTCACTTGCACAACAGTACCTCTATCATTTGTCCACGTTGTGCACTAATTTGTTCAAATGGCAAATAGTTCACAATGCTTGTGCTGTTGTTTACACATCGATATGAAATTTACACCACATTTACTTCAAACAATTCTATTCACAATGTAATTATGTCGACTTCTGTACTTGTTTTCCCAAAAGTTTACCTTATCATCACTCTTCATGGCACATTGGAGTTTTTCATTTAAATGAGGCTTATTATTTGATTCAAATGCAATCAGATTATTGCGCTAGTACACATGAATTATTTAAATGTAACACATCTTGTACACTTACATATTCAAGTTTAGTGCATCTTAGTGCATTTTTGCTTTCTGAAAATGGGAACTATTAGCACACATGTGGCAATGAAACTCAGATGGTCTTTTCCCAGAGAGTTCGTTTACAAATCAATATGTGATGGATAGATGGATGACTTACAACCAGAGAGAAAACATAACTTCTTCAGAGATGTTAAGATAATTTAGTCAGTGTACTGAAAATACACAGCTGCCCAGTAGTCGAGGGGTTAGCATGTTGACTTCGCCGTGCAGAGGTTGTCAGTTCAATCACGGACCTGGACTCCCTGTGTGAAGTTTGCATATTCTCCACGTGTTTGCGAGGGTTTTCTACTTGTTCTATGGTTTCCTCTGTCAGGTTGATTGAACACTACAAATCGTTCCGCTGTGCGAGTGTAAACTGATATGTTTGTTTATTTCTGTGTGCCCTGCGATTGGCTTGCAACTGATTCAGGGTGTCCCCCATTGTCCCCCAACTACTGCCCAGGACAGCAGGGATAGGCTCCAGCACCCCTGCAAGAGTAGTGAAGATAGTGTTTCTGAAAATGAATGAATGAAAAATGAAAATACCCACAGTAGTAGTGTCCAACCACCAGGCCCGCAATATATCTTGTAATATATCCCAATGTTGACTCTATAAACTAAAAAGTGTGAATTTTTTTCCGAAAAAAAGTATTGCTTTTGTTAAAAAACGTATTAGATGACATATCTTTGGTGCATCCGAGTTCTTACTCCAAACAAACAAACAGCTCAAATGTCATTTAAACTTCATGATAAAAAAAAAAGTTTGGTGATTTTGTTAGCTCAAACATGCATTTTGAATTGTCTCGAAAATAGATATATCAACCTATGTTTTTTTATTTTCGATGTACGTATAGTGATACTGTGCTGAATTTTATTTATGAATTAAGAGATGTAACAGGCTGGCTCTGAAAACAATAGACGCAATTTGTGATTCGAGCAAGACTGTATGTTTTATTTTTAAATAATTAACCCAGCGGAATAGCCGTAATTTCAAGTGTTTCAAGGACTCTTGAAAACGAATTTCGTCGCTGCTGTCCAACAAATTTCTCCCACCGGTGAAGTCACTGCTATAGCAAATTGTAATTGGAGGAGAGCAAGGTGGACGGACGTGTCAACACCACGTCACGTTGTTTCCAAGGGGCGTGGTGGGCTGTGCAAAACTGGGTTGAATTCACCTTCTCGTTGTGCTCCGTCGTTGAATAGGAGAGCGACTCTTCATTCCTCTTGACCCGTTTAAAGGATTTCCCATCAATATGACACGGAGCTGCAGTAAGTTTGTCGAGACGCGCCCACTTGTCGTTCTTCTCTTTTTATTCATGTTGGTGGACCCGATATCGTCTGTCACCCACTACTCCATTCCTGAAGAGATGGAGGAAGGTTCAGTCGTTGCGAATTTGGCGTCCGATTTGGGTTTAGACGCGCGGACGGTCAGCAAGAGGAAAATGCGCGTCGATGTGGTCGAAAATAAAAAGTATCTCGACATCAACAAAGACACGGGTGAGCTTTTTATTTTGGAGAGAATAGACAGAGAATTACTCTGCACTTTCAAAATAACCGCGTATTGCTCTTTGAAATTGGACGCAACGATTGAGAATCCCATTCGCATGTTCAACATTGAAGTGGAAATCACGGATATAAATGACAACGCTCCTCATTTTCGAAGAGGCACCATGCATTTGGACATTTCTGAGTCCACCCCGGTTGGAGAGAGGTTCTCCCTGAATAATGCAGTAGACCCAGATGTTGGGCTCAATTCTGTGCAAAACTACCACTTGAGCTCAAGCCAACATTTTAAGATCGAAATTCAGATGGGGAGAGACGGCACCAAATTTGCAGATTTAATTCTGACAAAAGAACTGGACCGAGAGGAGCAGGCTGCTCATCATCTCATCCTCACTGCGGTGGACGGCGGAGTTCCCACGCGCACGGGCACGGCCAGCATCATTGTTCGAGTCCTGGATGTCAATGACAATGTTCCATCATTTGACAAAGACAAATACTTTGTTGAGGTGATGGAGAACTCCCCTATTGGCAGTCTGGTGATTCAACTAAACGCCACAGATTTAGATGAAGGCTCCAATTCAGATGTGCTTTATACTTATAGTTTGTACACGTCGGAAAGAACACAGAATGTGTTTTCTTTAAATCAAGAAAATGGCGAAATCCGAGTGAAGGAGATGATTAATTATGAAGATTTGAAATCTTATGAAATGGAAGTCATCGCAAGTGATAGAGGGTTAAACGCCTTATCTGGCCAGTGTAAGGTGACGATACAAGTGACAGATATGAATGACAACCACCCGGAAATTTCTATCAAGTCCTTTCAAAGCCCCATTAAAGAAAATATAGCTCTACACACTGTAATAGCAGTTGTGAGTGTGAGTGACAAGGACTCAGGCAATAATGGAGTGGTGGATCTTCGCATTCCAAACAACATGCCTTTTAAACTGATGGAGTCGCCTGATAACTTTTATAAATTAATTGTTTCGGAGCCATTGGACCGTGAAAAGGTTCCGGAATACGACATCACATTCACCGTCTCCGACAGAGGTTCTCCTCCTTTAAGTGACAACGAAACCATGCCTTTGCAGCTGCTGGATGTGAATGACAACGTCCCACAGTTCGCTCAGTCCTTTTATACCATACGTGTGATGGAGAATAACGCCCCGGGCGCCTTGCTCAGCTCCGTCAGTGCCTTTGACCCCGACCTCCATGAGAACCAGTACCTCGTGTACTTCATCCTGGAGAAGGAGATCGCCAACACCTCCGTGTCCATGCTCTTCTCCATCAATCCAGAGAACGGGAACCTTTACGCACTCAAGACTTTTGACTATGAGATAGACAAGGACTTTCTCTTCCACATCGAGGCCAGAGACTCTGGTTCTCCTCCGCTCAGCAGCAACGTGACCGTGCACATCATCATCGTTGATCAAAATGACAACGCCCCGGTTATCGTCTCTCCTTGGCGAGCGCACGGCTCCGTGGTGGAGGAGAAGATCCCCAGATCCACAGATAAAGGCTCCTTGGTGGCCAAGGTGATCGCCTTGGACGTGGATTCTGTGCACAACTCTCGCGTCACCTACCAGTTCCTGCAGGTGACTGACGCCTCTTTGTTCAGTGTGGACCAGTATAACGGGGAGATCCGCACCATGAGAATGTTCAGCTACAAAGATTCTCGTCACCAGAGACTGGTTGTTGTTGCCAAGGACAACGGGGAGCCAGCACTCTCGGCTACAGTCACCATCAAGCTGTCCACAGTGGAAACGGCAGTGAAGGCCTACTCGGACATGACGGAGGTCCCTCTGGAATACGACATCTTCTCGGACCTCAACCTGTATTTGGTCATCGGTCTGGGCTCGGTTTCCTTCCTGCTGCTCATCACCATCCTGGTCACCATCGTGCTTAAGTGTCAGAAGGTCAAACCCAGCAAAGCGGCTCCTCCCTGCAGGAACAGCGTGCTCAGCGAGAGGAATTCCACCATCGCAGATTCCACACTGGTGTCCAATGATGCCTACTGGTACAGTCTGTTCCTAGCAGAGACCAGGAAAGGAAAACTGGTGGTCCGGCAGCCCACACCGAAGGGCTCCAGATACGTTGTGTCCAGTATTCCCAGGAGCACAGCCATGTCTGAGACCAGCGGCTCTGCTCCTTCCACGCTGCAGGTACAATGACACGTTTGTCCAACATTTGCAACGATCTAAACACGACACTATATATATGCGAAGTGCACTTCCAGTATGTGACCAAAGCAGTTGCTTTAATGATATATTTTTAAAATATAATCTTCAAGCTTTTTAATCCTGAACTAAATACAGAACCTGTCAATTAGAATCAATTTTATAGTAAATCACACAATCCTTGGGCCCTGAGAAATGTCCCATTTCTTTTTTTAAGATCCTGCTTTAATCCAATGTTATGGAAGTCTTATGGAAAGGGAATGCTGTACTGTTTTACTTAGTTTTATTCATTACATGAAAATGAAAACAAATCCTGTAACTATAAATAAGGAGGTAATTATTTTGAAAATAATTTTAATACACTTGATAAGCGACAATAGTTTCAAGTAGCGATTTTATCTACATGTTCGAGTTTTAAAATAAATTGTGTACAGCAGTGCTTGCCATTCTTTTTTTGCGCAAATACATCCATTCGAAAAATCATGTCACACCACCTTATAAAAACGGTGCAAAAAGTATGGGAACCAAAATAAACATTAAGTAAACAATACAGATTTAGTGTGAAATCTTGCCACCTCAAAGATGAGATGCTTGCAGGAAACCATGCCTTGTTTACTTTTATGATTGGCAGCAAGTTTATACACCGGTTTTGTAGCTTTTCAGTCTAGCGGAGGAGCATTTACTATTTGCTGTACCCGTTATTGTATTTGCCGGGTTAGATAAACCAACAACATTAATCGTTGTACTAAGTTCATCCTGTCTACTTGATATCTAATTTAAAGCAGATTCTTTACTTACAGTGTAGGTGTTCAAATACCTGACATGTTTCGGCGTCTACTTCCGCCTTCGTCAGTGTCACTGACTTGAATTGAATCAAATATATTTGATTCAAATACATTCACATTCTTTAGCTCGTACACTTTAATTTTTTGTATGTAACACATTTTGTACATCTGCGTATTCAAGTTTAGTGCATCTTTGTGCATCTTAGCTTTCGGAAATGGGAACTATTAGCACACAGGTGGCAATGAAACTCGGATGGTGTTTTCCTGGAGAGTTCATTATGTGATGGCTAGATGGATGACTCACAGCCAGAGAGAGAAAATAACATGTTCAGAGAATTTAGTCAGTGTAATGAAAATACACAGCTGCCCAGTAGTCGAGGGGTTAGCACAGGTATGGGCAAACTACGGCCCGCGGGCCACATCCGGCCCGCCGAACCTGCCCAAATTATAGTAAAAACAGTGTCATAAACTCGTGACAAAAAGTTAGCGGACATCAGGGCAGATAACTGAAAAGTTGCCTGTCCCATTTTTCACAACTTGAAGCACAATGAGACAACTAATCACATTAAAAAACATTGTCACAAAGTATAAAGTTATTTTTTAAATCAAGAATGTACCTTCTACAAATGCTACCTTGCTTAATTTACGGTAAATGTTCATGGCTAGATTTTGCTGCAGTAGTCGGTTGTCATTGTGGTGCACAATGCAACGTTGGCATTGCTTCCTACGAGCCACTAAGCCCCTTTCATAAGTCTCACGTACACTTTACAGTCACGGTTTAATGTAAATTGTTTTGTAGCGTCACATATGTTGTTAGCTTCTTTTGAATCTTTATTCTGGTCTGAGGTTCTGTGCATCTATTTTGGAAAAGGACATGCAATTGCACGACTTTATAACGCTTGCGAAAGTCCAGAAGAAAGAAGCAGGCTTCTGATTGGCTGCCGTGCCGAGTATGCAAATTTCACTGCAGGTAGCCTATGTCTGTGTGCTCGGCGACGGTACACGTGTATTGTTTGCGCGTGAAGGCGAGGGCGTCAGTGAGGAGTTTGTTGAGCGCGCGGTCAGGACAAACCAAAATAATATTGGGGTAAAGCATTAGCTTTTAAAATTCGATCATACGTAACTACAGCATAACCAGTTCTTGTCTTTCCCAGATCATCCTTTCGTGATGAACCGTCCACAAACAAAGTATAGCCTTCAGTTAAAGGCGTGTCCTGTAAGTCTGGCCTACTCTTAGCAGTTAATTTGGTAATAGTAATAGTCTAATTTGGTTGAATAGTATGCTACGGGACGTAACTTACTACCATGCATTTGGTTTAGGACAGATGTCATAAAATGTCCTTTGCAATCGACCATTTGGTAAAAGGTTTTATATTAGTCAGGCAAAGCTAGTGTAGAAGTGCTGACCAATGCTCGTTTGAGATCACAAAAGGCCTTTTCTGCCTCAGGAGTTATTATTATTTTTATTTTTTTTTCCACTTCTAAATTATCCCCCGGGCCTGATCCAACCTACTTGGGGGCCGATTCTGGCCCGCGCGCCGTATGTTTGACATCCCTGGTCTATATCGACCAATGTTTTTTTTTTCCACAAATAAAACCCTCAATCTTCTGATGTTGACATTTATCACACATTTCAATGGTAGTTTTCACAACATCAATTTTCAAATGCAACAAATTAATTCAAATTTCTCACGTTACCCTCTGAAATCTAAAAATTGATACTTTGGGACTTTTCCGGACCCAAGCCGCATTTCCGTCTGTTTGAAATTGCGGTTCGTGTCAAAATAATTTTGGCAATTTTCTTGCCTCCGGCACTTCTCTTGCTTACAACCATACGGCCATAATATGCTAAATTTGCCCTTTGCCCAATCGTTATATTTTAATAACGTTTTAATTCAGCCAACATCTCTTTCAGAATAAGGTTATTCACCTCTTTTAATCAACGTCATTTCGGCACCTCAGATCGAAGGCAGTTTGATTTTGAATGTCCGAGTAGGACTGACCACATTCCAACACTTCGTCCATCAGAAACAAGTGTGTTGTCAACTTTTATACATTCGGGACGCCCCTAAATTGAGAGCTATGGCTCGAAACGCGCATCGCGCTACCTTTTTTCCCCCTTTTATTGCTTCTATGAATTTGGTCCAGTTCTTCAACGCATAGGGCGGACTCTATAACTGGGTTCGTTCAGTAGGACAGCAATTCAAATTTACATTTGTGGTTTCTCCTTCTTCAACCCCCGATCGGGTGAGGAGAACTTGCATATTGCATCCTCAAAAGTCTGCTGTTTGAATCCCACTGTATATTACATGAATTACGACACGTTATCGCAATTCCAATCACACTCAGACGCACTCGCGTCCGAAAACAGCTGGCGCTTCACTCACAGACAGTCAAGCTCACACAGGCACACACAGGCACCGACACACAGACACACAGACACAACAGACACAAGGGTGATCAGTCCTTGTGTATTTTCACTTCATCTCCCCTGAGATTTTTCCTCTTCTTGCGAGTAACATGCCTCGTGCTAGCAATAGCCTTCTCGAGTAACATGCCTAGTGCTGGCAACAACCTTCTCACACATCCGCTTTAAATGATCTTTTTTGCACTCCTGCAATGTTATTTTGGTTTGTAACATCTGATTTATTGCTGTAAGTCTTTTATTCCCGCCGTCGAAAGTTTGCCATTAAAATCATACTTTTTATCCAATACGGTAACGGTTTTAGTGCTTCTGGATCTTGTTTTTCTACCACTGTCCAATCTTTACATTCTAGGTTGTCTATTTCTTTTTTACGTTGTTTACTTTGCCCTTTTCTCATTTTGGCAATTCGGTCCCAACTATGATGAGTGCTCCTAGGGAGTCCTAATAGTTGGGGATGTTCTTAGTGAGGTGGTGATCAATGCCTTATTGTGGTAATTTTCAAGCTTCTACCCCGGTGAGGGCGGACAATTCTTGCCTCTGCATCCACAACAAGTCACCACTTACAATCTCACTGTTTAATATGGAGTTCGAAACGGTAGTGGTAATCTTACTCCCATTCACACACACATGTTCACACACTTTTAACGCATTTTCCTATTTTGCCAGAGGACGCCGCCGCCCTTGCAGAATTTAACTGTATTTATTTTGCCAGAGGACGCCGCCGCCCTTGCAGAATTTAACTGTATCAACAGGCGAGTCTGCCCTCGCGCGGACTTTAACTGGTCAACAGGCGAGTCTGCCCTCGTACGGACTTTAACTGGTCAACAGGCGAGTCTGCCCTCGCACGGACTTTAACTGGTCAACAGGCGAGTCTGCCCTCGCACGGACTTTAACTGGTCTTTCCTTTTACCTGATAGAGTCTAGAATTGTCAGGGTTTTACACTTCGCCTAACTCGTCTCCCTGAATACCGGTGTGTGTGTGTGTGTGTGTGTGTGTGTGTATATATATATATATATATATATATATATATATATATATATATACACACAGTAAAGTCTCGTTATATCGATATCGGATATATCGATAGTCCCGGTTATATCGATACTATTTCTATGCACGCACGGAGAAAATTACATGCAAACAGAGTCGGATATATCGATAGTCCCGGTTATATCGATATTTTTTCGGACTCCCTTGAATATCGATATAACGAGACTTTACTGTATATATATATATATATATATTTTTTTTTTCGTCACACATTCATTCTTTAAATAAAATATTTTACTCACGTCTCCGTGTGCCTGGGTCTCCGTCAACCTTCGGATCCCAGCCCGAGAGGGAGGAACCAGTCCCGAAAAGGGTATTAGTTGCTGTGGCCACAGACTTGCCTGGATCTCTCTCCCACGCTGGAATCGTCAGGTTTCTTGGAATACGGCTCGAAGGACCAATTTAATGTTAGGGTTAAACCCAAACCTTTTCACCAATTGTGAAAGAAAAACACAAAGACGTGAGAAATGGACTTGCAAGGAGAGTGTTCAGACTGTTCCGTAACATTCATCCGACCCACTCTGAAAACAATCTCTGGTCCCCTTGCTTTTATTGAAAGTTTGGGAGTGCCTGGTGACAAGGTCTCAACCGTCTAAAGGGAGGGGGAGCACACCGGTTGAGACTGGCGCAAAACACAAGCATATTTTGAGATAAGCAGGAGACTGTTCAAGGAGACATTCTGTTATTGTGTCTGCACATTCTGTTATTGAGAGTCAGCATGGCTAGAGATAAAGATAAAAAGCTATGTGCGTGTGCAAGTAACTTGGATAATACTAAGCAAACTAATTTACGAATATAATGTCACTACGTGATATACAATTTTACTCCAACAGGTTCTGTGCATCTATTTTGGAAAAGGACATGCAATTGCACGACTTTATAACGCTTGCGAAAGTCCGGAAGAAAGAAGCAGGCTTCTGATTGGCTGCCGTGCCTAGTATGCAAATTTCACTGCAGGTAGCCTATGTCTGTGTTTGCGCGTGAAGGCGAGGGCGTCAGTGAGGAGTTTGTTGAGCGCGCGGTCAGGACAAACCATCTATGATTTGGCGGAATTTAACACAAGTAGGTATTATTGAGCTTGTGGAATATGTTTTGAATGTTGAAAGTGATTCCATTTTTCAATAAATGTTGATTTCTTTAACTTTGCCCCTTCAATGAAAACTTATTAAAAACAGACGCAATCTTGATGAATCACAGTGCATATGTTATTTTAATCTATTTCCATTTCCTCCTCCAAGTACAGTAAAGTCTCGTTATATCGATATTCAAGGGAGTCCGAAAAAATATCGATATAACCGGGACTATCGATATATCCGACCCTGTTTGCATGTAATTTTCTCCGTGCGTGCATAGAAATAGTATCGATATAACCGGGACCTTCGATATATCCGATATCGATATAACGAGACTTTACTGTATCTGCGAAATAGTATGTAAACGCCATATTCCTTGAGACAAATTTATTAACTGATCAGGGATATTTTTCACATTTGAAAGACAGTTAATAAATTGGGTTCTTATTGTGCTATGAGGTTTGTACACACTACATTTAAAGGACAACCGGCACCATTTTTTTGTGTTTCCCACTGACATCAGAAAAACTTTTTATAGCATCTAAAATACCCAAAACAGGCAGGCTGATATTTTTAGTTAAATGAAAAACACATAAAAATGACTTCAAAATGAATCCGGAAATGGCCAGTTTCAGAAGGTCCCACCCCCTTGTTCGTGACGTCACGCCAAGACGTCTTGCCTTGCTCGAGAATCAAAACAATGGCTTCAGATTCGGAGAAGATGTTTTCTTGTTACTCATCCAGTTATGAATATGATTCAAATAGTTCTGAAGAGGAAAGCATAAATGTTTGCAATTGATTCAAGGAGTCCTCCCATATCAATTCGAGCCGTCAATGACAGCAATGTAGCACCCAGAAAATGCAGAAGATTGCGCCCAAGCTCCGTTGGAAATGGGCTGATTTGTCAGCTGGGAATTTGTGTCAGCGAATATCAAATAGTTGTCTTGGTGCAACACACAACGATTCACCATGGCGTTATTTATGTTTTCCTTCTAATTTCGCCATCAACACGGATCAACACGAAGTTTTCAGACCAAACAAAGTACCCAAAATGCATTGTGTGTCGCTTTCTCGGTCAGGGGCGGTCCAAACGTGACGTCACATGGGGATCGTCATCAACTCGAAAACAAGACTTCGTGAATATTCAGCGCAAGTCTTAGAACGTAAACTATAGCTATATATGCTGTGGAATCTTTGTAAAATACGCTCAGTCAAAGTCATTTGAAATGATTTTATAAATTATGGACATAACTTGTCCGGAGGCGTCGGTTGTCCTTTAATGCTTTAGGTTTAGTATTTCCGGCCCAAACACTCCCTCCAAATGCTCCTGGCCCGGCCCCTCTGTCAAATTTTAGAACCCAATGCGGCCCGCGAGTCAAAAAGGTTGCCCACCCCTGGGTTAGCATGTTGACTTCGCCGTGCAGAGGTTGTCAGTTCAATCACGGACCTGGACTCCCTGTGTGAAGTTTGCATATTCTCCACGTGTTTGCGAGGGTTTTGTATTTGTCCTACGGTTTCCTCTGGCAGCTTGATTGAACACTCCAAATGCGAGTGTGAGCATGGATATTTGTTTGTTTCTGTGTGCCCTGCAATTGGCTTGCAACCGGTTTGGGGTGTCCCCCGCCTACTGCCGAAGGACAGCAGGGATAGGCTCCAGCACCCCTTCAGAAAATGAATAAATGAAAATACCCCACAGTAGTTGTGTCCAACCACCAGGCCCATAATATATCCCAATGTTGACTCCATGACGATAACGATAAGACAAAGTTTGGTGATTTCATTCGATCAAACATAAATTTTAAAATGTCTTGCAAACAGATATCTGTACCTATGTTGCTATTTTAGATATAATGTTATACTGTGCTGAATTTTATTTATTAATTAGAAGATGTCACCGGCTGGCTCTGAAAACATTTGACGCTGTTTTGTGATGCGATAAAGACTCGGCGGGTTTTATTTTTACAGAATAACCCGGCGACATACCCATCGCTGCTGTCCAACAAATTTCTACCACCGGTGAAGTCACCGCGATAGCAAATTCTATTTGGAGGACGGACGTTTCTACAGGACGTCACGTTGCTCACAAGGGGCGTGGTGGGCTGTGCCAAACTGGGTTGATTGAACGTTCTCGTTGTGCTACGTCGTTGAATAGGACAGCCATTTGCTGCTTGTTACGACATTGTTAATACCTTGATCTCTACCTCTCCGCTACACCCTCATTAGCCAAAATGTCGTTATCCAAACAGAGAAAAGTAGATAAGGAGTGTAGAATTTTCAAAGAAAAATGGATCACGTTCTCTTTATTTACAGAGATGGATGGAAAACCTTTGTGCTTGGTGTGTTTGCAACAAGTTTCGGTATTGAAGCAATATAATATTCGACGCCACTACGAGACTCATCACAGCGAAAAATATAACGGGTTGCAAGGACAACTGAGAAGAGAAAAGATTAACGAATTGCTGGCGGGTCTGAGGAAACAGCAGTCAACTTTCATCCGGAGCCGAGAAGTCAGTGAAACAGTGCTAAAAGCCAGCTACCTAATTGCTAGCTAAATAGCATTAGCATCGAAGCCGTATTCCGACGGTGACTTTGTTAAACGATGCATGATGAAGGCGGCTGAACTTGTATGTCCCGAGAAGCGACAAGCTTTTGCCAGTATTAGCCTGACGAGGAATACTATAGCAGAGAGGATGTTGGACCTATCGGCAGATTTAGACAATTGAAACAGAGAGTCAAGTCATTTATTGCACTTTCCGTGGCAATTGACAAGAGCACTGACATCACAGACGTGTCACAACTGGCCATATTTATTCGAGGAGTTGATGAAACATTGACTGTATACTGAAGAGTTTCTTGAGTTGGTGACAATGATGGACACCACAACAGCCGAGGACATTTTCGGCTCTGTCGTTGCTGCATTGGACAGAGTTGGAGTGGACTGGTGCCGCGCTGTCAGCCTGGCTACAGATGGCGCGCCATCCATGGTCGGAAAGAAAGCAGGTGTCGTGACAAAGTTCACAAAGTACAAGTCCTAAATGGGGGAGATAGTTTCTGGGCATTTCACTGTATTTTGCACCAGGAGGCATTGTGTTACAAGTCACTGAAAATGGACCACGTCATGGAGGTGGTTGTTCGCATTGTAAATTTCATCCGGTCCAGAGGTCTGAACCATCATCAGTTTGACAAACTTCTCAGCGACAGCAACATTACCCACAGCCTGCCATACCAAACTGAAGTGAGATGGTTAAGCCGAGGCATTTCTGTGATCTACGAGAGGAAATCGGACAGTTCATGGAGAAAAAAGGAAAACCGGTGTTGGAATTACAATCTCAGGAATGGCTACGGGACCTTGCATTCTTGGTTGATATTACTGAACAATTAAACAATCGGAACAAAATATTGCAAGGCCGCAAAAAGTTGTCACACAGTTTTCTGACAACATACATGCATTTAAGTTGAAGCTGACTTCGTGGGAGATGCAACTGGCAAATGGCAACCCTGCTCATTTCCCCTGTCTGAGAGATGTGTGTGTGTGACCAGACCTGATGCGGACATGAAACGGGACAAAGACAAAATTGTAGGACTACTGCAGGAGTTTGAGAAACGTTTTCAGGTATTTGGTGAACTTGAGACAGAATTTTCAGTTTTTCGCCCACCTTTCACAGTTACAGCTTCTGATCTGCCGGTCGAAATTCAGCAAGAGATAATTGATTTGCAGTGTGATGCAAATTTTAAGGGCAAATTTGCCTCTGTAGGTCTGGACAGATTTTATCAGTATCTACTACCACGGTACCCCAACTTAACAGCCCTGGCTGCTAAAATTTTGTGCATGTTTGGGACAACCTACCTTTGTGAACACATTTTCTCGGTGATGAATATCAATAAAACAAAAATGTGTTCAAGGTTCACAAACAAGCACTTAAATGACATTGTGAAAGTGACAGCTAGTCAGGACATGACACCTGTTGTTGATGCACTTGTACAGGCCAAAAGATGCCAAGTTTCAGGAACAAATACAAGTCCAGACTAGACGAACACCTGTAAAATGCTGCCTTAGATACCGTTTGCATTGAAATAATACAGGTCTGCGAAGATGAATCCTTACTGTGGTGATTTAAAAAAATGTGCACTTTAAAGTTAGTCAACAGCTTCAAAACAAAAGTTGTGTGATGGAATTCTACTCTTCATACAACTCCATAAATTTTCAGTATGTATTGCATGTGTATGTATATTACTTGTTCTGTAGCCACAAGGGGACACAAGCCAGTGTCTTATTGTGCCGGTCCCAAGCCCCAATAAATAAAGAGGGTTGTGTCAGGAAGGGCATCCGATGTAAAAACTTGGCCAAAACAAACATGTGAATCAAACCTCTGAAGATGGAGGACTGATTCGCTGTGGCGACCCCTGATGGGAAAAGCCAAAAGGAAAAGAAGACGATTGTATGTGTATGTAAGTTTCATGTGTGAAGTTTACAGATTTACAGGACAGGCGAACACTATCTTCATTACACATTTAAAATCACTCTCCTTAGTTTGTAAGGTCTACACAGAGATTACATTTAGATTTTATATGCGGATATGTAAGTGGTTTAAAAAATCCTTTCTTTAAAAGTCTCATTTAATCTTAAAGTGCATTACTATATTTTTCAGTACCAATTAAAATTTTGTGCCTTTGTACAATCAGTGGGATCAGCAGCAATGCATATTTGTGAATGATAAAAGTAAATTGCACATTTGTCTAAGGAAATATGAGGTGTTTCATGAAATGTTTTGTAAAAGGATAGTTAATTACATTTCAATATTTTCAGAATGTTCTTGTGCTTCTTTACACCAAAACAAAGGAAAGACATGATCTTTTTGTTATTTTTAGCAGAGTATGGTATAATTTTAATGGTCCGGCCCACTTGACATCTCCATAGGCCGTATGTGGCCCACGATGCGAAATGAGTTTGACACCCCTGGTTAGACTTTCGGATGCTCAGTAACAGGGAAATGCGCATCGATGTGGTCGAAAATAAAAAGTATCTCGACAACAAAGACACGGGGGAGCTTTTTATTTTGGAGAGAATAGACGGAGAATCGTTGTGCACCTTCAAAACAACCGCGTTTGGCTCTTTGAAATTGGAGGCAACGATTGCGAATCCCATTCGCATGTTCAACATTGAAGTGGAAATCACAGATATTAATGACAACGCTCCTCATTTTTGAAGAGGCACCTTCCATTTTCGACATCTCCGAGTCCAGCCCAGTTGGAGAGAGTTTCTCCCTGAATAATGCAGTAGACGCAGATGTTGGGCTCAATTCTGTGCAAAACTACTACCTGAGCTCAAGCTCAGATGGGGAGAGACAGCACCAAATTTGCAGATTTAATTCTGACAAAAGAGCTGGACAGAGAGGAGCAGGCTGCTCATCATTTCATCCTCACTGCGGTGGACGGCGGAGTTCCCACGCGCACAGGCACGGCCAGCATCATTGTTCGATTCCTAGATGTTAATGACAATGTTCCATCATTTGACAAGGACAAATACTTTGTTGAGGTGATGGAGAACTCCCCTATTGGCAGTCTGGTGATTTAAACGCCACAGATTTAGATGAAGGCTCCAATTCAGATGTGCTTTATTCTTATAGTTTGTACACGTCGGAAAGAATACAGAATGTGTTTTCTTTAAATCAAGAAAATGGCGAAATCCGAGTGAAGGAGATGATTAATTATGAGAATTTGAAATCTTATGAAATGGAAGTTATCGCAAGTGACAGGGGCCTAAAAGCCTTACTGAGCCAGTGCAAGATGATGATACAAGTGACCGATATGAATGACAACCACCCGGAAATTTCTATCAAGTCCTTTCAAAGCTCCATTAAAGAGAATATAGCTATAGACACTGTAATAGCAGTTGTGAGTGTAAGTGACAAGGATTCCGGCAATAATGGAGTGGTGGATCTTCGCATTCCAAACAACATGCCTTTTAAACTGAGGGAGTTGCCTGATAACTTTTATAAATTAATTGTTTCGGAGCCATTGGACCGTGAGAAGGTTCCGGAATACAACATCACATTCACCGTCTCCGACAGAGGTTCTCCTCCTTTAAGTGACAATGAAACCATTACTTTGCAGCTGCTGGATGTGAATGACAACGTCCCACACTTCCCTCAGTCCTTTTATACCATACGTGTGATGGAGAATAATGGGCGCCTTGCTCAGCTCGCTCAGTGCCTTTGACCCCACCTCCATGAGAACCAGTGTACTTCATCCTGGAGAAGGAGATCGCCAACACCTCTGTGTCCATGCTCTTTTCCATCAATCCAGAGAACGGGAACCTTTACACACTCAAGACTTTTGACTATGAGATAGGGAAGGACTTCCTCTTCCACATCGAGGCCCGAGACTCTGGTTCTCCTCCGCTGAGCAGCAACATGACCGTCCACATCATCATCATGGATCAGAATGACAACACCCCGGTTATCGTCCTTCCTTGGCGAGCGCACGGCTCCACGGTTGAAGAGAAGATCCCCAGATCCACAGATAAAGGCTCCTTGTTGGCCAAGGTGATTGCCTTGGATGTGGATTCCGTGCACAACTCTCGCATCACCTACCAGTTCTTGCAGGTGACCGACGCCTCCTTGTTCAGTCTGGACCAGTATAATGGTAAGATCCACACCATGAGTATGTTCAGCTACAAATATTCTCGTCACCAGAGACTTGTTGTTGTTGTTGCCAAGGACAATGGGCAGCCAGCAATCTCTGCGACAGTGACCATCAAGCTGTCCACGGTGGAAACGGCAGTAAAGGCCTACTCGGACATGACGGAGGTGCCTCTGGATTACGACATAGTGCTATCCCATTTAAAAGTTCAGGAGTGAAAATATAAATATCAGATCAACATCAACAAAGTCATGCACACACACACACACACACACACACACACACACACTTTTCTTTGAACTACAGCCACAAATTATCGTGGGATTCAAGGTTCGTGTATTGTCATAAATTATGTTTCCATGGGGTTTCGTTCCATAAAATGTTTTCTCAGTCTTGCAAGGCTGCAACGACCAAACTAAACAGAAGTAGATGGAAAATGAAACAAAAACTACACATGAAATGTATTAAAACTCATTTGGAAGTTTTCTTCTCATATATGACACTTTTTTTCTGCCTTTTAAATCCAGGTAAGTGTCAGAGATATGACAGACAGACACCGTGGACAGAGACTCAGAACCAGAAAGATTGTCCCCACTGCCGGCAGGAGACGCAGTCATCAGATAACATACGTCTGAATTGTGCGCCCCTCTGCCAAGCTATTTATTGAGAGTATATGCAAATTACAGTGATATATTAGTAAAACACAGTTTTCTTGATTATAATGCCACGCCTCTGGGCGTTCTGAGCACCAACAGCTGCAAGCAGTAAAACATAAGACATTTTAATTGGTTGTCTTTTCCAAGAACTGATAAATTTGTAATCTGGCGCTTGTGCAGGATGTTTAAGCCGTAAATAACTTTGGTGGAAAAGGAGTATCTCAAGCCCTAAATTCGGTGCAAGGCCGGACCTTCTAGAATCTTGATGGAGACGACAGTTCACCTTGCCGTGTCTGTTTCACTCAGATTTACTGTGGCCATCTGCGCTTTGACTGTAGGCCCATTGTTTAGTTGGTCAGCAAAGCACGGCACTTTTAAACATGATAAATTATTATTCTCCATCATTCCCACCTCTTAATCATTTTTAAAAGTGATAGCAAACATTATCTTGACAGTGATCGTGGAGTGTAAAAAATGTGGGAAAAAAACAAAATAGTAAATATAATGGCATATATGTGTCTATACGATTGGGATATATGTATATAGGTAAAATACAAGACAGAAGACATTCCCCGCAATAGCCTAACAATCAATGGGAAGCATGTATGTATATATATACCCCCCAGTCCCACCTCTTAATCATATTTCAAAGTTGCATTTTCATTAGTCTGATTATATGACTGGAGTGTCATTTTAAATTACTGTTCAACAAATTGCTCATTCATGACAGTTTCAAAATCACGGTGGGCATTTGGAAACAGTTCAACTTAATTTGAAGACACCAGATAATAACCAATATACCTAAAAAACATATTTTTCTTTTTCATTAAAAACAAATTTGGGAACATCTCTCATTTCATCCCCGCCCCTTTTTTTCTCTTGGGAAAAGAACAACGATATTGGGATAAAATGTACGTCAGCATGCAATCCGATCTTAGCATGCAGGGAAAATCCAGATCGGTCCCTCCGTCCAAAGGCCGTGAGATACGAGTTCCACATCGCTTGACTCCACACCCCTAGATAGGCTGCGTGACTGGTCCCTCTGGTCATCTGGTGGCCCCTTCCGTCACCAGCCTCGACGCGTCTGTGGTAGCAGCCTGGTATATCATGGTCCAGTCTGCTCCTGAAAATAATGGATGAGAACACAAAATGTGCGTATGTCTCCTCAATGAACCATTCTTTGAGGAGCGCCTGGGTCCATGCATTTACATGGAGCCGGGAGCTCTCGGCCACGTTCCACCTCAAAAGGCGTGGAACCCCTGGCAGAATTTACGGTGACCCTCGAGCCTGAGTAGCGCAATTGGCACAGCCTCAAACCTTTTAAAATATCTCTCCAGGTCACCACCATATAATTCCTAGATTCTAGTCACTGTATTGTATTTCGATCTTACCGTGGTTTTCTGATGAACCCCATTTCCCCCGTCTGGAGTCTCCAACCGTTGATACAAACCTTCCGTCTCTGGCCACTCCGTCTGCAGTCCCCCTACTCAGGAATTCACCCAAACGGTCTGCAAGAAGGTGGTTAACGTGGAAAAAACAAAAACGACACAAACAAAAAACAAATATACTATCTTTCCCCTGAAACATTAAAAGTCTCCAACTACATCAGCATAGGAGTTGATCTCCCATCAACTGCTTTCTCTAGCACCTTCAAAAACCCTTACCATCTCTTTGGCTAACCCGTCTCCTCCTAATATTCTAATCAGGAAACAATTCATACACAACATCAACAACTGTTCATCCTACTTGAATATCATCAACAACTGCATCCAATCCCCACTCTAACTGTTGAAACTTTAGAGTTCATATTGATGAGCACCTCTCTTTCTACCATTACACCCAAATTACCAAAACTGCATTCTTCTACCTAAAAAAAAAAGTTTCTCGTCTCCGCTCCGTTTCCACACACTGCTGCACACACCCCCATAAATATCCCCACAATCAAGGCCTCATCTGATCTTTCTTGACCCCCACCAAAACACTCCGTCCCGCAGCCCCCAATCCTCTAACACAAATCTCCTTGACATCCCTGTAGCCAGACTCAGAACTGGGGGGCATCCAGCCTTCAGATAGATAGCCGCCCCCGCCCATGGGACGCAACCTCAAAAACTAAATTGTTCCATAATGCTTTTTTTCATGTTTTAATCTCGTTACTCATGCTTCCTTTTAGATCGATTTTTGGCGTCAATTAAGTATGCTTGTCTTCAGGCGTACATTTAATTTAGCATTTTAGCTCTTGTGAAGCATCTATGAGTGCAATAAGAAACACTTTCAAATTACATTTATTAATATTATCATCATTAATATACGAGTTTCTTGGTGTGGCATATAAACCATCTTTTCCTTTTTTTTCTTATTTCCTGTTGCTTCGCTGACATTGTAAAAATTTTCGAACCATGTAGCCACTGTGACAATCGGGATCATTCTAACAAAAACAATGTGGCCTTTTTTTCCTTTTTGAAACCATTTGCCGAATGCTGCCCCTCATCTGACGCATGCTGGATATATTTGTTCGATTGGGTTCAGTTGGTGGGGTGGTGTCGGTCAAAATGTTGTCGATCTCTCTCCCCCCACTCCTTTCTGAAAAAGAACAGAAGTTGAGGCATTTTAACAAAACTACCAAAATCAAGCACCTCCAATTAGTCAGTTTGCACGAGGGTATCATGTAAACCCCCCAAAAACCATGCAAATTGGAATTTTTCTTTCCATTTGGGATCGTAAAATAAAAAAAAGGTCAAATTGGCCACAGAGTACCAAGATGGCGCCCCCCTGTGTGGCTGCCTCCACAGCAGCTCTTTCCCTTTCTTGTCTGCTTTTTCACTTTTTTACTTTTCCGTTTTTGCTTTGCCTAATCTCGTTCCATAAACCTACGGAGAGGAGATGGGCATCTTTTCTTTTGCTCATCGCCGTTATTTTTTACTTTTTCATCGCTCCTGTGAACGGGGAATCCACGCGCACGCGGAATCCCATTGTTTACAGTCGAGACCAGCTGCTAGCGTGGCGGGCTAATAGCGGACTAGCGGCCGCCGCACCAGACATCCCCGATGAACTGAAGAGGAGGAAACGAGGATGTCTGGCGGGGAAGATCGCCGCAAAAGAACGAGGAAATACCGACACGTTCTCCCGTCCGTCATCATGGGGAATGTGAGATCGCTCCCGAATAAAATGGACGAGCTGGCGGCGCTAACGCGGCACCAGAGGGAGTACCGGGAAGCCAGCTTGCTACTCGTCACGGAGACATGGCTTTCGGCAATCACTCCGGACGCCCACGCAGAGTTGGAGGGCTTCCAACTCGTACGAGCGGACAGAAATGAAGGCAGCGGTAAGCAGAAAGGAGGGGGGATTGCTGTATTTGTGAATGACAAATGGTGCAACCCTGGGCACATCACGGTGAAGGAAAAACTTTGCACTCGGGACATCGAGCTGCTAGCCGTTAGCCTCCGGCCGCATTACCTGCCACGGGAATTCTCACACGTCATAGCCGTGACGACGTACATTCCCCCTACGGCAAATGGCGGCGCTGCCTCCGATGCCCTAATATCTGTTGTAAACAAGCTGCAAACCCAGTCCCCCAACGCATTGTTTATCATCTCAGGGGACTTCAGTCACATTTCCCTGAAATTCTCCCTCCCAACATTCACACAGTATGTAACTTGTGCCATCAGAGACAATAACATATTGGACCTATTTTATTCAAACGCCAAGGATGCATACAAACCCTCCCCCCTCCCCCCTCTCGGAAGAGCAGACCACAATATGGTTTATCTCCAGCCTGTGTACAAACCCCTTGTCCAGAGGCAACCAGCTGTGACCCGCACGATCAAAAGATGGTCCACAGAAGCTGAAGAAGCTCTGCGGGACTGTTTTGATTCAACCAGGTGGGAGCTCTTTACTGAGATTCATGGGGAGGACATTGACTCACTCACCAACACCATCACAGACTACATTAACTTTTGTGAACAAAACACCGTACCCACCAGGACTGTGCGGTGTTTTGCCAACAACAAACCATGGATTAATCCCGACATAAAAGTCCTCCTGAAGGAGAAGAAAAGGGCTTTTGTGTCGGGCAACAGAGAGGAACTGAAGGCCGTGCAGATCCAACTGAGGAGGAAGATCAGAGAGGGGAAGAAGGCCTACAGGATGAAAATGGAGGAGCAGCTGCAAGCCAGCAATGTCGCTGGTGTCTGGAAGGGCCTGAAAAACATCTCAGGCCACAAAAGCCCAGTGACATTGAACGAAAAAGACAAGGACTGGGCAGATGAACTCAACCGCTTTTTCAATCGGTTTGACAAGACGCCAGCCGCCCCCGGCCCACCGTCAACTTCACCTGTAGCTGCACCTGCACCAACTCTCACTGTGGCCTTACCCTCCCTGCCCCCTCTCACGACCAGCTTTCCACAACCAACATCTGCCCTCCCAACCGTTGCCACACCCTCAGCCGCCACTCTGCCTCCTGGTTCCTGCCTGTCTGTCACAACTGCGCAGGTGAGGAACCAACTGAGGAGGATGCAGGTGAGGAAAGCAGCAGGTCCGGATGATATCAGTTCCCGACTCCTTAAGACCTGCTCCGACCAGCTGTGTGTCATTGTCCAGCACTTGTTCAACCTGAGCCTGAAGCTGGGCAGAGTTCCACAGCTGTGGAAAACGTCATGCCTGGTCCCAGTGCCCAAGATTGCCAACCCCAAAGAGCTCAACAGCTACAGACCGGTGGCGCTGACGTCTCACCTGAAGAAGACGCTGGAGAGACTCGTCCTCGCCCACCTGCGACCGCTGGCAAGCTCATCGCTGGACCCGCTACAGTTTGCCTACCAGCCCAGCATCGGTGTGGAGGATGCCATCATCTACCTCCTCCATACGGCTTTGCTGCACCTGGAGAATGCTGGGAGCACGGTGAGGATCACATTCTTCGATTTCTCCAGTGCCTTCAACACCATCCAGCCAAGTCTACTGGGGGACAAGCTGCGGCATGCCGGAGTCGACCATCACCTCACATCCTGGATTACAGATTACCTCACAAACAGGCCACAGTACGTGAGAGTAAAGAACTGTGAGTCGGGCAGGCTTCTCTGCAGCACCGGAGCGCCGCAGGGAACAGTCCTGGCTCTATTCCTCTTCACCCTCTACACCTCGGACTTCAATTACAACACCCCAACCTGCCACCTTCAGAAGTTCTCTGACGACTCAGCCATTGTCGGCCTCATTACAGAGGGAGACGATAGGGAGTACAGGGGACTGACAAAGGACTTTGTGGACTGGTGCCAGAAGAATCACCTCCAGATCAACACCCGGAAAACCAAGGAGCTGGTGGTGGACTTCTGCAGGAAACAATCCTCACCTGCACCATTGAACATCCAGGGTTCGGACATTGAGAGGGTGACCTCCTACAAGTACCTGGGTGTTACTCTCAACAATAAACTGGACTGGACAACAAACACGGATGCCCTAATCAAAAAGGGACAGAGTCGCCTCTTCCTCCTCAGGAAACTGAGGTCTTTTGGAGTTCAGCGGTCACTCCTAAAGACTTTCTATGACTCTGTGGTGGCATCAGCCATCCACTATGGCATTGTCTGCTGGTCAGGCAGCATCACCACCCGGGACAGAAAAAGACTGGAGCGCTTTGTCAAGCGGGCCAGTTCTGTAGTGGGCTGCTCGCTGGACTCTCTAGAGGAGGTGGGCAACAGACGGACGCTAGCTAAACTAAAAGCTATGACGGACAGCCCCTCCCACCTCCTCCTGCCCATCCTGACAGCTCTGGGTAGCTCCTTTAGCCAGAGACTATTACACCCGCGCTGCAAGAAGGAGAGGTACCGCCGCTCGTTCCTACCGACTGCTGTCAGGCTTCACAATTCCCAATGATCACATGTGAAAAAAAAAAAAAAAAAAACTGGACACTTGTAAATATGGATTTTTGCAATATATCTAAATGCGTTTCTTGATTCTGCACTATGTACAGTCTTGTTTATCGAACGGTTTTTGCACATCTACATTTGCACAGTATACAGTTGACATTTTTATTTTGTTATGCTTAGAATATCTTGGCTTTGCGGCTTGACAGTGCTGTGGACATCATGGAGCTTGTCTGAACGGGTGGATGCAAGTGGCTGTGCATTCAGAGTCCATTTCTTTCACGTCACCACAATTTGAACAGCCAGCTTGATTTCAGAGATTTTCAATTTGGTCAATTTTTGGTGAACAGCTTGTCGCGCTTGAATGTTTGTTATCCTCCCCTTCTTGTGATTTATGCCTGCATGAGGAGTCCCTCACACATTGATTAGAGTATTTTGTTAACAAACGCCGTGTAAATTCTTCTTTTCTTAATCCAATCAATATCCTCAACCCTCACAACAGTGTTAACAATTGTGCAAAACCTTATATCACATTTTTGGTGAGCTCAGGTATTCTTGCCTACCGGTTTAACCCATCAACTCCTTATTTCTAATCTAATTCCGTTCAGTCTAGATGTACGCACGTATTATATCGTCGACACAGCTCACCTTTTATTTCCAGAACCATCAGTACTCACCACTCGAGAACAAATGCTATCTCATAACTGCCTCAAAACAAAACGTATGCGGAAAAAGTGGTCAACACCGCTTCTCTCTATCCCCTGTGATCGAAAGGGGGAGAAATGCAACAAGTTAATTCAAACCTCAAAACATCATTGTTTTTAAACTTTCACTCTACCAAAGCATACCGTCCTCACATTTCTTCCCACTGAGGCAATGATGAATTAATAGACCTTGTCTTTTTTTGCTATATTAGCTGCCCAAGCGAGGCAGTCAAAAATCAACAGTACACAAAAACATTCCAGATTAAACCAGCAAAATAACATGCCTTCCCGCATACCCCAAAATAATTTCTAATTATTCATCGTATTGTTTACTTCATTTTAGAGCATATTTTCTCGAACCATCATAATCCTTCTAAATGTATCAATATAAATCACAATTCCATACAACACGTATTCCAATAGAATGCCATCCATCACTAATATGATTTTTGTCTCTCTCTTTCCTGATGTAAAATGTAAAATTCTAACTCACGTTACCCTCTGAAGTCTGAAACCAAATACTTTGGGACTTTTTTGGACCCAACTCGCATTTCTCTCTGTGCGAAAATGCGGTCCGTGTCCGTTTCAAAATAATTTTGGCAGTTTTCTTGCCTTCGGGCACTTCTCTTTGCTTACAACCATACGGCCATAATATGCTAAATTTTCTTTTTGCCCAATCTTTATATTTTAATAACGTTTTAGTTCCGCCAACATCTCTCTCAGAGTAAAGTTACTCTCTTTTTTATAGGCATAATTATATCGCATTATCGATTTGGTGTTTGCCATCGACGAGCATTAATTCATCAACCTTATTTCGGCACCTCAGATCGAAGGCAGTTTGATTTCGAATGTCCGAGTAGGACTGACCACATTCCAACACTTCGTCCGTTCAAAGCAGAAACAAGTGTGTTGTCAACTTTTTATACATTCGGGGCGCCCCTAAATACTGCCTGAGATCTGCGGGCCGGAACACGCATCGCGCTACCTTTTTCCACCTTTTTCTTGTGTGGTTTTCCATCTATTTTTTTTCTTTCGGCATCGTAAATATTTACTTGAACAAACAGTGTCGATCCTTCAACGTCTATATCAACCAATTGTTTTTTTCTACAAATTCTTTTTCATCGAGGCAGACTGGCAACTAATTTGATTTAACTCGTTTCCAAAAAACGGGAAGACTTTCGCGGAGCCATGTTAGTGCCTCGACTTCACTGTAATTTACATGAAATCGCAATCTCGATCCGGCGTGTTTTTTCGAAATAAAATATTTAGGTGCCGGCGCCGAATTAAATTTTCATTAATACTGTAGCCGTTGAGGAATGAGCACACACGACTAAATGTGGAGACGTGTTTATTCCAACGGCTAACAAGTGGATCTGCACTGAACAGCAAAAGCAGTGCAATACATGCAACATGAACTCCCCCCTCCCCTGCACCTGCTGGGTGAGATGCCTGGTCCTAGTGCCCGCCACCCAGCCCCCCCCAGAATACCCAGAAGGAAGGTCAAGATGAAAATTTTGCAGGGTCTTAACCAGCCTGCCCCAACGACTACGCAGTCCGTCATTAGGTGATGTAGGTGATTCGGGCGAGACCTCAGTGGGGGAACGACACTCAACCCTGGCATGCCGCTGTGAGGCTGGAGGTTTCGGAGAGCGTCTGCGACGTAGGGCCTGGGCCGGCGAAACGTCCTCGCCTGCAACTAAATGAGCCGGTTTGAGCCTGTCTATTGAAATTCCCTCCCTCCGCCCACCCATATCGAGCACAAAACTCTTTTCACCGTGTTCGAGCACTCTAAACGGGCCGTCGTACGGCGGTCGGAGGGGAGAGCGATGGGCATCGTGACGCACAAAGACGAAACGGGCTGACCTAAGAGCAGACGGAACAAATATTTTGGGGACGCAGTGGTGAATTGGTGCTGGAGTCAGGGGCTCTGCTGGCAAAAGGGGGAATGAAGGTGCACCCGAAGCTTCAGGCAGAAATTCACCAGGAACGCGGAGTGGTTGACCGAGCACTAACTCTGCGGGGGCGGCGTTAAGGTCTTCTTTAGGGGCCGAACGTAACCCGAGCAGGACCCACGGAAGCTGGTCGACCCAGTTACCGTCCGACAGCGCGGCCCGTAGCGCGGCTTTCAGTGACCGGTGGAAGCGTTCGCACATCCCGTTAGCCTGCGGGTGGTAGGCCATAGTGCGGTGTACCTGCACACCCAAGGACTGCGCCATGGCCGACCAGAGCTCGGACACAAACTGGGGGCCTCTGTCCGAAGTGATATCGGATGGCGTGCCGAAACGTGCGACCCAGGACGACAGGAATGCGCGAGCAATATCTGCAGAGGTCGTGGAGGACCTAGTGGTTCGATCGACCATGGTGAGGAGATGTGTGCAACCCTGCGAAGGAGGGAGGGGCCCGACCAGATCCACATGGACGTGGTCAAATCTCCTGTCCGGAATTGGAAAAGTTTCCAGGTTTGCTCGGGTGTGCCTGTGGACTTTGGCGCGCTGACATGCCACGCATGCAGCTGCCCACTTCCTGACGTCCTTCCGTAACCCAGGCCAGACAAACTTGGCCCCAATAAGTTTGACTGACGCCCGGACGCCAGGGTGTGAGAGGGAATGAATAGAATTAAAAATTCGCCGACGCCACTCCTGCGGAACCACGGGACGAGTGCGACCCGTAGACACATCACAAAGGAGAGCGGGACCCCCTTCACACAGTGCCACCTTCTCAAGTTTCAGGGCTGTGCCTGCTGCCTTGAGTTCGTGGATGTCTGGATCCTCAGAATGGGCGGTGGCCATCTCTGAAAAATTCACCCCGAGCTGGACTGGACACACAATCGCGCGTGACAAGCAATCGGCCACAGGGTTACATTTGCCGGCCACATGCTGAATGTCTGTTGTGAATTCAGAAATGGCCGCCAAATGCCGTTGCTGTCGGGCCGACCACGGTTCAGTCACCTTTGACATGGCGAATGTGAGTGGTTTGTGATCCACATATGCGGTAAACCGGCGCCCCTCGAGGAGGAAACGAAAATGGCGCGTTGCAAGATAGAGTGCTAACAACTCTGTCGAAAACACTGTACTTGCGTTCGTTATCTTGCAGTTTTCGACTGAAAAATGCAAGGGGCTGCCATTCGTTCTCCACAAGCTGCTCAACCACCGCCCCTACGGCAACATCAGACGCGTCGGTAGTCAAAGCTACCTGTGCGGTTGAGATTGGGTGGACCAGAAGAGTTGCACCCGCAAGAGCTTCCTTGACCCGTTGGAAGGATTGTGCTCGTTGCGGTGCCCACTCGACGGGGTCGTTAGCCTTCTTTTTTCTCAAGGCGCCGTAGAGGGGTTGTAGGAGGTCGGCTGCGTGAGGAAGAAACCGGTTGTAAAAATTGATCATTCCCAAAAACTCCTGCAGAGCCTTAACTGTGGCCGGGCGGGGGAAATCCACCACTGCTTATACTTTGGCGGGTAAGGGGATGGCGCCCTGTGGAGAAATGCGATGCCCCAAGAAATCGATCTTGGACAGACCAAATTGGCACTTAACAGGGTTGACTATAAGGCCGTGCGAATCAAGGCGCTTGAAAACTTCGGTTAAGTGCGACAGGTGTTCCTCCGGTGAAGGGCTGGCCACAAGGATGTCGTCTAGATAGACAAATACAAAATCAAGACCTCGCAAGACTGAGTCCATCAGTCTCTGAAAGGTCTGTGCCGCCCCCTTCAGGCCAAAAGGCATACGGAGGAATTCAAAAAGGCCAAAAGGGGTTATTACTGCAGTTTTTGGCACATCTTCTGCCCGTACCGGAACCTGGTGATAACCGCGAACGAGGTCAACTTTGGAAAAGATCACGGCTCCGGCCAAACGTGCGGAAAAGTCCTGGATGTGCGGAATTGGGTAACGGTCGTGTGTGGTTACATTATTAAGCCGACGAAAATCACCGCACGCCCGCCAAGAACCGTCACTTTTGGGGACCATGTGCAATGGTGAGGCCCACGGGCTGTTGGAACGCCTCACGATGCCCAAGCGCTCCATCGTCGCGAACTCCCCTTTCGCCATTGCCAATTTTGCCGCGTCGAGGCGACGAGCGCGGGCAAAAACTGGCGGGCCAACCGTGGAAATCAAATGCGCTACCCCGTGTTTAGTATCGGCATTGGAAAAGGCGGGTGTGGTTAACGACGGATAATCGGTCAGCAGGCATTCATAAACGTTACCCGATGTTAAATGATTTACATGCGTTAATGCCCCGAGCCCTCCAGCCTCACACGGAAAAGTGGCGAAAAAGATGGCGTCAATCAAACGTCGGTTGGCAATGTCCACAAGAAGTCCGTGAGCACATAAAAAATCGGCGCCAATTATGGGAACTGTGGTCGCGGCAACAATAAAGTTCCACTTGAATTCCCGTCCGTGGAAACGCACAGTCACCGACCTGGAACCGAAGTTAGCGATGGGCGAGCCGTTAGCTGCGCACAAGGCAGGCCCGCATCCACCTATCATCTTGTCCGCAGCGGTGGGCGTCAGCAGGCTTACTTGTGCCCCGCTGTCCACCAGGAAACGTCTTCCTGACGAGGAGTCCGTGACGAAAAGCAGCTCGCTTTCGTTGCTGGCGCCCACGGCTGCTACTGGTTGTCGGGCGTTGAAGATTCCTGTCGTCTCGTGGGAGCAGGGAGGTGCGCAGCGTCGAGCCTTGGCGCCAAACCGCTGATGGAAATAGCAGGTGGCTTTCCCGCGCCGCTTCTGCGATCCCACTGCGGCCACGACGGTCGGATCGATTTGCACGGCTAGCCGCCGTATCGCCAGAAGCACTCGATCTGCTTCTTCCGCCAAGCCACGATAGTCGCCGGTGGCTAGGCACGTGGAGTTAGCGAGCACGGCGCGCACTTCGGGTGGTAGCTGGCGAAGGAAAATGTGGGGGAAAAGGAATCCGCCATCATCCGAATTCAACAGCGACAGCATTTTGTCCATTAGATCCACTGCTGTTCCGTCGCTGAGTCCGGGAAGCGAAAGAAGTCTGTCTGCTCTCTCGGAGGCCGATAGCGTGAACCGCCGGAGCAGCAGTTGTTTGAGCGCGTCGTACTTCCCGCATCGTGGAGGCGCGCGCAGAAGTTGCGTCATGCGATGCGTTGTCGGTTGGTCGAGGGACGCCACGACCATGTAATATTTTGGGTCATCTGTCGTGACGCCTCGTAGGTGGAAAAGTGCTTCCACATGCTGGAACCACGAAGCCGGGTCGCTGTGCCAGAACTCGGGCAACTTCGCGGCGTAGGCGGCAGCTGCGAGTTTGGGCGCCGGTCGTGGCGACATGGCCGTAGAAGATACATCTTCGTCCGTTGCCATGAACATTTCCATCGTCGGGGTCACCAGTGTAGCCGTTGAGGAATGAGCACACACGACTAAATGTGGAGACGTGTTTATTCCAACGGCTAACAAGTGGATCTGCACTGAACAGCAAAAGCAGTGCAATACATGCAACATGAACTCCCCCCTCCCCTGCACCTGCTGGGTGAGATGCCTGGTCCTAGTGCCCGCCACAATACTATCGAAGCAGAGCGAATTATTAGCGTTCAATTTTCTCAACATCCCCCTTCTCTCTCTCTTTTTTTATTGTTTCTATGAATTTGGTCCAGTTCTTCACCGCATAGGGCGGACTCTATAACTGGGTTCGTTCAGTAGGACAGCAGTTCAAATTTACATTTGTGGTTTCTCCTTCTTCAACCCCCAAAAGGGTGAGGAGAACTTGCATACTGCATCCACAAAAGTCTGCTATTTGAATCCCACTGTATATTATATGAATTACGACACGTTATCGCAATTCCAGTCACACTCAGATGCGCTCACGCCCGAAACAACCCCGCGACATAGTCAAGCTCGCAAGCTTGACTCACAGACCCGCATGCTCACACATTGACTCACACAGGCACACAGACACAACCACAAGGATGATCAGTCCTTGTGTACCCAAAAACTAAGCTCAGTTCAGCACTCTCACTACCACATGAACTAGCTTAATTTTTTTCGAGGCTTTTCATTCTTCCAGACCTTCAAAAGGCTGTACTATCCAATCTTCAAGACCCAAACAAATAGGCTTGTCCTAAAATCAGTATCCGACTGACTTTCCGTACGTTTTTTTTCCATGGCGCAATGGCCCTTTAGAACGTTCTCATTTTCCTTAAATCAGTATCCGACTGACTTTCTGTACGTACTTTTCCATGGCGGACTGGCCCTTTAGAACGTTCTCTATCTTCCAAGACCCAAACAAATAGGCTTGTACTATCCAAAATCTTCCAAGACCTAAAGAAATAGGCTTGTACTATCGTTTATCAGATTGACCTCAATTTTTGGAGACGATCCTTCCGGTCCCGAGCCCGCCCAGGTTCGTTGGGATGGTGTTTGCGTCTCACCCGGCGAGCAGGCCTGGCTTCTGCCCCCAAGAAAAGGAGGTCCTCTCGAAATCTTGTTGGCCTTGCCGGTGCACCGGTACTTGACAGTCGCCGTAGACCGCTCACCGCAGGAGACGCGTTGCCATCCCGGACGAGCCCCCAAAAATGTCAGAGATATGACAGACAGACACCGTGGACAGAGACTCAGAACCAGAAAGATTGTCCCCACTGCCGGCAGGAGACGCAGTCATCAGATGACATACGTCTGAATTGTGCGCCCGTCTGCCAAGCTATTTATTGAGAGTATATGCAAATTACAGTGATATATTAGTAAAACACAGTTTTCTTGATTATAATGCCACGCCTCTGGCCGTTCTGAGCACCAACAGCTGCAAGCAGTAAAACATAAGACATTTTAATTGGTTGTCTTTTCCAAGAACTGATAAGTTTGTAATCTGGCGCTTGTACAGGATGTTTAAGCCGTGAATAACTTTGGTGGAAAAGGAGTATCTCAAGCCCTAAATTCTGTGCAAGGCCGGACCTTCTAGAATCTTGATGGAGACGACAGTTCACCTTGCCGTGTCTGTTTCACTCAGATTTACTGTGGCCATCTGCGCTTTGACTGTAGGCCCATTGTTTAGTTGGTCAGCAAAGCACGGCACTTTTAAAAATGATAAATTATTATTCTCCACCAGTAAGTGTAAGATATTTTTGAAGCAATGTTTTAACGACATGTTAAATTTGTGTTTTGATTGTACAACATGGGCCACATTTGCTGAATCTGGCAACTTGGTTCATGTTATCTTTGCATCGAAGCACTCTTCACAGGCTACTTTAAAAACAATGTCTTTTTATTAGCCCTGTAGTAACCTGATATCACCCTTTCTTTTTCTTCCCACTCTATAGTACCCTAAATGAGGGAAGGCCACTCTGCAACTTGGAGGTATGCAAGAGTCTCACTCTCAGGCCATACACTTTAAAAATGTCTTCCGTTTCAACTGTTTTGTTTCCTCTTAGCTGGTGTTAAAAATTCTGTTGTAATCCTCTTACACCCCGAACACAGAATGATCACATTTTCATGTCCACATTTTGTCTATGCGTGATCACATCAATACCATACTTAAAGCAAACCAAGTCAGAGAAAAAAAAAAAACATAAAAAATGCCAGCATGAACAATATAGTTTTGATTTTTCTCTTCATATCGAAAGTGTACATTTTTCTCAATGACCCCTAATCTTGGCCACAATAACACGTCAATATTGACACCGTTAGAGGATTTACTACAAATGTGAAGTATTGATCGTCTGCAGATTGTGGACAAAGTGATGGGTCAACTGCAGCCAGTCCTTAAATGTACCTGTTAACGTATTATACTAAACTAAACAGAACTATATACACAACACTTAGCTGTTCATCTATTTTCGACTTATATTTAATTTTGGGTCACTCAGGGCGCACATATATTAAATGGGTTGCTGTATGTTGTGTGTGGTAAATGGTGATCACGTCAAACACTGATTAGTTTTCTGCCTGCCCATCAACCAGCCTTCCGCCCCGGTCACAATCATTTAAAACTGTCCATTTTAGAGTGGTCTGTTATTTTGGGTAGCGGCCATTTGATTGGATTTGCCTGTATTAGTCTCGGACTGGAGACATTTACATTTCACAGCCGCAAAGTGATAAAAGGAATGAAAGTAGAAAAACAAAATACATGACCTGCTGGAAAGGCAGCCAGTCTTGCGGCGCCCTCTTGAAGTCAAAAGAACTAAAAAACAAATATGACAACACAAGGACAATATTACAACACAAAGACACAGTCATTCATTGTTTAGCACTTTCTGTACCCTCTTTGTTACATGAAGCAGTTCTAGATGAAAGAGGGGAGGATCAAAGCACATAGGACATATCTGTCAACTTCAATTAATGTATGGCGTACTACAACTTTTATATAGGAATTGTAATAATTTATTAGTGCAGCTGTTAGCCAAGGTTGACAGGTATGGTAGCAAAAGGCACACCAGTGCAATAACTTCGCTGTATAATTAGCATCTTTCAACAAAGAGCAGCACAGATTAGGACAATTTTGTAAACATGAGTAAAATGGGGCTTTTGTGTTCAGTACTCTATTTCATATCAAAATAGGTTTGACGTCAATGTTTCTTCTACTTCAATCCAGATACAGTTGGTTTTATCTTGTGAAACCATGTGACAAAAAGGCTTAAATTGGCTTTTCAAAGTGTTGCTGTGATTTTTTTTTCAGTGTGCTTGCTCGCTTTACTGCATATTCAAAAAGAAAAGAAAAAAAACAGCTTAACATTGTTACAAATATATATTAGGATTGAAAATAATATTGCTATGATTACATGCCTGTCCCACTGCATTCGTTACAACAGTAAACACACCCAAATACAGTATTCTATACAGGACTCTCTTTATGTCTGACCTGTTCTTTTGTGCAAGGAATCTGAAAATGAGTCCCGTCACCCAGTTTCCTAGCAACCACACCCCTCTTATTTCACAAGCATGATGTGTTCTGTGATCGTGTGGACATCCAACTCTTTCTTTCTTCGGCCTGCTGCATCCCCATCTTAATCTCATAATGCATGTCAGCCTGACACGTTACTATTTCTAGTTTTTAAAAACTGTATCTTTTTGTCTAATTGACAGGCATCCGCAACCAGGAGCCCTTGATCCAACTGAAAGCAGAACTCTCCACCTTTATATTGGACCAGTCGTGTTGGGATAACCCGAGAGGAAAAGAAATAATCCTGAATTGACATCATGCTCATACCCGTCATGCTCTGCCTGGATCCTCATACTTGACACTCACCGAATGCTGCCGCGTCAATGAGGAAATAACTCGCACCCCCTTCTTCTAATCCCCTCCATCTGTCCTCTTCAAGTACACGAAAAGCCAATTTAAGCCTTTTTGATTAACTTTTCGATGTGTCCGGTATGACCGTGTGGCTTCAAGTATGCTTCATTTCTAAAAAATACATGAGCTCTGCTTAGCCAAGAAACATGTGAATAGTCTAAGAAGCCCCAAAAAACGGGGAGGGGGAAGAGGTGGGGCAATGTGTTTGGGAAATGAAATGTGGAAATGCCAAAAGGAGATTTTTAAACATAATTTTCTGTATTAATTGCAGTAGAAATGGCACAATATGCCCAATGTTAAGGAAAAAAGGCAACAACATGCGGTTTGTAGGAATGGAATCTCAAGTTTATAAATAGTCATTTTAGGTTTTGTAAATGATATTGTGACCAAAGGCAGCCCATTATGAGTGAGTGCACAATGAGTCTGCTAACTCAGCACAGTCATTGTCGTGACGATTTAATAATACTCTACACCATAAATAATGCTCTAGCTGATTGATTTCGATGAGCGGTGCTCAAGATTTTCGAGGTGTAACTGCCCCTTTCTTCCTTACAGTCAAATATGTTTGGAAATGATGTTATCTTATAATGGGGTGAAGTAACGTCAGTCCATGTACATTCTAATGGTTAAAAATGGCCACTGTCACTGTAATGTGCTGTCAACATTGACTGTAAAACCATCTCCTGTAACCCACTTGAGTTGTTAGGTTAACAAATGCCGCTGGGTGAGGCCTTTGGCCCGTGTTTACCGGCTTTCACATTTTCATTTTATTTTTGCATGAAATAACGGTCATACAGTTTTATGTAGTGTACAACTTAATATCTGCAACAATTTTACTCTCAGAACAAAACATAAGCGGAGCAAAAAAAAGCAACTGGATAGTTGTGAACAGTGTTTTCCTTTTTATCACGGTTCTTCTTGAATATGAATTACTCAACTGAAGACTAAGACACTCCTTGTAGATACACTGTATGTCATATTGTTCGCTTTTGTCAGATAAGAAAAACATCTCTCCTCCCATCACCGGTGTCTATTGTTGTGTAACACGGTACAATATATACAAAATATTACCAGTACTGCAATTGTATATTCCTCACCCAAACGAAAATTTGCTTGAGTTTATTACTGACAACTTGACTAGCGATACACTACGGGACTTATTTACAGAGAACAATAGGTAGCACACAGTACAGGTATACAGTGACATGTTCTCTGTCAAGCTTTTGTGGAATTTCTTGCACATCACTTTATTAAAAGGCCTTTCTTCATTTCTGGATTGAAGATAACCCAGTGAAATCGGGAGTACAAACAATTATTAGAAATGCACTTGCTGTCCTCATCATTCCGTGTTAATTACTTCAACTTCAGTAAATATTAAATCAATATTGTGCAATCAAACACAAGCACAGCTTTCATGGTCAGTGTTAATGTTTTACAGGCAAATACATAAAATAAGTGCATTTGTACAGTGGTGTTTTGACAATGAGATACACTTGTCGTATGTGTGTGTATGTGCGTGTGGGTGTGTATTTAATGTGATGTTACTGTATGGCAGATGAAATAAAAACATGGAAAACAATTCAATGTTTTGTCTGTAATATTCAATATAATATACTCACTCTATTTCAAGATTTTTTTGTATGAGTACCTTGATGCATTGTAATTAGCAGACACATTTTTGAGAGTGACTTCTTGCTTCATTTTATTATTAGTCCTGACCCCGCAGCTAATCTATCCAAATATCATGACCATCTCCTTCTGTGTTGAACCTTGCAATGTCTCCAGGAAGATGCATTCATCTGAGAAGGCAAACTAGCCTAAAGTATTCAGTATTGGTGCCAGGTAAGTCAATTATGTAGTATCATGCTTGTCAAAATCTACATTCTCCTTCAGTGACCTACATGTTGTAGAACAACGCAAATAGGGACACACACTATCTCAATCTTAAATTATTGTACTGACTTGTGTCTCCCTGAACAGGGCTGTTCCTGGCCACTATTTCCTCAAAAATTGCTGTTGGTCGTTATCCACGGCTATAATGTAAGACTTGGTATGAAACCAGCGTTCACATTCAATGGAATCAGTGCTTTGGTTGCAGCATTCACAGCATCCCTCCCCCATTTCCTTCCTTCAGCGGTAAAAGGAGCTGCGTTGCCGTGGCTACCGGTTGTCTGCTGCCTGAAGGGCGTTGTGCCTGCTGCTCTGACGCAACACGTCATCTAATATTCCAGCACGCACACAATGCGCACGCACGCGCACCAATGTGGGTGCAGTGTGAAGGGAGGGAAGGAGGTGGGTTCACGTTGCAAAATTGCGGCAGCGCTTGGGCATGCGCACCTTGATTTGGCCCACATCCAGAAGTATGACGCAAACGTGATGCATTGTGTGCCGATTGATTTTTTAAAGATATAAATATAGATATATGGCATTGCTTTATCTAATATAATACAATATTTAACGTCCAATGTCACATTTATTGTGGATGCCGAGGTTTTAGAGAATTCAAACACAGACGCATTACATATATTCACCACGAGAGGTCGATGTTATCCACTTCATCAGAGCGATGATGGGAGGGCCCTCGGGTGGATGTACAAATAAATAATACTGTACATAAAAATACCCTCATGATCTGTTAAAACTGTTAGCATAACTATGCAATATAATACCGTATTATCAGTGAAAAAAAGAAAAAACATTTTTTTTTTGCATGACGATGTTGAGAGAGTACTAGACGGAGCTGCCAAACAGAAAAAAATAATTGTGTACTGAAGAAACGACTTTCAATCCTTTAAAGCGGATCTTGCAAGTAATTATAATTATAATTAATAATACGTATGGTGACATTTATAAAAACATCAGACTTATTTATTTTTTGTTTTTCTGTTTTTTAGTTATTGTCTGAACCACATTATCCTTACCAGGGCTGCACACGGATTGTTTTTTATGAATGTATTAATTAATTAACTTATTTATTTCTTTATTTATTTATCTTTTGCACGCAACTGTATTCTCATCATCTTTGGTAATGTTTCACTGAAAACTTTTCAGTGAAAACATTGAGCAAATTAGTGTGGTAAACAATTAGTGTTTTAAAAACCCCTTTCACTTACTGTGTTATTGCAGAGCAAGTGATATTTTTGTATAATACGATGTGTTATCTCTGTGTGAAATATTACATTTTTATGCTGACTCGATGGCCTGGTTCTGAATAAAAAAATGTATCTGCCTTTTTCATTTTTTCCCCTTTTTATCACAGATAGCAAATATTTTGCTGGCTACGATAAAATAAATTATAGTTTGCAAATACAGATGTAATGTAATTTGCGATAGTAAGTAACTTCCATGCTAATAAGATGTTTTTCATTTTTTTCTGTCGGTGCAGTCTATGCCAAGACAATTACATCTTCGTGCAGCTCCAGGCCTGGAGGGCCACTGGCCACTTCCATCTTACCCGGCTGCAACACACCTGAATCAGATGATCAGCTCATCAGACAGCTTTGAAGCAGCATCAAAACGGTCCTGATGTTTTGAATCAGGTGCATTGGTCCTGCAAGAGGAAAACCGGCAGGACAGCGTCCCTTGAGGACTTTCTTTGGACACGCCAGTTTTAGTGGGAGGCCCTATTGACTGTCCTCATCAAGGCAATTCCTAGCTGCTGTGACAATCAACTTTGAATTGTTTACTCAATTACTACACCCATTCTGAAAGCGTTTATCATTGTGGTGTATTGTGGTCTCCGTACATATAAACTTTGTTTTCTTGTTATTGAAGATGTCTTTTTAAATGGTGTCCTTCATTTTATAAGAAACTTATTCAGAAATCAAATGTAAATTAATAGAAGTGCACCTTTAAAAGCTTATAACCACAGCAACAGTAATTTTAACTCGTTGTAATTTATTGTGTCATCCCAGTGTCAACTTCCACTATGCTAGTCAGTTCCTAAGCCATATACATGTCACTGTCTGGTCGAATGTCATTGCAGTGAAAAGTCAACATTTTTCAAAATTAGCTTTTCTGTTGTGCCTTATATTAAATATGAATTATCCCAGTTCAATGTAAAATAAAACGTTTATTGTCATCGCAGGGTCTAAGAATAAGCTGTCGGTTTTGGACTAACTCACGCACAAGCTAACAAATGTCACACTTGTATACTGGTGCCATGTAGGTTCTTGTAAGGAAGAAAGTGCGACATGGAGAGCAACATCCTAAAACGACTGTTTCTGGAACTGGAGAATATTTTAGGAATCATTCTCCAGTTCCACAAACTGAAATGAGTTTCAGGACTATATAAATATTCAATGCAGCATTAGAAACCTTAGACTCTCGTCTTTCATAAAAAAAAATAGTTGATTCCTAAATTAGATGGTTCGGGAGTTATATGAGGTTGAAATGAGGGCAGCTGTTCAAATAAATGCAATGCATACATATTGGTTTATATTGGTGATCTATTAGCTATCTAGCAAGCTAGCTTTCTATCTATTTGAGTTACTTCCGGGGTGAGTCAACGTTGGCGCCTGTGGCTGCCGCTGCCCACCCACAGAAAAACTTATCATGTGACTGTAAAATGACCTTGAGATTTCTGAAATGTGCTTATAAATTAAATGCATTATTATTATCGACCCAAAAATATAAGGTTATTGAAAGGAATGGTATGTGTGGGTGACTGTGTACAATTGAATTTTTAATGCTATATCAAAATTGTTCACATACAAGTTAAAACCTCGCCGAAAATATGTGGCGTAAAAGCAACAAAAAATAGTTGAGTGAAATGTTTTTTGCAAGATGCAGTATCATGTTATTGACAGTAGGCCGCGCTGTTAGATTATATAACGAGAGTGCGTTTGATGAGATTTTTTTTTTCACCGATTCACTTTGAGATTTACCGTCAACCGACAGGCAGACGAGGGTACCGTGATCGTTTGTCCACGAAAAAAATATTACTCTCCGGAATATTTGCTCACGATTCGTTTTGAAATATATAACCAATTTATTTTTGAGAGCCATGGTTCGGAACCATCACTGATTAAAATGGCGAGATGCGGCATGGGAGGACAATGGCCGGCGACATGGATTTCTTTGTGTTTGCCTCTGCTGATTGTTGTTCATCCAGAGAGCATCTCTGCTCAGATAAGATATTCAATTCAAGAGGAAGTCAAACCGGGAACATTGGTTGGCAATGTTGCCAAGGACCTCGGACTGGAAGTCGGCAAGCTGCTGCAGAGAAAGCTCCGTGTGGTGTCAGGAACAAAGCGGGAGCAGTTCAAGGTAAATCCGAATGATGGTGTTCTATCTGTCCACCAGAGATTAGATCGGGAAGACCTGTGTGGTAACACCATGCCGTGCATTACAAATCTCAAGGTGGTAGTGGAAAACCCTCTGGAGCTGCATCAAGTCCTTGTTGAGGTACTGGACGTGAATGATAACTTGCCAAGATTCCTTGAGGACAATTGTACTTTGGAGGTGCTGGAATCTGCAGTAATTGGATCCAAACTCCAAGTGGAGGGAGCCCAAGACTTGGACGTAGGTTTGAATTCTGTCCAGATGTACAAGCTGAACCACAACCCGTTTTTTCACCTCGAAACTGAAGACTTTGGTGAGGAAGGGAAGGTTCCTTTTCTTGTGTTACTGAAGCCTTTGGATCGAGAAAATGCAGCACAGCACCAGTTTATATTAACAGCCGCGGATGGGGGCAAGCCACCTAAAACGGGTACAATTAACATCACCGTTATTGTATCTGATGTGAATGATAACGCACCAGTGTGTGACCGTCCTAAATACTCCATTAGCGTGAAGGAGAATCCACCTGTGGGGACATATCTACTCACAGTGAACGCATCAGACTCGGATGAGGGACAGAACAGTGAGATTGAATATTCTCTACGAAGCAGATTAAGAGGACTCGCCAGCATGCCATTTGATTTGAATAAAAAAAGTGGGGAACTCACGGTAAAAAGAGATCTGGATTTTGAAGAGAGACAAATATATGAGATGAAGGTGCTGGCTGCTGACAAGGGCACAATTCCACTGTCGACACAATGCAACGTGCTAATCCGTGTGGAGGATGTGAATGACAACCGACCCAAAATTGACATCACCTCATTGTTGAGTCGCATCCCAGAGGACGCCCCTATCGGTACAGTGGTGGCACTAGTGGGCGTTAATGATATGGACTCGGGTGAGAATGGACAGGTGGTCTGCAGCCTGCCAGAACACTTGCCCTTTGCCCTCAAACAATCCCCAGATGGGCAGTCATACTCTCTTGTAACTAACAACTATTTAGATAAAGAAAGGGAGCATGGGTATGATATTTTAATCACAGCAAAAGATTTAGGGGTGCCCCCTCTGTCCTCCACCAAGATTGTACATGTCGACATCCTGGATGTTAATGACAATAGGCCTTTATTCAGTGAAAGCCCTTTTACTTTTTATGTGCCGGAAAACAACAAAGCAGGAGTGTCTTTGTTTTCTGTTAGGGCCACAGATTCCGATGGTGAAGAAAACGCAGCTGTGACATACACACTCCAACGAAAAAGTGAAAGTGTGACATCCTTTTTGAATATTAATGAGAACACTGGCACACTTACAGCATTAAAAGCTTTTGACTTTGAGACGCTGAAAAGTTTCCAATTTGAAGTGGTGGCCACCGATGGTGGAAGTCCTCCACTGAGCAGCAACGTGACAGTGAAGGTCTTCATTCTGGATCAGAATGACAACGCTCCGGTCATCTTGTATCCGGTCAGCTCTAACGGTTCTGCCAAAGGGGTGGAGGAGATTCCTCGCAATCTGAAAGCAGGAGACTTGGTGACCAAAATTCGAGCCTATGATGCCGACATCGGATATAACGGATGGTTATTGTTTTCATTGCAGCAGGTTGCTGATCATAGTCTATTTACTTTGGATCGCTACACGGGGCAGATACGAACCCTTCGCTCCTTCACGGAGACGGATGAGGCTGAGCATCAACTGCTCATTCTGGTCAAAGACAATGGCAACGTTTCACTTTCGGCAACTGCTACCGTGACTGTGAAACTTGTGGAGCCCAAAGAGGCATTTGCCGCTTCCGATGTCAAAAGTGCAGCAAAAGAGGAGGATGAGGACAATGTGACTTTCTATCTCATCATCACTCTGGGCTCGGTTTCGCTGCTTTTTGTCATCAGCATTATCGTGCTGATCGCCATGCAGTGTTCTAAATCCACCGAGTACACTTCCAAGTATCTGCACGATGCCAATTATGGTGGCACACTATGTCATAGCATCCAGTACAGATCCGGAGACAAGCGCTACATGCTTGTCGGACCCAGAATGAGTATCGGGTCGACTGTAGTCCCGGGCAGCCACGCTAACACTCTGGCGCTTCCTGACAGGAGACAAACTTCCGGGCAGGTAAGAAAGACATTCTCTTTACAAATATAAATGTCTGAAATTGACCTGATGTGCAGCACCAAATATCTGGTGTGAAGGTGCAACTCCATCCGATTTAAAACGCTTGTCTCTGTTCACAGCAACCGTCTTACTGTGTTAACGGTGACTTCACGTACCAGGCTGAACCAGGAATTAATGATGTTTGAGTGGTGTGAAAGTTGACAGTATTTAATGTATTTAATTTCGAAGTGTTAAACATTTTGCAATATTCCATGGAAGGCATTCCATGTGGGGGTAAACATGTTTGTAGATATTCACACACCGCTCTGGTGTTTGCCTATAGGCACACCATAAATTGTTTTATGGTGTTGCTGTGAATGTCTCAATGTCATTGGTGGTCATGTGACTGGATGTGTTGGATTTCCCTCATATGTAAGAGACGATATGTGAGCTTCACTCATGGTCAATCAAGTATACCTTCTCAAACCAACCTACCAAACAACTTTCTTCACATTTTCACTGAGCAAAAATGTTTGATCTCTGTCCATGGCACTGACAGAACATTGTGAATATGCTATTAGCTTGGTTCACATTGAAATTTTGGGGTCAGTTGATGTTTTGTTAGGAGAGTACGAATAAGTCAAAGTCAAACTGAGCGTTTGACTCAAATGATTTTGATGTTGACCAATTGTATGTATTGTTCTGAGGGCTGAAATGCAGTAATTTCAATTGGGACCTGAAAGCGATAAATATTTAAAGGTTCCACACTTCAATAAAAAAAGTGTTCATCAAGGCTTGTACAGCATTCTTGTAAGGCGATCAATACATCAAATAAGCACAATCAGTTTTCTTTTTAGCCTCATATACATAAATATATATATATATATATATATATATATATATATATATATATATATATATATATATATATATATATATATATATATATATATATATACACAGTAAAGTCTCGTTATATCGATATCGGATATATCGATAGTCCCGGTTATATCGATACTATTTCTATGCACGCACGGAGAAAATTACATGCAAACAGGGTCGGATATATCGATAGTCCCGGTTATATCGATATTTTTTCGGACTCCCTTGAATATCGAGATAACGAGACTTTACTGTATATACGAGAACGGGGAACAGGTGGCGGAGAAACTAGAGATGTGGAGATATGCCCTCAAAAGGAGAGGAATGAAGATCAGTCGCAGCAAGACGGAATATATGTGTGTGAATGAGAGGGATCCAAGAGCAAGAGTGATGCTACAGGGAGAAGAGATAAAGAAGGTGGAGGATTTTAAATACTTGGGGTCAACTGTCCAGAGCAATGGAGAGTGTGGAAAAGAGGTGAGGAAGCGTGTCCAGGCAGGCTGGAGAAAAATGTCAGGTATGATGTGTGATAGAAGGGTTTCAGCGAGGATGAAAGGAAAAGTGTATAAAACAGTGGTGAGACCAGCCATGATGTTTGGACTGGAGACAATGCCACTGAAGAAAAGACAGGAAGCAGAGCTGGAGGTAGCAGAGCTGAAGATTTTGAGGTTTTCTTTGGCAGTGACCAGATTGGATAAGTCAGAGAGGCCAGAATGAGATGGTTTGGACACAGGGGAGATCAAAGAGGACATGAAGGCAGCTGGTGTGATAGAAGTGGATGCACAAAACCGGGTTAGATGGATGACATTGATTCGCTGTGGCGACCCCTGAAGGGAAAAGGCGAAAGGAAAAGTATATATATATACAGTAAAGTCTCGTTATATCGATATCGAATATATCGATAGTCTCGGTTATATCGATACTATTTCTATGCACGCACGGAGAAAATTACATGCAAACAGGGTCGGATATATCGATAGTCCCGGTTATATCGATATTTTTCGGACCCCCTTGAATATCGATATAACGAGACTTTACTCTATATATATATATATATATATATATATTAGGCGGGGGAGGGGGTACAATAACTAAATTTATAAGTAATAAGTAAAGAATAACTACAGGTAACACGTACAACAAATACGATCACGCTTACTGACATTTTACAGTGAAAAATGCAGTCTCCATGCTCATTACTGATTAATACCACTAGGTAGCAGTGTTATATAGAGTGACGAGGATGCGGTGTTGTGCCACTTCTGGAATGGTTTTGTTCAAGTCATCAGAGGAGACGGGATCTTAAACAACGACGGGTGTTACTGTCATTTCAGTCTTTGATTGCCTTTCATTTTGGGGAACATTTAATGTGGGCATTTTGTCATTTGAAGGCTTCATTTTTTGGGTGGAATTTTAATTTCAGTGCTATGATCCAACCTGGAAGGATGGGAGCGGCAGGACAAAGGCTCGGTCTGTTTCTCTGGATCATACTGTTTTTTTCGGAGCGTGTTGCAGCACAGATCAAATATTCCATCGCAGAAGAAGTCAAAGTGGGAACCTTGGTGGGGAACGTCGGCAGGGATTTGGGATTGGATATAACCACGTTGGTGGAGAGACGGTTTCGAATTGTTCCGGGCACAGAGGTGGCTCACTTTGAGGTAAATGCGAACAATGGTGTCCTCTTTGTGCATAAAACAATCAACAGAGAGGAGCTATGCGAGAGTGTCTCTCCATGCTTAGTAAATCTTAAATTAGTTGCTGAGAATCCGATGGAAATGCATCATGTTGGCCTAGAAATTGTAGATATTAATGATAATTCACCCACTTTTCAAGAGGTAGAGAAGATCTTAGAAATCTCTGAATCTACACAACCCGGAAAACATTTCCAGTTACCCAGCGCACATGACCCAGATGTCATTATTAATACAGTCCGTGCATACAAATTAAGCATGAATGATCATTTTGATGTTCAAATTCGAAACAGAGGAGATGATAAGATACCATTCTTACTATTACAAAAGCCTTTGGACCGTGAAAAATGTACTGAGCACAAACTTGTTCTTACTGCAATTGACGGTGGAAATCCAGCAAGATCTGGAAGTCTTAATGTCACAGTTATAGTGCTTGACTCAAATGATAACCACCCGATATTTAAGCAAGAAGTATATTCAGTCAGTTTATCAGAAAATGTGAAATTGGGAACAGGTGTTATCAAGGTAGAAGCAACTGACCTTGACGAAGGAATAAATGGTGAAATTGAGTATTCGTTTCGTGGAGAACTTGACTCAGAAATTTATGAAACATTTATTTTGGATAAAAGCACCGGTGAAATAAGCGTGAAGGGCCAAATAGACTTTGAGAAGGTTGATGTTTACAAATTAGACATTCATGCCACAGACAAAGGACAACCGCCAATGAGTAGTGATTGCCGAGTGATAATTAAAATAGTGGATGAAAATGACAATGGACCCGAAATAGATGTGACATCTCTGTCAAAAACGGTAGCAGAGGATTCAAAACCCGGGACTGTCATTGCTCTTATCAGCATCACCGACAATGACGTCGGTCTGAATGGCAAAGTTCTGTGTAGTGTGTCACAAAACGTCCCATTTGAATTGAAACATTCCTTTCAAGATAACATATACTCGCTGGTTCTGAAAGACAGACTGGATCGAGAATTTGTGCCGGACTATGACATCACAATCACAGTGACAGACTGTGGTAAACCTTCTCTGTCCACATTTAAAATTTTGCATATTGTCGTGTCAGATGTTAATGACAATATTCCAACCTTTACGCAAAATCCAATTCAACTTTATTTCCGAGAAAATAACCTGCCAGGGAAGTCTATTTTTTCAGTCACAGCATTCGACACAGACTTGAATGAAAATGCGGCGCTGACGTATGAAATTAACAGAGAAGGGCGCCATGGTAAAATGTCAACTTTTTTAAACATAAACCCTGAGAATGGTGAAATATCAGCTTTAAAAAGCTTTGACTTTGAGACGCTGAAAAGTTTCCAATTCCAAGTTGTGGCCAAAGATGGTGGAAGTCCTCCACTGAGCAGCAACGTGACAGTGAAGGTGTTCATCCTGGATCAAAACGACAACGCTCCGATCATCTTGTATCCAATGAGCTCCAACGGTTCTGCCAAAGGGGTGGAGGAAGTTCCCCGCAATCTCAAAGCAGGAGACTTGGTGACCAAAATCCGAGCCTATGACGCCGATATCGGATATAACGGATGGTTATTGTTTTCATTGCAGCAGGTTGCTGATCATAGTCTATTTACTTTGGATCGCTACACGGGGCAGATACGAACCCTTCGCTCCTTCACGGAGACGGATGAGGCTGAGCATCAACTGCTCATTCTGGTCAAAGACAATGGCAACGTTTCACTTTCGGCAACTGCTACCGTGACTGTGAAACTTGTGGAGCCCAAAGAGGCATTTGCCGCTTCCGATGTCAAAAGTGCAGCAAAAGAGGACGAGGAGGACAATGTGACTTTCTATCTCATCATCACTCTGGGCTCGGTTTCGCTGCTTTTTGTCATCAGCATTATCGTGCTGATCGCCATGCAGTGCTCCAAATCCACTGAGTACACTTCCAAGTATCTGCAAGACCCTAATTATGATGGCACGCTGTGTCACAGCATCCAGTACAGATCAGGAGACAAGCGCTACATGCTAGTCGGACCCAGAATGAGTATCGGTTCGACCGTAGTCCCGGGAAGTCACGCCAACACTCTGGTGCTCCCCGACAGGAGACACACCTCAGGAGAGGTAAGAAAGGCATTTCCCCCCATTTTTAATTAAAGCACACATCAAACACCGTTGAAAATCTTTATTGAAAAACAAAGTTATTTTTCAATTATTTGTTTTCGTATTTTAAATTTGATTCATGTTTCTCTTTTTATGTCTTTTAAGAACAAATGATGAAATAACGTTTCCATCAAAGTGATGGTCGAGTTTAAAATTATAATACGTGGTTGTCAGGAAAAAGATTTTATTTGCTTATGATTGGTACAGCATATCAGATTGTCGTGTTGTTCAACTTTGCTTGCTAAGATTTCCCACACTCAAACTATTTAGCTGTTTAAGAGATAATTCGCTTCATGGCCAAGTTTCAAACTCATTTACTATTCAGAATTATTAAGTTTGAGTTTCTCCAACTGGTCTTGTTTTCAATCCTATCTTATTTGTCTTTAAAGATTTTTATTGAAAAAGTGCAGTATCCTTAGTTCATTAAAAAATGCAATAAATGCAACACCATGATATTCTCAAACATATTTTAAATCACATGATATACAGATGCATTTGAGTTTTTCTGTGGTGCTTCTTTGTTGAATTCGGGTGAGCTGAAGAACTGTTGTAAAACAAGGACTTTTCTTTTGTCAACATGTACTTCTCTGAATGCACAAAACAGCCTTGCATCTAGAATGTACACTTTTTTTCCTGTTCTTTGACATTTGGTTTTCACCGATTTTTTTTTCATACAGTAAAATGCTTGAATCTCCTTGAATGTGTCAGGACTTCGTTGAAGTGTACCGCAGATGAAGGTGCATCATGGGAAAGGTAGTTTAATCGTCAGAGATCACGAAATGACGTCATAAATTCAGTGTAACGTTCATCATGTTCTTTTTCAATAATCTTTGGATACGATTAATTATTTCTAGGCCCGATACCTGAATTTTGATCTGAATTAATAGTCTTAATTTTCTAATCTTTGTACATTTGTATTTACTGTTGTTTTTGTATGACAAAGAGTCAAGACTAAATAGTTGAAGGCTCATTTTAGCAGATTTTCCTCTTGGTGTCAGTGCTCGATTAGAAATCCTCGACATAACGTCCCTCCCCTGGAAATTCTTTTGTCTGAGTCTGACAAAATCTCAGGCAGCATTTTGAGACTGCATTTTGCTGTTGGAAATGGAAGCCCGAGTTCTGTTTCGTTTTGCTCTGCTTCTGCTGTTGCTGATAAATCGGACTTTGACTGAAATCCGCTACTCCATTCCTGAGGAGGTGAAAGATGGAACTATCGTGGGCAATATTGCAAATGATTTAGGCCTTGATGTCAGCTCTTTGCATGATCGGCGGTTCCGAGTGGTTTCCGAAACCAATGAGGCCTTTTTTGAGGTAAACCAGCACAGTGGGATGTTGTTCGTGAATAAGAGAATAGACAGAGATGACTCTTGTCGGGGAAGCGGCGCTTGCCTCTTTGAGCTCAAAGTTATCGTGGAAACCCCTCTGGAAATACATTATGTCGTAGTAGAAATCGCCGACGTGAACGACCACTCCCCTGTTTTTACTGAAAAAGAGCAGACGTTTGAAATCGCCGAGCACACGTTGCCAGGTAAACGATTCCAGCTGCAATCAGCGCATGATGCGGACGCGGGGACGAATTCCGTCCGCGCGTACACGTTGACAACAAATGGACATTTTGAAGTCGATGTCCGCCTGAGCGACGAGGACAACATTCCATTTTTGGTGCTGAAGACATCGCTAGACCGAGAACAAAGGGCAAAACACTCGCTGATACTCTCGGCGGTGGATGGAGGCAAACCTCCACGTTCGGGCACCATGAACGTGTCCATTACCGTTCTCGATATTAATGACAATCGTCCCATGTTCGCTCAGGACATTTACCAAATTACAATAGCAGAAAATATTCGAATTGGTACTTCAGTAATTAAAATGAACGGCACAGACCCGGATGAAGGTATGAATGGGCAAATTGAATATAGTCTTGCAAAAACATTGCGAAAACCAGTTTATAGTGTTTTTGAAGTGGATAAATCAAGTGGGGTGATCCGAGTCAAAGGAAAGGTTGACTATGAAGAAGATTACGTTTATAAATTAGACATTGAAGCATCGGATAAGGGAACACCACCTATGACAGGTGAATGCAGAGTCATTATTAAAATCAGAGACATTAATGATAATGCTCCACAAATAGAAGTGACATCACTGTCAAAGTCAGTGGCTGAAGATTCAAAACCCGGTTCAATTATTTCCCTCATTAGTGTGAAGGATAGAGATTCGGGTGTTAATGGAAAAATTACCGCCACTATAGTAAATGCTGTCCCTTTTGAATTAAAGCCATCCTACAAAGAAAATATATTTTCAGTGGTGACGAAAGACTATTTGGACAGAGAGGAAGTGTCTCATTATGAAATCACAATAAAAGCCACTGACTGTGGTGAGCCTCTTTTATCAGCTGAAATATCTCTCAATATTCAAATATCAGATGTGAACGACAACTGTCCACGCTTTGAACAGAACCCCCTTGAGTTTTATTTAACAGAAAACAATGTGGCTGGGAATTCAGTTTTCAATGTCAGCGCAACAGACAAAGATATAAATGGCAATGCAGCCATTTCATATCAGATTGTGAGAGAGGGACACTTGAGTATCCTCATGTCTTTCTTTAATATCAATCCAGAAAATGGACAAATATCAGCATTAAAAAGTTTTGACTTTGAGATGCTGAAAAGTTTCCAATTCCAAGTGGTGGCCACCGACAGTGGAAGTCCTCCACTGAGCAGCAACGTGACAGTGAAAGTGTTCATCCTGGATCAAAACGACAACGCTCCAGTCATCTTGTATCCAGTCAGCTCCAACGGTTCTGCCGAAGGGGTGGAGGAGATTCCCCGCAACCTCAAAGCAGGAGACTTGGTGACCAAAGTCCGAGCCTATGACGCCGATATTGGATATAACGGCTGGTTGCTGTTCTCGCTGCAGCAAGTCGGTGATCACAGTCTGTTTACTTTGGATCGCTACACTGGCCAGATCCGAACACTTCGCTCTTTCATGGAAACGGACGAGGCTGAGCAACGACTGCTCATCCTGGTCAAAGACAACGGCAATGTTTCACTTTCTGCAACAGCTACCGTGACTGTGAAACTTGTGGAGCCTAAAGAGGCTTTTGCAGCTTCCGATGTTAAAAGTGCAGCAAAAGTGGAGGAGGACGACAATGTGACTTTCTATCTCATCATCACTTTGGGCTTGGTGTCGTTCCTTTTTGTCATCAGCATTATCGTGTTGATCGCCATGCAGTGCTCAAAATCCACAGAGTACATGTCCAAATATCTGCAGGACGGCAATTACGATGGGACGCTATGTCACAGCATCCAGTACAGATCAGGAGACAAGCGCTACATGCTAGTTGGACCCAGAATGAGTATTGGTTCAACCGTAGTCCCGGGAAGCCACGCCAACACTCTGGTACTCCCTGACAGGAGGCACACTTCTGGGGAGGTAAGAGGCATTTTTTTCTTTTTTTTACTTAAAGCATACACCAAACAACAAACATCGAGCAACATTAAGAACATTGATTCTGAACTGATCTTCCTTTTGTGGCAAAATCATAATCCACAGGGAAGTTAAGAACAATCAAGCGTTTACTTTTAAGTACCCGCTGACAATACAGAGACAAGCTGTTTCAAATTCAAACTTGATGTGTGTGTGTGTGTGTGTGTGTGTGTGTGTGTGTGTGTGTGTGTGTGTGTGTGTGTGTGTGTGTGTGTGTGTGTGTGTGTGTGTGTGTGTGTGTGTGTGTGTGTGTGTGTGTGTGTGTGTGTGTGTGTGTGTGTGTGTGTGATATTTGTTCTTGTCATGACTGAATGTATATTAGTTAATAAATAACACAATGGTGTCCAAACATATTTTGCCGAGTTATTTAGTAACTATTTCTGGTTGTGCAGGACTCAAACCAAATGTTGCATTGTTAGTCATGCCATTTGTGAGGATTTTATTTTGCTCAGTCATTTAAAGTTTTAGCGCTGTCTGTGGTCCTGAACAAATGCATTGACTCCACGACTGAAAAACAGTAATATAAAAATTATTTTTGTCCGCGAACGTGTTCAACATGCACTTCACCCATATAAAATTAAAGTTAACGATGTAATTAGTCCAGCGTCTTCAGAGCGCTCCCAATCTAGTTTGTTTCCCATCTTTTTTCATCAGTGTCATATTACCATCACACCAAGGATAATTGTCCACTAGGTGTCAGTGTTACAACGTGGATGGCCCGTCAAATGGTACTCTTGAAAAAGAGTGTCCTTCGTGGACCACAAAGAACAGAATCGTTTGGGCTCGCATTGAGAGCTTTCTCTCTGTGAGCGTGTTTCTTTATTTTTAACCACGGGATACGTGCAGAATGTGACTTTTGGTGTTTTCAAGAATTACTCAAACAAGGAAGACGGAAGACAGTGGATGAAAATGTTTTGGACGCGCCCTGTGCTTTTTTCTCTTCTGATTTGTTACGGGCGGCTTGTTTCGGCCCAGCTGAAATATTCCACCCCAGAAGAGGTTAAGATTGGATCTATTGTTGGAAATGTTGCAAAAGATTTGGGCCTCGACATCGGCACTTTGACGAGCAGGATGTTTCGCCTTGTGTCTGGCGCACAGGACGCATTGTTTGAGGTAAACATGAACAATGGGCTTCTGTTGGTGCATAAACGCCTCGATCGTGAGAAGCTGTGCGAGAAAATCGCTGTATGTGTGATGGATCTGAAAATTGTTGTTGAGAACCCATTGGAGATCCACTATGTCTTCGTAGAAGTGACAGATACCAATGACCACACACCTGCATTTGCCGAAAAGAGGAAAATAATAGAAATAGCAGAAAGCACGTCATCCGGTGTACAGTTTCAGTTGCCAGGCGCAAGAGACACTGATGTTGGAATGAATTCAATCCAGCGTTATAAACTTAGTCACAATGATCATTTTCAACTTCAAATTCGGGAAAGAGATGAGGATAAAATTCCATTTTTAGTGTTGCAAAAACAGCTAGACAGGGAAGAGAAAGTGAACCATACCTTAATTTTGTCTGCTATAGATGGAGGGACAATTTCAAAATCTGCAAACCTTAATTTGACTATATGTGTTCTCGATGTCAATGATAATCCACCAATTTTTTCAAATGAAGGATATTCAGTTGAATTGCGAGAAAATACAGCACTGGGCACCTCTGTAATCAAAGTACAAGCCACTGATCGGGATGAGGGACCGAATGGGGAGGTTGAGTATGAATTTGCGGGAGACATGAATGTAGAGGTGAGGCGTCTTTTCAGTCTGGACAAAATTCTGGGGGTAATTCGGGTTAATGGGCCAATTGACTTTGAGACACACAACGTTTTAAAGTTAGATGTGCAGGCTTCTGACAAAGGTCAGCCTCCCATGACAACAGACTGTAGAGTAGTCATTAAGATTCAGGATGTGAATGACAACAAGCCCGACATCGAAGTGACATCAATTACGAGCATGGTGCCAGAAGATGCAAAACATGGGACTGTGATTGCACTCGTCACTATCACTGATCATGATTCAGGCCTTAGCGGAAAAGTTGTCTGCAGTCTGACACAAAATTTACCATTTGAATTAAAACCGTCGTTCAAGGAAAATAGTTATTCCTTAGTGACAAAAAACAATTTAGATCGAGAAACAACATCAAGTTATGACATATCAATAATAGCGACTGACTGTGGTCAACCCCCCCTTTCCACATTCAAAACTGTAAGCTTCCAAGTAAAAGATGTAAATGATAATATCCCAGACTTCCAACAAAATCCTTTAGAGTTATATCTGACAGAAAACAACAAAGCGGGTGCTTCAGTTTTTTCGGTGCGGGCCTTTGATAAAGACTTAGATGACAACGGTGCAGTTTCTTATTATATTGTCAGACAGCGGGGTCATAGTGACATGACATTTTTCATGAATGTTAATTCAGAAAATGGACAAATATCGGCACAGAAAAGTTTTGACTTTGAGACTGTGAAGAGTTTCCAATTTCAAGTGGTGGCCACCGATGGCGGAAGTCCTTCACTGAGCAGCAACGTGACAGTGAAAGTGTTCATCCTGGATCAAAACGACAACGCTCCGGTCATCTTGTATCCGGTCAGCTCCAATGGTTCTGCCGAAGGGGTGGAGGAAGTTCCCCGCAATCTCAAAGCTGGAGACTTAGTGACCAAAATCCGAGCCTATGACGCCGATATCGGATATAACGGCTGGTTGCTGTTTTCGCTGCAGCCTGTCGGTGACCACAGTCTGTTTACTTTGGATCGCTATACCGGCCAGATCCGAACACTTCGCTCCTTCACTGAGACGGACGAGGCTGAGCATCGCCTGCTCATTCTGGTCAAAGACAACGGCAACATGTCACTCTCTGCAACGGCCACCGTGACTGTCAAACTTGTGGAGCCCAAAGAGGCTTTTGCAGCTTCTGACATCAAAAGTGCAGCAAAAGTGGACAAGGAGGACAATGTGACTTTTTATCTCATCATCACTCTAGGCTCAGTGTCGCTCCTTTTTGTCATCAGCATCATCGTGCTGATCGCCATGCAGTGCTCCAAATCCACCGAATACACTTCTAAATATCTGCAAGATGCCAATTATGATGGCACGCTGTGTCACAGCATCCAGTACAGATCAGGAGACAAACGCTACATGCTCGTCGGCCCCAGAATGAGTATCGGGTCGACTGTAGTCCCGGGAAGCCATGCCAACACTCTGGTACTCCCTGACAGGAGACACATCTCTGGGGAGGTAAGAAAAATCGAACTACATTTCCTTTGCTCATGTTTTATATGTGCCATCCGGAACACTTTCTGTCTTTCAACAATCACATCAACTTGTTGACTTCGTCTTGTGCAGTAAGGCAATCGCTTTTAATATCTTACTTGTCTGATATTCTCAACTTTCATCAAACCATTTATTCCCAGTTGAAGTATTGCTCTGACACCACATTTTTGATTCTTCATACTGTACACATATTCTGTATACGTGCATTCAAGGACTCTCTGTATATATCAATACAAAACATGTATGTATAATTTTTTAACAAACATCCGTCAGTGTGATGTGTATTGCAAATACTTCTCATGTAATATAATTCTATTGCCCTTGGAATATAATATTTCTTGTGTGCAGTGGTCCAGTGGTCAAGTGGTTCGCATATCAACTTCAGTGCAGCTGAACTGGGTTAGATTCCAGATCAGACCTGCGTGGAGTTTGCATTGTCTCCCCAGGCCTATGTGGGTTTTCTCCGGGTCGTCCGGTTTCCTACCACATTGCAGAAACATGCATGGCAGGCTTATTAAACACTTACCTGGGTGTGAGTGTGATGGAGATGTGTGCAAATAATTGTTAATGTTCATAAAACTGCAGTAATTTGTGTGCGCATGTCCAGTAAAGCAATCAGAAACTACAAACTAAAAAGTTGAATCGTCCTCACAGTCTTACTGTTGATTTCAGTTTTGTTTTTGAAACATTTCATTCGCAATGCGAGGATGAGTGGGTGTGGGGCTTTGAGAGTTCAATGTGACTTTTTTACGTTTGTTTGTTTGTTGTTTGTTTGTTTTTACAGAGAACAAAACCCACCTATCTTACCTACCTATAAGATTTTGTTTGCAACATTTGTCTTCCGGGGTAATACGTTTCATGTATATACTCATCCTTCATGTACTATCTAATCTGTGGCCTTTTATAATTCATGAGTCCGTTAGATTTTTTTAAAAATAAATAAATAGTAAGTGGCGTACTGCACATACACCTTAAATAGGATGGTTTTGATATTGCAATACAAAAATCAGACAGGCAGTATTTCTGTGTGTACATTGTACAATAAAGTGTCACTCATTGTGCAGATTAGCAAACATGTTTTTTTATTATTTTTTTTTATTTTGTGTGGCGGTCACCGTTCTGAATTGTTGAATCATTAGAATTTGAATAATACACTTCGCCTCATTTAATGAAATGAACTGTTGTATCTTTGATAGTCTATCAATTATATAGTTTTGGTGCTGTCCATTGCAGAAAACGTTGCAGTGTGACAAAGTAAGATTTGAGACGAACTGGATGACTTCCTAAAAGCAATTCATGTTTGCTACCTCTTGGTGTCACTATGACACCAGGAGACCAGAAATCGCTCGTCACTTATCTTGCTGGTCTTTTGTCCGAACGGAAAAAAAGGAAGCCGCGCAAACCAAATACCTGTACTGCAGTGCGTTCGGTCATTTTGGCTCTTCTAACCGTGTCTAGTCCCGTGACTGGGTTCCCATTGCGTGTTGGATAACGATGGGAAACCGTGCTATAATCTGGAATAAGGGACACCTCTGTTTTGGCTTTTTTCTGGCATTGCTGATTTTGCTTGGAGATCATGGTTGGGCTCAGATAAGGTACTCTGTTCCTGAGGAGGTGAAAGACAGGACTGTGGTGGGAAACATCGCCAAGGATCTTGGGCTTGACATCAGCAGCTTGACCGCTCGACGGTTCCGTGTCGTGTCTGGATCCAAGGAGTCTATTTTTCAGGTAAATCCGAACAATGGGGCTTTGTATGTGCACAAACATATTGACAGAGAAGAGCTGTGCCAGGGCGGTGCCGCATGTCTCCTGGAGCTGAAAATCCTTGTGGAAAATCCTCTTGAAATCCACTATGTGTTCGTTGAAATTGCGGATGTGAACGACTACGCTCCGAGCTTCCCCGAAGCCGAGCAGATGTTTGAAATCGCTGAACACACGTTGCCAGGGAGGAGATTTCAATTGCACACAGCGCGGGATCCAGATGCAGGGACAAATTCCATCAGTACATACACCTTGACGCAAAATGATCATTTTGAGGTCAATATCCGTCAAAGCGACGTGGGGAAGGTCCCGTTTCTGGTGCTGAAGAAATCTCTGGACCGGGAACACAAGGACAAACATTCACTGCTGGTCACAGCGGTTGATGGAGGTAAACCTCCACTTTCAGGCACTCTTAATGTGTCTATTGTTGTTCTTGACATCAATGACAATGGTCCCGTTTTTAGCCAGGATATTTATGAAATTACAATTCCAGAAAATATTGACACTAGCACATCCATATTCAAAGTGAACGCTACAGATACAGATGAAGGAACTAATGGAGAAATTGACTACATCTTTTCAAAAACGTTAAGTAGAGATGTTTATGACATTTTTGAACTGGAAAAGGGAACTGGAGAGATCCGTGTAAAAGGAAACATTGATTTTGAAGAAAAAGATGTATATGAGCTGGAAATTCACGCATCAGATAAAGCAACACCTCCTATGACAGGAGAGTGTAGAATTATAATCAAAATCAAAGATGTCAATGATAACGCTCCACAAATAGAAGTGACATCACTGTCAAATAAAGTATCTGAAGATGCTAAACTCGGAACAGTTATTTCCCTTATTAGTGTCACAGACAAAGATTCTGGTGTGAATGCTAAAATTATTTCACAAATTACAAATAACATACCATTTGAATTAAAACCTTCTTACAAAGAAAACATGTATTCAGTTGTCACCAAAACATTTTTAGATAGAGAAGATGTGCCACAATATGAATTAATAATAAAAGCATTTGATTGTGGTCAGCCTCCTCTATCGGCAATGAAAACTCTGAGCATCCAAGTGGCTGATGTAAATGACAACAGTCCACTTTTTGAACACAATCCGTTAGAATTTTATCTTTTTGAAAACAATATTGCTGGAAAGTTTGTATTTTCCGTGAGCGCAACGGAAAAAGATGTTGATCATAATGCAGCCATTTCTTACCAAATATTTCGAGATGGGAAAACAAATGACATTGCATCTTTCCTCAACATTAATTCTGAAAATGGACACATTTCAGCCCTCAAAAGTTTTGACTTTGAGACACTGAAAAGTTTCCAATTCCAAGTGGTGGCCACCGATGGTGGAAGTCCCCCACTGAGCAGCAATGTGACAGTGAAGGTGTTCCTTCTGGATCAGAACGACCACGCTCCCGTCATCCTGTATCCAGTCAGCTCCAACGGTTCTGCTGAAGGGGTGGAGGAAGTTCCCCGCAATCTCAAAGCAGGAGACTTGGTGACCAAAATCCGAGCCTTTGACGCAGATATTGGATACAACGGCTGGTTGCTGTTTTCATTGCAGCAGGTCACAGATCACAGTCTGTTTACTTTGGATCGCTACACGGGGCACATTCGAACACTTCGCTCCTTCACGGAGACGGACGAGGCTGAGCATCGACTGCTCATCCTGGTCAAAGACAACGGCAACGTTTCACTTTCTGCAACGGCTACAGTGATTGTCAAACTTGTGGAGCCCAAAGAGGCATTTGCAGCTTCCGACGTCAAAAGTGCAGCGGAAGTGGACGAGGAGGACAATATGACTTTTTATCTCATCATCACTCTGGGCTCAGTGTCGCTCCTTTTTGTCATCAGCATCATCGTGCTGATCGCCATGCAGTGCTCCAAATCCACCGAATACACTTCCAAATATCTGCAAGATGCCAATTATGATGGCACGCTGTGTCACAGCATCCAGTACAGATCAGGAGACAAGCGCTACATGCTAGTCGGACCCAGAATGAGCATCGGGTCGACTGTAGTCCCAGGAAGCAACGCCAACACTATGGTGTTCCCTGACAGGAGACACGCTTCTGGGGAGGTAAGAACCTTGATTACATTGTTGTTTTTTCAAAATCTTCATTTGTGTTTTGGGAGACAAACGCTAAACTGTTTATGGTAATCTGCATGAATAATTATACATCATGTTTCTGTCCCGCTTTTTTCTATTTTAGCAAGAGCAAAACTTTCCAAGGGCAGATATTTTTTTGGTCTGATTTCATAATGTTAAACTTCAACTGGTTAAATGTGTCAAATCTATACCCCACATGCCAAATTGTACTTATTGAGAATGGTGTGGCGACTTCAGACAACCAGAACCCCAAACTAGTGTATATATTGTTTTTCCCTTCCATGGACTGAATGTGATATGCCTGAAATGGACTGCATTCAAGAATATCCCTCTTCATATTAAAAACGTTTGCCAACATAGACATGGGAGCTTGATCATCTTCTATATTCTAACCTTCTGAAATAAGCTTTTCATGGCTTACTGTGCACTCATGGAGCAAATGACCTATTCAATTTGCATTTAAAAAAAGTATATAAATACACTTTGCTCTGATGGAAAAGACTTACATTTTAATTTGGGAGGTTTACAACCTCGCTGCCGTGAACAACTATTAGCCATTTGAGAAACTTGGTGTAGCGGCATACATTTAGTGTTTGACTGTTGTTGGTTGTTCTCACTATAGTAGAAATAAAAATTGATTGGCTTCCATGGTCACACTTACATTGCAGTTTGTTTGCACAATGTGCAACTCTTAAAACACTCTATGAATTAAAAGCAAAAATATTTTTTGTCAACATTTATCATTGGAAAGCCACAGCAAAATAAAATGTCACCAACGTTTATCCCTGACGACATTCACTGAATTTATGCAATTTAATGTGGGATTTCTAAATTCATTCATTCATTCATTCATTAATCTTCCGGACCACTTCATCCTCACGATGGTGGGTGTTGGAGCCGATCCCAGCCATCTTCGGGCACTGGGCGGGCGACACCATGAATTGGTTGCCAGTCAAATTACAGGGCACAGAGAGACAAAGCACCATTGCGCTCCCACTTACACCTTGGGACATTTTAGATTTTTCCATCTGCCCTACTTGCATGTTTTTGGAGTGTATGAGGAAGCCGGGGGACCCTGAAAAAGCTCACGCGGGCCCGGGGAGAACACGCAAACTCCACACAGAGATCCAGAGCGGGGACTTTCTAAATTGTGCATTAAAACGGGGAAGGCTAAAAAACACAAACAACAATTTGTGGTGCGACTTAAACTGTTGTGGAGGTTGCCTTCTGATGTCGTGTAACCCGTTGTCTGTTGCACTAAAACGAATGTGCTTACATACATTTGATTGGTGGCAATAAAGACATATTTTACGGGTTATGCCATGATATGAATCGCTGCAGTCACATCCCTTCCCCCTTGGTGTCACTGTGAGATCAGCAAGCGCAAGACGGACGCAGTCCCTCCCTTGGAATATCCTTTGTTTGCCACCGCTCTTTATTTAAAACAGACACTTGAACCGGGAGGTTGCACGTACTTTCCACCGAGAGATATATATTTTCATCGCAGTGAAAGGGACGGCATATTGTTCATAAAAGAAGAAAGGAGTTAGTGTCTTTAATTTGTGTTGGAGCGATGGGGACTGGAACAGGTTGCGGCCGCTGGCTGGCTTTTGTTTTGTCCCTACATTTTTATTTGGGAGAACGATCTGGGGCTGAACTTCGTTACTCTGTTCCAGAGGAAGTAAAAGAGGGAACTGTGGTCGGAAATGTTGCCAAGGATCTTGGTCTGGATAAATATTCTCTGGTAGATCGACAATTTCGCGTGGTGTCTGGGACGAAGGAGACTGTTTTCCAAGTCAGACCGGAAAGTGGTGCATTGGTCGTCCGTAGGAAAATCGACAGAGAGGCGCTATGTGAAGGCAGTGCAGCGTGTGTCGCGGAGCTGAAAATTCTTCTTGAAAACCCTCTGGAAATGCATCACGTCGTGGTGGAAATTACTGACGTGAACGATCACTCGCCAAGCTTTTCAGTCGAAGAGCAGGTATTTGAAATAGCCGAGCATTCGTCTCCTGGGACGCGTTTTCAGCTGCTCGCAGCCCGTGATCCAGATGCTGGGACCAACTCGGTGCGCACATACACTTTAACGGCTAATGAACATTTTGAACTGGATATAAGCAGCAATGACGAGGAGAAAATACCATTTTTAGTCCTTAAAAGGCCTTTGGACAGAGAACAAAATACGAAGCATTTGCTATTAGTAACTGCAGTTGACGGAGGGAAACCACCAACATCAAGCATACTAAATGTAACACTTATTGTTCTTGATTCAAATGATAATCGCCCAACGTTTAATCAAGACCTTTATACTGTGGAAATAAAAGAGAATGTGCCAATTGGCGTAAGCATTATAAGGGTAAATGCAACAGATCCCGATGAAGGAACAAATGGTGAGATAGAATATAGCCTGGGAAAAACATTGCAAAATGCAAAAGACATGTTTGAATTAGACAAGATAAGTGGGCTCATTAAGTTGAAAGGGCCTGTTGATTTTGAAGACTCTGAAATTTATAGACTTGATATTCATGCATCTGACAAAGGGCAGCCCCCACTAACTGGGAGGTGTCGAATTATTGTTAAAATCAAAGATGTCAATGATAACCCTCCTGAAATAGAAGTCACATCCTTGTCAAGCAAAGTGTCTGAAGACACCAAACCCGGGACAGTGATTTCCCTTATTAGTGTCATGGATAAAGACTCTGATATGAATGGAAAAATTATTTCACAGATTATCAATGATGTGCCATTTGAATTAACACCTTCTTTCAAGGAAAATATTTACTCAGTCATCACCAAGGAGTATTTGGATAGAGAGGAAGTGTCACAGTACAAAATACACATCACCGCCACGGACTGTGGTGAACCCCCCTTGTCTACTCGGCAAACATTAAGCATTCAAATATCAGATGTGAATGATAATAAACCACATTTTCACCAGTATCCACTGAACTTTTACCTTTCAGAAAATAATATTGCTGGAAAGTCAGTGTTTTCTGTTAGCGCAACAGATAAGGACGTGAATGTAAATGCTGCTATTTCTTACCATATGATTAGAACGGGGATTGAAAATGATGTCACATCGTTTCTACATATAAATTCAGAGAATGGGCAGATTACTGCACAAAAAAGCTTTGACTTTGAGACGCTGAAAAGTTTCCAATTCCAAGTGGTGGCCACAGATTGTGGAAGTCCTCCACTGAGCAGCAATGTGACAGTGAAGGTGTTTATTCTGGATCAGAACGACAACGCTCCGGTCATTCTGTATCCAGTCAGTTCCAACGGTTCTGCTGAAGGGGTGGAGGAAGTTCCCCGCAATCTCAAAGCAGGAGACTTGGTGACCAAAATCCGAGCCTATGATGCCGATATTGGATACAACGGCTGGTTGCTGTTTTCATTACAGCAGGTCACAGATCACAGTATGTTTACTTTGGATCGCTACACCGGCCAGATTCGAACCCTTCGCTCCTTCACGGAGACGGACGAGGCTGAGCATCGACTGCTCATCCTGGTCAAAGATAACGGCAATGTGTCGCTCTCGGCAACGGCCACCGTAACTGTCAAACTTGTGGAACCCAAAGAGGCTTTTGCAGCTTCCGACGTCAAAAGTGCAGCAAAAGTGGATGAAGAGGACAATGTGACATTCTATCTCATCATCACTTTGGGATCGGTGTCACTGTTTTTTGTCATCAGCATCATTGTACTGATTGCCATGCAGTGCTCCAAATCCACTGAGTATACGTCCAAATATCTGCAAGACCCCAATTATGATGGCACACTGTGTCACAGCATCCAGTACAGATCAGGAGACAAGCGCTACATGCTTGTCGGACCCAGAATGAGCATTGGGTCGACGGTTGTACCGGGCAGCCACGCCAACACTCTGGTGCTCCCTGACAGGAGACTCACTTCCGGGGAGGTAAGAATCTGAAAAACAATAATCTTTGATGGCTGTGTACTGCATTGTTGATTGAGATGTTAGTCTCGTATCCGATGCGTGTGGCGATACCTATCATTGATGTGTTAATCTTTTAACAATCATTCAATACAGTTCCTCCTTTCCTGTAACAAATGAACATTCAGTCTGCCATTACCTTGGGTTGGACTGCCGATATCCAGTGTTGGAAATCATCTCCTTGCCAAGCGGTAGTCGTATTTACATCTCTCTTGATCCCAAAAAGAGTTTCCTAAATCTGAAGAAATACAATTTAAAAACCATTTTAAGTCGGCTAGGCGAAGTCAGGAGAGGGTCGTGTTGCTCTCCATGGTGCTGAAATGTCGACTGGATTCTTTCGCTCGAGGAAAAGAGCAAACCATTAACTTGACTTGTCTAGTTTTCACGAGTACAGCTATTTTAAAGTCACGCTTCTTATTTTAATAGCAACCACCATTGAAGACTGAATCTGTCTCCCACAGTAATTACTTGTTGTTTTTTTTTTACTAACGATTTTTCTTCTTTCGTTTGCTGGATGAATAAAGTTACATCGTTTGGTGAAATTATTTAATGAATGAAAGTATTTATAGTATCCTGCAGATGTCGCTGTGACACCATTAAGGGAACGAACAAGGGGGTCCTCCTCCCGGCTTTTGTTTGCAGCTTTCATTTGTTCCGCGACTCTGAGTAGTACGGTTTGATTTCTGGTGAGATTTCCCCTGTCGCTGGAACTATTTTGTTTGTTTGCTTTTTTATCTGTGTGTGGAGCACTCGTCTTGTTAATATAACAATGAAAGGGGAGCGAGGACGGGAAACAAGGAGGTTATTGTGCTTTCTTCTATATTCCACTCTGCTGTTGTTTTTCGGGGAGTGGGCTTTGGCTGAGCTGCGCTACTCTATTCCCGAGGAAATGGCGATTGCAGCTGTTGTGGGCAATGTTGCAAAAGATCTCGGACTGGAGAGAAGCTCCCTGAGTGACAGACGTTTCAGGGTGGTGTCAGGAGCCGTGGACGCATATTTCGTGGTCAACGCAGACAATGGCGCCCTGCAGGTTCGACGCAAAATTGACCGGGAGGAGCTTTGTCAGGGGAGCGGCGCCTGCCTGATCGAGCTCAAGATCTTGGTTGAGAATCCCCTCGAGGTGCATTATCTAGTGGTGGAAATAACAGATGTGAATGATCACAGTCCTGCTTTTTCCCAAAAGAAACAAATTTTTGAAATAGCTGAACATTCATCACCAGGAACACGATTCCAGCTGCAGGCAGCCAGTGATCCGGATGCTGGAATTAACTCGGTGCGCACGTACACGCTAACACCCAATGAACATTTTGAACTTGATATTGTTCAAAGTGACGATGAAAAAATAGCGTTTTTAGTTTTGAAGAGGTCATTAGACAGAGAACACAAAAATAAGCACTTCCTATTTGTTACTGCAATAGATGGAGGGAAACCTCAAAGGTCAGGTACACTTAATGTATCTGTTATTGTACTTGACATAAATGATAATCGACCCATTTTTAGTCAGGACACTTACAATGTTGAAATATACGAAAATGTGCCAGGTGGTAGAATTGTAGCACAAGTGAGCGCCACAGATCCAGATGAAAGTACAAATGGTGAAATAGAATATGACCTTAGTAAGACTTTGGCAAGCAAAGTGTCTGATATTTTTGAAATCGATAAATTTAGTGGCCAAATTACGTTGAAAGGGCCGGTGAATTACGAAGAATCAGAGATTTACAAAATAGAAATCGAGGCCTCCGATAAAGGAACACCACCACTGACAAGCAGGTGTCGTGTGGTTGTCAAAATCAAAGATGTTAATGATAATCCACCTGTCATTGAAGTGACGTCACTGTCAAATAAAATTTTAGAGGACTCAAAGCCCGGTACGGTTATTTCTCTCATTAGTGTTCAGGATAAAGACTCTGGTGAAAATGGTAAAATCATTTTGCATATTACCAATCGTGTCCCTTTTCAATTAAAACCTTCCTATAAGGAGAACATGTATTCAGTTGTTACAAAGGGATTCTTGGATCGTGAAGAAGTTTCTAAATATCAAATAACAATTCAAGCTACTGATTGCGGAAATCCTTCTTTGTCTAGTTCTAGGACAATTGACATTGAGATATCTGATGTGAATGACAATAATCCATGTTTTGAACAAAGCTCGTTTAATTTTTACCTGTTAGAAAACAACATCGCAGGAGCATCAGTATTCTCCTTAAAAGCAATTGATAATGATGTGAATGAAAATGCGGTTATTCAATACAAAATAGCTCGAACTGAGAAGGATAACACCATAATATCTTTTCTAAATATAAATTCTGAAAATGGAGATGTGGCAGCTTTAAAAAGTTTTGACTTTGAGACGCTGAAAAGTTTCCAATTCCAAGTGGTGGCCACTGATGGTGGAAGTCCTCCACTGAGCAGCAACATGACAGTGAAGGTGTTCATCCTGGATCAGAATGACAACGCTCCGGTCATCTTGTATCCGGTCAGCTCCAATGGATCTGCCGAAGGAGTGGAGGAAGTTCCCCGCAATCTCAAAGCAGGAGATTTGGTGACCAAAGTCCGAGCCTATGACGCTGATATCGGATACAATGGCTGGCTGCTGTTTTCATTGCAGCAGGTCGGTGACCACAGTCTGTTTACTTTGGATCGCTACACCGGCCAGATCCGAACACTTCGCTCCTGCACAGAAACGGACGAGGCTGAAAATCGACTGCTCATTATGGTCAAAGACAACGGCAATGTTTCACTTTCAGCAACAGCTACTGTGACAATCAAGCTTGTGGAGCCTAAAGAGGCTTTTGCAGCTTCTGACGTCAACAGTGCAGCAAAAGTGGACGAGGACGACAATGTGACTTTCTATCTCATCATCACTCTGGGATTGGTGTCGCTCCTTTTTGTCATCAGCATAATCGTGCTGATCGCCATGCAGTGCTCCAAATCCACAGAGTACACTTCGAAATATCTGCAAGATGCCAATTATGATGGCACGCTGTGTCACAGCATCCAGTATAGATCAGGAGACAAGCGCTACATGCTCGTTGGACCCAGAATGAGCATCGGTTCGACCGTCGTCCCGGGCAGCCATGCAAACACTTTGGTGCTCCCTGACAGGAGACACACTTCAGGGGAGGTAAATTGTCTTATCAATCATATCTACGAGTTTTTTTTTTTTTTCGTCTGTTGATAGACAGTTTTAAGATTCGTTGTAGACATGCAGTAATTATGCATTTCCACATGGGGTTTCACGTAAAAATATCTTGCTTGGAAGAAACGATCCATTACCTTTGTTGTTTTAATTTTTAAACTTATTTTGTTACTTGTTATTCCAATAACTAAACGAAAGTTGATCTGTTTTTTCACTTTAACAGTGAAAATAAGACAACAAAAACATGATGGTGTGTACCATAAATGACAACTCCATCATTTGCACTTTACTGTCCATAGGTAACAGCTAAATACAGAGTGTCTCTTACACTGGTTGTAACTTTAAGGCAATAGTGGGACTCAAGATGTTCACCCAATGATGGAATTTATGTGATCCAAAGTTTACTTCTCATATACTGCTGAATGACACCACACATGACTCCAATCTCTTCATTCTAAATAAATGGTAGGCACCCATATTGGATATTGACAATCTCTAATGGAGTAAAATTAAGATTAAGGGGTCATAGCGAACAAAGATGCAGACGATACCTTAAAATAAGGGAAGGTGGTTTGGTTCCTGCAAATTACGCTGAATGCATGACAACGTTCCTGTCACTGGTGCTGGAATTCTTCGTTCTTGTTTCCACATGTCGATGACCAAACGTGGCGGGAATCACCTCATTTTAGCCATGCCTTGAAAGCACCACGATTCAGTGTAGTACATTGTATCTGGCTTTTTGTGATTTTGGTCTCGTATATTATCACTTAAAATGATGCAGAGCATATGTTTGCATGATTCCAAGCATCATTATGAGTGTGGATTCCAATGTTTGGTTGACGTGTTTGTATAATGTATTATAATTTGATTTCATATAATCAATCAGAGTCAGGTTATTTTGTCGTGGACAAAAGTGCCATGGGTTATTTTCGGACTATATGGTCCATCAACTGCATGGTTGTGGGCTCATCGTGAGAAACTGATCACATACGCTCAATGGAAATTGAGCACTGAGTGATCAGACAGCTCTTTTTCAAACAGTTTTCAGATCCCCAAAGAAAATTATGCCTCGTTCACCAAAATATGACACATATCTCTAAATCTCTTGATATTTTATCACATTGCAACTTAATACACGATGTTGAGTTCTAGAAGTTTATGGAAGTCTTTTTATTTTATTTGAATTTGTGGAGCTCAATATATCAGCAAGCGCGGGTCAGCATTTGCAGGAAATCTTGGTTGTCTTTGGAGGTGAAAATCAAATGTGATACCTGTCCTCCAAACGTTCACTGGGTGGCAGTATGCTACCACATCAGGCATTTAACATTGACGCAAACGGCTGAGGTCGCCCATTCGATTTGTCATTAGACAGCATGTAGCTGACACACTTGGACGGACCGCGTTTATCCTGTCATGTTTGTTAGTACATTTGTGTTTTGTTTAATTTAACAGCGCAAAGGGGGTTGCGGAGGCCGTTATATTGCAGTTTGCCACGACGAAAATATACTCGAAAGGCGAGGACATTTCGGACATTTTTGGATCTTTATTTGTGTCTCTCAACATGGAACAAAGAGGACGGGAGCGCCAGCCCGTGCTCGTCTTGGCCTTGTTTTTATGCGCCCATTCTGCTTCAGCACAGCACAGATATTCCATATCTGAAGAGCTAAACGAAGGCACATTTGTTGGGAATATTGCAAAGGATTTAGGACTGAGCCTGGCTTCAATAAAACAGAGGGGATTCCGCATTATGTCCAACTCCCATGAACGCCTCTTTAAGGTAATTGAGGACGACGGCGCCCTTTATTCAAACCGTAAAATTGACCGAGAGGAGGTTTGTAAGGAGAGTAACGCGTGCCTGATTAATCTCAAAACCGTACTGGACAACCCACTAGAGGTGCATTATATCACCGTGGAAATAATTGATATAAACGACCACACCCCCACGTTCCCAGAGAAGACAAAAAGACTGGACATATCAGAGTCCACTTTACCGGGTGCGAAATACCCGCTGCAGAATGCACATGACCCGGACGGTGGGCTCAACTCGGTGCAACAGTACAAACTCAGTCCAAACGACCACTTCCGCTTGGAGGTGAAAGACCGAGGCCGAGACGGCAAAACGCCAATTTTGCAGTTGCAGAGGCAGCTTGACAGAGAGAGCAAACGCAATCACAAACTGGTGCTGACAGGCGTGGATGGGGGTACCCCCCCAAAAACAGGCTCGGTTGAAATCCTCATCGAGGTGCTGGACGTGAATGACAACATGCCGGTATTCACAAAAGAGGTTTATTCTGCGACTCTGCCAGAGAACGTCCCGGTGGGCACGACTGTCATTCAAGTGAATGCAACGGATTCTGATTTTGCCTCGAACGGGAAGGTTGTTTATTCGTTTGGGAGTGACGTCAAAGAAAAAATCACGCAATTATTTGACATTGATTATGTCACTGGGGAAATTATTGTCAAGGGTAACGTTGATTATGAGGAGCAAGACAGTTATGATATTGACATCCAGGCATCAGATAAAGGAAACATTCCATTTAAAACACATAAAAGTGTGTTTATTAAAATTATTGATATGAATGATAATCATCCAGAGATTGAGGTCACTTCTTTGTCCCGTGCCGTTTCCGAAGACTCGAGACCTGGGACAACAGTCGCTCTCATCAGTGTTAAGGATTTAGACTCTGACCTGAATGGCAAAGCAATACTTCATGTTTCTGAAGAGTCTCCTTTTATGTTAACCGCATCTATGCAGAATAACATGTTTGCTGTAGTTACAAAGTCCCAGCTTGACAGGGAGCAAAAATCGGTGTACGATATAACGATATTGGCTCAAGATTCAGGCGAACCAGCGCTTACCTCCAAACAGATGATCAGTGTTGTTGTATCTGATGCAAACGACAACAGCCCAGAATTTTTGCAGAGTCCTTACACGTTCTACATTCTTGAAAATAATAACCCAGGGGATTCTATATTTTGCGTAAAGGCATTTGATCATGATGAAGGTGAAAATGCAGTCATTTCTCATCACATTTTGAGGAACCCAGCAAAAGAAAATGGGCACGCGTCATTTCTCAATATTGATTCTGAAACAGGAGTTATTCTGGCACTGAAAAGTTTTGACTTTGAGACGGTGAAAAGTTTCCAATTCCAAGTGGTGGCCACCGATGGTGGAAGTCCTCCACTGAGCAGCAACGTGACAGTGAAGGTGTTCATCCTGGATCAGAATGACAATGCTCCGGTCATCCTGTATCCGGTCAGCTCCAACGGTTCTGCCGAAGGGGTGGAGGAAGTTCCCCGCAATCTCAAAGCAGGAGACTTGGTAATGAAAGTCCGAGCCTATGACGCTGATATCGGATATAATGGCTGGTTGCTGTTTTCTTTGCAGCAAGTCGGCGACCACAGTCTGTTTACTTTGGATCGCTATACCGGCCAGATCCGAACACTTCGCTCCTTCACGGAGACGGACGAGACTGAGCATCGCCTGCTTATCCTGGTCAAAGACAACGGCAATGTTTCACTTTCGGCAACAGCTACTGTAACTGTCAAACTTGTTGAGCCCAAAGAGGCTTTTGCAGCTTCTGACGTCCAAAGTGCAGCAAAAGTGGACGAGGAGGACAATGTGACTTTCTATCTCATCATCACTCTGAGCTCAGTTTCGCTGCTTTTCGTCATCAGCATCATCGTACTGATCGCCATGCAGTTCTCCAAATCCACTGAGTACACTTCCAAATATCTGCAAGACCCCAATTATGATGGCACACTGTGTCATAGCATCCAGTACAGATCAGGAGACAAGCGCTACATGCTTGTCGGACCCAGAATGAGCATTGGGTCGACCGTAGTCCCAGGCAGCCACGCCAACACTCTGGTGCTCCCTGACAGGAGACAAACCTCTGGGGAGGTAAGAAAGCTTTATTAATAAGTGTTGTTAATTCCTGTGCCTGCGTGGATGTTTTCATGATGATCCGATTTCCACCCATGTCTCCAAAAACATGAATAGCAGGTGAATGTCATACTATAAATTGCCCCAAGATAAGGGGGAACAGGGATGGCTATTCGTCTCTTTCAGCAGTGTCCAAACTCGGTTCTCAAGGGTGACTGTCCTGTCGTTTTAACCAGCTCTTCCCGGTGCAACACACCTGATTTAAATAATCCTAATCCTTCTAATTGTGCTTCAGAGCTACTTAATGATCTAATCATCTGAATCAGGTATGATACAGTCGGGACAGCTGGCAAAAGAAGGCGGGACGGACAGTGGCCCTCCAGACCCCAAGACGGACATACTTATGTGTGTGTGTACCCTACAATTGTCTGGCAACCAGTTACAGGTTTACTCTGCCTTAGAAAATGGATACATCGATGCTTTTAATGGCATTGGTTCCTTGCTTGTGGTGTTGCTATAAACTCTGGGAAAAGAAAAGTGATTTTATGCTTCTTCCCATATCGGGAATGTGTGTTGTAAAATTGCTATGCGATGGCATGAATGCAAATGGGTTTCTTGAAGAAGTTTATTTCCCATCAGCATGTTATGCTGTATTACTGAAATGTATATTTAGTCGTACACAATATAGGCTACATTTTTGAAAAAAACAAAACATTTTTGATACATGCTGCCTCATGGTTATCGAGGTTACATCGAAGTTGTTCATAAATTCAATGGCTATTTCATTAAACTGTTCCCCATGTACTTTAAATGTGCTTTTTCTTGTAATTTACACTTAATTTTCTCTTCTCTCACCTCCTGCATGTCTATGCGTGCCAACATATTATATTGTTACTATTGTATATTAATTTCAGAGAATATCAAACATTTTCTACAAACGTATTGCCCGTGTGTGTGCCTGTGTCTTGTTTTTTACATCGACTTCCGCTGTATTATTTTTTAACAGACGTGACTTGGGTATTTAGTTGGAAAACAAATCATTTCAATCTTCCCCTTTTGTTTGCTTCACGTGCTAATTTGGACCGTTTCGATGTTTATATGTTCCGTTCAGTCGACAGTAGGGGTCAGTATAGCACAATATTCCTTCGTGTGAAGCACAACCTGACGTCACGGTCCATTTTCTAACCCGACTGACTCTTTTTGATTATTTCTCAGCCGCTCCTGCTCGGTGTGTCGTGGCGTGATTAGTAAATTGCTGATTTTATTCTCATAGCTCATTGATGTGACTGGTTAGTGTTTTGTGTTTTTTTTCGTGGCTAATTCAGCACCAGTTTCAGGACGTCGGAAATCTGAAGGAGAATTGTATTTTCCACGGCATGGAACAAAGGCGAGGCGGAGGTAGGAGGGAGCGACGCTGCTGGTTGTCTTTTATGCTCATTTTGTTCAATGGCACGTGTGCACAGCTCAGATATTCCATCTCAGAAGAGGTTCCAGAGGGATCTGTGATCGGGAACATAGCGAAGGATTTGGGGTTGGATAAGGGCGCACTGAAAGGGCGAGGATACCGCATCGTGGCTGGCACAGATGAGCCCATTTTCCAAGTGAACCAGGACGATGGGATCCTGTATGTGGTGAGGAGGATAGACAGAGAAGAGGCGTGTGAACGCGTCAGTCCATGTGTGATCAACCTGAAAACGGTGCTTGAACATCCACTGGAGGTGCACTACGTTGCGGTGGAAATAGTAGACATCAACGATCATTCACCTGTTTTTCTAGAAAAAGAAAAAAACTTTGACATATCGGAGTCGGCTATGCCGGGGGCTCGGTTCCAACTCCAAGCGGCTCGAGACCCCGATGCGGGACAGTTTTCCGTTCAACAATACAAGCTTAATCAAAATGACTATTTTCGCGTTGAGGTGAAGGATAGAGGCGAGAATCGTAAAGTTCCATTTTTAGTCCTGCTCAAGCAGTTAGACAGAGAGACAACTGGCAGACACCGTCTGCGCCTTACAGCACTTGACGGGGGGAAACCCCCAAAGTCAGGCTCCATAGAAATAATCGTGGATGTGCTCGATGTGAACGATAACTCTCCCGTTTTTGACAAGGAGGTTTACTCTGCCTCCTTGAAGGAAAATGTTCCAGTGGACACACTTGTGATTCAGGTGAACGCGACAGATTTGGACCAGGGCACAAATGGGGAAATTGTCTATTCATTCGGTAAGGAGGTGGACTTCAAATTAAGAGACATTTTCAGTATCGACTTAAACACCGGTGAAATTAAAGTGATTGGCCACCTTGATTTTGAGGAAAGCAAAAGCTATGTAATTGATATACATGCCTCTGATAAGGGCCTAGTTCCTTTGACAGCTGATAAGAGTGTCTTGATAACCGTCATTGATGTCAATGATAACGCCCCCAAAATAGAGGTGACTTCATTTTCAAACTCCATTAAGGAGGATGCAAAAATAGGAACCACTGTGGCTCTGATGAGTGTCAGTGACTTAGACTCTGGAATTAATGGCAAAGTTGTATGTGCCATCAAACAAAATGTTCCTTTTACTTTATCACCATCTTTACAAGTTAACATGTACTCTGTAGTCACAACATCCAGATTAGATCGGGAGCATGTTTCTCAATATGTGGTCGCCATCGTGGCGAAGGACTCAAATGAGCCAGTCTTTTCAACGGAAAAGACCATAACTGTTGTTGTTGCAGATGTAAATGATAACAGTCCAACATTTTCATCAAACCCTTATACTTTTTTTATTGCTGAAAACATACTTGGAGCCCCTGTTTTTTCTGTAAAAGCTTCTGACAAGGATGAAGCGGCCAATGCTCGAATTTCTTATCAGATTATCAGAGATGCAACAAAAGAAATTAAATTGTTGTCATTTATAAACATCAACCCAGACACAGGCGAAGTGACGGCACTGAAAAGCTTTGACTTTGAGACACTGAAAAGTTTCCAGTTTCAAGTGGTGGCCACCGATGGTGGAAGTCCTCCACTGAGCAGCAACGTGACAGTGAAGGTGTTCATCCTGGATCAGAATGACAACGCGCCGGTCATCTTGTATCCGGTCAGCTCCAACGGTTCTGCTGAAGGGGTGGAGGAAGTTCCCCGCAATCTCAAAGCAGGAGATTTGGTGACCAAAGTCCGAGCCTATGACGCTGATATCGGATACAATGGCTGGCTGCTGTTTTCATTGCAGCAGGTCGGTGACCACAGTCTGTTTACTTTGGATCGCTACACCGGCCAGATCCGAACCCTTCGCTCCTTCACGGAGACAGACGAGGCTGAGCATCGCCTGCTCATCCTGGTCAAAGACAATGGCAACGTGTCGCTCTCTGCAACGGCCACCGTGACTGTCAAACTTGTGGTGCCCAAGGAGGCTTTTGCAGCTTCTGACATCAAAAGTGCAGCAAAAGTGGACGAGGAGGACAATGTGACTTTCTATCTCATCATCACTTTGGGCTCAGTGTCACTTCTTTTTGTCATCAGCATCATTGTGCTGATCGCCATGCAGTGCTCTAAATCCAAGTACACGTCCAAGTATCTGCAAGACCCCAATTATGATGGCACGCTGTGTCATAGCATCCAGTACAGATCAGGAGACAAGCGCTACATGCTAGTCGGACCCAGAATGAGCATTGGTTCCGCCATCGTCCCGGGAAGCCAGGCCAACACTCTGGTGCTCCCTGACAGAAGACACACATCAGGGGAGGTAAGATTTGAGATATTAGATTATTAAATGATTTCCCCTGCAACCATTTTCACATCCATTGATTAAACTGCTGTATGTGCATGGACTCTGAGTGAAAATAGGAGTAAAATTACACAATCAATAGTAGTAGGCAAGGGACATTCTGAACCAGTTGCCAGTTAATCACACGACAAACAACAAATTTCACTCACTATCATATTGAAGGGCAATTTTGAGTGCCATGCATGTTTTGGGAATTTGGGAAGAGAAGTCAGTACACAAAGAAACTCACGCGGGCAGGGAGATAATAAGCAAATTCCACACAGGAAGGCCAGGGCTCAAATACAATCCTGCACTTCTACACTCTGAGACGGACCAGCTTCACCAGTTGATCACTGTGTGGTTGTTGTACATACGTAATTCGCTTAAAATATAATACTTGATTCTTTTGTCAAAAAAAAACATAGGTTTTTGTTAATTCAAACGAATAAGATTATATTTTATGATATTAAAATCAATAAACGCCAATATGAGTAGTTCGGTCGGTAAAAATAAAAAAGGAACAAAAATAATGCAATAAGAAAATATTTGCAGCGCCATGTAAATATCAGTCTGATTCACCATATGAAGAACAAAGACGTATGCTCACGTACTATTCACCCAGAAAAAAAATCAGTTTAAGGGAGACTGACTGGAAAAAAACTGCTTGTGGATTATTTTAAAATTGAGAAAAGCTTCATTTGGCTATGTTCCAAATTGAGTATCTATAAAAGAAAATGTTGTTTTGAACTTGTGATTATCTTTACGTTTCTTTGTATAAATGTGTTTACATGTTTGCAACGTTTTTGTCATTTGGTCAGAAAACTGATTTAAAACGAACAACGTTGCCAGTCGAATATCGAGCTGATTTAAAAATGTACTGTCATCGAGATACAGACTCTGACCGTGAAACTGAAATTGTATTCTCATTTTTCAGAACGGTCAAATAATTTGCTTTATCATAAATTAGGATTCAGTGCTGTGCCAATCGGTATCACTTGGTGCCAGTAAAATGCCGAAAACGAGAAAGAGCGTGGGTACGCCACTGAACAAAAAAAAACGGCCTCGCATTCCACTCGAATGCAGACAAAACATTTTCCCTCCCGGTGTTAACTGCATGTTTTACCGGGTAGTGGCGATCAGACGAATGCTTTCTTCTTGAGGGGCTGCTGATGGGACGCTGGCGTTTCAAATAGTAGCTGGATGCTTATTTGGATGCGTTTCATTTTGTGGCACGCATTTTATCTTCTCGAGACATGATGGAACAAAGAGGACATCAGACAATGTGGGGTTCCTGCTTGATGCTTCTGATTTTCAGCCGCGTGTCAGGACAAATGAGATACTCGATCTCGGAGGAAGTAAAGGAAGGTACTGCTGTTGGGAATATCGCGAAGGATTTGGGTCTCGACAGGGCCACGCTGAAAGACAGAGCCTATCGAATTGTGCGCCGCACTGCTGAGCCCCTCTTTCGCGTCAATCGTGATGACGGCATCTTGTATGTGAACGGAAACATTGACAGAGAGCAATTGTGTGACCGCAGCAAGGTTTGTGTGATCGAGTTAAAAACCGTCCTGGAAAACCCACTGGAGGTACACTATGTCGCGGTGGAGGTTGCGGACATAAACGACCACGCCCCGAGCTTTCCGGAGCAGGAAAAGACTTTGGAGGTGTTCGAATCTGCGCTCCCGGGGGCGAGGTTTCAACTGCAGGCTGCGCGTGACGGAGACACGGGAGCCCTGTCCGTGCAACACTACAAGATCACCCCCAACGAGCACTTCCGTTTGGAGGTGAAAGATAGAGGCGAGGATCGTAAAACGCTAACTTTGGTTCTTCAAAAATCCCTGGACAGAGAATCCGTCAAGACTCATGTCTTATTTTTAACGGCCACCGATGGGGGTAAACCTCCACTGTCCGGCAACATGACAATAATAGTGGAGGTGTCTGACGTCAATGACAACCCCCCGGTTTTCACTCAGGAGTCTCACGTCGCGTATTTAAATGAAAATTCTCCTCTCGGGACGATTGTGGTGCGAGTAAACGCAACAGATTTAGACGAAGGCTCAAATGGTGAGGTGATTTATTCTTTTGGCAACGATGTGGACTCTCGCACGCGAGCCTGTTTTCATTTAAATCACGTGACAGGGGCGGTGACTGTGGCAGGTCCGATAGATTTTGAACAGTGCAACAAGTACGAGATCGATATACAGGCTTCAGATAAAGCAGTGGCGACACTGTCGACGGACAAAAGTGTCATCATCCACATTGTTGACATTAATGACAACGCTCCCGATATTGACGTGACGTCATTTTCCAACGCGTTGCCGGAAGATGCAAAAGCAGGGACCACAGTTGCTTTAATAAGTGTTAAAGATTTAGATTCTGGTCTGAATGGGAAAGTTGTGTGTCATACAAGCCCAGATGTTCCCTTCAGACTGTCCCCATCATTACAGAACAATATGTATTCTCTGGTTACAAAACAACCGTTGGATAGAGAACACCAGGCACATTTTAGCGTCAAAATTATAGCCATGGATGAAGGCGACCCATCTTTATCCTCAGAAAAAACGATAGAAATTACCGTTTCTGATGTAAATGACAACAGTCCCAAATTCTCTCGCAGCATGTATGTATTTTACATTCATGAAAACAACACTCCTGGCAATCCTATTGAAGTGGTGACAGCTCGTGACTATGATGAAGGGAGCAACGCAATAATTGAGTATCACCTCTTAAGAAATAGAGGCAGGGAGCGTTTGTTCTCCTCCTTTTTGAATGTTAATCGTGAAACAGGGGAAGTGTCAGCACTAAAAAGTTTTGACTTTGAGACTGTGAAGAATTTCCAATTCCAAGTGGTGGCCACCGATGGTGGAAGTCCTCCACTGAGCAGCAACGTGACAGTGAAGGTGTTCATCTTGGATCTGAACGACAATACGCCGGTCATCCTGTATCCGGTCAGCTCCAATGGTTCTGCCAAAGGGGTGGAGGAAGTTCCCCGCAATCTCAAAGCAGGAGACTTGGTGGCCAAAATCCGAGCCTATGACGCCGATATCGGATATAACGGCTGGTTGCTGTTTTCATTGCAGAAGGTTGCTGATCACAGTCTATTTACTTTGGATCGCTACACAGGGCAGATCCGAACACTTCGCTCCTTCACGGAGACGGATGAGGCTGAGCATCGACTGTTCATCCTGGTCAAAGACAATGGCAATGTGTCGCTCTCTGCAACGGCTACAATGACTGTCAAACTTGTGGAGCCCAAAGAGGCTTTTGCCGCCTCAGACGTCAAAAGTGCAGCAAATGTGGACGAGGAGGACAATGTGACTTTTTATCTCATCGTCACCTTGGGCTCGGTGTCACTCCTTTTTGTCATCAGCATTATAGTGCTGATTGCCATGCAGTGCTCAAAATCCACCGAGTACAGTTCCAAATATCTGCAAGACGCCAATTACGATGGCACGCTGTGTCACAGCATCCAGTACAGATCAGGAGACAAGCGCTACATGCTAGTCGGACCCAGAATGAGCATCGGGTCGACCGTCGTCCCAGGAAGCCACGCCAACACTCTGGTACTCCCTGACCGGAGGCACACTTCAGGGGAGGTAGGATAACCATCTATTTTCAATCACAAAATTAGCAAAGGAGTCAGCCACTCTATATAATGGCTTATGTCCTCATCGTTAGACAGACGATTTTATGAGTACCTCTCATAGCAACCTTCTTCTTTTATATTTATAAAAATAAGTTATTCATCTCTTTGGGCACGGTTTATTATTATTATTATTATTATTATTATTATTATTATTATTATTATTATTATTATTATTATTATTATTATTATTATTATTAACATCATTACTCCATTGCCTGATTTTGAAAGGCCTGACAATGGATTGTTTGGTTTTTCCTTGTTGAATGTGGAGGGAGCCCCGGAATTTCCACTGACTCTGTCTATGGTGCTGAAATATTCTTCAGTGTGCTTTGCTTCCGTGAAAACCTTTGCTATTATAAGAAACGCATTAGTAAAATGAAATAAAATAAACAAACTGTCAAAAATAGTTACAACCACGGTTCATGTCTTTGGAATGTGGTTGGGCAACTTTCCTTGTTACCCATCTCAGATCATCAGTACCGGGTGCGTTTTACCAGCAGTGTTTTCTTCTGAAAAGCAGCAAGAAATAACTTTGTAAAAATACATCATTTGTGCGAGTGTATGGGTGAGAGGGTATTCAGTTTGCTTCTGAAATGAATTACCTCTTTGCTGCTTCAGAAATAATTCGTGGATTTGCACGGATTTGGCGTGAGTCGGAATTTGCTGTGGACGCTCAGCACGTCTTCACCCCTTATGTATTATAGTTTTTGATCTCTAGGTGTCAGTGTAAGTACACGTACCCACTGAATGTTCACGTGACTTCATCTTGTGAAGGGTTGTTCGGATCCGCCGCCTGTTTAACATTAACACTGTCACAATCGACGTGTCTGTTGTTTCGGTGGCACTTGGTGTCCTATAGTTTCCAAACTCGATGGCTTTGTGGTCGAATATTCTCATGGACTACACATTTGTATTTCGTTTTCACACGTGCTGATTTTCTGAGAACGGACCGGTGATGATTTTCAATGTCACCATGGAACACAGAGGCGCGCAGCAATGGGCGAGACGCTACTTGGCTGCGGTGCTTTTGTGCAGCGTGGCTTCGGCGCAACTAAGATACTCGATCTCAGAGGACGTTGATGAAGGAACTGTGGTTGGGAATGCCGCAAAGGATCTCGGATTGGATAGAAACGTGCTGAAGGAGCGCAAGTACCGTATTGTTTCCAGTAGTACTGCTCCTCTTTTTCATGTGAGTCAGACCGACGGTCTTCTTTATGTCAGCAGAAAGATCGACAGGGAACATGAGTGCCCGCAAAGCAGGACGTGTTTGATCAATTTAAAAACCGTGCTTGAAAACCCACTAGAGGTCTACTATGCTGAGGTGGAAGTGCTTGATGTAAATGATCATGCACCCAGTTTTCCTGAAGAAGGAACAAAGTTGGATATTTCTGAGTCAGTGTTGCCTGGAACAAGATTTCAGATGAAGGCTGCCCATGACATAGACAGTGGTCTGTTTTCAGTTCAACAATATAAACTCAGTGAAAATAAATATTTCCGTTTGGAAGTCAAAGATCGAGGAAAAGATGGCAAAATTCCCACACTTGTGGTAAAAAAATCTTTAGACCGGGAGACTACATGGTGTCTAACGTTAGTGTTAACTGCAGTAGACGGAGGAAAACCTGCCAAAACGGGTGAAATGAATATTTTGATAAATGTGCTTGATGTTAATGATAATGCACCTGTTTTCTCCAAAGAAGTTTATTCTGTGTCACTCGATGAAAATGTTTCGATTGGAACGACTATTATACAACTAAATGCCACTGATTTAGATGAAGGCCTAAATGGAGAGGTGGTTTATTCTTTCAGCAACAGTATGAATATAAATATTTTGACTTTGTTTGATATAGGAAAAACAACAGGTGAAATTATTGTTAATGGCCTTTTAGACTACGAGGAGAAGGACATCTTTGAAATTGAAATCCAAGCATCAGATAAAGGATCTGTTCCTCTAACAACAGAAAAGAGTGTCATCATCAAGATTATGGATGTTAATGACAATGCCCCTGAAATTGAAGTGACATCATTTTCCAGTTCCATTCCTGAAGATTCTAGACCCGGGACGACCGTTGCGCTCATCAATGTGAACGACTTGGACTCTGGTCTCAATGGGAAAGTTATTTGCTCCATCTCTGAGGAAGTTCCTTTCGCTTTGTCGCCCTCATCTCAAGACAAAATTTATTCCCTTGTGACCAAATCACCTTTGGACAGAGAGAAAAAGTCTGAATATGTCATATCCGTCATTGCACAAGATTCTGGTCAACCTGCGCTCTCATCTGAAAAGACAATCAGTGTATTCATTTCAGACGTGAACGATAACAGGCCAGAATTTTCATCCAGTCCTTACACTTTTTATGTTACCGAGGGCAACAGTGCAGGGGCACCCATTTTTTCTGTCAAAGCTTTTGATTGCGATGAGAACGAAAATTCCAACGTTTTGTATCACATTCTCAGAGATGGAAGAAGTGATAACAAACTGTCTTCATTTCTCACTATCAATAGTGAGAATGGTGAAATATCATCACAAAAAAGTTTTGACTTTGAGACTCTGAAAAGTTTCCAATTTCAAGTGGTGGCCACAGATGGTGGAAGTCCTCCACTGAGCAGCAACGTGACAGTGAAGGTTTTCATTCTGGATCAGAACGACAATGCTCCGGTCATCTTGTATCCAGTCAGCTCCAACGGTTCTGCCAAAGGGGTGGAGGAAGTTCCCCGAAATCTCAAAGCAGGAGACTTGGTGACCAAAATCCGAGCCTATGACGCCGATATTGGATTTAATGGCTGGTTGCTGTTTTCGCTGCAGCCTGTCAGCGACCACAGTCTGTTTACTTTGGATCGCTACACCGGCCAGATCCGAACCCTTCGCTCCGTCACGGAAACGGACGAGGCAGAGCATCGACTGCTCATCCTGGTCAAAGACAACGGCAACGTTTCACTTTCAGCAACTGCTACCGTGACTGTCAAGCTTGTGGAGCCCAAAGAGGCTTTTGCAGCTTCTGACGTCAAACGTGCAGCAAAAGTGGACGAGGAGGACAATGTGACTTTGTATCTCATCATCATTCTGGGCTCGGTGTCGCTGCTTTTTGTCATCAGCATCATCGTGCTGATCGCCATGCAGTGCTCCAAATCCACTGAGTACACTTCCAAATATCTGCAAGATGCCAACTATGATGGCACGTTGTGTCACAGCATCCAGTACAGATCAGGAGACAAGCGCTACATGCTAGTTGGACCCAGAATGAGTATCGGGTCCACCGTAGTCCCGGGCAGCCACGCCAACACGCTGGTACTCCCTGACAGGAGGCACACTTCCGGGCAGGTAAGATTCATGGAGGTATTACATTTGTTCTAAATATGAATATATATGCCGTTAAAATAGAGAAGTTGCTCCACCGAATTGTAAACAATTTTATCTATTCTGGCGCTGCCAAAGTGTTGACTTTATAATGCTGCTTATCTTGTTTTAGTTGTGTGTGAATTCAAATAGATTGCGTTTCATCAGACATCAGTGTCTCTTTTAGCTCTCGAAGAGGTTATTGCTATATCAGTACTGAAAACAGGGTGTGTGGAGTTCAATTCATTTGTTTTCATCAAGTGGGGACACAAAATAAAAAACCTATACATCGAAACTGATTTTTGATACAACAGTAGTCTACCTATAAAAATCAATGTGCCGCTGAAGTCATGCCAATTCTTACTCCTTATACCTTTATGAGAAGAGCAGGACAGACTTTGATAATGACTCATTTATTTAAAGAGGGGAACTGATGAATATATTCACTGTATTGCAGAGAATATGCTTTGCAGAGAAATAGGCATCAACTCTTTCAATATCACATGACCACACACATTAGTAAGTCAAAACGGGAAAAAACGGTTATTGAATATAGAAGGAAAAAAAATGTCAATGGATCCAGGGGAAATAATGCCAAATAAATTAAATGCACCCAATTTTCTTCAGTGTTGTCAGATGTAGCATATTTGCACAACACATGATTGTGGATGATCCAAAGGTCACATAAATGATGAGTTTTGTTTAATTCCCGATAAAATCCTTCTCATCAACCATGCCAAGCTCTTGGTGCTCACTATCAAAAGAGACACGTCTGGGCAGGTACTAGAGTTTCGGGGGTACCTGTATATATTGACAAAATTAATACAAAAATCACTCTCTGGTTATTATTGCACACCTTTGCAGATATGCGTCATTACTTTTATTGTCAACTTCCTGTTTATTTGGCATATACATTGGATTATTCATCTGTTTGGACATCTTTTTTTTGTGGAGAATTAATCCATTATTAAGGCAGGGTTATCGTCTTTCTTTAAATTATAGAAATTTTGCGATTAGTTGAGTTTCAATTTGAACAGAAATGTCGAGTCGAAAATTGTCCTAAAATGCGTTTTTTATCTCTGTTATAAATGACAGAAATTTTGAAAGTAAGTTTTAGGTTTTGCCATGACATTACTGTTGCCACTGTCTATTAGGCTGAAAAATGGTTGCATAGGCTAGGTATTGTGTAAAAGCATTGACTCTTATCAGACATGAATGGGAGCAAAAACAGTTACATGCAAATGATAGTGAAAATATGTATCTAAGATAACTATGGTGTGATACATTGGCCTCTTTCGAAGCTTGTGAGAAGGAATAAGGATGAGCAACTTTCCTCGTCATGGATCTCAGACTATCAATGTTGGGTATATTTTCAAGTTTTGTCATGCATATATCACATAGGAAACAAGTAGCCTCGTAAAAATAAAACATACACACAGTTGATAAAGATGTCTTTGCTGCCTTCGGGTCCGGTGTTGTGGAGAATAGCTGCGGTATTTGAACAGATGTGGTGTATGTAATTCGGTACTTTGCTTTGCCTGCAATTAACTCTTTACAACATCGCGCAACCTGTAATGTGTATTTTGATCTGTAGATGTCAGTGTAAGGACACATTCCCATTGAATGTTCACGTGACTTCATCTTGTGAAGGTTTGTTCGTGTCCACCGCCTGTTTATCATTCGCGCTGTCACAATCGACGTGTCTGTCCCTTCGGTGGCACTTGGATCGCCGTCCTGGTTTCCAAACTCGATGGCTTAGTGGATGAATATGCTCACGGACTACACATTTGTATTTTGTTTGCGTGCATCAGATTTTCTGAGAACGGACCGGTGATGATTTTCAGTGTCACCATGGAACAAAGAAGTGCGCAGCAATGGGCGAAACGCTGCTTGGCGGCGGTGCTTTTGTGCAGCGTGGCTTCGGCGCAACTAAGATACTCGATCTTCGAGGAGGTCGAAGAAGGAACTGTAGTTGGGAATGCCGCAAAAGATCTCGGATTGGATAAAAACATGCTGAAAGGGCGAAAGTACCGTATTGTTTCCAGTAGTGCTGCGCCTCTTTTTCATGTGAGTCAGACCGACGGCCTCCTTTATGTCAGCAGAAAGATCGACAGGGAACAGGAGTGTGCGCAAAGCAGTACGTGTTTGATCAATTTAAAAACCGTGCTTGAAAACCCACTAGAGGTCCACTATGTAGGGGTGGAGGTGCTGGATGTAAACGATCATGCTCCCAGTTTTCCAGAGGAAGAAACTACACTGGATATTTCAGAGTCAGTGTTGGCTGGAGCAAAATTTCAACTTCTGGCTGCAAAGGATGGAGACAGTGGCCTGTTTGCTGTTCAGCAATATAAACTAAATGACAATGACAATTTTCGTCTGGAAGTTAAAGATAAAGGAAAAGATGGCAAAATTCCCATCTTGGTGGTTAAAAAATCTTTAGACAAAGAGAAAACTGGTCATCTTCCGTTAGTAATAACTGCATTAGATGGTGGTAAACCCCCCAAAACAGGCGACATCAATATTTTGATCAATGTGTTAGATGTTAATGACAATGCACCTGTTTTCTCCAAAGAAGTTTATTCTGTTACACTCGATGAAAATGCTTTGATTGGAACTACTGTTATCCAAGTAAATGCCACAGACCTAGATGAAGGATCAAATGGAGAGGTGTTTTTTTCTTTCAGTAAGAATAGTCAAAATGTTCTGCATTTATTTGACATCTTCATGAATACCGGTGAGATTGTTTTAAAAGGACTTTTAGACTATGAGGAGAATGACATCTTTGAAATTGAAATCCAAGCATCAGATAAAGGACCTGTTCCTCTCACAACAGAAAAGAGTGTTATCATCAAGATTGTCGACGTGAATGACAATGCCCCTGAAATTGAAGTGACGTCATTTTCCAGTTCCATTGCCGAAGATTCCAGACCCGGGACGACCGTTGCGCTCATCAGTGTGAATGACTTGGACTCTGGTCTCAATGGGAAAGTGATTTGTTCCATCGCTGAGGATGTTCCTTTCGCTTTGTCGCCCTCATCACAAGATAAAATGTATTCCCTCGTGACCAAATCACCTTTGGACAGAGAGAAAAAGTCTGATTATGTCATATCAGTCATGGCACAAGATTCTGGTCATCCTGCGCTCTCATCTGAAAAGACAATCAGTGTTTTCATTTCAGATGTGAATGATAACAGTCCAGAATTTTCATCCAGTCCTGATACTTTTTATGTTACCGAGGGTAACGATGCAGGAGCCCCCATCTTTTCGGTCAAAGCTTTTGATAGCGACGATAACGAAAACTCTAAAGTTTCATATCATATTCTCAGAGATGGGAGAAGTGAGAACAAACTGTCTTCATTTCTTACTATTAATAGTGAGAATGGTGAAATATCAGCACAAAAAAGTTTTGATTTTGAAATGCTGAAAAGTTTCCAATTCCAAGTGGTGGCCACCGATGGTGGAAGTCCTCCACTGAGCAGCACCGTGAAAGTGACGGTGTTCATTCTGGATCAAAACGACAATGCTCCGGTCATCCTGTATCCAGTCAGCTCCAACGGTTCTGCTGAAGGGGTGGAGGAAGTTCCTCGCAATCTCAAAGCAGGAGACTTGGTGACAAAAATCCGAGCCTATGACGCCGATATCGGATATAATGGCTGGATGCTGTTTTCGCTGCAGCCTGTCGGCGACCACAGTCTGTTTACTTTGGATCGTTATACCGGCCAGATCCGGACACTTCGATCCTTCACGGAAACAGATGAGGCTGAGCATCAACTGCTCATCCTGGTTAAAGACAACGGAAATGTGTCGCTTTCTGCAACCGCTACTGTGACTGTCAAACTTGTGGAGCCCAAAGAGGCTTTTGCCGCTTCAGACATCAAAAGTGCAACAAAAGTTGACGAGGAGGACAATGTGACTTTCTATCTCATCGTCACTCTGGGCACTGTGTCGCTCCTTTTTGTCATCAGCATCATCGTGCTGATCGGCATGCAGTGCTCCAAATCCACCAAGTACACGTCCAAATATCTGCAAGACCCCAATTATGATGGCACGCTGTGTCACAGCATCCAGTACAGATCAGGAGACAAGCGTTACATGCTAGTCGGACCCAGAATGAGTATCGGGTCGACCGTCGTCCCGGGAAGCCACGCCAACACTCTGGTTCTCCCTGACAGGAGACACACCTCAGGGGAGGTAAGCCCTACACGCTTTAGTAATTGCTCAAGCCTGTGTGTGTATGTATTATGAATCAAATTTTAGAGTCTTAAAGCACAGAGTAAAATTTGAAAGATTTTATGGATTACACTTCTTCATTTGAGTTTTCAATTTTTTCCAGTTTTACATTGCGGTGGGAATAAAAAGTCCAAATGTATTTTTGGGATGAACACATTCAGACAAATGATTGTTCCTGCTGTTGTCAAAGTGCTTTATAAATTGTATTGAGTTCACTGCACGAACATGGTCATGTGTTTGATTGTCATGGTTGAGTCTCGTCTGTGTAAGCTCTCAGTCGTACAGGAGTGGTCCATCGATGAGAAGGTTTCTTCAGCCGTCATCTGTACAAAAGTGACTTTTGTACAGATGACGGCTGAAGAAACCTTCTCATCGATGGTTGAGTCTCGTAAAGCAAGTGCAGATAAGTTTGTTTGATTTTTGTTGAGGCAGTTGAGTGCGGATATTATCATGGAAGGCCTTTTATGCAAACGTCTTGCAGTTTAGTATCTTGACCCTGTGTGTGCGCTTCAGTTCAAAGGGAGCACGGGGAGGCCAAAATACAACTTGCATGTTTTTAAATCAGGGATTTGGGTATCTAGTCTGATTTTATTGACACGTCACTTGAGGCTCGAGGGCTGGGCTCGAGTGACGAAAGGAAAGCGGGCAGTGTGGATCCAAAATACACGGCGAGACAGATACTCGTATACAAAAGTCTTTACTGAGGCACGCATGAAAAAATGACAGCAGGATGAGGTGAGTGAGGGAGATCGGTGACAGCTGATCTGACGGCACGGAAGTAGCAGCGTAGCTTTCAGAATACTCCGACGGTGACTGTAAAGCGCGATCGGTAGATATAGTCAGAAGGCACAATCAAGGGAATGACAATCAGCTGTGGGGACCCAGGTGCGTGATGATGGGAGGGGCCGTCTCCCGGGAGCAGCGGAGGAGGTGACAGGAGGGGCGGGGCGCGCCCAGGACGGCGACGAGATGTAACAGTGCCCCCCCCTCAACGGACGCCTCTTGGCGGCCCACCAGGTTTGGAGGGGTGAGCCGCATGGAACGCCCGGATGAGAGATGGGTCGAGGATCCAGGCACGTGGGACCCACTGTCGTTCCTCCGGTCCATAGCCCTCCCAGTCGACCAGGTACTGCACTCCTCTGCCCATGCGCCTGGAGTCCAGTATCTCCCGCACGGTGTAGACCGGTCGGCCAACATCCGGGGGGGAGGTGGGGGGGTGGGCGTGGGGGCTAAGGAGCAGGTTTCCACTGGCTTGAGGAGGGAAACGTCGAAAACGGGGTGGATCCTCATGGTGGGTGGCAGCCGGAGCCTCACCGAGACCGGGCTGAGGATGGCCTCGATGGGGAAAGGACCCGTGAAGCGTGGGCCCAGCTTGGCTGAAGACCCTGCCAGCCGAAGGTCCCTCGTCGACAGCCACACCTCCTGCCCGACCTGGTAGTTGGGTGCCTGTCTCCGGTGACGGTCCGCCACCCGCTGGTTCCGGGATGCGGTGCGTGTCAGGGCGTCCCTGGTCTCCTTCCAGACTCGGTGGGCCCGTCTGAGGTGATGTTCAATAGACGGGACCTCCACCTGGCCCTCCTGAGTGGGAAACAAGGGCGGCTGATAGCCACAGGCGGACATAAATGGGGACCGACCTGTGGCTGCGGAGACCAGGGAGTTGTGGGCGTACTCCACCCAGGGTAGGTGCAGGGCCCACGACGCCGGGTTGTGGAGGCACACGCACCGGAGGGCCGCCTCCAGGTCCTGGTTCTTCCTCTCCGTCTGTCCGTTGGTCTGGGGATGGTATCCAGACGACAGGCTCGCCGACGCCCCTAGGGACCGACAGAAACGTTTCCATACCTTGGACACGAACTGCGGTCCCCGGTCTGACACGATGTCCGTCGGAATCCCGTGGAGACGGACGACGTGGTTAACCAGGAGTTGAGCCGTCTCGATGGCGGACGGCAACCTGGTTAACGGGACGAAGTGGGCCGACTTGGAGAATCGGTTCACAACGGTAAGGACGACCGTCTTGCCACGGGAGGGGGGGAGGCCTGTCACGAAGTCAACGGAGATGTGGGACCAGGGTCTGGACGGTACCGGTAGCGGCCGGAGGAGTCCTGCCGGGGGCCGATGGGAGGCTTTCCCACAGGCACAGGTCGGGCAGGCCTTCACGAAGAGGGTGATGTCCCTCCGGAACCCCGGCCACCAGAACCGTTGGGCGATGAGTTGGATCGTCCTGTTGACCCCCGGGTGACAAGCTATCTTGGAGGTGTGCCCCCAGACGAGCACCTCCGTGCGAAGAGGGGGGGGGACGAACAGGCGATCCTTAGGACAGCCCCTGGGGATGGGGGTCGTCCCCTGGGCTTGCTGTACTTTTCTCTCAACCTCCCACCTCAGGGCACCCAGGATGCGTTGGGCCGGCAGGATGTTGGTGGTGGTGGTCTCCTCCCTTTCTGCCGGCTCATGGATGCGGGATAGGGCATCGGGCTTGGTGTTCTGTGACCCTGGGCAGTAAGTGAGAGAAAAGTTAAACCGGGTGAGGAAGAGTGACCATCGGGCCTGTCTAGAGTTTAGTCTCTTGGCCGACCGGATGGCCGCCAGGTTTTTATGGTCCGTGTAGACGGTGAAGGGGTGTTTCGCTCCCTCAAGCCAGTGTCTCCATTCCTGAAGGGCCAGGACGACCGCCAGCAGTTCCCGGTTGCCGACGTCATAGTTGGCCTCGGCGGGGCTGAGCCGGCGGGAGAAGAAGGCGCATGGGCGTAGCTTCTGGTCCATGGGAGAGCGCTGGGACAGGACGGCCCCTACTCCGGACTCGGATGCGTCAACCTCAACCGTGAACGGGAGATCCGGGTCGGGATGACGCAGAACAGGGGGGTTAGTGAAGGCAAGACGGAGGCGGTTGAATGCCCCCTCAGCGTCGGGCATCCACCTGAAGGGGATCTTGGAGGACGTGAGGTTAGTGAGGGGGAGTGCCTTCTGACTATACCCGCGGATGAAGCGGCGGTAGAAGTTGGCAAACCCCAAAAACCGCTGAAGCTGTTTGCGCGTCTTCGGGATCGGCCATTCCACCACCGCTTTAGTCTTAGTAGGGTCGGCCCTGAGCTGCCCCCGCTCCACGACAAACCCTAGGAAGGACAGAGAGCGGACATGGAACTCGCACTTCTCTGCCTTCACGTAGAGCCGGTTTTGCAGGAGCCGCGCCAGGACTCGTCGGACGTGTTGCCGGTGCTCCTCTGCAGAACGAGAGAAAATAAGAATGTCATCCAGATAAACGAAAACAAAAACATTGAGGAAGTCCCTGAGCACATCATTGATCAGATTTTGTAATACGGCGGGATGCGTTCGTGAGTCCGAACGGCATCACCAGATATTCAAAATGTCCTAATGGTGTTTTAAATGCAGTTTTCCAGTCATCCCCCTCCCGGATGCGGACCAAGTGGTACGCACTGCGGAGGTCTAATTTAGAAAAAATGGTTGCGGAATGAAGGGGCGTGAAGGCTGAGTCCATGAGGGGGAATTTGTTTCGGATGGTAATGTCGTTCAGACTCCGGTAGGCGACACACGGACGCAGGGTTCCGTCCTTCTTGTCAATAAAGAAGAATCCTGCGCTCCAACGGAGACCGTGACGGCCGGATGAGTCCCGCCGCAAGGGAGGAGTCTATGTAAGTGCTCAGGGCTTCCCGTTCAGGTTGTGAAATGTGAAACAGTCTGGAGTCCGGTAATGGAGCCCCTGGCTGCAAGTCGATGGCACAGTCATACGGTCGGTGGGGTGGCAGGGATTGGGTGTTGTCTTTGCTGAACACCTCCCGCAGGTCATGGTAGCATTGTGGCACGCCCTTGAGGCAGATGGCCTCGGGCGGGCCAACGCGGGAGGGGTCTCGCCCTGCCGTAGCCGACCGCAGGCAGTTGGCGTAGCAGTAGGGGCTCCAGCCCTGAATGGTGGGGCCCTCCCAGGAGATGGATGGGTCGTGGGTATTGAGCCAGGGGAGACCCAATACCAACGGCGCATTCCGGGAGGGCATAACTAGAAATTGGCGGTGCTCGACGTGGTTCCCCGCTACCCAGAGTTTTAGCGGGGCAGTGAGGTGGGTGACTCGGGCTAACAGTCTGCCGTCCAGGTCGACGATCTCCTTCGGGGGATGGAGATCGATCAGCTGGCAGCCCAACGAGTCCGCCAGCTGGGGGTCAATGATGCACCCGTCGGCCCCCGAGTCCACAAGGGCCCGCACGGTTTGGGAACTGGACGGGCCGATTAATTCGCTGTCCAGCTCCAACCGTGTAACGGGGGTCGTGGCTTTGACCTCCAGAGGTCGCTGTGGTCACCGTTTCAACGGGGACTTGCGGGGACCTGAGGTCTTTGGCTGGGGGCCTTGGGTGCGGTGAGCCCCGGGGATAGTGCGGTCGTTCCCTCCCCCTATGATCATGGGTTCGGGGGATTCCTCCAGGCGCCGCGCGCGCTCGCTGCCGGGTGTGGGAGATCTGGACCGGCTGCGTGGCTGTCTGGGCCGTCGGCCGCGCTGCTCCCTCTGTCGCTCCCGAAGGCGGTGATCCAGGCCAATGACTATGGCGACCAGGTCGTCGAAGGTGGTGCCCGCGTCGCGGGTAGCCAACTCGTCCTTGAGGTCGGTGTTCAATCCGCGACGAAACACCCCCCTCAACGCTCGGTCGCCGTAGCCGCTGCCAGCGGCCCGGATGCGGAAGTCGACGGAGTATTCCGCGGCTGAACGGGCCCCTTGGACGCAGTCCAGTAGTCTCCCCTCCGCTTCGGACTCCGTCACCGGATGATGGAAAACCCGGCGTAACTCGGCGACGAAGTCCGGGTACGAGGTGCGCAGCTCCGGTCGGAATTCTTGGATGGCCAGCACCCACGTCTCGGCTTCTCCCGTGAGCAGGCTGGTGATGAAGGCTACCTTCGCCTCATCGCTAACGCAGGCGTATGGATGTTGCTCAAACACGAGCGTGCACTGCATTAAAAACTGAGCGCAGCGCCCGGTTTCGCCTGCATAGCGGGAGGGAAGAGGAAATTGAGGAGCGTGCCTACTCACGGGCGGGGAAGACTTGGCCGTGAGAGCGGAAATGCGTGCCTCAGCCGCCTCGAAGCGTTGAGCCAGCATGGTGGTAATTTGGCTGATTTCCGCGATGGCTCGGGCCAGCTGGCTCGAACGCTCCGCTTGCTCGGTGAGGGCGGCGAGAAATCTGTCTTCGCCAGCGGGATCCATAGTTGGTCGGAGTATTATGACATGTCACTTGAGGCTCGAGGGCTGGGCTCGAGTGACGAAAGGAAAGCGGGGAGTGTGGATCCAAAATACACGGCGAGACAGATACTCGTATACAAAAGTCTTTACTGAGGCACGCATTAAAAAATGACAGCAGGATGAGGTGAGTGAGGGAGATCGGTGACAGCTGATCTGACGGCACGGAAGTAGCAGCGTAGCTTTCAGAATACTCCGACGGCGACTGTAAAGCGCGATCGGTAGATATAGTCAGAAGGCACAATCAAGGGAATGACAATCAGCTGTGGGGACCCAGGTGCGTGATGATGGGAGGGGCCGTCTCCCGGGAGCAGCGGAGGAGGTGACAGGAGGGGCGGGGCGCGCCCAGGACGGCGACGAAATGTGACATTTATAAAGGCACTTGCTGTGTTTTCTAAGCAGTAAACATTTCTTTTGCATATTTTAGATCTATATGACGTGTTGTCTTTTCTCGAGTTTGTTCCGTGATGATTTAGCACTATATACCATTCTAATTATTTTGTGCAATTTTGACACGTGTTTTATTCCCGTCTTCTTCCTGGTGATGGTTGAAACATGCCTTTCATAATATATTAGAATTCGCACAGAAAGATTTGGCTTCATAGGCGTTGACATATATGGTATTTTATTTTTTTAATAGCATACTTGATTTTATAGTTAGAGAGAAAATAACGCTGATAAGAAAATGTGAGTACCCAGACCAACTGAGAAAACTTGTATCAATTAATGTATCTTCACCACCACGTGTCATCATGTTGGCCTATATACTATATATATATTTTTTTTTACCAAGAATTAAAATGAAAGAGGGCTACTTCAGTATGCGGTGTTGATTGTCAATTTATATCCTGTAGGAAATGTTATTTCAAGGTCACACGAAACGCACTGTCAAATATTTTGTGGAAGTTATTAGTTGGCCTAATGTAAGGATTGTTTTGTCAATTTTCAATGTGAGCACAGTAGTCCGATATCTCCCCCCATCTATGTTGCCACATTGTTTTTATCTCTTGACGACTGATGGGTGTAATGATATGAGCAAATCGTATTTGCATGTTCTAGTTCTACTAGTGATGCCTGGCTATAGAATGGGCTCTTTCGTATTGTAATTTGATATAAACGGGCACAAAACAAATAAAGGAAAATCCGTTTTTCATAGATATTCTCGAACGAGTGCAGAAAATATTTCGATCGCGTGGTGTCAGTCTAACAGTACAATTGAATGCGCATGAACGTTTCGTCAACACATTTTTCAAACAACCTGGTTGTCAGCGTCTGTCGGACGTGAGCAAATCTCTCGGCGGCGTATGTCTCATCCTGGAAGAATTGTACTCGCATTCCCATCTGAAAGTACTGGACGATAATGAACATTGCCGTAAATCGAAGCTGTGTGCTGTACAGTCGCCTTCCTGGGCTTTTCTTGTGAGTATTTACGCCGTTAGTCATGGGACAAAGGAGGTGCATGTCAGTGAACGGTTTTGGCCGCTTGATGGCCGCTGCGATTCTGTGCAGCTTGGCTTCGGCGAATTTAAGATATTCAATTTATGAAGGAATCAGTGAAGAAACGTTCGTCGGAAATATAGCCACAGATCTTGGACTGCATAAAGGAACTTTGAAAGAAAGGAAATACCGCGTCGTTTCGAGTGAGGTTCAGCCACTTTTCCACGTGAATCCAAACGACGGCATCCTCTACGTGAGCCGCCTCATCGACAGAGAGGAGGTGTGTGCACAAAGCAGTGCGTGTTTGATTAATTTAAAAACCGTGTTGGAAAACCCACTGGAGGTCCACTACGTGGGCGTGGACGTATTGGATGTAAATGATCACGCTCCGAGCTTCGAGGAGAGGGAGAAAAAAATGGACATTTCTGAGTCTGTTTTGCCCGGAGCTCGCTTTCAGCTGAAACCGTCACGTGATCTTGATAGCGGTCCGTTTTCCGTGCAAAATTATAAATTGAGTCAAAACGATCATTTTAGTTTGGAGGTCAAGGACAAAGCACAAGATGGTAAAACGCCTGTCTTAGTTCTGCGGAAATCATTGGACAGAGAAGCGGGAAAAAGCCACTCCCTGGTGCTGACTGCTCTTGATGGCGGAAAACCCTCCAAATCTGGAGATATGAATATATTAATAACCGTGTTAGATGTAAATGATAATGCACCTGTTTTCTCTTCAAATGGATATTCTGTGACACTTTGTGAAAACGCCTCAGTGGGCACAACAGTGGTACAAGTAACTGCCACTGATTTGGACGATGGACAAAATGGTGATGTGGTTTACTCATTTGGTGACAGTGTGAATAATGCTTTATTTAAAATGTTTGACATCAACCACTCAACCGGGGAGATAGTTGTCACTGGTCTGATAGACTACGAGGAGAGAGAAATTTATGAAATTGAAATCCAAGCATCAGATAAAGGCCTTGCTCCACTAACAACAGAAAAAAGTGTCATCATCAAGATTATCGATGTGAATGACAATGCCCCTGAAATTGAAGTAACGTCATTTTCCAGTTCCATTCCCGAAGATTCCAGACCCGGGACGACCGTTGCGCTCATCAGTGTGAATGACCTGGACTCTGGTCTCAATGGGAAAGTGATTTGCTCAATCGCTGAGGATGTTCCTTTTGCTTTGTCACCTTCATCACAAGACAAAATGTATTCATTAGTGACCAAATCACCTTTGGACAGAGAGAAAAAGTCCGAATATGTCATATCAGTCGTGGCACAAGATTCTGGTCATCCTGCGCTCTCATCTGAAAAGACAATCAGTGTTTTCATTTCCGACGTGAACGATAACAGTCCAGAATTTTCATCCACTCCTTACACTTTTTATGTTACCGAGGGCAACAGTGCAGGGGCACCCATTTTTTCTGTCAAAGCTTTTGATTGCGATGAGAATGAAAATTCCAACGTTTTCTATCATATTCTCAGAGATGGAAGAAGTGATAACAAACTGTCTTCATTTCTCACGATCAATAGTGAGAATGGTGAAATATCGGCACAAAAAAGTTTTGACTTTGAGGCACTGAAAAATTTCCAATTCCAAGTGGTGGCCACCGATGGTGGAAGTCATCCACTGAGCAGCAACGTGACGGTGAAGGTGTTCATTCTGGATCAGAACGACAACGCTCCGATCATCCTGTATCCGGTCAGCTCCAACGGTTCTGCCGAAGGGGTGGAGGAAGTTCCCCGCAATCTCAAAGCAGGAGACTTGGTGACCAAAATCCGAGCCTACGACGCCGATATTGGATATAATGGCTGGTTGCTGTTTTCGCTGCAGCCTGTCGGTGATCACAGTCTATTTACATTGGATCGCTACACGGGTCAGATTCGAACACTTCGCTCCTTCACGCAAACGGACGAGGCTGAACATCGACTGCTCATTCTGGTCAAAGACAACGGCAACGTTTCACTTTCGGCAACAGCTACCGTTACCGTCAAACTTGTGGAGCCAAAAGAGGCTTTTGCAGCTTCAGATGTCAAAAGTGCAGCAAAAGTGGGCGAGGACGACAATGTGACTTTCTATCTCATCATCACTTTGGGCTCGGTGTCGCTGCTTTTTGTCATCAGCATCATTGTGCTGATCGCCATGCAGTGCTCCAAATCTACTGGGTACACTTCCAAATATTTGCAAGACGCCAATTATGATGGCACGCTGTGTCACAGCATCCAGTACAGATCAGGAGACAAGCGGTACATGCTCGTTGGACCCAGAATGAGTATCGGGTCGACCGTCGTCACAGGAAGCCTTGCCAACACTCTGGCACTCCCTGACAAGAGACACACTTCCGGGGAGGTAAGAAAGCCTTTGAAATAATTGTGGGTTTTATAAATGTATCTACACTTTTTGTTGAATAGTTTTATCTTAAGTGTATTGATGCTCATATTATGTGCACTGTTTTGATGGTGACTTTCCATCATGATTTGTAACTTAAAAGCATTTTGTCTGCACTTTGTGTCTTAACAAGCTTTGGTAGCACTGGTTGATATGGAACATAACCTGGTTGATTTCTCCATATTTTCCATGTAATAGACTGTCACACATTCCTATATACAATTGAACGTAAAGAAGCTCTGTATTGTTTAGTATGTTTATTCCCCATTTAATGTTTTATTGTAGCGTTTCTAATGGTTTTTATGTGAGAGATAATTTTCAAGGCTTTGTTGTCATAATTGATTATTAGTTCCTTTTGCATGAATAAATCTTATATAGATAATACATGGAGTCAACTGATGATGTGGTGGTGTCCTTAATTAATTTCAGGCTGGTAGGTTGAATTCCACTCCCGCTCACTGTTGGTGTGAATCATCATCTGTCTCCCTATAGTATGTGACCCATGATTGACAAGCAGTCCAGGTTGTATTAGTTTGCCATCTCCTCCAAGTCATATTGGATGGGTTCCACCTTCCTGTGACTCGAAAGAGAATAAGCGTTAGGCTGAAGACAGTTGATGTGGGGCATATACCCTGTTGGGTCATATACCCTGTAAGACTTACAGTGGAAGTGTTTCTCATTCTGACCTGTTATTTGTAAATGGACCATAGACGTTGAGTCAGACTTTCCCCACATCAAAATGAAAACCAACCGACAAACCTTCAGATTAAAGCATTTGCCAAAGTAAATACCTGTAATTGTCATACAATTGCTTATTTCTTTGTACACTAACCATATATGAGACTCATTACTCTGCAAGGGTGCTGCAAATAAAAAAGTGGGCAAAGGGTCTTGTGCCGCTGTTCTTGACTCTTATATTGCAAGACCGCTGTCCGGGGTGCTGAAACTTGCTTTTGTCCCTGCGCACCTCCAATATCCAGAGCACCACGAATGAACGATTTGTTTTAGGGATGCAATCACGCCTTTTTATTTGCATAGACACCGCCGTAAATTCCATCTGGTATTTTTATCGCATTTGCCGTTTTGAACTTGAAATGAAATTCTATTTTTATTTGCCTGATAATATGCAATGTGTAACCGAATTGTATGGTACGTCATTGAAAAATTTAGATTGGTTTTATGTTTGACAATTGGATAATTGTAGGGTGTGATGTTAACACATGGTGTCGCTGTGATTGTGAAAACCATCATGGATTTTATGCTACCTGCAGGTTCTCCCTCGTCATTGCAGTTTCAGTTGTGTGAGCTGACTCGTTCGATTGCGTCTGCGTTCGACCATTGTTTGACATATGTTCATATTTTTGAGGGATCGCACCCGCTCCGTCGCACTACAATGCAGTAGTTCGTCAACAACACGCCACCTGGGCCGTAGTTGTGCTTTATAATGGAACAAAGGGGATGCGAGGCGATGAGCACGCATTTGCGATGGGTCTGCTGCGCGATTGCTGTGCTTTTGTTGCGCGGCACCTCGGCTCAAGTGAAATATTCAGTCGCCGAGGAAATCAAGGAAGGAACTACCGTCGGAAATATTGCGAAAGATTTGGGATTAGACAGGAGCACGTTGAAAGAACGCAAATACCGGATTGTTTCGAGCGCCTCGGAGCCTCTTTTCCGCCTCGGAGAGAATGATGGCATCCTGTACGTAAGCAGGAAGATTGACCGGGAGGAGGTATGCGAACGGAGCCCTGCGTGTGTAATTAATTTAAAAACTGTGCTCGAACACCCGCTGGAGGTGCACTATGTTGTAGTGGAAGTCGTGGATATCAACGATCATTCACCCAATTTCCCTGAGGGAAGGAATACTTTGGACATTCCCGAGTCTGTCCACCCTGGTACGCGAATTCCACTCAAAGCGGCACACGATGCAGACAGCGGCCCTTTCTCCGTCCAGCAATATAAACTTAGCACAAATGATCATTTCCGTTTGGAAATCAAAGACAAAGGAGATAAAGAAAAAATACCAATCTTGATTGTGCAAAAACATTTGGACAGGGAAGCAGCGGGACATCATTCATTAATATTAACAGCACTTGATGGAGGAAAACCCCCCAAAACAGGTGATATGAATATTTTAATAAATGTATTAGACAGTAATGATAATCCGCCTGTTTTTTCTTTGGATGGATATTCGGTGACACTTCATGAAAATGTTCCAGTGGGCACAACCATTATTCAAGTAAATGCAACCGACTTAGACGAAGGCCCAAATGGAGAGGTTGTTTATGCATTTGGCAACAGCGTCAGTCACAGATTATTAGATCTTTTTGGAATAAATCATCTAACAGGCGCAATAACAGTGAAAGGCATTATTGACTTTGAAGAAAAAGACCAATATGATATTGAAATCAAAGCATCTGATAAAGGTCCCTTGGCATTAACAACAGAAAAAAGTGTTGTCATCAAGATTATGGACGTGAATGACAATGCTCCTGAAATCGAAGTGACATCATTTTCCAGTTCCATTCCCGAAGATTCACAACCCGGGACGACCGTTGCTCTCATAAGTGTGTATGACTTGGACTCCAGTCTCAATGGGAAAGTGATTATCTCCATCGCTGAAGATGTTCCTTTCATTTTGTCACCCTCATCACAAGACAAAATGTATTCATTAGTGACCAAATCACCTTTGGACAGAGAAAAAAAGTCTGAATATGTCATGTCAGTCGTTGCACAAGATACTGGTCAACCTGCGCTCTCATCTGAGAAGACAATCAGTGTTTTCATTTCAGACAGGAATGATAACAGTCCAGAATTTTCATCCAGCCCTTATATGTTTTATGTTACCGAGGGTAACAATGCCGGAGCCCCCATCTTTTCTGTCAAAGCTTTTGATAGCGATGAGAACGAAAACGCTAAAGTTTCATATCACATTCTCAGAGATGGAAGAGGTGACAACAAACTGTCTTCATTTCTCACTATTAATAGCGAGAATGGTGAAATATCAGCACAAAAAAGTTTTGACTTTGAGGAACTGAAAAGTTTCCAATTTCAAGTGGTGGCCACCGATGGTGGAAGTTCTCCACTGAGCAGCAACGTGACAGTGAAGGTGTTCATTCTGGATCAAAATGACAATGCTCCAGTCATCCTGTATCCGGTAAGCTCCAACGGTTCTGCCAAAGGGGTGGAGGAAGTTCCCCGCAATCTCAAAGCAGGAGACTTGGTGACCAAAATCCGAGCCTATGACGCCGATATCGGATATAATGGCTGGTTGCTGTTTTCATTGCAAAAGGTTGCTGATCACAGTCTGTTTACTTTGGATCGCTATACGGGCCAGATCCGAACACTTCGCTCCTTCACGGAGACGGATGAGGCTGAACATCGACTGCTCATCCTGGTGAAAGACAATGGCAATGTGTCGCTTTCTGTAACCGCTACTGTGACTGTCAAACTTGTGGAGCCCAAAGAGGCTTTTGCCGCCTCAGACGTCAAAAGTGGAGCAAAGGTGGACGAGGAGGACAATGTGACTTTTTATCTCATTGTCACCTTGGGCTCTGTGTCGCTCCTTTTTGTCATCAGCATCATAGTGCTGATTGCCATGCAGTGCTCCAAATCCACTGAGTACACTTCCAAATATCTGCAAGACGCCAATTACGATGGCACGCTGTGTCACAGCATCCAGTACAGATCAGGAGACCAGCGCTACATGCTAGTCGGACCCAGAATGAGCATCGGGTCGACCGTCGTCCCAGGAAGCCATGCAAACACTCTGGTACTCCCTGACCGAAGACACACTTCCGGGGAGGTAGGACAGACATTTTTTTCCCTACATAAATAAAATTAGCAACGGAGTCACCCACTCTACATTATTGCACATTTGCTCATCTTTAGACAGACCATTTAATGAGTACCTCTTATAGCAACCCTCTTCTTTTATAACATTAAGTTCTTCATCTCTTTGGACACGGTTTCCCAACGTGAACATTATTATTATTATTAATGTTGTTGTTGTTGTTGTTGTTATTAATAATGTTGTTGTCGTTGTTATTATTAATAACATCTTCACTTCATTGGCTAATTTTGAAATGCCTGATAGAGGAGTGTTTGGTTTTCCTTGTTGAATGTGGAGCCATAGAATTTCTACTGAATGTCAATGGTGCTGAAATATTGTCCCTTGCTTCCGTGAAGACTTTTGCTATTATCATAAATGCAGCTGTAAAATGGAATAAAATAAACAAACTGTCAAAATAGTTAAAACCACGGTTCATGTCTATATGGTGTATAGTGCATCTATATAGTACGTATATGAATTGTCATTGGGAATATGGTTGGGCAACTTCCCTCGATCATGATCCATCTTACCCTCTTGTTTTCCCTGAATTCCTTACGTTTTTTTTTAATGAACTCTTTTTTTTTTTTACATTGAACTTCGACGCAACATGTATCATTCATATTTAAACTTTTCCGAACACAAAATCTATATTTGGAGAATTGACAGCAGGCTGACCAAAATGTTGTCAGACATCCAGGCCCAGTAGTTCATAGTCGTTTCTTTACATATTAAATTACCATGCAAATCAAAAAACAGAAGACATATTATATGATTACATTTGAAAAAATACAAAATATCCCTTCATTGCAGTGGTTCTCAACCGTCTTTGAGATCCCAAACCCAAGCCGTGACGACCAACTGAACTGCATTTCCCGCAGCACTGATTGGACAAACAATGTTACGTAATCAGAATCAGAATCATCTTTATTGCCAAGTATGTAGAACACACACGGAATTTGTTTCCGGTAGAACACGCTGCACTAGTATCGTCGTAAAAAAAAAAAAAAAAAAAACTGCTAAGTGGCACTATACAATTCCATTTTGGCTACTGTTGAAAGAGTTCAGAGAGTTCAAAGAGTTAATGGCTTGGGGGAAGAAGCTGTTTAAATCATCTGAAGACATGCAGTGATGGCAGGTCAGGCGTGTCATGACTCATTTCCACGTTAAATCAAGTGTGTTTACCCTCCACGGCGATCGAACCCAGGTTCAGAACCACTGCAGCACTTATTTTAATCAAGTTACATTTCATCTCATGAAATTACATCACTTTAAAAAATGTTTACATTAACATTACAGTGGCAATTAATGAGATTGGGTAAAGTTTAATTACATTAACCTTGCAATACAGTCTGATGGTCATGAAAATATTCTTTTCATTTTAAGTTATGCTCTAAAAATCGGTGCATATTAAATAGCATTAAATCAATTAACTTCCAGCGGCTCATGTATGGAAAGGTCCAGTTCCATAACAAGTTAGAATTTCATATCCTTTAAAATTTGTTTTGTGCGCTTGATTACAAGAGCAGCAGCTTTGTTTATTGTATTTTAATAAGATGAATGGCCCTCAAGTCATTTATATATATATATATATATATATATATATATATTTTCAAGCTAATTGAAAAGGACTGTTGACCAATCACATTCGTCTCGCAGCTCGTTGATTCTTTGTTTAAAAAAAAAAATACCCCAAATCTATTTTTTGCTTCTGACTTTTGTTGTTGGCGTTGCAACAACGATTTGCCTCGCATGGTGTCGGTATTATTTCAGATATGCGGCCGGTCTTACGTTTCATGAGTCAACGGAATGACGTCAGCACGTGTGACGCCATTGCGCGGAACTGCATCTTTGTTCGCACCGTTTCGGTGAAGAAGCGCGACTCGCCCTTCTGACGTGTAGTTTTCGCCCCCCAGATTGCACTTGCTGTAGTATTTTCTACACAATGGCACGAATTAGATGGCCCGTGTCGACAACTGTGCGCTGGAGGAGTGGAGTTTTCGTGCTAGCTTTTGTGACGTTTTGGTGCAGAGGCTCGGCCCAGATCAGATATTCCATCTCGGAGGAGGTAAAAGCGGGCAGTGTTGTTGGAAACGTCGCTAAAGATTTGGGACTTGACAGGAGTGCGCTCAAAGCTCGAGATTACCGTATCGTCGGCAGTGGGGCGAAACCTCTTTTCCACGTGAACGCAGACGACGGCGTCCTGTACTTGAGCAGAAAGATGGATAGAGAAGAGGTGTGCGAGAGAGGTAACGTTTGTGTGATCAATCTCAAAACCGTGTTGGAGAACCCTTTGGAAATCCATTACGTGGCCGTAGAGGTGATGGACGTTAATGACCATGCCCCAGTATTCCCCGAGAAACAAAAAAGACTGGAAATCCTGGAGTCTACATTGTCAGGGGCAAGGTTCCAGCTTCAGCCGGCTAGGGACGCAGACAGCGGCCAGTTTTCAGTACAACAATACAAACTGAGCAACAGTGCCCACTTTCGTTTAGATGTTGAGGAGAGGGGAGAGGATCGTAAGATGCCCTTTTTGATTCTCCAGAAGCAACTGGACAGGGAGGCTGCAAAGGAGCACCGGCTCGTGCTCACCGCTATCGATGGCGGCCGGCCGGCAAGATCCGGCACAATCGACATTGTAGTTGCTGTGCTTGATTTTAATGATAATGCACCAGTTTTCACAAAAGATGTTTATTCTGCCGTTTTATATGAAAATGCACCTGCCGGTACATTTGTGATGCAGGTCAATGCCACAGATTTAGATGAGGGGGAAAACGGGGAAATAATTTATTTGTTTGGCAAAGAAGGTGATTCACATTTGCAAGAGCTGTTTAAGATGAATCCACAAACTGGTGAAATTGTAGTGGCTGGTCAAATTGATTTTGAAAAATGTCAAAGTTATGAACTTGACATTCAAGCTTCAGATAAAGGGACATTCCCTTTGTCCATTGACAAAACAGTGACGATAAAAATCAGAGATGTAAATGATAATCCGCCTGAGATTGATGTGGCATCATTTTCAAAATCACTCTCAGAGGACTCGAGGATTGGAACAACCGTAGCCTTAATTAGTGTTCATGATTGGGATTCAGGCATAAATGGTAACATTTATTGCTTTATAAATGAAGACATTCCTTTTGTTGTTTCTCCATCCCTTCAAGATAATTTCTATGCAGTCATGACAAAATCACATTTGGACAGAGAAGAGAAGTCTTTTTATGAGATTACGATAGTCGCAAAGGATGGTGGTGAGCCATCCCTGATATCAGAAAAGACAATCAGTGTGGTTGTCTCAGACGTGAATGACAACAGACCTCAATTTTCACAGAATCCATATACTTTTTATCTACGTGAGAATAATGTGCTGTCTGCGCCTGTATTTTCAGTCAGGGCATCAGATCATGATGAGGGGGAAAATGCACAAATCTTTTATCACATCGATTGGAACAGTCATGATGGCACTGGTTTGTTTTTGAACATTAACTCGGTGACAGGAAGTATCGAGGCACTGAAAAGTTTTGACTTTGAGACGGTGAAGAATTTCCAATTCCAAGTGGTGGCCACCGATGGTGGAAGTACTCCACTGAGTAGCAACGTGACAGTGAAGGTGTTCATCCTGGATCAAAATGACAACGCGCCGGTCATCTTGTATCCGGTCAGCTCCAACGGTTCTGCAGAAGGAGTGGAGGAAGTTCCCCGCAATCTCAAAGCAGGAGACTTGGTGACCAAAATCCGAGCCTATGACGCCGATATCGGATATAATGGCTGGTTGCTGTTTTCATGGCAGAAGTTTGCTGATCACAGTCTGTTTACTTTGGATCGCTATACGGGGCAGATCCGAACACTTCGCTCCTTCACAGAGACGGATGAGGCTGAACATCGACTGCTCATCCTGGTGAAAGACAATGGCAATGTGTCGCTTTCCGCAACCGCTACTGTGAATGTCAAACTTGTGGAGCCCAAAGAGGCTTTTGCAGCTTCCGACGTTCAAAGTGTAGCAAAAGAGGACGAGGAGGACAATGTGATTTTTTATCTCATCATCACTCTGGGCTCGGTGTCGTTCCTTTTTGTCATCAGCGTCATCGTGCTGATCGCCATGCAGTTCTCCAAATCTACCAAGTACACTTCCAAGTATCTGCAAGACCCCAATTATGATGGCACGCTGTGTCATAGCATCCAGTACAGATCAGGAGACAAGCGCTACATGCTAGTCGGACCCAGAATGAGTATCGGGTCGACCATAGTCCCAGGCAGCCACGCCAACACTCTGGTGCTCCCTGACAGAACACACACTTCCGGGGAGGTAAGGCAAAAACTGACTTAGTAGTACTTCTTGCGTCCCCTGAATTTCAAAATCTCTGACCTTAAAAATGTGATGAATACCTGTTTGCTTTATTGACTCTTTCGGGAAGGAAGTTTTGTTTGCTTCAGGTAATGATATCAATGTAATATCGATGATGTTATTTTTTTATTTATGTATTTTTTATTATGATCCTTCTTCAAATTTTTACCTGGTCTCCCATAGGATGAACTTGTCTAAGAGAATCCTCCTCTGTGTTGCTCCATGCATTGAGCAATGCAAATCACATTCACAACGCACCACCCATTGGACAATACATACAGTACAGGACAACATATCTAGTACTTGACACACACTGGACAATAGATTTCAGGCATATGCACAGTCTACACTGTCCTTATGTCCTCTTGCTTGGCTGTCTGCCTCCTAATTGTTCTGAAAAATGCTGATAGTCTGTGGTATGAACGAGTTTTTATATCAACTCATTTGCATATTTTAGGAGTTTGGTATATTGTTCCATGATACATTTGTTGATTCAGAAAATGATATAGCCATGTTTTCTCCAGCTGTGGAGCTATTAATCATAATACATGTAATAATAATGATAATGATAATATACTTTTAATTATTCCTCATCCATTTATTTTATTTAATTATAAGATCCTTATTATGCATAGAAAAAACGGTGTGTTAAATGTACCAAATTTCCGTTTGTGATATCTTTCCATAAAATATAATCACCCGGATCTGGATATATTTTTAAGGAGAGTATACATCAACTTAAAATTTGGATATGGAGAATACAGATGATTTTGTTTGGAATCAACCCAGTAAATATAGTTTGGTAAATTGAATGTACAATATTTTCAGTGTGGTAATATTGATGTATGTATTCATTCATTATCTGAATTGCTTGATCCTTACTCGGGTCATGGAGATGCTGGAGCCTATCCCAGCCGTCATTGGGCAGTAGACGGGGGCACCCTGAACCGGTTGCCAGCCTCCCGCAGGGCACACAGAAACAAATAATCATTCATACTCACACCCGGGGACAATTTGGAGTGTTCGATCAGCCTGTCATGTTTTTGGAATGTGGGAGGAAACCGGAGCACCCGGAGAAAACCCATGGCGGGTTGTGAAGAACATTTAAGCTTCACACGGGGAGGCCGGAGCAGGGATTGCACCCACTACCTCTGCACTGTGAGGTCAAAATATTAACCACTTTACCACTGGGTAGACATATCCATACTGTATATGTTTTCTTTTTTCTCCTGGTTCATGTGACTGTATTTAGTATTATTATACTAACCATAGAATTGACAACATAAATTATAATATATTTGTCTATTTCACATAATGCAAAATATATAAATCATTGGCAATGTAAATTCTTAGTCAGTAGGCTTCAATGTAAATAAACCGGTGAATAGCCACATTTCTGTGCATAATCCCGTGCAAAATTGAAGAAGACATTTATCATATTTTAGCAAAATGATGAAACTCATTTTAATTTGAAATCAGCAAAGTACGTTCTTCACAGTTTTCACCCTCCTAGTTCTTTAGCGCGTTTTGGGGATTTGTTGCATCCTTTGTACGTTTCCGTAAACCATGTCACGTGGTTTGCCAGTGTATGCAATTAGTTTACCTTTTAGATCTGTTTCTGAATGAATGACGAGCCACTGAAGGCCTGACTTGTTGAGTTTTTTTCAAGTATTTTGAATGGACTTTGAATGCATTGTTTAAATTGTTGTAACGGATGTATAATTACAAGTACATACTTTGACAATGACTACAAGGAGCAGGTTTGGTCGTTTTAAAAATATCACACCCATTTTCGTGAATATTTAACCGAGTTTTCTCTGGAATTTTGGTATGCATTGTTGCTTGTGTTCGCTTGGTGTCACTGCTTTTGAGATTAAAAAAAACGTATACTGTAGTACGTCAGCGGTTTGGATTATTGCGCTTGCGCGTCCGTCAGAGCGTTTGCCCACCCCCTCCACGTTCGTTAGCGTTGTCATTTTTTGGGCGTTGGACTAAGCTATTTGTTTCCCCCCATTTTTCTTAATTGTTTCCCCTACTGACTCACATTCGGACTGTGAACCGGCCGAGTATGTCTCGAGGAAGAAACGAGTCATGGACACAGCGCTTGCTGGTGGTCATCTTTTGTCTGTATGTCACGTTGCATTTCACCATGGCACAGCTGCGGTACTCTATACCCGAAAATGGTATGGATAACGCCGTTGTTGGGAATGTTGCAAAAGATTTAGGGTTGGACGTGAGCAGCCTGAGGGCTCGTGGATTCCGCGCCGTTTCCAAGCCGACTGAGCCTCTGTTTGGATTAAATAACGGCATGTTAAGGGTGATGAGAAAAATCGACAGGGAGGAAGTGTGTGGGCGAACGAGCCCCTGTGTTGTTAACATTAAGATAATTGTGGAGAACCCATTGGAAGTGCATTATGTTGCCATAGAGATTTTGGACATGAACGACCACTCTCCCACTTTCCCCGACAACGAGACGCGTTTGGAGATATCGGAATCTGCTCTGCCCGGTGCGCGCTTTCAGCTGCAGAGCGCCTACGACCCAGACAGCGACTCATTTTCAGTTCACTCGTATAAAATCAGCGAAAATGAGCACTTTCGGTTGGAAGTTAAAGATCGTGGGGAAGACGGAAAAATCCCTGTTTTGTATTTGCACAAGGCGCTGGACAAAGAACGTGCGAGGATTCATAAACTGCTGCTGACAGCACTCGACGGAGGGAAGCCAGCGAGATCAGGAACCACGGAGATTTTAATTAATGTATTGGATATCAACGACAACATGCCGGTTTTTACCTCCGACACATATACCGCAGTGTTGAAAGAAAATGCGCCAATTGGCACAACTATCTTGCAAGTAAACGCGACGGATTTAGATGACGGTCTCAATGGCGAGGTGGTGTACTCATTTGGGAATAATGTCAACAGTAAATCACGCAAGGTGTTTGATGTGGATGCAATTACTGGAGAAATTACGGTTAAAGGTTTCATAGATTTTGAAGCAAAAGACAAGTATGAAATTGATATCAAAGCATCTGATAAAGGATTAGCTCCCCTAGAAACGGAGAAAAGTGTGATAATAAGTATTGTGGACCTAAATGACAACACACCTGAAATTGAAGTAACATCATTTTCAAGTGCTATCCCAGAGAATTCCAAACCTGGGACCACCGTAGCCTTGATAAGTGTCAGCGATAAAGACTCTGGTGTCAATGGAAAGCTCATATGTCATGTCAGGGGTGACATACCTTTCATATTAACACCCTCTTTACAAGATAATATGTTCTCTCTTATCACCCAATCACATCTAGACCGAGAGCACCAGGCCATATATGATGTGACAATAGTTGCTAAAGATGCTGGTGAACCGCCTTTGTCATCTCACAAAACAATAATTGTGACTGTGTCGGATGTGAATGACAACAGTCCAGTGTTTTCAAGTAATCTGTATACATTCTATATCAATGAAAATAATATTGCGGGGAGCTTATTGTTTTCGGTCAGCGCTCGTGATAGTGATCAGGGGCCTAATGCTTTCATTTCGTTTGACATTTGGAGAAATGGGGATGAATTCAAAATAACATCCTTCCTGAGAATTAACCCTGAAAATGGACAAATATCAGCATTGAAAAGTTTTGACTTTGAGATGCTGAAAAGTTTCCAATTCCAAGTGGTGGCAACCGATGGTGGAAGGCCTCCACTGAGCAGTAACGTGACAGTGAAGGTGTTCATTCGGGATCAGAACGACAACGCTCCGATCATCTTGTATCCGGTCAGCTCCAATGGTTCTGCCGAAGGGGTGGAGGAAGTTCCCCGCAATTTCAAAGAAGGAGATTTGGTGACCAAAATCCGAGCTTATGACGCTGATATCGGATATAATGGCTGGTTGCTGTTTTCGCTGCAGCAAGTTGGCGACCACAGTCTGTTTACTTTGGATCGCTATACCGGCCAGATCCGAACACTTCGCTCCTTCACGGAGACGGATGAGGCTGAGCATCGACTGCTCATCCTTGTGAAGGACAACGGCAATGTGTCGCTCTCGGCAACAGCCACCGTGACTGTCAAACTTGTGGAGCCCAAAGAGGCTTTTGCAGATTCTGACATCAAAAGTGCAGCAAAAGTGGACGAGGAGGACAATGTGACTTTTTATCTCATTATCACTTTGGGCTCGGTGTCGCTCCTTTTTGTCATCAGCATCATCGTTCTGATCGCCATGCAGTGCTCGAAATCCACTGAGTACACTTCCAAGTATCTGCAAGACACCAATTATGATGGCACGCTGTGTCACAGCATCCAGTACAGATCAGGAGACAAGCGTTACATGCTCGTCGGACCCAGAATGAGCATCGGGTCGACCGTAGTCCCAGGAAGCCACGCCAACACTCTAGTCCTCCCTGATTGGAGACACACTTCCGGGGAGGTAAGACATAACTCTTAACAGTTATTTTCCTTTGATATGTGCGTGTTTCATTCACATATTTAACATTAACTAGTGTGACAGATGTTTGAAAATAATAAAAGACCCAAAGGAGGCTCTGTCTTTGAGCACAGAGTCAAGACTTTTTCCATCTGAGACCATGAAACATCCTCAAATAAAAGATGACCAATGTGCCAACAGTTTCTCCGAAACTTGGCCTGAAAACAAATACAGAAATTAGTTAATCATTTTTTCTTTTTGTTCCTTGCGAATCTGAAACATTTTTCACAATGAATCTGGAGGCTGTAGTGTCTCGGAAAGTTTTCCAGCACAATATTTGTACTAATCTAATCTAATCTAATCTAATCTAATCTAATCTAATACTAATCTCTAAATCCAAATCACAGTGTAAACCAATGATTACGCATTGCGTCACAGCCTCTACAGTAAAGAATATGACTAATGCTATAGTTGTTTCCGTATGTTACTTTCTCCACCAGCGATTCTTGAAGTCGGTTTTCAGTACAACCTGTGGTATGTGGGTTCTTGCTACATGCAAAAAAAAAAAAAAAAAAAAAAAAAAAAAAAATATATATATATATATATATATATATATATATATATATCAGTGACGTGCGGTGTGGTTCATGTGGTGAGGCACTGACGTCATCATAGTCAGATTTACAAACATATGAACTCTACAGAGTAGTTTAATCACCATTTGATTGGTAACAGTTAACATATTTTGTTTAAAATTTCATGTCAGCATTCTTTATATATACAAACTGTAGCATAGAAAAAAAACAATAAAAAAAAAACGTTTTTATCGTGTTACCTTTAGTCCATGCGCCGCTCCTTCTGAAGAAAGGCATCGATAACTTCTTTGTAGAAGCCTTCCTTATCTTTCTTCAGTTTTAAAAGTCTCTCCGTCTCAACGGAGATCACTGCCAGTGATGAAAGTCATCCTTGATCAGTCCTGTTCCGACTGTATGTTTTCAGTGCTGAGAATGACAATCTCCTTAATGTCATTTCTACTGACATCACCAACTGCTTCAATTAAATCGTTCTATATTCTGTTTCACAGGCTAGAAAATATAGTGGATGTCCCAAAATGACTCGCTAGCCGGTAATCTTTCTGAGCGAAAGCATGTAATAGTTCAACGTAGTTGCCACGATGAGCAGAGCATTTACTGTCATCATTTCCACGAAATGCCAGCTGTTGTTTGGCAAGGAAGCAGGTGGCATTGATGAGATCTTTTAAAATCTCCCGCTTCTCCTTTACCTTAGCATTGTGGATGCTGATGTTGAGTCTTCGCTCATTTTTGATGAGGCTCCGTTGTAAAATTTTCAGGTCGCGATATCCCATTTGAGTCCAGACATTGTCACAAGTTGAGAACAGAAGGCAGAAAAAGCAGAAAAGGCGGTTTCTTGCTGGACATCCACACAGCCAGCCTTTTCGTGTGTACCAGTCCGCCTGAAAAGTATTGTGTCCCGTTGTCTGAAGCAAACCTTTTAGCTCTGGTGTTGGTCTTCCTTTAATTATTAGCTCCTGCTTCGATTGAAAGTCCAGTTTATAAAATTCTTTCAATTTAGATATGTAATCCTCCATTTTGAAAGTGAGGCCAAGCAACACGAAAAAATGACTGCAGGGTTGCACTTTACTTGCTAACTGTTTACTGTAGCTTTCTGTCTCTAATTCTATTATTCTGCAGACGTGGAGTAAGAAGTATCTCTGGAATCACAAGCGCCCCCTGCCTGTCATGAGGCGGGAGAACTGTGTGCCTCACCTATGCACAGCGTTTTGATAAAAATAAAACAAAATAAACACTGTAGTACAGTGTTTATAATGTACAATGACTCTACATTATATACACCAGCTAAACTGTAGAAATTTAGTTCATATACTAAACGTGTTTGAACGCTTTAATAGCGATATGCAGAAGGACAGCAATGCGGTCTCACTGCAGAGCAAGCCAGCACAGTAAGCATAGTGATTGCGCAATCCATGGTGAGGATCAGCCGGCTGGTGCCTCACTGCTCGTCTCTACTTAGTATTTGAACGTAAATGTGAAAATTCAGCGATTTTGAAAAAAATCCTAAAACGGTGAAGTTAAATGGACAAGAACTTTAAAGTACAAATCACTAAATACATATAACTGTTTAATTTATTTTTTCATTTGATACAGTAAAGTCTCGTTATATCGACATCGGATATATCGATAGTCCCGGTTATATCGATAATATTTCTGTGCACGCACGGAGAAAATTGCATACAAACAGGGTCGGATATATCGATAGTCCCGGTTATATCGATATTTTTTCGGACTCCCTTGAATATCGATATAACGAGACTTTACTGTATTTCCATGAGAGCTTTCCATGATGACAGGTGAGGCACTGCCTCCCCTGCCTCCACTGACTGCACGTCACTGATATATATATATATATATATATATATATATATATATATATATATATATATATATATATATATATATATATATATATATATATACAGTAAAGTCTCGTTATATCGATATTCTAGGGAGTCCGAAAAATATCGATATAACCGGGACTATCGATATATCCGACCCTGCGCGCATGTAATTTTCTCTGTGCGTGCATCGAAATAGTATCGTAATAAGCGGGACTATCGATATAACCGATATCGATATAACGAGACTTTACTGTATATACACAACATATACAATACAATTCAACATTTGAGTGAAGCTTGCAGTAATGCTTACAGCCTGTTTTTTAAATATTTTTTGTTCAGTACCCTTATAAAATATGTACCTTTGGATTTTCGCTACATGCAAAAGAATCATTGAATTAAAAAAAAGTCTCATGCAATACATGCAATACAATGTAAAATTTAAAGGACAACCGACGTCTCTGGACAAGTTGTGTCCATAATTTGTAAAATGGCTTCAAATGACTTCTACTGAGCGTATTTTACAAAGATTGCACACTGAATATTCAGGAAGTCTTGTTTTTGAGTTGGTGACGAGTCCTTGTGACGTCACTAAAGGAACGCCCCTGACCGAAAAAAGACGCATTGTAGCGGTCCTTCCATCACGTCAATGTATTTTGCTCTACTTGTTTGGTCTGGGGACCTCGTGTTGCACACAAAAGCCGCCAGAAGAGGGCGTCCTAGCTCCATATAAGGAATTTATCAGCCTGCTGAAACGGAGGTGGCCACAGGAGGTCGCCATTTTGTGCCTCTTTTTCGTTGAGACATTTCCCCTCAATGTTGCCTCATAATGGCACGGAATAAATTCTTTAAACGATTGCTTTCCTCTTCAGAACTATTTGAATCATATTCATAACTGGATGTGTAACAAGAAAGCATATTCTCCAAATCTGAAGCTATTGTTTTGGTTCTCCAACAATGCAAGACGTCTTGGCCAGACATCACGAACCGGGGGCGGGACTTTCTGAAAATGCCCAATTCGCAGCTCAATTCTTTGCAGATTTTGGACACTTTAAGTCATTCTTATTGGTGTTTTGCATTTGAATAAAAATATGATACTGCGTGTTTTGGGTATTTTAGTTGCTATAAAACGTTTTTCTGATGTCAGTTAAGAAACAAAAAAGTGAAGTCGGTTGTCCTTTAAATGAACCTTACATTGATGAATACAAGCTGTTTTTCCAGTACACCTTTATTTACCAAGTGTTGTTCATCTTTTTCGAACATTCATTCATTTTCTGATCCGCATTTTCTCATGCTCAGACTCGCACCTAGGGACAATTTGGAGTGTTCAATCAGACTTCCATGCATGTTTTCGGAATGTGGGAGGAAACTGGAGGACCCGGAGAAATCCCACGCAGGCCCGGGAGAACATGCAAACTCCACACAGGCAAGCGGAAGTGGCAATTGAATCCACTCCCTCTGCAGTGTGAAGTCCGCGTGCTAACTGTTGATGACCAGGTCGCCCATGTTTACTCTCCTTAATTATTATTTTTTTAATAGTGGCTGGTGTTATTGTAATTCAGTTTGTGTGTTTTTCCCCTCTCATTTAAAGGAGAAGCAAATGCAAACATAGTTTTTCCAGTAATGTGGATCATCTACCTCCTCTTCTCTAAACATGATATTCTGATGAATACAGTCATTTATTTAGTGCAATTCAAATTCAGCAGTCAGTTGCACATACTTTTGTTTATCTCAGGGTGGCCATTTTGCCATCAACCAGAAATGGCCTTCCAATTGCTCAAGGTTGAAGAAATGACTAAGCACAGCTTACAAACACTATTTTCTTGAGCTGAAACTCGGAAAAAGTAAATTTTTTTTTGATTGATTTTTTGATTCAACATTTTGGGGGGTCAGAAAGCAATAACAATAAAGGAAAACATAGGTGATTGGACTGCAAATGCGCTACCCGTCACAGATATTTTTCAATATTGATCTTTAGAATCACAACAATCCGAATTATTGTGATTTGTCAAATGAGTTGGATGAACTGGTTGTGCTGTTTGTTTTGAAACAGTGTAGGGAGAGATAGAGAGAGAGAGCTCACAAGTGCAAGTGACTTGGATGTTCATTCATTGCAATGTATTTTTTCCACACTATGTTTCTCTTTGACTTATTGCTTTGCATTTTTGAAATACAACACTATATGGCATTAGGAAATGTCATGTTTGTGTGACAGGTTAAAAAGTACCTTATTTAGTATTTTAGTTACAGATAAATATAATCGCATAGTTACATTGGTTTACAAATGGTATATATCTCAAATGTTTGTTTAAACAAGGAACGCTTGCTTCCGTTAGTGTTTCGTGTCGGACTGATTTACATTGTTGGAAAGGAAGTTGTTGTGCGCATACGTTTTGTACTACCTCTGGGCATTCGAAGTAAACCACGGTTGAGTCAAGACGTATACCACCGCTTGTCTTGTGTTTTTTTTCTGAATCCCACAACTCCGTACTTCCCTTACCATAGTGGAGAGCACAACATTTGCCACTTTTTCAACCTCTAAGTAGGTCATGTCTTATCACATGTATGGAAACTTGTGCGTTGCCAGTAGATCCACCTATTGGAGTTGACTAGCAAACGCTCAACAGTCTTAGCAACAGCAAAGGGATCCGGTAAAGGAGGGGGTTGAGTGGAGCAGCCGGCGCTGTTGGAGTGTGATGATGATGAGGAGGAGGAGGGGGATGGGTGGTGGTTTCCTGCATCGGCGACTTACAATATTTCATGAAAATTGGTTTCTTTTGACATAACGCAATTGTATTAATCAAATAAGCATATTATGTGCTGCCATCGCTGGACACCAAAGGGGCCATTGTGCTTTTTTGCGCCTGTAATGGGCAGCGTCTTCACAGCCCCACTTTGTTCAGTGGAAGGTCAGTGCTGCAGTCTGCGGCTGGATGGATGCATGACTTGAGGAACCCGCGATAAGAAGGAGCGTCAGCGCAGAGCGCCGATGCGTATGTGGAACTGTTGCGGCTTGGAATTGAAGCAGATTTATGCGGAACAAAGGATGTGAGATAATCTCTTTTCGTCAATGGATGCTACAGCTGCGTGTTTGCTTTCAACATTTAGCTTGTAGTCGACGTGCACATTCCACCATGATGTCCCTGATCCACTGGTGGAAAGACGCTTTGATCCTCTCCTCTTTCATCTAGAACTGCTTCATGTCATCACAAAGAGGGTACAGCAAGTCCTGAAGAATGAATGTCTCTCTGTGTCTTTGTTTTGTCATATTGTCTCTATGCGGTCATATTATTTATTTAGTTTTTTTTTTGTTATTTTGACTTCAAGACTGTGCCGCTAGAGTGGCTGCCTTTCCAGCAGCTCATGTATTTTGTTTTTCTACTTTCATTCCTTTCATCACTTTGCTGCTGTGAAATGTAAATTTCTCCACTGTGAGACTAATAAAGGCATATCCAATCCAATCCAATCCAATGTTTAGGCAGCATATATGGGCATGAGTTTATAATTAACTTTTTTTTCACGGTATTGGGATAATCATTTCGTACTAAGAATTAGGTCATCCTTAAAATTTCTGTGTGATGAAAAAAAAATGCCCGAAATATTCACCCTTATGGATATAAATTGTGCTGATTTGGCTCAACAAGCAAAAGAGTCAAGCTGAGCCTGTTTGCATTGAATAAGGAAGCAAGATCAGTTCAATATTTGGACATTACAAGAGCCAGTATAAGGTTTTTATTGCTGGATATTTTTCTCGTATGTGCGTGTACAAGGGTTCTCGTATACGGCAGCACAGGACCAGTGCTAAGCTGTGCCTGAACAGCAAATGCGCCGATAAGATGTATTTGATGTGATTAAAAAGGTGCATCGGGCAAGTGCATGGTCATGTCACTGGCTCACATTTGTCATGGCCGCTTGTGAAAAGGCAACCACTGTATTACATTGGATGGGGATAAATCACATGTTCATTGACCAGCAAGAGCAACCAAATCCAAATGCTACACCCTACAGATAAACAATGCAAAGAGTGCTCATTTTATTCCAGTACTATTTTATCAATGTCGTTATACCTGTACTGCGGACTTTTGACTTTTTTATTTGGTCTCACATAGGAGAAACTTGCCTCTGATGACAAACCCCCCTGTGCTGCCACATGGTTGAACAATACATACACATGCTACACATCATACATTGGACAGCACAAACAGTACAAGACAATATATGCTCTACACACAATGGACAGTACATTACAGTCATATGCACACCCCACACCACCTCCTTTGTGTATTCCTGCTTGTCTGTCTTTCTCTAATGGTTTGTTAATTCGGCCTGTGGTATGAATGATTGTTTATACCTGTTTAATGTGCAGAGAATGTTCCTGTACTTCCTTCTTGGGTGTAGGAGGTCGAAAGATGTCTAGAATGTTGTTCGCCTCTTGAATAACATTTAGAGTTGCATTGCATCAATCAAAATGGTATTTGATTTCAAGTATACTTTTAGGTAGAAGAATTGTATTATTTGTGGTTATTCAGTGCGGCAATTGCATGGCACATGACTGAGAGGTGGGACAAATTTGAAAAAAAAAGTCTGCCAATATTCGATATGTGGAATGGGTCTGACAGGGACTGAAGCTTTGTATATTTGTTGGTGGATGTCCATGTGACGCTCAGACGCTTTCATGCTACTGAGGTCATGAACCACATTGAAACAAAGGAATCCAAGATGGCGCCCGAGTAGGCAGCCGTCAGCAAGTGCTCTGATGAGCCTTGCTTTTTTTGTTGTTTTTGTCTTGTTTTTGTATTTTCTTTTGTCACTTTGTGTTGTTGTGCGTCGTGTGGAACGGATACGGATTGTTTTTCAGCATTTTTGACCACGACATTCATCAAGGAGGAGACTGTGCTGAGCGGTTTTTTTGCGCCTGTAATGGGCAGCATCTTCACACCGCTTTGTTCAGTGGAAGGTCGGTGCTGTTGGACAGTCTGCGGCTGGATGGATGCATGGCTTGAGGAGCCCGCGATAAGAAGAAAGGAGCGTCAGCGCAGAGCGCCGATGCGTATATGGAATTGTCGCGGGATGGAATTGAAGCTGATTTATGTGGAACAGGAGATGTGAGACAATCTCTTTTCGTCAATGGATGCTACAGCTGCGTGTTTGCTTTCAACCATTAGCTTGTAGTCGACGTGCACATTCCACCATGATGTCCCTGATCCGCTGGTGAAGAGACGCTTTGATCCTCTCCTCCTCCTCTTTCACCTGGAACTGCTTTATGTAACAAAGAGGGTACAGAAAGTGCTTAAGAATGAATGTCTCTCTGTGTCTTTGTGTTGTCATGTTATTTGTTACTTGTTTTTTTTGTTCTTTTGACTTCAAGACGACGCCGCGAGAGTGGCTGCCTTTCCAGCAGCTCCTGTGTTTTTCTTTTCTACTTTCATTTCTTTCATAACTTTGCTGCTGTGAAATGTAAATTTCTCCACTGCGAGACTAATAAAGGCAAATCCAATCCAATCCAAACTGAGAGCCACCTTATGGCTGCTGATTACTGCACAGAGCTACAGGTTTGATACAGGCTTCTAACGAAATGTCAAATGTTATCAATGCATTTAATCATGTTATATACAATATTTGATTTATCATATTCATACTTGGGTCCTTGAATATCTAGCACGTTGAATTCACACTGTAGAATTCCAGCTCCGGTCCTTCTGTGTGGAGTTTGCATATTCTCCATGCGCCTGCGTGGGTTTTCTCTGGGTGCTTTCCTCCCAAATTACACTAACTTGATTGGCAGGCTGATTGAACACTCCAAATTGACCTAAGGGGTGAGTGTGAGTGCAAATGGTTGTTTGTTTCTGTGTGCCCTGCGATTGGCTGGCAACCGGTTCAGGGTGTCCCCTGCCTAGTGACCGAAGACACCTGTGATAGGCTCCAGCACTCCCTGCGACCCCAGTGCGGATCAAGCGTTTCGGAAAAATGAATGAATGAATGAAAAGTATTGAGAAATATTTTTCATTGTGAAAGCACTGGTCATGTCAATCATTTCAAGGTGAAAAAAATCAATATGCAACACTTTATTTCAAATTCATCCTTGCATGTGTTCTTACTCCTTATAGAGCTGGGGTGGGGCTCGTGAGCCATATATGGCTCTTTTGATGATTGCATCTGGCGATAAAACTACCGGAAATACATCAGCTAACTTTTTTTGGTATTCATTTCCTTTTTGGGCTGCAGTTGGCGGAAAACGCAATTTCGATTGGATGATACTGACCTAAGGTGGCCGTTGATGTTCAATGAGCAATTTTGATTGGATGGTAGCCGTTGATGTCGAAACAGGTAGGTACACGCCCCTTTTTAAATAAGCCCGGTGTATCTACCCCGGTCAAGGTTGACGCTTCGTACTCATGTCACGTTTATTGTGAAACACTTGAACACCGTGAAAACGTGTGCACCATATTAACCGAAAGTAGATAAACGTTGACGTAGACTTGGATTGGATTGGATTTGCCTTTATTAGTCTCGCAGTGGAGAAATTTACAACTACAATTTAATTTACAATTTAGACTTGAGACTTTCGTTGCTCTCCTTGTCTCTCTCTCGAGACTTTCGTTACTCTGCTTGTGTCTCTCTCTCGAGACTTTCATTCTCTATCTAGCGGTCGCTCTCCTTGTATCTCTCTCTCGAGACTTTCGTTCCGTCTGTCTTGCCGTACTTGATTTTATCTAAAACACCTGACACAGAAGCAGAAGTGACAATGACAAACATTATAAATAAAGTATCGAAGATGATTTTTAGAAAAACACACACACATAAAGTTTCGCATAGAAACATTAAACACTTTTACAGAACAACAAGTCTAAATAAATTATATTTTTGTTGTCATGGCAACCAATGACAAGATACCCGCCAGTTACACTCCCACCAAATTACTGTTGAAATAACATTCTTAAACAAAATGACTTTTGCATTTCAAATAATCAACAGTAATTTAACCATAGTGATGTATGGATCTTTAAACGATGGAAGGCTTAAGGTGCCCTCCCTTTCTTCCTAACTTTGATTTTCTTATCTAAACGGTTAGCAAGAAAAACGTCGAATCGTTTTGCTTCATTGTTAATGTTTCCTCGAACCACTCGAGAGTCAGGCCAGAAGTATTCGTCATCTATTTTGACTTCTAACTCCTCCCTTAACATCTTGCTCACGGTTGCTGTGGACACTGCTGAACTTAACTCTAGTCTTGTTATGGTGAGTATTTTCGTTGGAGACACTTTGCCAATGACAAAGGAGCAGTTCACCTTATCTTTACTCAATAACCTGATGTAACTACACTGAACATACCCTTGGCTGCAAGCTTCAGAAAAGTGGTGAAGCTCAACTCTCTGTACCTTGCCAAACCCGTTTGGTATAAAACGTGTTGCAATCTCAATTTGATCAAGGTTCTTTAAATCCTCTCTGCACAACTCCCACCTTGACTTCAAGTCGAAAGGTAGTGGATCATCCCATCTTGTACCTCTCTGACACATTTCTTGTTGTTTCTTATTTCCTTCAAGGATGAATGGGGCTAGGAATCCGAGAGGGTCATATAAAGAGGTTACAATGGAGAAAATCCATCTTCGTGTTGTGGGTCTTTTATCTAGTGACACCTTGAAGGGGAAACTGTTACTTTCAACCTTCCATCTAATCCCAAGCGCTCTTTGCACTGGTAAATCGTCGGGCCCAAAATCGCCATTCTTCACGTTCACAGCACATTCTGCTACCTTGATTGAATCTAGCACATCTCTGTTATGGAAAAGGAATTTGTGGAGGTGCAGGTTTCCTATTCCACTGGTCAGGTCAGGTCCTGTCACTAGATGGTCCTTTCTGTCCTTGTGATCTCTGTCCAACTTCCTTCTAAGTTGGTTTGGTCTTGCTGAAGCAAGCACCTTATTAACCGGGAGGTGAGGTCGCGCTTTGGAAGGCAGTGGCATTTCAAGGTGGCCATACTCGTTTCTTTGGAGGCCTCCTTTTAATATTTGCAGTTCCTTCATTTCTCCTTCCTCAAACACACATAACTTTGCCTTCACTACTTTCTGAAACTTGCATAACTTTGCTTTAATTACTTCTTCCTCATAAACACGTAACTTTGCCTTCATCACTTTGATGTCTCTTAGATTTTCAAGTTTTTTCAACTGCTGACGTTGAGCTTCAACAGCCTCTCCCATATCAATCTCAGCTTCCTTTGCAGCCAGTAGAGCCGCCATTTCTGCCCTCTTAACTGAAATGAGAGTTTGAGACATTTTAATATTTCAGAATCCCAAGTTACTTTTATGGATTTATATAAACAAATAATTTCAGTTGCAGCCTATTCAAATCAATACCATTCAATTGCAATTGTGATGCTAATCAACTATTCAAGAGATACTTCTCACATTCAAAAACCCACATTCATTATTTTCTCTGTTATTGTGGTGAATTTGTATGTTCTATCCATCCACTTTGTGAGCTACTGGAAACGTCCATCAAACCTCGAGCTGCTGCAGGATGAGAAGCAACGTCGCGCGTTGCAACCTTTCTCTCTCTTATGAAGGCTGATCGCGACGATGCACGCTGAGGCCTGTAGCTTGAAGCAACGTTGCACGTTGCAACCTTTCTCCCTCTTATGAAGGCTGACTGCGACGATGCACGCTAAGGCCTGTAGTTTGCTGCGGTTTGAGTGCGCCGATGTTCCAAGTAGCTCGTGGCTAGCTCCGATACACGTGGTTGAGTGCGACGATGCTCGATGTCGCTTGTACCTTGCTACGCGAGTGCGCCGAAGCCGATAGCTTGCCTTTGGGGAGGGAAGCACCTGAGCGCCGGAGGCTCCAGGATGGATGAGGACGTTTCACTTGTGTGAGCATGTTTTCACTATTGTGAACACGTTTTCACTGTGTGAGCACGTTTTCACTGTATCTACCCCGGTCAAGGTTGACACTTCGTACTGATGTCACAACGTTTATTGTGAAACACTTGAACACCGTGAAAACGTGTGCACCTTATTAACCGAAAGTAGATAAACGTTGACGTAGACTTGAGACTTTCGTTGCTCTGCTTGTCTCTCTCTCGAGACTTTCGTTACTCTGCTTGTGTCTCTCTCTCGAGACTTTCGTTACTCTGCTTGTGTCTCTCTCTCTCGAGACTTTCGTTACTCTGCTTGTCTCTCTCTCGAGACTTTCGTTCCGTCTGTCTCGCCGTACTTGCTTTTATCTAAAACACCTGACGCGGAAGTGACAATGACAAACATTATAAAGTATCGAAGACGATTTTTAGAAAAACACACACATAAAGTTTCGCATAGAAACATTAAACACTTTTACAGAACAACAAGTCTAAATAAATTATATTTTTGTTGTCGTGGCAACCAATGACAAGATACCCGCCAGTTACACCCGGTGACAAGTATCGTACACTTCGGGTTCCATGCAATGAAACAATACCATGGATGAAACTGTAATGTCAGTGGCACTTTGACAAGCCCCATGCTAACGTTAGCATCAATGTACTTTTGCGAGAGACAGCAGAATGCAAGCGTGCAAGCTATTGAAGCCGTGTGCAGGCTAGCTAGCAGTAACTTCGCCAATGCACCTGGCAAATTGACTTTCATTCAGATCTTTTGGCTGGATTTTTTTTACCAATCATGAGAAATGGAAAACTATTCATATAAATGCTGCATATTATCACAGTTATTTTAAATAATACATTTTGAGATTTGCGTGTGGCTCTCACTGAAAAACATTACAAAATATTTTACTTGTATGGCTCTCTTAGTCAAAAAGGTTCCCGACACCTGTTATAGAGCATTCCTTGAAAATCACAATGTCCCATCACTGATGAGCTATGTTTAGAATAGCCCCTCAGCGACTTCTATATTGCTCACAGGCACTATCAGTGTGCTATACACAGTTGTATCATGTGTGTTGCTGCTCAACATCCACCTCCAAATGCAATATTAAATATTGTATATGGTATTATTTATCTGTCTCGCTCGCTCGCTCTCTCTCTCTCTCTCTCTCTCTCTCTCTCTCTGTCTCTCTCTCTCGCTGTCTCTCTCTCTCTCTTACATACACACACACACACACACACACACACACACACACACACACACACACACACACACACACACACACACACACACACGTGCTGTCTTTTTAAAATTAGTATTATTGTTTTATGTTCTTCTAAATCTTGTCAGAATGTTGATTCACAAAACTGTCAGTAAGTAATCAATTGTCTACATGACACTAACAATGGCTCCAATATCCATTGACATGAACTGTGCTGCTTTGTCTGGGGGCGTTGCCATAGCCAGAGTGGCTTTGTCAACTTGTCTGGCCATGCAGGCAGATGTGCACAATTGCGTTTTCATGCAAGCTGTCTGCTTTGGATTTTTTTCCAGTGCACTGATATTTGTCTGTTGTCTTTCACAAGTGGTTGAGAGAATCTCCCTCATTCAAAGTGCCTCATGGTGTCATAAGGAGAATGGATCAGCGGATAAATCAGATCTCAAACAGACATATGGAGACATCCTTTTAACAGTTTTTCTTATCCTGCTTATGTATAGGCCATTGCAATTCCTTACACATTTTTCTTGATGCATTGTGCAGCATGCTGCTTGTACTGCACTGTCTCCTATTTCCTCATACTCCATGTTTGTATCATTCCCTTCCCCCAACGCCCAGTCTCCACATGCCCTCCTTTTCCCGCCTTTATCTGAATGTCCTTGCCTATACCTCTTTCTCTGTATGCCATCTTGTGTTGCCTGGACATGTCCACCCCCTTTCGTGAATCTGAAAATGGTATCACACGGCCGAGAGTCGTGTATGCTTGCGTGCAGCTATTCATCATGCCTTTCGGGCTGCAGCTGTGTGATGCTGCATGTGCTGTTGTGTGTCACTAGGGCACATTGTCTTTGATAGAGCTCCGGCACGGACGCACGGCTCCGCTCACATTGGGGTCAGCAACAACAGTGATGTTAATCTAATTTACACACACACACACACACACACACACACACACACACACACACACACACACACACACACACACACACACACACACACACACACACACACACACACACACACACACACACACACACACACACACACACACATACATACATACATACATACATACATACATACATACATATATATATATATATATATATATATATATACAGTAAAGTCTCGTTATATCGATATCGGTTGTATCGATAGTCCCGCTTATTACGATACTATTTCTATGCACGCAAGGAGAAAATTACATGCGCGCAGGGTCGGATATATCGATAGTCCCGGTTATATCGATATTTTTTCTCCCGAGAATATCGATATAACGAGACTTTACTGTATATATATATATCTGTCAGTCATGAATCTATTGATATTAGGTTCACCTTTGAAGTTAACTACAAAAATTAAACTAAATGCAGATTTCCAAGATATTAATTGCTTTGAGAGCCATTAATAGTATCATGTCGAAAGAGTGGTGGAAATATCTATAATGAATTACATCAGGGTATGACAGTTTACCGTCACAAATATTCCCTTTAACACTGACCTCTGACATTTATAATCACTAATTACATATAGTTCATGTTGCCCAGGATGCTCTTAGTTCATGGGCCTTATTTTCATTCTCAGCGCAAGTCTACCCCAAAGCACAATCTGACACATCTGTACGCATTGGTGTAGTTTTCTTTCTTTCAATACTTAGCTAGACTGTGCATGTGTCACGGTTTTTGCAAGGTGGTGATGGTGGGTGCGGATCCCAAAAAGCACACAGGAGGGAGCAGGAGGTTGTTTGACAAATTGTATTAAAATAAAGGTCAGCAGGAACAAAATGTAAAATATCAAAATAATCTGAACAGAAAAAATACAAAGTATCAAAAGAAAACCAAGTGTAAAAGTCCGCCAAGGTTAAACAAACACATGCACAGCATACAATGCATGGAATTGCAGACAAAGCATGCAACAAACAATGAAATGACCAGCACCTGCGAGGCTGCAGGCAGGGCTGACGTCGCTACCCGTTGGTCGCCAATCCTAACGTGGCAGTCCGTCACTGATCGGGATGACCAGCACCTGTGCAGGTGCAGGCGGGGCCGACAGCACCCCCCGTTGGTCGCAACCAGATCATGACAGTCGGTTGTCCTTTAAGGGATCTTTTAGAGATTAGTACAGTGGGGCCTTGGTTTACGAACTTAATTGGTTCCCAGACAGAGTGTGTAAGGCGAAAAGTGTGTATCCCAAAAATTAATTTCCCCCTCGGAAACCATTAAAATGAGAATAATATGTTCCCGGGTCTCCATAATATAATTTTCAACTAAATAAGCCTTAAAACTACACACAACATACCGTATTCTATGTATAATAAATGTGCTATTGTATTGTAATGAAAGAAATACACTGCACTGTATATCGATGAGAAGGTTTCTTCAGCCGTCATCTGTACAAAAGTGAAGGTTTCGGACGTTTCGCCTCCTATCCAAGAGGCTTCGTCAGCGAACTAAAGTCTGACTGGTCGTATCGGCCCCATTTATATATCCCTAATGTCCAGACATGGTGGCGCCGGACACAGCTATGATAGGTCCCTACTCTCAGGTTGGGGGGGGAATCGCTTCTTTTACGCCCCTTTCAAACCATCTATGTTCTTTCGCTAAGATTTTAACCTCATTGTCGGCGATGTTGATAAAGTCTTTTTTGATAAAAGAGGACGGCTAGTTTATGTTGTAAAGGGTGGTTAGAGTCAAAAAGTAAGTATTGGTCAGTGTGCGTAGCCTTCCTGAAGACTTCTGTTTTTAGCGCTCTGTCCTCTTTTATCAAAAAAGACTTTATCAACATCGCAGGGATAATACTAGTGGGCCTCAATCGGCAGTACATTTGCACCTAAAAGCTAGCAACCACTCATTTGACGACAATGAGGTTAAAATCTTAGCGAAAGAACATAGATGGTTTGAAAGGGGCGTAAAAGAAGCGATTCTTATAAAACAACAAAATCCTTCATTAAACCGGTCTGGTGGGGTGAGGTTCAATTTGGATCGCTCATACAATAGCCTGCTTAGGCAAAACAGGTTAGGCAACTTTCGCAATGCTGATGAGGGTCGTTATGCTGATGAGGTGATACCGGGGGCAGTGGGGGTAATAGGCCAGTCGTTAGTCAGGAATGTAGGAACAATCAGTGGGGCCACAGGGAGGGGTCCCCCGCCCCCCCAACCTGAGAGTAGGGACCTATCATAGCTGTGTCCGGCGCCACCATGTCTGGACATTAGGGATATATAAATGGGGCCGATACGACCAGTCAGACTTTAGTTCGCTGACGAAGCCTCTTGGATAGGAGGCGAAACGTCCGAAACCTTCACTTTTGTACAGATGACGGCTGAAGAAACCTTCTCATCGATGGACCACTCCTGTACGACTGAGACCTTACACAGACTGCACTGTATAATAAAGTCACTGTATTTACATTTGTGATGGTCGTTGATGGCTCTTAATTGACACCTGTTGCTTTCTGACTTGTAAGGTCTTACGAAACTGAGGCATCACATTATCATTCATCATGTTGATGATTCTCATAGCCACAGTCTTTTCTGGATGGACCTGTTCAATAAAAGCCTGCACATCACAAATGCTTCCATGCTGATTTATGGCGGACAGGAGATGTGAGACGATCTCTTTTCGTCAATGGATGCTACAGCTGCGTGTTTGCTTTAAACATTTAGCTTGTAGTCGACCTGAACATTCCACCATGATGTCCCTGATCCACTGGTGAAGAGACGCTTTGATCCTCTCCTCTTTCATCTGGAACTGCTTTATGTAACAAACAGGGTACAGAAAGTGCTTAAGAATCAGAATCAGAATCAGAATCATCTTTATTGCCAAGAATGTAGAACACACAAGGAAGAATGAATGTCTCTCTGTGTCTTTGTGTTGTCATGTTATTTGTTATTTAGGTTTTTTTTGTTCTTTTAACTTCAAGACGGCGCCGCGAGAGTGGCTGCCTTTCCAGCAGCTCCTTTGTTTTGCTTTTCTACTTTCATTTCTTTCATAACTTTGCTACTGTGAAATGTAAATTTCTCCACTGCGAGACTAATAAAGGCAAATCCAATCCAATCCATCCAATGCTGCTTTCAAGGATCGAACATCCTTGCCAAGACTTTTCAGCTAAGCAGGCGGCAGAGACGTAGGTGTTGGCAGAGATTTTATTACAGCAAAAGGCGCGAGTCCGATGATTCCACAGACGCGACAAAAGAAGGCGGGCGGGAACGATCCGTCCAGCCTATCAAGCTAGGCAAATAAAATGGCACGCGGGGGGTGAAAAAAAACATGCAATCCTGGAAAGCAACGAATTTACGCGATTGCGGCTAACAATCACCTTGTGTTGCAAGTCCAAGAAACTGGCAAGGCGTCGTAATCATGTCACTGTTGAGGTGACAGTGACTCGTAACGTCCCAGTATCGGTGATCAGGGAATTGACATCAGCTGGCGGAGGTCGGGACCGGCGGCCCCGCCCCAGCTGTCAACTCGCACGTGACAATTTTGGTGTCATTAGTCACGTGAAAGCATTGACTACGTAACGCCTTTGTGTAAAGCTTTTTGGCGAAGGATGGTAGCAATGGTGGACTCTTTATACCGGTCTCTTTATTTGTAGAATGGTATGGTAGTAGAAAGTTACTCTCAGGGAAGTGACACACAACGTGGGAAATGTGTCAGGCTGAGATTCAGAGTAAGGGGGTGTGGAAAGGCAGGCCGGCGACGTCTCTCTCTCTCTCTCTCTCTCTCTCTCTCTCTCTCTCTCTCTCTCTCTCTCTCTCTCTCTCTCTCTCTCGATCATGTGTATTCAGAGAAAGGGGGTGTGGAAAGGCAGGGCGGCGGGGGCGCTGTTCATGTGGTATTCTTCCGCCGAAGATTACTCCGCCAGCCGTGGTGGAAGGTGTGTATCGCGAAAATAGTTTGTATGCCAAGGATTAATTTTCATAAATGTAACGTTGGTAAACTGAAAAGTTAGTAAGGCAAGGTGTTCGTAAACCGAGGCCCCACTGTACAACCAAATCTGACACGTCATGTTGCAGCATCCCTCTCCTCAACTTAAGTACACATGGGATTCTATTTTGGTACGCAGGCATCCGTCCGCATGAAATAAAAAGGAGTGCATGTTCATTTTGGTCCCAGATGAAGGATGATCAAGTATTTTCACAACAATGATACGCATACAAGGTGTACCGAGCCATATAGTCGTGGGTGCGAAAAAGTTTCTAATTGCCCATGACGGAGGCGTGGCCCACTACAAGACATCACCTTGACGGGAGATCTTGCAGTTTATCTGTCAATGTCATGCATAGACTCTGATGACTCTATTTCTGTTATTGCAATGTCAGAAATGCATGCAATGCCACTGCCCTGATTTGAATGCACAAGAGAGATGTGCCTCTACAATTGGACAAGAAAAAGGAAAACGTTCAATTCCAAAAAGGCACAGGGCAGCCCAAACGTCCTGTCATGTCGAATTCTACCCATGCTGTCACGGTTTGCAAGGTTGTGATGGCGGGTGCGGATCCCAAAAAGCAGGCAGGAGGGAGCAGGAGCTTGTGTTGGACAAATTGTATTAAAATAGTCAGCAGGAACAAAATATAAAACATCAAAATCATCTGAACGGAAAAAAATACAAAGTATAAAAAGAAAACCAAGATTAAAAGTCCGCCAAGGTTAAACAAACACATGCACTGCACACAATGCATATAATTGCATACAGCAGCATACAGTGCGTTCAACATCATACAACAGTGTATCAAACAACAATGACATTCAACATTTACCCGACACCGAATGGTCGTGCCGGGGTTCCTTTTGAGTGTCACTGATTGGAAACGACCAGCACCTGTGCAGGTGCAGTCGGGGCCAACAACGCCCCCTGTTGGTCGCCAACCAGATCATGAACCCAACACCATTTTGTGTTTGCTAACTGACATCAGAAAAACATTTTATCGCATCAAAAATACCCAAAACACGCAGGCTGATATTTTTAGTCAAATGCAAAACACAGTTAAAAGTGACTTAAAGTGTCCCAAAACTACCACAGAATGCACTTGGAAATGGCGAGATTCAGAAAGTCCCGCCCATTTGTTTGTGATGTCACGCCAGGATAGTCCTTCACAAAATGCCTTGCTCCAGAATCAAAATGGCATCAGAGAGTTCAGATTCGGAGAAGGTGGTTTCTTGTTGCTCATCCAGTTATGAATATGATGATTCAAATAGTTCTGAAGAGGAAAGCATAAATGTTTGCAATGGATTAAAGAAGTCCTTCCGTATCAATTCGAGCCGTCTGGACTCCAATGTAGCGTCCCAGAAAAGGCACAAGATGGTGCACAAGCTATGTTGGAAATGGGCTGATTTGTTTGCTGTGAATTTGTGTCAACACCTTATTTATGGTGTTACGGCAATTGGTAGTCTTGGTGCGTCACACGATTCACCATCGCATTATTTATGTAGTTTTCCTTCTAATTTCGGGAACAACACGGTGTTTTCAACCGAAAAAAAGTGCCCAAAATGCATTGTGTGTCGCTTTGTCGTCACATGCGTTTCTAATGTGACGTCACTTCAGGAATCGTCATCAACTCGAAAACAAGACTTGCGGAATATTCAGCGCCATTCTTAAAACGTCAAATATAGCTATATGCGGTGGAATCTTTGTAAAATACGCTCAATAGAAGTCATTTGAAGTGATTTTACAAATTATGGACGTAACTTGTCCAGAAGGTGTCGGTTGTCCTTTAAATGCACATTGATTATTCATTTGCTGTTCTTTTTAGGTCTCATAAGACAAACACCTGTATATTAAAAAAACAAAGTTACAATGGCGAATGATATCTTGCACAATAATGAGAAGTGTTCCCTCCCTCCCAAACTACAAAAGGTTGAACTTTGTGGTGATACCAGGATGAAACAAAATGGAAAAATGGTGTGGCAGTCATTTAAAAGTACAATTTGTAATCCATTTGTGAAATAAGACCTTTACGAATGCAGAATAATTGTAAACTGCTATCTAATAATTGAATACCCCACAGTGATGTAGTTGTTTTACAGTTTAGTTTAAAAGTATGTGGTAGATGAGGAGATGGATATATAAAGTGCTGTTGCATGATTGTTATTTTTTTCCACCCTTGTCCCTGGGTGTTACCAAGGCAAAGTGAGAGTCAGTGGGCCAAAGCGAGGAAGTGTGGGCTGCGCTCAGAGCTGGAGGCGAAGGCTCCCTGGCACGGCCCCTTTTGCTCCCGTCGTTTGTCCCAGAACACGACACGGCTGGTTCAGTGCCATGTGTGGCTTCCATGCAATTTGGCGCTGCACTTCTCAGTAATATGGGTCAAAGCTGTTTTTTATATATTGATATCAATAGGACACTTAACTGATGCACTGTCAAGATTTATCAATAAAAAACATGTCTTAACCATCAAAGACACATCACTTTCTATCTCCAAAATATATCTTTCATGAGGAATTTTACATGAGCGTGTCTGACCACCCTTTCTCCCCTCCGCTACATTTTATATAAGCCCTCAGTTTCATTGTGTCACACTTCATTGACTCATGACTGGGGAAGAGTGCTATATGTTTTGACCTTGCCACTTGCTTTGCACACACACGCACATCAAAGTTGTTCTCTTGGGGACAACCTTGCTTTATTTTTACATGCATAATGAAATGACATCAATATTCCTTTTACTATAATTATTAATATTAAGACAAGGCCTATAGTAGTAGTGGTAGTAGCAGTAGTAATAGTAGTAGTGATGGTGCTCGTAGTAATAGTAACAGGTGCTTGATTTCCATGCCTCCTGCAGCTATTACTGTGCAATCCCTTTTTCTTTTCTTTTTTTATTTTTGAATTAACAGATTAGAACAGATGGTGATGCACTGCTCGTGTTTGGCATCCCTGTTCATACAGCCACAACATCTGCTTCAGTGCTTGGGTCACCGCTGCAGGCCTGAAGGATTGAACTGACGGAGGGGTTAGAGAAAGGTTCCCTGCAACTCAGCCATATAGTGGGAAAGGTGTTGGACAAAAGAAAACATGATTCACTCTTACCTTATTCTTGCAATTCAAGGGATGGGAAAACAACAACAGGTGTGGCCTTTAGTTTTGTGATGTCTGAATCAGTGCATGATGAATGAAGGAAATCTGTGCTGAGGTGTTTTGAGGGGATGTTGTCTTTGTACGAGGATGGCCTTCTTAGCATAGTATCCTTGCACTGCTCACTGTGGGGTATTCGGGGTGGGCGTAAGGCCACAGTGTCCTCACACTCATGACGAGGACTGTATTCAATCTTTATTTTTGACTGCGCATCAATAGAATCAAATGACTGTGAAAAAGACTCAGATGGTGACTGCAGCCGTTGTCCTCTGGTTGGCAACATACACAGTAATTAATGGTCCTTACTGTGTTTCACGAAAGGCAATACAATGTGCAATCTCTCCAGAATATACAGGGAGTCATTTAACTTTCAAGTATTCGGATGTATACGTTGCTTTTAGAAAAATGTTATGAGTTCAATGAATATTGGGATTAGAATGAGATGAATGTTATTCCTGGCCATCTTTGTGAGTGTAAACTTGGAGTGAGCAGCTGTGTATGATGGATGAGTCATCACATGTGGATGTTTTTTCTTCCCAAATCTGTTTATTTTTAGGTGGGCCATCTGTCTGAAGAAAAAATAAAATAAAAAAAACATTTATAAAAACGATATCATGTTTAATGTGGCTTTGTTATTGTGAAGGAGCATTCAATGTTGATTATTGCCCCACATATTTTATTTCTTTATTTTACAAATGAAGGTTCTTGTATTATGGGTGCAGTGCATGACTAATACAATGAGCTGGAGTGTGGATGACAAATATGAATGCGGTATCCTCACTCACATAACACTCTCTCCTCCCACTCCCTCCCCTTACTCCCACTCCCAGGTCTTGCGTCTAGTGGCTTTGTTTTCCTTCTCTTTCCCAGCCTCGATTGACGTACATCTTGTGTACACCGTACATCTTGTCTTCACCGTACATCTTGTCTTCACCGTACATCTTGTCTTCACTGCAAACTGGTTTATTTCACCCACCCGTCCTACCCATGCATTTATCCAAACATACAGAGAAGATAATTGTTTCTTTGTCATCTCTCTCATACATTTCACGCATGCCTCTTCCTATCTGCTTGTTTGAAAAGCAGAAGCAAAGGATTGCTGTCAACATGTTCGCTTTTTATATTTTGTAAATGGTTCTTTGTTATTTTATGTTGCTTAGACCATCGGTGGCATAATAGAGACTATTCTAATGAAGTGACCACCTCAAATTTAGCCTCTTAATTCATAATGTCCCCGGATGCTATTTTTGGTCTGTGGCAGCCTCTTGTCTGTACAGTGTGCCCTCATTTTGGAGGAAGTGCAGCAGTAAATACTGCTTAAGGACTCCTATTGTATTTTCTTTCTTCCGTATCTTTGACAATGAGGGGGACATGTTTTATGTATATGTCTGACATTATTGATTTAAAAAAAGATACAGATAACAGGAATAGTTTACCGTATGTATGAGCATATGCATGTGTGTATGTATGTGTCTGTATCTATCTATCTATCTATCTATCTATCTATCTATCTATCTATCTATCTATCTATCTATCTATCTATCTATCTATCTATCTATCTATCTATCTATCTATCTATCTATCTATCTATCTATCTATCTATCTATCTATCTATCTATCTATCTATCTGTCTGTCTGTCTGTCCATTATATATACTATGTATATTATTATGATGATATTTATATACACATTTGATCTGAATGTGACATTTGTATACCCTGTGTTACTTAATTTCAAAAACATATAAAATGTGTAAATTTCTCCACTGTGAGACGAAAGGTTAATCTAATCTAATCCAATTTTATACTTATTTATAGTTTCAGTTTTTGAAATCAATCAGTGTTCGTAGTGAATGACTGATGTTTTTCTCTGTAATATTCAGTATGCACGCCCATGAGATGAGACCCTTGTTTTGTTAACTGTAACCATTTCTATGTAGAAATAATAGTAGTAATCAGCATGGGGCATGTGACCAACAATACTGTCATACTAAATGGCAATATGATGGGGTTATCAAGCCTCATTAAAAGCCCACGGGAGTGCAGCAGACAGATTATGAAGTCGATCCCGTAAGATTCTGCACCTGCCACAATATTGGCTACCCCTGCACAACACATCAATAAATATATCAAGGGTTTTGCCCTTACAACGACAATAATGTTCATTTTGATTAACATTTTCAGAGCAATGTTGATTTAACAATATGTTTGGGATTTTGTTTTGGCATACAATCAGAAGGTTATCTGGACCCTAGCTGGATTCTTCATTACATTTTTCCTGACTCACTCCTCTGTAAACTGGCATGAAGAAGATGATTTCTGGATTATGCCATGACGGAAATTGCATCTGCACAATTGAATTATGCATTTCTACCGAAAAAAAAAAACGTTTACTTTGCATTTGATGGCTATCCTTGTCAAAAAAATAATAATTTTCCTCTTGCAATTAGATGAAAATATTTGATACCCTGTACAATGCAATATAGGCTTTCAAAGGTCGTAATATGGAAATATGTATGTATGCAAACCAAACAAACAAAATGTCCGGGACACCTCACTCATAGTGGAAGAAAACAACTAAACTCCACATGTTACTCGTGTTCTTAATTGTTTCATACCAAGCTGATGTTTTCAATGTATTATTGTCTATTCCGCCACTAATATCAATACTTCAGTTTGTTGTACATTTATTAAATCTTCTGTAAAGAGTGTCAAGTATTAATTCTCCTAAATGAAATGTATTATTATTTATTATTATTACACTTCTAATGTGATTAGGTGGAATCATCTTAATGACGCCACGGAGAGTAGCTTATAGAAGTCAGGAGAAAGTGAAACTTAATGTGTCACCCACACAATTTTATCTTTGTTTGTTGTGTTTGATAATATCTTCCTGTGGATGGTTTTATAGATACTATTTCCTATTAGTTATAACTAACGAATTGGGAACTGGCCACATTCCCCTGGAGACGCAAGTAATTCTTCATTCCACATGCACATACTGTATCGTGCTGCATGGACTCATGGGAATCTGCTGCCTTTTTAGTAATTTAAGTTTTGATATTATTGAGATAGGATGCTATAGTGCTGGTTGACCTGACAGTTCATGAGAATGAATGGGATACATATCACAATACAGTTGTGGTTTTGTGTTGGAAAGTGGAGCATCCTTACCAATAAAAAATAAAAAATCCAGCCTGCACTCCCAACATCAGGATTTCTGCAGGCCTGCACTCTCATCTATTATTCACTCATTCACTCCTTGAATATTTTTAAAGGAACTGGGCCAAGCTTGAGTACATGCAGCAGGTCTGCTCCTCCATTGCCCTTCACCGCATGCTGCGAAGGTGGGCGAACATTCAGTTCAGCATGACTAATAAGAAATAAAAATAGACATGACACAACACTGATACAAGTGTGGTAGTATTGAAAATAAATATGTTGTATATCAAGTGTTTAATGCGGAACAAATGTATCAAATGAAAAGATCAATCTGAAAAAAAAAAATGTTTATGAAATCCTCCATGAGGTATTTTCTACTCCTGCTGCAGTGCATTGCTCCATCTTTCCTTCTTTGATTTCTTACAGCGGACGGTGTTTGCAAGCTTTCTCGTTGATTTCTTACAGCGGATGGTGTTTGCAAGCTTTCTCGGTTATATTCCCATCTCCGGCGTTTTCATTTCCTGAAAAGTCAGGAATAGGAATCAGTCATCAAGGCTGCGTGAGTGTCTGTGCCTCATGCACTTTGTTGCCTGAGTGTGAAAATGCAAATTTCTCAGATTAAGTGGTTTGAGAGTGAGGAAATGGGAGAAAGGAGGGCACGCGCCCCCTTGTGGCAAAAAAAATCAGAATATAATGTCCTCAGTACGTCAATACAGTCAATTCTTGAGCTGGTCAAAGCCCACAGAAAGTGGTGGTGTATTCACTGATTTCACTATTGAGTTCATGTGTCTGTATTGATCCGTGCATAGTCGTCCCATGCCCCCCAAACCGACTCATAACTGATCGGTCCACGCTCTCTTCCTGTGATGAACCATTTGGTTGTCAAATCTAGGTTATCCATGATTGACTATTGAGCCAGATTTATTCCTAATCCGAGAAAAATGGTTTAGTTCTGCCTGCATCTCTCATTGTTTGTGTGGGTGCACGAAGCATATAAAAGGTGGGCAGAAGATATTCAACGGATGTTCCAGCAGTAAATAAATCATGTCTTTGTGTATTATGGCAGGAAAAAAGATGCAATTATTTGTAGTTGATGACATATTCTTCTTCCTGTGTCCTCACAAAGAAAAGGCAAGACGAGGGTCAGCACGTAGGGATTGGCACGGATGGAGACTTGCATCTGTGTTGCCATGGTTACAAGAGAGGAGCTAGTGAATCAATTACAGCTATTTCCAGTGGAAACAGATCCATCGGACGCTGCTTTTGCCGCTAGGTGCAATGATGGACCAATCAGGAGGGTCCATGGCTGTCAAAAGCTTTCCAATTGGATGTTGTTGTTTTTTACTCTCCTGTTTATGTTGTACACCCGGTTAATGGGTAGAGTGTAAAAATGCTCCCACAATTGATTTGCTATACTGTGGAATGTTGAAGAAAGGCAATTTTGTTTTTTTGCATGCAATCAGAAGGCAAACAAATACATCCCCTGCAATGCTCACATCACATTTCTCTCTGTACAGTGTCTTTTAAGCCACATTGATGTCTGTATATTTTGCCAGCCCCTACAATGTTGCCATGCTTGTCTTAAACACAGCGGAAAAAAAACAGCAAAGTGAACAAAAGAAAAGCCTCTTCTCATTACACATCACCATCAACAATCGCCTTGTGCTCTGGCTGCCTGTTGTTTTACAGTCAAGTAACTCATCAAGTGTTTTGCGGGAATTGCATCGTTTCTTTTTTGAATGAATGAACAATGTGGTTCCGTGTCTGTATGAATGGAGTGGAGTCTTGCTGCATATCGCTCTGTCCTGGCTCATGTTTTTGCTGGATGCTTCCCTGTCCTACTTTTCCGACCAAGAGAGGGAGTTGAGATTTGAAAATACACGATTCAAATGGATTTATTCCCTCTTCTTTGTGATTTTTCTCTCTCTCTCTCTCTCTCTCTCTCTCTCTCTCTCTCTCTCTCTCTCTCTCTCTCTCTCTCTCTCTCTCTCTCTCTCTCTCTCTCTCTCGCTGTCAGTGTTTCTCTTTATGTCTGTGTAGGCTCTCAGTCGTGGTCCATCGATGAAAATGTTTCTTCAGCCGTCATCTGTACTTCTTTGAAGGTGTCGGACGTTCCACTTCTTCTGATGCTTCTCCTGAAGAAGCATCTTGGATAAGAAGCGAAACGTCCGACACCTTCAAAGAAGTACAGATGACGGCTGAAGAAACCTTTTTAGCATTTCTCTTTATCGTTTTCTCTTTTTCTTCTATCTTTTTTTCATTCTCTCTCCATCTTTCTGCCTGTTATTCCTGACACACACAGACATGCACACACACACACACACACACACACACACACACACACACACACACACACACACACACACACACACACACACACAGTTGTCAAAGCTTCAAAGATATTTTAGGAGCTAAAAAGATGTTTAAACTTTGGAATGATGTCACAGTTAATGCTACCTACGATTCTGATTATTAATATGCATTTGTAAGCATTCACCTCTGCTCTCGTATTATTTTTGTGTGTGTCTGTGTGTGAGTCATCAGTTAATGTATGCATTTTCAGGCACATCACAGCCAATTTTCACCATCCTTCCATCCATTTAAAAACTGCTGGAGCCTTTCCCAACTGACCTTGGGTGGAAGGCAGACTACCCGAACTGTCACCAGCCAGTTGCAGGGTACAAAAGTACTATTTACATAATAATGTTGTCCCATTGGATTCAGTATCAACAACTACTGATATTTTTGAAAAAACGGGTGAATCCAATTTAGGCAGAGAAGCAGTCGCAGTCTGCTTTATAAATTCTTGGAAAGCGGGATAGATTTGAACTAAAAATCATCAGCAAATAAGGTCATGACGTCAGGAGTTAACTGTGATAAGATATGCACTTTTAAAAGATAATTTCTGGATTTTCTGCACGGAGAAATATTAAGATGTGTTATGTAGATTTTATGAGGAAGATAATCCAGGATTCCGGGCGGGCTTCCAGAAACGTGATTGTCGTGTGAATCATCAAGTAGTGAGAAAGGAAACTTTTTGGGAATATATCCATGAAAGGTGCACAATTTGAAAATTATTCAACTCTTGTCATGAATAAATTCTCACATAACAGTCATAGTTTGCCATTAATGTAATTTGCTGCTGCAAAGATAACTGTGGATCAGTGTGTGATGATTATAAATATTTTCTCCAAATAAAATCATGTTTTCCACATGGAGGAAAATAGGACGGGAGTTTATGATGGATTAATCCTGGGATTAGCAAACAGAGGACTGTTCATGCAAATTGATGACAATTCTGTAGGAGGAGGACCAAAACGTACTATGTAGCACCGGGACCATCAGATCATATCCTCAATCAGTTCAAATGATTTATTACCATTAAGATAAAAATAACTAATTAATTAAATCATAAATCATAAAATAAATAAATAAATAAATAAATAAATAAATAAATAACAAAATCGGTGCGCAGAAGGTGTTGTGAATATACTGGACAGCTTTTAGTAGTGTGTTCTAATACGTATATCAGCGGATATTGTGGACAGTAATTTCCGTTTGGGTGTCAGGGGGAAAAAAACTCTAAAATCCGAGGTTTCTCATTCTCTCTCAAGGTGTTATTAGTGTGTGTGTGAGTGTGTGTGTTTTTTTTTTTTTTTTTTTTTTTTTGAATGGCTGCTTGAGTGTACAGTATCATGAATGATTCACTCGTGCTTGCACCTAACCACTTTGACCACCAAGCGTCGCTCTTTATCTATCAGAGGACGAGCCTCGGCTCACATGCATTGAGGCCCCGCCCGTTTTCAGATGGTGGGGAGATTTTTTTCAGTCTGTTAAAAGAGACAACGAAGGGAGGAAAGAAGACTGAGCTCAGGCTAAAATAAGGAATTGTTTTTAATTCATGCTTTGCTCATATAGAATATAAGCATGCCTTGCAGATGGAGTTATTTGAGGATCTATTTGGGGCTTGTTCTCCTGGAATATTATTGGGAAACAGCATCTGGACAGCTTTCTTATTCCATCTCGGAGGAGTTAAACCCCGGGACTCTTGTTGGAAACATCGCCAAGGATTTAAATTTAAATGTTCAGGACCTGGAACCTCATTTGTTTCAGATTATTGCTTCCACAAAGAAGAAATTTCTTGAGGTAAATCTAAAGACTGGATCGCTTTATGTAAATGAAAGAATAGACAGAGAACAGCTCTGTATAGATGAAGTGAAATGCTCCATCAGTGTGGAGGCTGTAATTACCAACCCTTTAAAATTGTATCGAGTGGATGTCGACATTTTAGATGTTAACGATAACGCCCCTTTGTTCTCCACGAAAATGCAGAATTTATATATCGCAGAGAGCACATTGCCTGGGGTGAAATTTGCATTGTCTGAAGCCAGCGATGCAGATGTCGGTAAAAACAGCATCAGCACATATAAATTAAGTCAAAATGAGCATTTTTCACTCGCGGTGCATAGAGCGGGCGGTAGTGTATCTGCTGAGCTGGTGCTGAAGAAAGCTTTGGATCGAGAGAAGCAGCCTCTCATCATCATGACACTGACTGCTGTAGATGGGGGGAACCCAACAAAATCAGGAACTTCTCAACTTGTAGTAAATGTTTTAGACATCAATGACAATATTCCGACATTTAGTGAATCTCTGTATAAGACAACCATGAAAGAAAATGCAGCATTAGGCATGCATATTATGACCTTGAACGCTACCGATGCAGATGAGGGTTTGAACAGTGAAATTGTGTATTTGTTAAGAAGCAAAGATCAAGATCACGTGCTGGATATCTTTGAAATTGAAGCTCAAACAGGTGTAGTTAAGGTGAAAGGTCACATTGATTACGAAGAAAAAAGAGCATACGAGATAAGGGTGGAGGCCACTGATCGGGGAACCCCTCCAATGTCTGCTCATTGTAAAGTGCTGGTTGAAATTTTGGATGTTAATGACAATGCTCCGGAGATCACGGTGACATCACTGCACAACGCCGTCCCAGAGGACGCCACTGTGGGCACTGCAGTCGCATTGGTATCGCTTTTTGATAAAGACGGTGGCGAAAACGGTGATGTTACTTTACAAATTCAAAATGACGTTCCATTTAAACTCGAAGAAAATTACAAAAACTATTATTCTCTGCTTGTAGATGAGCCGCTAGACAGAGAGAAAGCGCCTCTCTACAACATCACCATCATTGCCAAAGATAAGGGAATTCCCCCTCTTTCCAGCAGCAGTGTCGTTTGTGTGCACATTTCTGATGTAAATGACAATGCGCCTCTCTTCTCAGAGCCCCTCGTTAATATTTACATCAAGGAAAATAGTAAAACAGGAGCAATAATTCATCGAGTGACTGCAATAGATTTTGACACGTATGAAAATACAAAAGTGACATACTCACTTGTGAAAAGCAGCACTTATGCCATTCCGCTCAATGAAATGATCAATATCAACTCAGAGAGTGGAGACATCATGAGTTTGCAATCCTTTGACTACGAGAAGTTAAACACTTTTCAGTTTAAAGTGCAGGCCACAGACTCTGGTGTTCCTCCACTCAGCAGCAATGTGACCGTAAACATTTTTATCCTGGATGAGAATGACAACAGTCCCACCATTTTGGCTCCCTATTCTGAGCATGGCTCCATTAACAGTGAGAGCATCCCCTATTCTGCCGAAGCAGGATACTTTGTAGCAAAGCTCAGGGCAGTGGATGTAGACTCTGGCTACAATGCTCTGCTCTCCTATCGCCTTTCTGAGCCCAAAGGCAACAACAACCTCTTCCGGATCGGAACCAGCACCGGGGAGATTCGTACCAAAAGGCGAATGAGTGACAATGATCTGAAAAGTCACCCTTTGGTGGTGTTGGTTTGTGACAATGGAGAACCCCCACTGTCAGCGACCGTTTCGATTGATGTGGTGGTGCTTGAAAGCACAGCTGACATCCACACTCAGTTCAGACACGTGCCCAGCAAGGAGGAAAACTTCTCCGCCCTGCACTTATATCTGCTCATCGCCACTGTGAGCGTGTCGCTCATCTTTCTGCTCAGCCTTATCACTTTAGTCGTGTTCAAATGCCACAAACAGACAGACGGACCATTCGATAGATACAATGCCCCAATGATCACGACCCACCCTGATGGGAGCTGGTCTTATTCCAAGGCCACTCAGCAGTATGACGTGTGCTTCAGCTCAGACACACTCAAGAGTGACGTAGTGGTTTTCCCTGGGTCTTTTCCTCCAGTTGAAGCAGAACTGATAAGCATAAATGGAGACACCTTTAACAGGACTCAGACCCTCCCCAACTCTGAAAAGGTAGGCTACACATTCCATTTCCTTCTGCCTGGTTGTATATCGCTATGTATTAAGTTCTTATGAAGAAACTAGCTTGTAAAACACACATCACTTGAACTTATGATGGTCTTTTCATCTGCATCTTCGAAGGAGTGCATAAACCTGGAGTATATTCTCACAACCATTGAAATCTAGAGGGATTGTGACAAAAAGCAATTATACTGTCTGAAGTTTCATATTTTTGAGTTCATATAATTGTGATGAAATAACGTTTCAAGCCAGGAAATGAGTATGGTGGTTTACCTTCAGCACGCTGTAATTTGTGCATCAAGGATAAGCTAAAGTAAAAGCAACAATATCGTTAGATTGAGGCATTGAAGCGGGAAAGTTGCAGACCGTTGAACACTCAGGGGTTTCTTTTAATCCAGCATGTCACAGATTTGTATTGACTAAAAAATAGGTGAAAATATTACATATGTTTGTTTTGCAACAGCTCCTCTCAGTCTTGTATTGCAAGATATGATGTCCATAGCTTTTTTTTAAATAAAATTAACATGTTGTCAGCATTACATCAAAATTCATGAAATTATCCATTCAAATTGTAATTTGTAACATTCATTATTTACCGAATCACAGATCGGTGGAGTTTATGAGGGAGGGCGGGGGAGCATTCTTGTAGAAAGATACTGTCATTTTTTGTTGATCTTGAAAAAAGTAATTTGTGAGCAATTTACTGGCTGATTCTAAATCATGATAACATTGGTGTGTTAACCACAAAATTGAGGTTTATTCACGGTTTAACCCTTATATCATGTTGAAAATAAAATCACAATTATGTTGTAGGTCATTTTTCCCCATCTGTAAAAATCCACATAAAACAGTCAAATAATAAGTGACATCAGCAACAAATGTTTCTGAGATGTTATAAACCTACTTAAAAATAGAGACAGCATATTTTCCCTCCCATTGGGATGTTTTAGACCTGTTTTGAAGAAAGGAAAAGGAAAGGATATCCAGTGCTTTAGTCAACACAGAAAGGAAATGGGTAAAATTGATCCCTTAACATAATATGAAGGTTAAAATCATATGGATCAAGATCACATGTAACACTCAAAGTCAAGCTATGCATTATTAAAATGGGATTTTATAGTTTATGCAAGAATTGTATTTACCCCAGTCAAGGATGATGGCTCATACTGATGTCACAAACGTTTATTGTGGAACACCGTGAAAACTATAAGACATTTAAAAACAAAAATTAACATTACAATAAGTTCGACAAGACATACAGTAAATAATCAAGCTAATAACATACCGTGTGAACCTTATAAACCGAAAGTAGATAAACTGTGATGGGGCTTAATAGACTGTCGTTCTCTCTCTGTCGCAATCTCTCATTCTGTTACTCTCTCAGGCTATTTCTCTCGCACATCAAAACATGGAAAACGGAACCGGAAGTTATCGTGACAAAATATTCCAAATTAGTATTAAGGACGATTTTAAGAAAACAAATGTAAAGCTTCACATACATGTTCAACACGTTGACAAAATAACAAGACCAAATACATTGTATATTTTGTTTTAATGGCAACCAGTGACAATATTGGCGCCAGTTACAAGAATAGTTCGTTTTATGGACGATAAATTTGAATCACTTTTTTATGTCGCTTGTACGTAGCACAATTGTCCACTAGAGGGGGCAATGGACCATGACAATGATGTTTCCTCATCTGCGGCCCAGGCTCCTCCCAAATTTCTGTGCTTTTTTTCGTCATTGGAACAAAGAAGCTTAGACGGTGAAAGAGACTCTTCCGACGGTGGTGGATACTCGGAAGATTTCACTCGATTTTTTTTCTAATTTCATTTCATAGCAAGTACATTTTTGCAACATTTCTACCTTTATGCCGTGAGCACATGGATGCAATGATGTGTGCGTCAATCAGATGGAACTCTACGCCGACGTATTTGTTCTTGGTGCTGCTGGAGTGTTATTGGGAAGCCGTGTGCGGCCAGCTCTCTTACTCGGTGTCGGAGGAGGTGAATGTTGGGACCGTTCTGGGAAATATTGCAAAAGATTTAAACCTAAACGTGCGGAATTTGGAGTATCGCATGTTTCAGATCGTTGCAGGAAGCAATAGGAAATACTTTGAGGTAAACCTAAAGAGTGGCAGTTTGTATGTTAATGAGAGAATAGATCGAGAGAAACTGTGCAAAAAGCAAGCCAAGTGTTCACTCAGTGTAGAAGCTGTAATTAATAATCCATTGAAATTGTACCGTATTGAAATTACAATATTAGATGTAAATGACAATTACCCATTATTTTCTCACCAAAAAGAGGTGCTGAACATAAGTGAGACTACTACAGCCGTAGGATCTAAATTCCCTCTGCACCCAGCTCATGATACAGATGTTGGTAAAAATACAGTGAATTCATATAAACTCAGCCAAAATGAATACTTTTCTCTTGAAGTACTCACGGGAGAAAGTATGATGCCAGAATTGATGCTTCAAAGGCTGTTAGATCGTGAAAAAAAGGCCATGATCACACTCATATTGACTGCTATTGACGGGGGAACACCAGCAAAATCAGGCACAATGACTATTGTCGTGAATGTGCTCGATATTAACGACAATGCTCCTGTGTTCAGTCAAACACTCTACAAAGCTCGTGTCTATGAGAATATCAAGATTGGCACATCAATCATAACCTTAAATGCGACTGATTTGGATGAAGGGGAAAATGGAAAGATCTTCTTTTCTTTCAATGCAGGTGGGAGAGATGAAGACACAAATGCGTTCTCAATTGATGAAAACATTGGAATTGTTACAAACAGGAAAATTATTGACTTTGAACAAACAAATGCATTTGAACTCCGAATACGAGCCAGTGATGGAGGAGCTTCTCCCTTAACCTCTCATGCCAAATTGTTGATTGAAGTTTTGGATGTTAATGACAATGAGCCCGAAATTACAGTCACATCGTTATTGAACACAGTGAAAGAAGATGCAACCATTGGAACAGCTATTGCTATTGTCTCCGTGTTGGACAAAGATGGTGGTAAAAATGGCTTGGTGCACTGTAAAATAAATAATCACGCACCTTTCAAACTTGAGCCAAATTATAAGAACTCATATTCTTTGGTTGTTGTTGGTCCTCTTGACAGAGAGCGGACACATGTGTTCAATCTCAGCATTACTGCGACCGATGAAGGCATTCCACCTTTGTCCAGCACCAATTTTATCAATGTGCACATTTCAGATGTTAATGACAATAAGCCTCGTTTCTCAGAAACCCTCGTTAATGTTTATATCAAAGAAAATAGTGCACCAGGGGCAGTAATACATAGAGTGAGTGCATTGGATGATGACATTAAACAAAACGGGCATGTGACATACTCATTTTTGCAGAGTAGTACAGACACAATGCTAGTCACTACAATGATCACTATCAACTCAGAGAGTGGAGAGATCATGAGTTTGCAATCCTTTGACTATGAGAAGTTAGAGATGGTTCAGTTTAAAGTTCAGGCCACAGATTCTGGTGTTCCTCCACTCAGCAGCAACATGACCATAAACATTTTTATTTTGGATGAGAATGACAACAGTCCCGCCATTTTGGCTCCCTATTCCGCGCACGGCTCAGTGAACAGTGAGGGCATCCCTTATTCTGCCGAAGCGGGATACTTTGTGGCAAAGATCAGGGCAGTGGATGCAGACTCTGGCTACAATGCTCTGCTCTCCTATCACCTGTCTGAACCCAAAGGCAACAATAACCTCTTCCGGATTGGAACCAGCACCGGAGAGATTCGCACCAAGAGGCGAATGAGAGACAATGACCTGAAAAGTCACCCCCTGGTGGTGTCGGTCTGTGACAACGGAGAACCTTCCCTGTCAGCGACCGTTTTGATTGACGTGGTGGTGCTGGAAAGCACAGCTGACATCCAGACTCAGTTCAGAGACGTACCGAGCAAGGAGGAGAACTTCTCCGCTTTGCACTTATATCTGCTCATCGCCACTGTGAGCGTGTCGCTCATTTTTCTGCTCAGCCTCATGACCTTAGTCACCTTCAAATGCCACAGACAGACAGATGGAACCTTTGATAGATACAGCGCCCCGATGATCACAAACCATCCTGACGGAAGCTGGTCTTATTCCAAAGCAACTCAGCAGTATGACGTGTGCTTCAGCTCAGACACACTCAAAAGTGACATTGTGGTTTTCCCTGGTCCCCTCCCGCCTGTAGAAGGAGAACTGATCAGTATTAATGGAGGCGACACCTTCACCAGGACTCAGACTCCACCTAACACTGACAAGGTAGGGTATACACTTTGAGGGTTCTTCCTACTGTCCCCCCTATTATTATTATTATTATTATTATTATTATTATTATTATTATTATTATTATTATTATTATTATTATTATTTATTAAAACATGAAATGCTAAATTTGAATTATGTGTAAAAACATAACTTTTTAGCAGTTAATGAACGATCCACCGATTAAAATCCGGCATTTTTGCTACAATTTGTCGGCTGTACAATACATTTCTTGTCTTGAGCTATCGCTGACCATGGTGCTGAATTGTAAATCGTTTTTACCCCCCATTTGCCCTGTATAATACGTTAATTAAGGCCCAAGAGCCTTCTTGGGCCTTAATTAACAGCTTTGGGAATCAATATTTTAATTTGTATATCTGAAATCATATATTTGCTCGCTCTCATTGCTGTCATTAATCACTTCTCACATCAAATAGGCTATTTATCACATGGATGGTATTCCTTTAAATCATCGTGGGTGTTCATTTTAAAGAAGGTTTTGTCATTGTTCCTGGTTATTGTCCCTTTTTGGTGAGATTGTGTTTGTTCTGTATAATTTATTCCACCAATTATCTCTGCAACACGGTCGCTTGCTCCTGGTTGTAGTTTGCGCAAATGTCCACTAGAGGACACCGTGGACCGTCGCATCGAGCTGTCCCATTCTCTGCATCGGGCTCCTCCCAAATGTACGTGATGTTTATCGTCATTGGAACAAAGAAGCTTAGACGGTGAGAAAGGCCGTTGTGTCGGTGGTCGTTTCACGGGACAACTAACTCAGTTTGGTCACATTTTTCCTTGACACCAAGTGGATAGTCATACCATTTTTGTACCACATATCCCTTTATGTCGAATGTGGATTTTTGGGATGATGCGTGCGTTGATCAGATGGAGCTCTGTGCGGACGTATTTGCTCTTGGTGCTGGTGGAGTGTCACTGGGAAGCCGTGTCCGCCCAAATGTCTTACACTGTGGCGGAGGAGGTGAAGGTGGGGACCATTCTGGGAAATATTGCAAAGGACTTAAAACTAAACGTGCAGGATTTGGAGTCCCGCATGTTTCAGATCGTTGCGGGAACAAAGATTAAATATTTTGAGGTAAATGTGAAGACCGGCGTTCTCTATGTTCATGAGAGAATAGATCGAGAAGAACTGTGCAAAAAGCAAGCCAAGTGTTCACTTACGTTTGAGGCTGTGATTAATAATCCTTTAAAACTGTACCCAATTGAAATCATCATTTTAGATGTAAATGATAATTATCCATCATTTATGAGCAAATCACAAGTGATAAATATCATCGAAAACAGAGCAGAAGGAGCTAAATTTCCTCTGCACCCAGCTCAAGATGCAGATGTTGGTAAAAATACTGTCAATTCATATGAGATCAGCCAAAATGAACACTTTTCACTTGAGGGACAACGAGGGGAAGGTGTAATACCAGAATTGGTGCTTCAAAGTATTTTAGACCGGGAAACACAAGCCATGATCACACTCATATTGACAGCTATTGATGGAGGAACACCAGCAAAATCAGGCACAATGACTATTCTGGTGAATGTTCTGGATAACAATGATAATGCGCCTGTGTTCAGTCAACCGCTGTACAAAGCTAGCGTCTATGAGAATATAAAGATTGGCACATCAATCATAACCTTAAATGCGACTGATCTAGACGCGGGACAAAATGGACAAGTGTTCTATTCTTTCAGTGAAGTTGGTCGAGGAAAACAGAATGATTTTTTTGCAATTGATAACAAATCTGGCACTGTAACAAACATAAATCATTTAAATTTTGAATATGAAAATGTCTTTGAAATAAGAGTACAAGCCAGTGATGGAGCAACCTTCCCAATGATTTCTCATACCAAATTATTAATTGAGGTTTTAGATGTCAATGACAATGCCCCTGAAATTGCATTCACATCACTGCTGCACACAGTAAAAGAAGATGTGACAATTGGCACTGCTGTTGCTCTTGTTTCAATATTAGATAAAGATGGAGGCAAAAATGGTGTCGTGCTCACTAAAATTATGAATGATGTACCCTTTAAACTTGAGTTAAATTATAAGAATTATTATTCTTTGGTTGTTGCTGGTCCTCTCGACAGAGAACGCATACCTGTCTTCAATATCAGCATTATTGCAACCGATGAAGGCATTCCATCTCTGTCTAACACCAGTATTGTCAATGTGCGCATCTCAGATGTTAATGACAACAAGCCTCGCTTCTCAGAGCCCCTCATTAATATTTATATCAAAGAAAATACTCCACCAGCGGCAGTAATACATACAGTGAGTGCACTGGATGATGACGTTGAACAAAACGGGCATGTGATGTACTCATTTTTGCAAAGTAGTACAGACTCAATGCCAGTGACTACAATGATCAATATAAACTCAGAGAGTGGAGACATCAGGAGCTTGCAATCTTTTGACTATGAGAAGTTAAAAACTTTTCAGTTCACAGTTCAGGCTACAGACTCTGGTGTTCCTCCGCTCAGCAGCAACGTGACTGTAAACGTTTTTATCATGGATGAGAATGACAACAGTCCTGCCATTTTGGCTCCTTATTTTGAGCACGGCTCAGTGAACAGTGAGAGCATCCCTTATTCTGCCGAAGCGGGATACTTTGTGGCAAAGATCAGGTCAGTGGATGCAGACTCTGGCTACAATGCTCTGCTCTCCTATCACCTGTCTGAGCCCAAAGGCAACAGCAACCTCTTCCGGATTGGAACCAGCACCGGGGAGATTCGCACCAAGCGGCGAATGAGTGACAATGACCTGAAAAGTCACCCCTTGGTGGTGTCGGTCTGTGACAATGGAGAACCCTCCCTGTCAGTGACCGTTTCCATTGACGTAGTGGTGCTTGAAAGCACATCTGACATCCACACTCAGTTCAGGCACATGCCCAGCAAGGAGGAGAACTTCTCCACCCTGCACTTGTATCTGCTCATCGCCACTGTGGCCGTGTCGCTCATCTTTCTGCTCAGCCTCATCACTTTAGTCACCTTCAAATGCCACAGACAGACAAAAGGACCATTCGATAGATACAGTGCCCCGATGATCACGACCCACCCTGATGGGAGCTGGTCTTATTCCAAGGCCACTCAGCAGTATGACGTGTGCTTCAGCTCAGACACACTCAAGAGTGACATAGTGGTTTTCCCTGGGCCCTTTCCACCAGTAGAAGGCGAACTGATCAGTATTAATGGAGGAGACACCTTTACCAGGACTCAGACTTTACCCACAACTGAGAAGGTAGGATATATGTGTTTGGGTTTTTTTTTGTCTGACCAGTATGATATTGATGATTGATTGATGATATTAAAGAGCTTGACTATTAGGAAGGACAAAATTGTATTTTTAAATATAACCATTTGCGGTTAAAGCACCTGAAATCGTAATTATTAACTTTTGTCCTTGTGAAGCTGGTTTACTATCACAAGCATATGTGACCGCTTGCATATTTGTTGTCAAAACAACACATGACCCTTTCTGCAATGTTCTCTTTAGTAAGGAAGAGTGAAGTGGCTTTATTATGGTTTGTTGTACATTTGTGTTGTAGACATTGACATGGAAATAGTAATGAGGAAGATTTACAGTTGAATTTGAGTGTAGCTCTTTCTTGAAAATTCTCTAGTTGTTAAAATATACAACACAGACAGATATTTCCAGATGTTATTTATTGTCACCAAATCGCCATCATTGCTGTCCAATATTGTGAGACTTGCTCCTTATTGCTTTGAATCTACTGGTTTATTATTTTTTTGTTTAGTTGAAGGCTTCAGAAATACGTTCACTGGAATATATTCTACAGATAACTCTCCACATTCAAATTATAAATTCAAGAGGAGAATATACTGTTACCTATAAAATTTTGCTATTTTGATCTAATTTGTTTTGTGTGCAAAAACAATCGCTAAAGCTTGATTTCATCCAACTAGTGGAAGTAAATTGCTCCAAATTCCATTTAGGATGTGTCAATGACGGTTTCATAGAATTCCCTAGTTTTTTTTTTAATAAAACTGTCCAATACTATGAAAAAGACTAAAGTAATGGATGTTCAATATATTGAAAGAGATATGTTTTTGTATTACAATGACATTTGAAATAGAATAGTGAGACTTTTAGTACAAGGGGAATGGGCATTTGAGCTGAGCTTCACTTCTGATATACCCTGGGTCGTATTCTATTTTTTTTTCTTGTAAAGAGTTCTTGTGTTGTGTTTTGTGAGACGCTGACCTTGGTCTTGGACAAATTTGGTTTTCACTCAAAATGGTTGAAATGATTCATGGCTCCTTGAATTTGGCCATTTAGAAATATTAATTTAGTTTGCTTTTGTTAATGTATAACTACACATACACTGCAGATGTACATGATTGGGAGTGTGGGTTACTGTAGAAAATGACTGCTTTTGTTGTGGTTTGTTTTAAAGAGAGCGTGTCGTCAACTTTTCTGGTTGTTGTTAAATCGTGACATTGAAATTTGTATCCGGATACAAATGACATGATTGAAAGTAATTTAAAAAAAATTGCAATTTCAGTTTATTATATAATGTTCAATATTTGTTCTGCTCAAAGTTGATACCGGTCTTCATGCCCAGTGATATTTGATGTAGTTTAGGCAAATATCCACTAGAGGACACCGTAGACCGTGGCATTTGAGCTCCCTCCGTCATAGGGCTGGGCTCCTCCCAAATGTGCCTGATGATTTCGTCAATAGAACAAAGAAACGCAGACGGCGAGGGTCCGATGCGACAGGGATCCTTACCCAAAAGAATTGCTACATTTTGTTCACATTTTCCTTCATATCGGGTGGAGAAACGTACATTTTTTGCACTATTTTTACTTTATGTTTTATGTGAATGTATGAAGTGATGCGTGCATTGGTAGGATGGAGCCCTGTACAGATATATTTGCTCTTCGTGCTGCTGGAGTGTCCCTGGGAAGCCGCGTACGGCCAGCTCTCTTATTCGTTAGCGGAGGAGGTGAATGTTGGGACCGTTGTTGGAAACATTGCAAAGGATTTAAGCCTAAACGTGCAGGATTTGGAGTCCCGCATGTTTCAAATCGTTGCGGGAAGCAAGAGGAAATACTTTGAGGTAAACCTGAAGACTGGTGTCCTCTATGTGAATTGGAGAATAGATCGAGAGGAACTATGTGGAGATGAAGCCAAATGTTCAATCAATGTAGAGGTGGTGATTAATAATCCATTGAAATTGTACAGGGTAGAAATAACAATACTCGATGTAAATGACAACTACCCATTATTTTCTAGTCATAAAGAAGTGCTGAACATAAGTGAGACGACACCAGTAGGGTCAAAATTTCCTCTGCACCCAGCTCACGATGCGGATGTTGGGAAAAATACTGTAAATTCATATAAGATCAGCCAAAATGACCACTTCTTTCTTGATGTACAAAGAGGAGAAAGTGCAACCACAGAATTAGTGCTTCAGAGGCTTCTAGACCGTGAAAAAAAGGCCATGATCATGCTTATATTGACTGCTATTGATGGAGGAACACCAGCCAAATCAGGCTCAATGACAATTGTTGTCAATGTGTTAGATATCAATGACAATACACCGGTTTTTACCCAAAATCTGTACAAAACGAGTGTATATGAAAATACTAAGATTGGAACCTCAATCATAATGTTAAATGCTACTGATTTAGATACAGGACAAAATGGACAAGTGTTTTATTCTTTCAATGCTGGCGGAAGACAGAAACAAACAGATATGTTCTCAATCGATGAAAAAACGGGCACAGTAACAAATAAGGAAAACATCGACTTTGAACAAACAAATGCATTTGAACTCCGAATACGAGCCAGTGATGGAGGCGCTTCTCCTTTAACCTCTCATGCCAAATTGTTGATTGAAGTTTTGGATGTTAACGACAATGAGCCCGAAATTACAATCACATCATTATTGAACACAGTGAAAGAAGATGCAACCATTGGCACGGCTATTGCTATTGTCTCCGTCTTGGATAAAGATGGTGGTAAAAATGCTTTAGTTCACTGTCAAATTAATAGTCAAGTGCCTTTCAAACTTGAGCCGAATTATAAGAACTCCTATTCTTTGGTTGTTGCTGGTCCTCTGGACAGAGAGAGCATCCCGATGTACAATATCAGCATTACTGCGACCGATGAAGGCATTCCATCTTTGTCCAGCACCAGTTTTATCAATGTGCATATTTCAGATGTTAACGACAATAAGCCTTGTTTCTCAGAAACCCTCTTTAATGTTTATATCAAAGAAAATAGTCCACCAGGCGTAGTAATACATAGAGTGAGTGCACTGGATGATGACATTGAACAAAACGGGCATGTGACATACTCATTTTTGCAAAGTAGTACAGACTCAATGCCAGTCACTACAATGATCAATATCAACTCAGAGAGTGGAGACATCATGAGTTCGCAATCTTTTGACTATGAGAAGTTAGAGACGTTTCAGTTTAAAGTTCAGGCCACAGACTCTGGTGGTCCTCCACTCAGCAGCAATGTGACCATAAATGTATTTATTTTGGATGAGAATGACAACAGTCCCACCATTTTGGCTCCCTATTCCGAGCACGGCTCCGTTAACAGTGAGAGCATCCCCTATTCTGCGGAGGCAGGATATTTTGTGGCAAAGATCAGGGCAGTGGATGCAGACTCTGGCTACAATGCTCTGCTCTCCTATCACCTGTCTGAACCCAAAGGCAATAGCAACCTCTTCCGGATTGGAACCAGCACCGGTGAGATTCGCACCAAGAGGCGAATGAGTGACAATGACTTGAAAAGTCACCCCTTGGTTGTGTCGGTCTGTGACAATGGAGAACCCTCCCTGTCAGCGACCGTTTCCATTGACGTGGTGGTGCTTGAAAGCACAGCTGACATCCACACTCAGTTCAGACACGTACCCAGCAAGGAGGAGAACTTCTCCGCTTTACACTTGTATCTGCTCATCGCCACTGTGAGCGTGTCGCTCATCTTTCTGCTCAGCCTCATCACTTTAGTCGCATTCAAATGTCACAGACAGACAGACGGAGCCTTCGATAGGTACAGTGCCCCGATGATCACCACCCATCCTGATGGCAGCTGGTCTTATTCCAAGGCAACTCAGCAGTACGACGTATGCTTCAGCTCAGACACACTCAAAAGTGATGTGGTGGTTTTCCCTGGGCCCTTTCCGCCCGTAGAAGCGGAACTGATCAGTATTAATGGAGGGGACACCTTTACCAGGACTCAAACTTTACCCACAACTGAGAAGGTAGGATTCTCTTCTTGTTGTACCTTCTGTCCTGCAATATTTTATTTTCTTGTTGCTGTATTATGAACTTGTGACAATATCTAAAGAAATATGACCCCTCAAGAAATATGACACACTTTCAGGTATGATCTCTTTATTTCGCATACAAATATGCTCAAGCGTACTTGCAAATGCGGTTGAAGTTACTTGTAGGCTCAATATTACAAATTAACACAAACAAAGCACTGCTGAAATAATTAAAGCACAGACTCTTTTAAGAATGAAAATTACTTTTATTTTTTTCATGTATTGGTAACAAAACTTTTTTACTCAACCATGTGCACATCAATACCTTGTGTTATGATGGGAAAATGCTACATGTGTTGTGTTTAGCCTAAAAATACATTCAAACGGACAAGTACATTCCAACCTATGCGTAAAAGCAAGTATGTTTGGATATTTTTTCTCGTGCAAATATTTTTCCTGCGCATTGGCATTTCATTGCTTTCATATAATTCACTTGTTTTAAAATGAAAAATATGTCTCAAGCAACAAAAAAGAATGTGATTTACTTACTGCATGCTTTGTTTTTGTTGTGTGCAATGTTCCCTCTATTTTTTCATGTGTCTGAGCAGACACAAAGCTCCCTGAGGACACTGAGGACCACTGTGAGCAACATCAAATGCGTACTAGTGATGTGTCGTTCGCGAACGAGCCGGTTCTTAGAGACGGATCTCTTAAGTGAACGAAAAGAGCCGGTTCCTGACAAGGAGCCGACTTTTTTTTTATCCTCTATTCCCCGCCCCCGGCCTGCGGTTAAAGCCGCACATCATTGGTCAATATCCGTGGAAGAGGAGGGAGGAGAGAATTACAGACACACGCAGCAGTGAGGAGAAGGGGAGGGGGGTTACAGTAGACAAGTGGACACGTTTTATTATTTATTTAATTAATTTAGGCAAAACAAAAACTGAATAGCCATTTCTGGAGCCAAAAGATCTTTTTAGTGAGCCGAGCAAAAGAACCGGCTCTCTGAAAAGAGCCGGAATTCCCATCACTCATGTGTACGCTGTGGCCACACACCAGTTTCACGCCAGTATCACGGCGCGTTTGGGCAGGGTGCATTCGCGCCGTTCTGCTCCGATTGGCTGCGTAGCGTACGTGAACTGTACGGCATTATTGGCTGGACACCTGTTACTCATTGAGTTACATTGCAAAATGTGCGATGCATAGATGTTCTTGTTAGCTGAGTTGTGTGCAAGAAGTACGCGATTGCGCACGCGCGCAGCTAGAGGGAACATTGGTTGTGTGTCCTTAATAAGATCAATGTAACAACAGAGGTCTTGACATCGGAATGTATTGAACAGGAGAAAAGAGTGTTGATTTTATCCATAATTCCTGTCCCATGTCACAGTTCGCACTTGTTTCAATACTGGTGAAGTAATATCATAGTGCTCAAGTATCTTTTGTAATCGCTGTTGACAGTCTGCTCTTGTGAGATGTGCTATGTGTGATTCTCAATACATTTTCATGAGAGTTTATGAATCCACATTTTGTCAGAATTACATTTGAATGCATTTATTCGGGAGATCCATTCAAATTTGTATTGTTTAACCTGACCGAATCGACATATACATGTTAGTAGAAGGGGTGTTGAAAAATGATACAAATTATAGCTTGCTTTTTTTCCTTGAAGAACATGACATCTTTGAAGCAATTATATCTTAGTTCTGAGTCATTACATCATTGATAATAGTTTATTGCATTATTGTATTATGTATATTGTATTTATGATAGTTGCTTCATGTGCAGCACTATGTGTACAGCGGTGGCCGTTTGAAAGTGCTCTATAAATGCAATAGAGTTTCGTTAAGTTGGTCTCAATTTAAAACAATATTTTCTGGTGTAGACTTGTTAAGGTGACATGTATGATTTCACATCATTTTATGTAGTCAAATTGTTCTTTTTCAAAATGGTATTTTACAGTGCATATAAAGGACATACTGTACTATTAGCGATCAATTTGCATCTTTGTTGAGATATAAGTTGCAGTTCAAGAATACGCCCACTAGAGAGCGCAATTGACCATGGCATTGAAGCACTGCAGTCCGTGGCGAAGGGCTCCTCCCAAATGAACGTGATGTTTTTCGTCACTCGGACAAAGAAGCTCAGTGGGTGCAAGCGTCTAATGCGACGGAGATCGTTAGACCGAATAATTTATTTACTTTGTTTGTATTTTTTCCTTCATAGCTAGTGGAGAGTAATCTCTGCACCGTTTGTACCTTTATGCCGTATTCACATGCATGGAATGATGCGGCCATCGAGCAATTGGAGCTCTGTGCGGATGTATTTGTTGTTTTTGCTGCTGGACTGTTATTGGGAAGCCGTGTACGGCCAGCTCTCTTACTCGGTGGCGGAGGAGGTGAATGTTGGGACCGTTGTGGGAAATATTGGAAAGGATTTAAACCTAAACGTGCAGAATTTGGAGTCTCGCATGTTTCAGATCGTCACGGGAAGCAAGAGGAAATACTTTGAGGTAAACCTGAAGACTGGTGACCTCTATGTGAAAGAAAGAATAGATCGAGAGGAACTGTGCCAAGATGAAGCAAAATGTTCACTCTGTGTGGAAGCTGTCATGAGCAACCCGTTAAAATTGTCCCGTTTTGAAATTATTGTCTTGGATGTAAACGACAATTATCCATCATTCTCTCATAAATCACAGGTGTTAAATATTACAGAAAACACAGAGCTAAGCACAAGGTTTCCCCTGTGGGCAGCTCATGATACAGACGTTGGCAAAAATGCAATACACTCATACAAGCTCAGTCCAAATGAACATTTCTCTCTTGAGGCACCCAAAGGAGAAAGTGTCACCCCTGAATTGGTGCTTAAAAAGCTTTTGGACCGAGAAAAACAAGCTGTGATCACATTCACATTGACTGCAGTTGATGGAGGAACACCACCAAAATCCGGCACAATGATGATTGTTGTCAATGTACTGGACATTAATGATAATGCTCCTGTATTTAGTCAAAGACTGTACAAAGCAAGTGTACATGAGAACATTAGTATTGGCACCTCAATAATAACATTAAATGCTACCGACTTAGATGCAGATGAAAACGGGCTTGTTTTCTACTCTTTCAGTGATGTGGGTAGAGTGAAGCACAATGGTTTGTTTGCTATCGATAAAACAAGCGGGACAGTTACCAACATACAGAATTTAAATTTTGAAGAGAGGGGCAATTTTGAGTTTAGAGTACAAGCCAGTGATGGGGCAAGAACTTCACACACCAAATTGTTGATTGAGGTTTTAGATGTTAATGACAATGCCCCTGAAATTTCATTGACATCTTTATTCACCACACTGAAAGAAGATGCAACGATGGGCACTGCTATTGCACTTGTCTCTGTGCTAGACCAAGATGGAGGTAATAATGGTTTGGTCCACTGTAAAATTGATAGTGATGTGCCCTTTAAACTGGAATCAAATTATAAGAACTCCTATTCTTTGGTTGTTGGTGGTCCTCTTGACAGAGAGCACACACCTGAGTACAACATCAGCATTACTGCAACCGATCAGGGCATACCCCCTCTGTCCGGGGCCCGTATTGTGAATGTGCGCATCTCAGATGTTAATGACAACAAGCCTCACTTCTCCGAGCCCCTCATTAATGTTTATATCAAAGAAAATAGTCCCCCAGGGGCAGTAATACACACAGTGACTGCATTGGATGATGACATTGAACAAAACGGGCATGTGATGTACTCATTTTTGCAAAGTAGTACAGACTCAATGCCAGTGACTACAATGATCAATATCAACTCAGAGAGTGGAGACATCATGAGCTTGCAATCTTTTGACTATGAGAAGTTAAAAACTTTTCAGTTCACAGTTCAGGCTACAGACTCTGGTGTTCCCCCGCTCAGCAGCAACGTTACTGTAAATGTTTTTCTCCTGGATGAGAATGACAACAGTCCTGCCATTTTGGCTCCCTATTCCGAGCTGGGATCTGTGAACAGTGAAAGCATCCCCTATTCTGCCGAAGCGGGATCCTTTGTGGCAAAGATCAGGGCAGTGGATGCAGATTCTGGCTACAATGCTCTGCTCTCTTATCACCTGTCTGAGCCCAAAGGCAACAGCAACCTCTTCCGGATTGGAACCAGCACCGGGGAGATTCGCACCAAGAGGCGAATGAGTGACAATGACCTGAAAAGTCACTCCTTGGTGGTGTCGGTCTGTGACAATGGAGAACCCCTCCTGTCAGCGACTGTTTCGATTGACGTGGTGGTGCTTGAAAGCACAGATGACATCCACACTCAGTTCAGACACATGCCCAGCAGGGAGGAGAACTTCTCCACCCTGCACTTGTATCTGCTCATCGCCACTGTGGCCGTGTCACTCATCTTTCTGCTCAGCCTCATAAGTTTAGTCGCATTCAAATGCCACAGACAGACAGACGGACCCTTCGATAGATACAGTGCCCCGATGATCACCACCCACCCTGATGCAAGCTGGTCTTACTCCAAAGCGACTCAGCAGTACGACGTGTGCTTCAACTCAGACACACTCAAGAGCAACGTAGTTGTTGTCCCTGGGCCTTTTCCGCCCGTTGAAGCAGAACTGATCAGTATAAATGGAGGAGACACCTTTATCAGGACTCAGACTTTACCTAACACAGATAAGGTAAGACATTTTCTTAAATTCTAATTGTCTTTGCAACACGGATAGTCACACAGATATTAATTCAAATGTTATAGTTTTTCCAGCTACAGCCTCCCTGTATGGAGTTTGCATGTTCTCTCCGGGCCCGCATGGATTTTCCCCCCGTCGTCCGGTTTCCTCCCACATGCCAAAAACATTCATGGCAGGCAGATTGAACACTCCAAATTGTCCCTAGGTATAAGTGTGAGTGCTTGTCTGTCTCTGTGCCCTGCGATTAAATGGGAACCAGTTAAGAGTGTCCCCCACCTAATGCCCTTTGACAGCTGAGATCGGCTCCATCATCTCCCACCCCTGTCCTTAGTAAGAATTAAGCAGATCGGGAAATGAATGAATGAATTGTGTGTGTGTGTGTGTGTGTGTGTGTGTGTGTGTGTGTGTGTGTGTGTGTGTGTGTGCGTGTGTGCGTGTGCGTGTGTGTGTGTTGTGTTCTGTTCACTTGTACAAGCCAATGCCAATTATTTAGCTTTGCATTTTCAAAACAATAAAATAAAATCCAAATAGACAGAATACAATATGATCACAAATACTGAAGAAAATAATATTTTTTTCATGAGAACACGTCAATGACCAGTGTTTTTACAGTTGCCATAATATAATGTGCATTAAAGGTATGTTTGTAAAGAAAATGTGTGTTTTGAAGACAAAAAAGCCAAGATCTTGTGTGGGATGTAGTTTAAAAAGTGTATAATTAAGATTATTGCTATTAGATGAGCAGGAAATGTGGTTTGATGGATGGCAGGGGCCTGCAAGTGTTCGCATAAATAAAGTTCTATGACAATTTGGGGAGCTCTATGTGAATATATGTTCAGTACGAATCTAGTATAGGTTAAGAGGACGATGATAGTATGTTCAACTGCCTCATATATTTATACTTTCAGTATTAATAACTTATTTTGAGAATTTTGCTATTTAAATCAACTAATTATAAAAGTGCAGGGAATTAAGTGCTGACATCTTAACATATTTTGTGCCTGAAAAACCTCCACTTCAAAAACAAATCACTCTCCGTGGCACTGAATCCCATGATACGCGAGCACTGGCCACGAGAGATGCGTTTCAGATAAAACTCTACTATCCTCTACTATGCTAAATTTTACAATACAAAACGTATTCCCAGTTACTTAAATTTGAAGTTTAGGATACACATTTGTAAACTTCTTTTGACATTAAGCTGCATTTCACCAGAACCGTCGCAAGGTGACGTACGAGACCGTGTTAGAAAAAAACGCCTTCGCTTGCACGTTCGGTGGAAGAAAAAAAAAACGTCACAAAATGGGGAGTGTTCATCGTCGAGTCAACGCGGTTGCAACCAGCCACAGCGGGTAAACGCAAGCGGCAAAACCCGGATACACGGATATACAATTGTTTTGTATTTTTATTTTTATTATTGATTTAATTCCCCGTGGATATACAACAAGTCAAAACGGGATTGGTGTCAATTTGAGCAGCAATGGCTTCTCGGGACCATCGGGTTCCCATTTGGGGTCTTTTTCTCTTTCTGCTTTGTCTGTGCGGCTGGACTACCGGTCAAATATCCTATTCCATCTCGGAGGAGGTAGACAAAGGGACCGCGGTGGGAAATCTTGCAAAGGATTTAAACCTCGCTGTGCAGCAACTCCCTTCCACGGGTCTGCGGATAAACTCCGCGAATAAAAAGCGCTATTTTGACATTAATCTGGAATCAGGAATCATGTTTGTTAGTGAGAGAATAGACAGAGAGGAGCTGTGTCCGAATCTAATGAAATGTTCTGTAAATTTAGAAGCCACGTTAGGTAACCCTCGCAGGCTCCACCAAATTGAGGTTATTATTAATGACATTAATGACAACGCTCCCGTTTTTACTCAAGACACCATAACAATAGAATTGTATGAGAATTATTTTCTTGGAGAAAAACATCCGCTTCCGCAAGCACATGACGCAGACGTAGGTGCAAACTCGGTGAAGACTTACAAATTACATCCGAATGAATACTTTGTTTTGGATGTGCAAAACAACGGGGACAGTGTTTCTGCCGAAATATTATTGCAGAAAGCTTTAGATCGAGAAAAGCAGGCTGTAGTTGACCTCACGCTCATTGCAGTGGATGGAGGAAGACCTCCAAAATCTGGGACCATACTGATACAAATAAATGTCCTTGATGTCAATGACAATTCACCCGTGTTTAGCAAATCTCTTTACAAGGTACAGGTTGTTGAAAATGCAGATATTGGCAGTCTGTTGTTGCGACTGTCTGCTACTGATTTAGATGATGGCGTGAATGGGCAGCTTACATATTCTTTTGCGGAAACGGGGCGTTTTAACCCCGATGATGTGTTTGCACTGGATGAAAATGCAGGAGAAATCACAGTTAAAGGCGATATTGATTATGAAGCGACTCAAGCATATGAGATTCGCGTTCAAGTGAGGGACAAAGGCGTTCCTCCTCGCTTGGCGCACAGCAAAGTTTTAGTGGAAGTCGTTGACGTGAATGACAATGCGCCGGAAATCACTGTGTCATCTCTGATGAGTCCCGTGAAAGAGGGTGCTGAGGTTGGCACCACCGTTGCCATGGTGATGATCACTGATCAGGATGGGGGTAAAAATGGTAAAATAGATTGTAAAATTGTTGGATCTGTGCCATTCATATTGAAGTTCAATTATAAAAAGTACTACTCATTGTTGGTTGACGGGCCACTTGACAGAGAGGCTACTTCGCAGTATCTTGTAACACTTAAAGCAATTGATGCAGGAACTCCACAGCAGTCCACCACACATGTTATCACGATTCAAGTTTCTGATGTCAATGACAATCCGCCTCAATTCACAAATCCTCGAATTAACATATACGTGAAGGAGAATAGTCCAGTTGGAACAACGATTTACACTTTGATGATGACAGATGCTGATTTGCTTGAAAATGGAAAAGCATCTTATCACTTAATGGACAGTCATTTGAAAACTACACAAATTGATTCACTGATTAACATTAACCCAGAAAGTGGTGATATAGTCAGTTTGCAGTCTTTTGATTATGAGAACTTAAAGATGTTTCGGTTCAAAGTTCAGGCCACAGACTCTGGTGTTCCTCCACTGAGCAGCAATGCCACCGTAAATGTTTTTATCCTGGATGAGAATGACAACAGTCCCACCATTTTGGCTCCCTATTCTGAGCACAGCTCAGTGAACAGTCAGAGCATCCCCTATTCTGCCGAAGCAGGATACTTTGTGGCAAAGATCAGGGCAGTGGATGCAGACTCTGGCTACAATGCTCTGCTCTCCTATCACCTGTCTGAGCCCAAAGGCAACAGCAACCTCTTCCGGATTGGAACCAGCACCGGGGAGATTCGCACCAAGAGGCGAATGAGTGACAATGACTTGAAAAGTCACCCCTTGGTTGTGTCGGTCTATGACAATGGAGAACCCTCACTGTCAGCGACCGTTTCCATTGATGTGGTGGTGCTTGGAAGCACAGCTGACATCCACACTCAATTCAGACACGTACCCAGCAAGGAGGAGAACTTCTCCGCTTTACACCTGTATCTGCTCATCGCCACTGTGAGCGTGTCGCTTATCTTTCTGCTCAGCCTCATCACTTTAGTCATCTTCAAATGCCACAGACAGAGAAACGGACCCTTTGATAGATACAGTGCTCCGATGATCACGACCCATCCTGATGGAAGCTGGTCTTACTCTAAAGCGACTCAGCAGTATGACGTATGCTTCAGCTCAGACACACTCAAAAGTGACGTCGTGGTTTTCCCTGGACCTTTCCCACCCGTAGAAGCAGAACTGATCAGTATTAATGGAGGAGACACCTTTACCAGGACTAAGACTTTACCCACATCTGAGAAGGTAGGATAAACATTTACAAATATAGATTCAAAAATTACAATATATTCATACACTTTATTTGAGCAGTTTTTCAGATAATGCCAAATACTCGAGAGTTACAGGGCACATTTTGTTCATGTCTCACATAACAAGTAGGTTGATTATGTGTTGTGTGGTTGAAATATGTTTTTGATGTTATTTAAATCTAGCATGGTATTGCAGACGAGTAGCAAAAATAACAAAGACAATATTTTTTTAAAGAGAAATGCATTGATTTTTCATCCACACCTTGCTTGAAATATAAAGAGGACACTTCCAAAATTGAAGGGAACATTTGAAGATGTACTGTATAATAAGTACATTATTGTTCATATTATTTTTTATTATGTTACTTGTCATCGTTTATTTTTATTTGTATGAGCTATTTGTAGGAGTTTGTGTGGCGGCCTTGTATGAATGGGCGGATGGCTGTATTTGTTTCAAGGTTTGAGGTATGTCACTTTCCATGGAATGACAATAACAAACATGTCTTTCTAAAGATTGATAATTGTATGTTTTAATGTACTAATTCATGCAATGCTCACCACTGTGTTTACAAAGGATAATATCGAAACATTGATGGTTGTTAGAATTACAATATATTTTCCACTGTATCTATATAGGTGGTAGAATATCTAACCATGTATCCTTTTTCAATACCACTTATATAGAATCACAATTAATTTCTATAGATCCTAGCCCGTCTGATGTTGGGCATAAGGCAGACTACACGAATAACTTGTCACCAGTTAGTCACTGAACATTTCAATATAAAGGACCATTTACGCACACATTCACACTGTCACTGAGCGCCAATTCCCCGCTGCTTGCACACAAGTCCGCTGTATGTACCACTTACATCATCAGTGACTTACATGGTTAAACATAACAAATTTAACATCGTTCATATCAATGCAAGGTATTTAAATTGCACAAATCAAAATCCAACAACATTGGGCACGGTTCATCTTATCTTAATCGCAACATATTGCAATTCTTGGTCATTCACCATGAAATCATAAGAACATGGCACACGTGTTTGAGGTATCGAATATTTGGAACAAGACATTATTTACTGCCCGTTGAAATTGGTGAAACGTATTTATGTTGTAACAGTTATTGACCACACGTTGTCGCACTAAGACCACAGATATGATCATACATAACCGCTCCTCTTCCGGGGAGGTAAAATTGTCCCAGGCAGCGATTTTGACAGTCACCCAGGCTGCCTATTGACGAGAAGAAGTGTTGGTGCCGCCGGAGATTTTTTGTCTTTGTCGGATCGGATATGCAAAAGTGGATTTCCATTACTAGCTAGGCTGCTGTTTTTTTGTACAACGATGGAACGTTTGTGGATTTGTATTGTTGCCCTGCTTTTCTTTTTTGACGAATCTGCTTCGCAATTCTCATACTCCATTTCCGAGGAGATGAACAAAGGCACAGTGGTGGGCAATATCGCCAAGGATTTGAACCTCAATTTTCAAGAATTGAGCAACAGAGACCTCCGTATAGTTTCCAGTTACAGTAAGGAATATATTGAGGTAGATCTTCGGACGGGGATTCTCTTTGTTAACGACAGAATAGACAGGGAGGAGCTTTGTTACGGCGAGGCGCAATGCTTTATGAGATTGCAGGCGGTGCTGAGCAACCCGATGAGTGTGCACCGCATTGACGTTAATGTTTTGGACATCAACGATAATTCACCGAAATTCGAGGAAGAATGGTACATTTTGAAGATATCTGAATCCGTGGCACCGGGAGAAAGATATTTTCTCCCAGAAGCAGTAGATTCAGATACAGGAAGCAATTCATTAAAAACATACAGATTAAGTCCAAATGAACATTTTACTCTGGGTGTACAAAGTGGCGGTGAACACGGCGTATCTACAGACCTGGTGCTGCACAAAGATTTAGATCGAGAGAAAGAGTCTATTCACGAACTTACTCTGACTGCTTTTGATGGGGGAAAACCAACCAGGTCGGGCATGTTACATGTAAAAGTAGTAGTTATGGATGTGAATGATAACACGCCTGTTTTTAGTAAGTCACTGTATAAAGTGCGTGTCAGTGAAAACTCCGCACAGGGCTCATTTGTGATCAAATTAAATGCAACTGATTTAGATGAAGGAATAAACAGTAAGATTGTGTATTCCTTAATTAAACGAGGCAACAATGATCCATCAAATGTTTTTCATCTAAATGCAGCAACGGGAGAAATATCTTTGAAAGGTACATTAGATTATGAAGAGACTCCTGCTTATGAAGTAAGGATTCAAGCAACTGATCAAGGCCTTTATCCTCGTAGCACAAATGCAAAACTGCTCATTGAGGTAATTGATGTGAACGACAATGCCCCCGAAATCGCGGTAACGTCACTGATGACGCCAGTAAAAGAAAATGCTGAATTTGAGACAATTGTTGCATTGGTTTCAGTCAGTGATAAGGATGGTGGGAATAACGGTGCGGCCATTTGTAAGGTAGTTGGATCTGTTCCATTTAAGCTGAAATTTAATTACAAAAGTGATTATTCGTTAGTAGTTGATGGAGCCCTCGACAGAGAAAACGTCTCTATTTACAATGTCCCCATTATAGCCACTGATGAAGGAAGCCCCCCTCTGTCCACGAGAAGGATCATTACTATTCACATTTCTGATATTAATGATAATGCACCTCGTTTTATGGAATCCATTATTAACGTTTATATCAAAGAAAATAGTCCTTCTGGGTATTCTCTTTGTTCTGTCAATGCGAATGATCCTGATTCGGACACAAATGCAAAAGTTTCATACACATTGTTAGACAACTACTCAAGAACTGTTTCCATGTCATCATTGTTTAGTATCAACTCAGAAAGTGGAGACATTGTCAGTTTGCAATCTTTTGACTACGAGAAGTTAAAGACGTTTCAGTTCAATGTTCAGGCCACAGACTCTGGTTTTCCTGCACTCAGCAGCAACGTGACCGTAAACGTTTTTATCCTGGATGAGAATGACAACGGTCCCGCCATTTTGGCACCCTATTTAGAGCACGGTTCAGTGAACAGTGAGAGCATCCCCTATTCTGCCGAAGCGGGATACTTTGTGGCAAAGATCAGGGCAGTGGATGCAGACTCTGGCTACAATGCTCTGCTCTCCTATCACCTGTCTGAGCCCAAAGGAAACAACAATCTCTTCCGGATCGGAACCAGCAACGGGGAAATACGGACAAAGAGGCGAATGAGTGATAATGACTTGAAAAGTCACCCCTTGGTGGTGTCGGTCTGTGACAACGGAGAACCCTCCCTGTCAGCGACTGTTTCGATTGATGTGGTGGTGCTGGAAAGTTCATCTGACATCCACACTCAGTTCAGACACGTGCCCAGCAAGGAGGAGAACTTCTCCGCTTTACACTTGTATCTGCTTATCGCCACTGTGGCTGTGTCACTCATCTTTCTGCTCAGCCTCATAAGTTTAGTCGCATTCAAATGCCACAGACAGACAGACGGACCCTTTGATAGATACAGTGCCCCGATGATCACCACCCACCCTGATGGAAGCTGGTCTTACTCCAAAGCGACTCAGCAGTATGACGTATGCTTCAGCTCAGACACACTCAAAAGTGATGTTGTGAATTTCCATGGACCTTTTCCACCCGTAGAAGCAGAACTGATCAGTATTAATGGAGGAGACACCTTTACTAGGAATCAGACTTTACCTACATCTGAGAAGGTAGGCTGTCAAATTATTTTGTTCTTGAATAATAATAATAATAATACATTTCATGTATACTGTAAGTGCCTTTCAAAACTCACGAGGGCACTTTACAGTTACAGGAGAGGACAATAATGTTTTTCTGTGGGTGAGTTTAGTGTGACTGTGAATGGGCGCTCAATAGAAAACAATCTAGCCAAAATAATTATACACAACATTTCATTACTATATCTTGCAGATTAAACTCAAACTTGCTCTAAAAACTTGAAGTTAATAAATGCTTCAATGGAAAACGTGTGAATAATGAAAATCATTCATTCCTGGAGTGATCAGTATGTTTTCATTTGTACCTTACACTTCAATCTGCACTGTACATTAAACGAGACGATGTGCTGCATTTACTTGATTTATTGTGTCAAATGGTTGCTTGAAAAAAATAATCTGGGTTTAGATACGATACAATCTGAAAGTAGATGTAAAGGTTGCATAGATAGTGAGTGGTCTGCAATTAAGATGTATTTTTAAGTCGGTGTATGCAGTCGATTAAAACAATCTTAGATGGATCCAGATGATTTTATTTCAGGGAACTACCTGAGGAAATACAATTAGGTACATTGAACGCACAGTTCTTTGTGAAGGGCAGTTGACGTTGTGATATTGAAGATGAATGCCATGTTTGTCTCCTAGTATGGTCTTATCTGCATGCTGAACTTCGTGTTTTGACTTGACACATCCACTCATTTTCCATAGTGGTGACAAAAGTAACTCCGAATGTCGCTGTCCGTGGTGCTGGACTTGATTTCGCGCTTTTGTGGCTCCCTCTTATTATTGATCAGATTGATTATCCATCCACTCACTCTGTGTGCCGCCTGTGTGGTTCAGATCTGACAACTGCTGGGGCATATCTTGGCTTTGGTAGTAAAGCTTTACGCGGATAACCCGTTGGACTGATGCACAGTCAATCACGGTGCATATATAGAATTAGACAACCATGAGTATAGTTTTTGCTTTTTTGAATGTTGCTGTGCCAATGAGCATTTTGTGTTTGGGAGCCTTTGACTGAGTGAGTTGCTTGTTCTGTAGCCACAAAGGGACATAAGTCTTCTTGTGCCGGTCCCAAGCCCGGATAAATACAGAGGGTTGTGTCAGGAAGGGCATCCGACGTAAAAGCTTGGCCAAAACAAACATGCGGATCAAACCTCTAAAGATGGAGGACACTGATTTGCTGTGGCGACACCTTGATGGGAAAAGCCGAAAGGAAAAGAAGATTCACAGTCAGTCACATTTACACTGTGTGAGTGGCAAGTGCACAATAACTGAGTGGAAGTCAAATGAGTGAACATTTACACAATGGGTGATGTACTATTTTGAATTATAATTGCCATTATGGAATATTGTAGTGTTCTTAATAATACAGTTAATATCAATGTTCTTGTTTTGTTGGTTTTGTGTTAGCAACTATGCAGTGTAAGTACAAATTAGTATTATGTATTCCTATTGCTTGATATTTTCTGAAAATGTTATAACATTTAAGTGGAATGTATGAATCACCGTTTTCGAGTGGTATCAGGTGTCAGGCATAAATTTAAAAAACATTTATTTTGTTGGTCGGTCCCTCTTGTTTGTGCCGTGAGTAGTCGTAAACCTGTACCATAAATTCACCACACGAGGTCGCAGGAGACCGTTGATATGAATATGTTGATTCGACGGCTCTTCGATAATCATATACCGCCCTACATGAGGAAAAAAGAAATCGTCATCCGCCGATAGTCCATGCGCAGAAAACGCCCAGAAAAGCACGGCCACCTCGTAATAGTAATGTTACATTGGATTTTGTTCATTATTTCAATGTCGCAAAAGGAAAGACGGCAGTTTGGACATTTTGCAGCATTGGCGATGAGGATGCGTCTCGAAAGACACGACGTCTGGATTTACTTTGCTTTGCTTCTTTGTATTTTCGGCCCGTCCGCTTCCCAATTGTCCTACTCCATTACCGAGGAGGCGAACAAAGGCTTTGTGGTAGGCAACATAGCCAATGATTTAAACCTCAACGTGCAAGAGCTGGACACCAGAGGTCTGCGTGTGGTTTCCAGCTACAGTAAAGAGTATTTCAATGTTAATTTGCAGAGCGGTAACTTATTTGCAAAGGAAAGAATAGACAGGGAGGAGCTTTGTCCGAATGCGGCGAAATGCTTGCTTCGAATACAAGCTGTGTTAAACAGTCCGATGACGGCACATCGCATCGAGATCATTATTTTGGACATAAATGACAATTCGCCTTCTTTTATCGAAAGTGTGTATACTTTGGACATTTCGGAATCAGCTTTACCGGGGGAGCGGTATCTCCTGCCAGTGGCCGTGGACGCAGACTTTGGCAGTAATTCAGTGAGGAGTTATAAATTGAGCAACAACGAACATTTTACACTGGATGTGCAGAGCGGAGGAGACCACGGTGTCTCTGCAGAACTGGTACTACAAAAGTCTTTAGATCGAGAAAAACAATCCCTCATTACACTAACGCTCACCGCTGTCGACGGAGGCAAACCTGCTAAATCTGGCTCGTTGCAAATACGCGTAAATGTGCTCGATGTCAACGACAACGTGCCCACGTTTAGCAAGTCGCTTTATAAAGTGCGTCTAAGTGAAGATGCCGCGCAGGGATCCCTTGTGATTAAATTAAATGCAACTGACTTGGACGAAGGAATCAACAGTAAGATTGTGTATTATTTAATTAAACGAGGCAACAACGACCCATCAGGTGTGTTTCATCTAAATGCAGAAACGGGGCAAATCACCTTGAAAGGTAGTTTAGATTATGAAGAGACTCCTGCGTACGAAGTAAGAATTCAAGCAATGGACCAGGGTACTGTTCCTCGGATTGCACACGCTAAACTGCTAATCGAAATAATCGATGTGAATGACAACGCTCCTGCAATATCAGTGACGTCACTGATGACGCCGGTAAAAGAAAATGCAGAATTTGGGACAATAGTTGCTTTGATTACAGTTAGTGATAATGATGGCGGGCACAATGGGGTGATTGGCTGTAAGGTACTCGGATCTGTTCCGTTTAAGCTGAAAAGTAACTATAAAAATGATTATTCGTTAATCGTTGATGGAGGACTAGACAGAGAAAACACATCTAGTTACAATGTCTCCATTTTAGCAACAGATGAAGGAAGTCCACCTCTCTCCACAACATTGATCATTCTTGTTCAAGTTTCGGATGTTAATGATAATGCACCACATTTTATGGAACGCGTTATTAATGTCTATATCAAAGAAAATAGTCCTTCTGGGTATTCTCTTTGTTCTGTCAATGCGAATGATCCTGATTTGGACACAAATGCAAAAGTTTCATACACATTGTTAGACAACTATTCAAGAACTGTTTCAATGTCATCATTATTTAGCATCAACCCAGAAAATGGAGACATTGTCAGTTTGCAATCTTTTGACTATGAGAAGTTAAAGACGTTTCAGTTTAAAGTGCAGGCCACAGACTCTGGTGTTCCTCCGCTCAGCAACAACGTGACCGTAAGCATTTTTATCCTAGATGAGAATGACAACAGTCCCGCCATTTTGGCTCCATATTCTGAGCATGGCTCCGTAAACAGTGAGAACATCCCTTACTCTGCCGAAGCGGGATACTTTGTGGCAAAGATCAGGGCAGTGGATGCAGACTCTGGCTACAATGCTCTGCTCTCCTATCATCTGTCTGAGCCAAAAGGCAACAACAACCTCTTCCGGATCGGAACTAGCACCGGAGAGATTCGGACCAAGAGGCGAATGAGTGACAATGACATGAAAAGTCACCCCTTGGTGGTGTCGGTCTGTGACAATGGAGAACCCTCCCTTTCAGCGACCGTTTCGATTGATGTGATGGTGCTCGAAAGCACAGCTGAAATCCACACTCCATTCAGACACGTTCCCAGCACGGAGGAGAACTTCTCCACTTTACACTTGTATCTGCTCATCGCCATTGTGGTCGTGTCGCTCATTTTTCTGCTCAGCCTCATCAGTTTAGTAGCGTTCAAATCCCACAGACAGAGAGACGGACCGTTCGATAGATACAGTGCCCCCATTATCACCACCCACCCTGACGGAAGCTGGTCTTACTCCAAAGCTCAGCAGTACGACGTGTGCTTCAGCTCAGACACACTCAAGAGCGACCTAGTGGTTTTCCCTGGGGCTTTTCCACCAGTAGAAGCAGAACTGATCAGTATAAATGGAGGAGACACCTTTACGAGGACTCAAACGTTACCCACTACTGAAAAGGTAGGCTGACAGTTATCTTTTTCATAACTTAATCATGTCTTAGTCATGTTTAAATTGCATGAATGATTGATAAACCCAGATGACTACAGAGATTGCCTGGGCATTCAGTATTTGAAGAAAAAAATGTATATGGGTGTTTGTATGATGAGTGGCTTGAACTTAAACACGGGGCCGTGTCTTTAGCAATGGATGTGGTGATTCACATAGCTGCGTAGTGATTCCATTGTGGTGTTTCAGGATCGATTTTCACCACACTATTAAATGGTTACCATTCAAAAAGGAGTCTATATTTCACTTTGTCTTTTGTAATAGGAATTTGAGATCTTACACCAAGCTTGTGTTGGGATAGGCAATAGGCCCGAGAAAAACTATTGTTGGAATTGGTCCATATGCTCTGTCCTTAGTGCTGAATGTCGTATCAATGCACAAGGCAGTTTTCTTCATTTCTCCTCAAAATCACATCACTTACCCCGAAAGCAGCACTGTATCACACGTAAAGTGAATAAACATGTCCATATTAATTACTGATTTAATTGTTTGTTTTATTGTGTTAAAATTCAAAACAATCCCCGGTCAAAAGTTTTGCAAATATTAGGAACAGCCCAATGGAAAGTATAGTAGATTGCATTTATTCCCAAATAATATGCATAGAACGTCTATGCATATTATTTGCCTAAAAAAATTACCTGATCATGTAATAACTTATACATTTTTCGTTTGCAGTGTATAGAAATGAACTTAAATGAGTAGGATAGAAGTCACTTATTTATTCTGAGTTTGCCTTACTCAAATCAAAATGTCATTTATATTATCTTTATATTTTTATGACTTTAACTAGACATTTGTGAACTGTGAAAGCTCCTTTCTCTTTAATTTTAGTGACACATTATATACAGGTCAACGTGTCAATTACCAGAAAATAACATGTATGTTTGTCTGATTTAAACTAGCGTGTCATTTATTTCTTAATAAATTATCCTGCATGATGTCACGGCTAATTTATCTGGATTTTCAAGAAACACTTCTGTCGGTCTTTTAAAGTGTAGCTTTTAAAATGCATCTGTTTACATTTCACCCTTCCAACATAAAATTTCTCTTTGCAATAAAGCCATTCGCGATATGATGTAACCTTACCCTTGCTTTATTTGAGCACGATTTAACAGATTTAAATGACAATGGATGCTCAGTATTTCATAGTGAAGTACTTAATATATACGTATATCATGTTACCGCCTCTTCTGACGGCCATGCATTTACCAAATTTGGACGCTTGAGGTCGCCTGAGACCAGCACTTTGGATGAACCGCTTGTCTCCGCTGGCCGGTGTACGTCACCAGACTGAGCGCATTGTGTGCGTCCAAAAGACTTTCAGATTCGGAGGAAGAAGATATCGGGTAAAAGCATGGACGACCGTGCGTTATTTTGTGGATAAAACCCTGTGTTTTTAAGGTTGGAATCGGTGGAAGGAGCAATGGGTGTTGGACGGAAGAAGTCATGTCTCTACTGCGTCTTCATTGCCGTTTTTTGGCACTGCAGCGCTGCTCAGATTTCTTATTCTATTGCTGAAGAGGTGGACAAAGGAACCGTGGTGGGCAACCTTGCAAAGGACTTAAATGTCAACGCAAAGGACCTGCAAATTCGGGATCTAAGTGTCGTATCCACTGACAGTAAGGAATATTTCAAGGCCAATTTTCGAACGGGGGAGCTTTATGTTGCCGAGAGAGTAGACCGCGAGGAGCTTTGTCCGAAGGCGACCAAATGCAGTCTCAACTTGGAGGCCATAGTAAGAAATCCGATGGCGCTGCATCGAATTGAGGTGGTGATTGATGATTTAAACGACAACACACCTCGCTTTGTGGAGGTGTTGCATTCAATTAACGTGTCTGAAATATCACCAACAGGCGAGCATTTCTTACTTCCCCTCGCGCTTGACGCAGATGCTGGAGTCAACTCTATCAAGACTTATAAGCTGAGCACAAATGAATATTTTTCTCTGGCTGTGCAGGGAGGTGGAGAACAGAGTGTATCTGCCGAGTTGGTGCTTCAAAAAGCTTTAGATAGAGAAAAACAAGCCACAATCAAATTAACCCTATCTGCTGTTGATGGAGGAAAACCTCCAAAAACTGGCACGTTATTGTTGCATGTAAATGTGTTAGATGTTAACGACAACACCCCTTCATTTAGTCAAGCGTTGTATAAAGCTCGCATGAAAGAGAATGCACCACCTGGGTATTTAGTCATTCAGTTAAGTGCGACAGATTTAGACGCAGGAGACAATGGGAGGATACAATTTTCTTTTGTTAAACGTGCAAATTTTGACCCCGCAGATATGTTTTTAATAGATGCAGACACGGGTGAGATCGTTGTCAAAGGCCATTTGGATCATGAGGCGCAAGCTGCCTATGACATTCATGTTCAGGCTACTGATAAAGGTTTTTCGCCTCGGAGAGCAAATGCAAAGCTAATTGTAGAAGTACTCGACGTGAACGACAATGCTCCAGAAATTGTTGTGACGTCACTCATGAATCCCGTGAAAGAAGACGCTGAGATTGGAAGTGTGGTGGCTTTAGTGACGGTCACTGACAGAGACGGCGGAAAAAACGGCAATGCCCAATGTAAACTCAGTAGCTCTGCACATTTTAAGCTTAAATCCAATTATAAAAACTATTATTCCCTAGTTGTAGATGCTGCACTTGATAGGGAGGAATACTCCTTTTACAATGTCACTCTTGTAGCAAATGATGAGGGCAGCCCTGCGCTTTCAAGCACAAATATTATTGCCATTCAGGTGGCTGATGTTAATGACAATGCACCACTTTTCACTGAACCTAATATTAATATTTATGTCAAAGAAAATAGTCTTGTGAGGACCAGTATCCACAGAATAACCGCAATAGATTCGGATATGATTGACAATGCAAGAATAATGTATGTGTTATTGGGAGATGCAAATGGTATTCCAATAACATCCGTGATGAACATTAACTCAGAAAGTGGAGATATAGTGGCTTTGCAGTCTTTTGACTACGAAAAGTTGAAAACGTTTCAGTTCAAAGTTCAGGCCACAGACTCTGGCGTTCCTCCACTCAGGAGCAATGTGACTGTCAACATTTTTATTCTGGATGAGAATGACAACAGTCCCACCATTTTGGCTCCCTATTCCGAGCACGGCTCAGTGAACAGTGAAAGCATCCCATACTCTGCTGAAGCGGGATACTTTGTGGCAAAAGTCAGGGCAGTGGATGCAGACTCTGGCTACAATGCTTTGCTCTCCTATCACCTGTCTGAACCCAAAGGCAACAGCAACCTCTTCCGGATCGGAACTATCACCGGAGAGATTCGCACAAAGAGGCTAATGAGTGACAATGACTTGAAAAGTCACCCCTTGGTTGTGTCGGTCTGTGACAATGGAGAACCCTCGCTGTCAGCGACCGTTTCCATTGATGTGGTGGTGCTTGGAAGCACAGCTGACATCCACACTCAGTTCAGACACGTGCCCAGCAAGGAGGAGAAGTTCTCTACCCTGCACTTGTATCTGCTCATCGCCACTGTGGCCGTGTCACTCATCTTTCTTCTCAGCCTCATCACTTTAGTCGCATTCAAATGCCACAGACAGACGGACGGACCCTTCGATAGATACAGTGCCCCGATGGTCACAACCCACCCAGATGGAAGCTGGTCTTATTCCAAGGCCACTCACCAGTATGACGTGTGTTTCAGCTCAGACACACTCAAGAGTGACGTAGTGGTTTTCCCTGGGCCTTTTCCGCCGATAGAAGCTGAACTGATCAGTATTAATGGAGGAGACACCTTTACCAGGACTCAGACTTTACCCACAACTGAGAAGGTAGAGTGAACTTGTATATTTTCATGCATCTTTATAATTTGTGCATAAAATGTACCAGATAAATAAAATCCTTCATAAAAATCTATTTTTAAATCAATTTTCATCAGTATAGTGACTTATGCACACACACACACACACACACACACACACACACACACACACACACACACACACACACACACACACACACACACACACACACACACACACACACACACACACACACATAGATGCATGCGTTGGCACTAGTCAAATTGAAATTATGACTGGTTCCAAATACTAGTGGCTCGTAAACGGTAAAGTGTAATAAAAAAAAAAAAAAGCCTTTGGGTTTCTGCATGACAGATAACTCGGATCTCAGCAAGTCTGCGAGAACAAAAAAACTTTAGTTGGGGTTAAATCAGAGGCACACAAACCAATGGCATCCCAAGTTCCAATTAATATGGTCCAGACCTTCAGTTATATATACAGTGGTACCTCGGTTCGCGACCATAATTCGTTCCAGGACCCTGTTCGAAAAGCGATTTTTTTTTTCGAACACCGAAACCATCTCTTTGCTCCTGTCACTTGCGAGTTGACAGCGGGGGGGAGGGGCTGCCTCTTCCGGCCTGCCTCTTCCGACCGTTCTCCACCTGCTGTCAATTCTCTAATCACGGACACAGGGCATTTATACGGTTCGCGATCACCTCGCCAATGCCGGATGATTGACTCACCTCGCCACCGTACCTGGACTCTTCCTTCGATGCGCGAGTGTATCCGGTCCGAGGTATTTTCCCTGCGTCCCGTAAATTTATGTCATCTTCCGGGATTGCGTAATTTTGCACCCTCGTGTGCCATTTGCTTTTTGGCGTAGTAAGCGGGTCGGCTCACCCCCTGCTTTCTTACTCGCTGTGTTTTCTTTTATTTGTGAATAAACATCCTGCTTGGTTAGTATGTGCCTGTTTTGGGACCCCAAACATTCCACTACGTTCCGACGAGTCATCTGCCGTCACTCTCGCTCGGAACGTGACAACTACGGATGACTCGGCTACAGGATGTTCTTTTATCTTAAAATATCTATTCAATGACACTTGCTCTCACTCCCACAGTCACATCACTAGATTTCACAGCCTCCTTATTCTTTAATATCGTACTAATCGTAGATTTCGCCATGCTGTATTCCCTCGCAGGATCAGACACTCGCACACCTCCTTCATATTTTGCGATTATTTCTTTCTTAAATGCAATAGTTGTACGCACTACTTTTCTTTTGTCACATTAAGCAGCATTCACTTTCTTTGGAGGCATGATTAGGGGCTAAAACTCTTCGTACACCTATATTAAACGCTAGAGCAGGGGTCGGGAACCTATGGCTCGCGAGCCTTATATGCCTCTTTTGATGAGTGCATATGGCTCGCCGATAAATATTACATATTATAATACATATTGTTGTTTTTTTTGTCGTTCATTTCCCGTTGGGGCTGCAGTTGGCGGAAAGCACAATTTTGATTGGATGACACTGACCTAGAATGGCCGAAAGCGCCATGTTGATTGGATGATAGTGGCCGTCATGTTGAAACAGGTAAACGCCCAACTAGTGCACTTCACGCCCAACTAGTGCACTTCAGCGTGAAAGCACCGGAGCATTAGAGGAGAGAAAATGTTCTGATTCTAATTTGCAATGAAACAATACCATCGATGAAACAGTCGAATGTCAGTGACATTTTAACAAGCCCCATGTTAACGTAGTAGATTGCAGATAGCAAGTGTGGAAGCTTATGAGCCGTGTGCAGGCTAGCTAGCAGTAACTTCGCCTCTGGACCGGCAAATTGAATTTCATTCCGATCGTTTTCCTGGATTTTTACCAGTCACGAGGAACGGAAAATCATCCATGTTAACGGTGAGTACTATCACAAAGTTATTTTAAATAATACATTCTGATATTTTGTTGAAAAGTGGCCGCGCGTGCGTGTGTGTGCGCGCGCGCACGCGAGCGTTTGTATGTGCGCGCGCGCGTGCTTCTGGCTCTCGCTGAAAAACATTTCTAAATATTTTACTTTTATGGCTCTCTTAGTCAAAAAGGTTCCCGACCCCTGCGCTACAGCAAAACCCAGCACGTCCGCTAGCGACAACAGTTGGTCACCGAGAGAGCGATACACCAGTGCGCCGCTCAGCTCCCCACCCTCGCGTACGCACTCACGCGTCGTATTGGCGTTCGAACACCGATTGATGTTCGAACGCCGAAGCAAGAATATCTCGAATATTTTGTTCGAAGACCGATTTGTTCGAACTGTGAGGCATTCGAGAACCGAGGTACCACTGTAATACTTTTTGATACCTTCGATGAGAAGGTTTCTTCAGCCGTCATCTGTACAAAAGTGAAGGTTTCGGACGTTTCGCCTCCTATCCAAGAGGCTTCGTCAGCGAACTAAAGTCTGACTGGTCGTATCGGCCCCATTTATATATCCCTAATGTCCAGCCATGGCGGCGCCGGACACAGCTGTGATAGGTCCCTACTCTCAGGTTGGGGGGAGCAGAGGACCACTCCCTGTGGCCCCACTGATTGTTCCTACATTCCTGACTAACGACTGGCCCATTTCCCCCACTCCCACCGGTATCACCTCATCAGCATTACGAATGTTGCCTAACCTGTTTTGCCTAAGCAGGCTATTGTATGAACTATCCAAATTGAACCTCACCCCTCCAGACCGATTTAATGAAGGATTTTGTTGTTTTATAAGAATCGCTTCTTTTACCCCCCTTTTCAAACCATCAATGTTCTTTCGCTAAGATTTTAACCTCATTGTCGTCAAATGAGTGGTTGCTAGCTTTTAGGTGCAAATGTAATGCCGATTGTATTATCCCTGCGATGTTGATAAAGTCTTTTTTTGAGAATTTATTGAGTCTCCCCAATGTACTGCTCTTTACAATTTTCATTCTTACAATGTATGGAATAAACTACATTACTTTATTTTCCATTTGGTAGCCTATCTTTTGGATGCAATAATTTTTGCCTTAATATGTTTATCGGTTTGAAATAAGTAGGAATTTTGTGTTGCCAAAGGACTCTTTGTAATGTTTCAGAAACTCCTGCACTGTAAGGTACTGCTACTCCTCTCCTTTTTGTATCTTGAGAATTATTGGTTTAATTCCCTATTCTTTCTTTCTGACATTTGTTGAATGACCACTGGGGGTACCCACAGTTAGTGAGTGCTCGCCTGATATGTTTTGACTCCTTTTCTCTACCTTCAATGCTAGTTGGTATTAGTTTATCCCTATGTTGGAGGGTTCTGATAACTCCTAATTTGTGTTGTCAAGGGTGGTTAGAGTCAAACAGTAAGTATTGGTCAGTGTGCGTAGCCTTCCTAAAGACTTCTGTTTTTAGCGCTCTGTCCTCTTTTATAATTACTTTACAATCAAAGAAGGCTAGTTCGTTCTCTTTTTTGATACCTTCTAAAAAAGATTTGTTTGTTGTGTTTGTAAGTTGAATTGAGGAGGCTCAATTCACATTCAAAATAATCGTCTGCTCTCGTTTTTTTTTTTACTTCTGAAAAACAGAGTGAGTTTCGACTACTTAAATCCACCATCTCGATCAATGTCATTTTTGTGACTGATCATCATGATTCACCTTGTATTTGAAGTTAATCGACAAGCAAAACAATTCATGTAATTATCATTTCCTTTGAAGTTGCCGATTGGTAAATATTCTATGGGATTATTATGATTATTTTTAGCCGTTAGTGAAATTATATTTTGTGGTATCGGGTAGACAATTTATTCCCAACCAGGGCACCATGACACATGAATATGCCACGAGGGGTCATCATGAGTTCCCATGAAAAAAAATCTCAATTTGATTTAGCTTCTCAGAGAACCACTTACAAAGCACACATACTATACTTGTTCCCCCATTGCCATCTTTATCAATTTCGTTAACCTATGGGATCAGGCAGAACATATTTAAATGCTTTTCCTTTAAAAGACAAAAGGTACAACAAGCCTTTGTTGTGAATTGAACAGGAATTCATGCCTGACGCTATTAGCATTGTGATCTGTGCAACAGGCCCAGATTTCACTCTTATAGTTAGTGAGGTTGTGAGTAAACAAAGGCAAAGTCATTATTATATTGGTCATCGTTTTTTGTGGTATTTTTCTGTTTGGTGTGTGATGATATTTTGCCAATATAAAATTGACAATTTGGCTTGAAAAACATAGACGTTAAAATACATTGTTTGGATAGAAATCAACTCTCGTAGGTAGCTGGCCGTTCGTCTTGGTGAAGAACAAAAAACAAATTTTACAAATCGCTTCATTAGTATAGCTGTGTGATAAATACCCACGTTCCTGTTTTTTTAATTTAATGAATGTCTAACCTTTGTGTCACTTATTTCATCTGCCCTTTTAACTTGTCTATAAAGGTATCATTTTTGACCACACGGTGTCCCCCTCAACCCAAAGATGACAAACCATTTAAAAAATACGCCACCCATTTCTCTTCATCTCGCGATTCTTTGTTCGTCGTTTGTGTCCTCGTTGCGTGCCGAGACTCCCGACATGTTGAAATATTACCGCAGCAGTTCAATCATTCGCAGGCAGTTGTCTAAAAACCCGATAAAACAATGAACCAGGACCAATTTTTTCGTCTTTGCATATATTTTTCCTTGCCTTTTTTTCACAAATTGAGTGTGGCATCCGTACAGATAGTTTATACCGTGACGGAAGAATCAAGCCCCGGAACCATTGTGGGGAATTTAGCAAAGGATTTACACCTCGACGACCAGCATTTGGAATTGAGAGGTTTGCAAATATCAGGACCAAATGCCAGGTATTTAGAAGTCATCGCTAAAACGGGAATGCTGGTTGTCAAGGACAGAATAGACCGAGAGGCGTTGTGCTCTCGCCGTGTGAAGTGCTCTTTGTTGAATCTCTATCGTTTTGAGGTCAAAATTGTGGACATAAACGACAACGCCCCGTTTTTCCGACAACCTGAGATACTTTTAAATGTGTCTGAGTTCGCCTTTACTGGAGAACGATTCGCTTTACCAAAAGCATTCGACGCGGATGTTGGCAGCAATGCAGTAAAAAGCTATAAACTCAGCCAAAATGAACATTTCTCATTGGATGTACAAAATGCGGGTGAGCAATCCATGGCTGCCGAATTGGTGATGCAAAAAGCTCTGGATCGAGAGAAACAGTCGGTTATCAAGCTCACATTCACAGCTCTGGACGGAGGGAAACCTGCTAAATCGGGCACGTTACCAGTCACAATTTTTGTACAGGATGTTAATGACAATATTCCAATATTTGACAATACGTTGTACAAAGCCACCGTGACCGAAAATGCTCCGCCCGGTACAAGTGTACTATCAGTGCATGCTCGTGATTTAGACGCGGGTCTTAATGGAGAAATATTGTATTCTTTTATTGATCACGATGGTGATGATATTGACAAATTTGCTGTGAATTCACTAACAGGGGAAATTACGGTAAAAGGTGTTTTGGATCACGAAAGGGCAAATGCTGTTGAAATTAGAGTGCAAGCAAAAGACAAAGGCTTGAATCCAAGAGCATCCCATTGTAAAGTACTCGTTGAAATCATTGACATTAATGATAACCCACCCGTTATATCAGTGACATCATTAGTCGACGAGGTGAGGGAGGATGCGCCACCTGGCTCAATGGTGGGACTCTTAACAGTAAAGGACAATGACACAGATAAAAATGGCTTTGTTCATGTTCGAATAATTGAGAATGTCCCGTTTAAAATAAAAAACACATACAAAAAACACTTTTCATTGGTTATAGATGGTGCTCTGGACAGAGAGCAGGTTTCAAAGTATAATATTACAATTACTGCTGTTGATGAAGGTGTTCCTCCGCTGTCCGACACAGCTGTAATCACTGTGCATGTGACTGATATCAATGACAATGCTCCCCAGTTTAAAGAACCGGTAATTCATATTTTTGTCAAGGAAAACAGTCCGCCTGGTGCAGTTTTATCTACCATAAAGGCAGATGATCTGGATGTGGGGGGAAATGCAAAAATATCCTTCTCTGTTATTAATGGTATTGATCGCAACAACTTCGTAGTCAGATCAATAATTGATGTCAACTCAGAGAGTGGAGCTGTAGTGGCTTTGCAATCTTATGACTATGAGATGTTAAGTACATTTCAGTTAATAGTTCAGGCCACAGACTCTGGTGTTCCTCCACTCAGCAGCAACGTGACTGTAAATGTTTTTATCCTGGATGAGAATGACAACAGTCCCACCATTTTGGCTCCCTATTCAGAGCACGGCTCCATAAACAGTGAAAGCATTCCCTACTCGGCTGAAGCGGGATATTTTGTGGCAAAAATCAGGGCAGTGGATGCAGATTCTGGATACAATGCTCTGCTCTCCTATCATCTTTCTGAGCCCAAAGGCAACAGCAACCTCTTCCGGATTGGAACCAGCACCGGGGAGATTCGCACCAAGAGGCGAATGAGTGACAATGACCTAAAAAGTCACACCTTGGTGGTGTCGGTTTGTGACAATGGAGAACCCTCCCTGTCAGCGACCGTTTCGATTGATGTGATTGTGCTCGAAAGCACAGCTGACATCCACACTCAGTTCAGCCCTGTGCCCAGCAAGGAGGAGAAATTCTCCGCCCTGCACTTGTATCTGCTCATCGCCACTGTGGCTGTGTCACTCATCTTTGTGCTCAGTCTCATCACTTTAGTTGCCTTCAAATGCCACAGACAGACAGACGAACCCTACGATAGATACAGTGCCCCAATGATCACCACCCATCCTGACGGAAGCTGGTCTTATTCCAAAGCGACTCAGCAATATGACGTGTGCTTCAGCTCAGACACACTCAAGAGTGATTTAGTGGTTTTCCCTGGGCCCTTTCCACCCATAGAAGCAGAACTGATTAGTATTAATGGATCCGACACCTTTACCAGGACTCAAACTCTACCAAATACTGAGAAGGTGAGTCCTGGAATCTGTAATCCTCTTCTTGAGTTCTCTTTTCCGTTTGTGAATGTTAGGTCGAAACAGAATCGCTGTCCATGGTGCTGACTAAGAGCAGGCTCCTGTTTTAGTGCGTTATATACTTTGACATTTTCGGTGTTCCACTGACCTACAAATTGTACTACAGTGAAAACAAGGATGCATTCAAATTACATATTAATTGGTCACAGAATAAAATCATCTGGATTACAAAACATTTTTTGAGATAGTGTACTTGTAAAAAGATCAAACACGTGATTTTATGTTGGCCAACCACTTGAGAAAATTCAAAAAAAAAAAAAAAAAAAACATTTTCCGTTTACACTAAATGATGTTTCTTTATACAAAGTTACCCACTAGAAAAATGTCATTTGCCCCAGTGAGCTAAAATACAATTGCAAACATAGCTGAACTACATCAAAGCCACAACATTGTGTTGATTTAAATGAAAACAAATGTATAACTACATTTCTGAACATCGAGGGTTTCAAACTCCAGTCCTCGAGGGCTGCTTTCCTGCTTGTTATCCGTCTCTTCATGCTACAACACACCTGATTCAAATGTCAGGGCTCTGCGGGACTTGCTGATGAGCTGATCACTCGTCATAGATCGGTGGTAAAAGAAGTGCTTTATTCATGAGTAGTGGCAAAGTCAGTTTGCCGATTATCACGCCGCTCACCAGACCAGCCGAGGCGAACCACCATCCACTGCGTGGGCTCACGCGCCAAGCCATTCAAGTGGTGCACAGTGGAACTGGATGGAGTGAGCTTACCACTCCTGCTCGACACGGCAGCCTCCAGGTCACTGTTGAACGTGTCCACAGTTCGACGGCTATTTCCTCATCTCCAGATCGAGGCCAACGCTGAGGACTTGTTTGGCTATGGCCAAACTAAGATTGGTATGGTGGGCACTGCCACCTTCAAAGTGCGCTATGGCTCGAGGACTCTCCCCCCCTTCACCTTCCAAATATCCCGTCATGGCGCCAACCTCTTGGGCTTGGACTTGTTTTGTGCACTCGGCTTTTCCATCTCTGACAATGCGGGTGCCACAATTCACCCCCAGGCCAACGGGGGTGGAGAAAGCTCCAACCAAGCAGACGGCCTGCCCTACTCTTCCTCAGCCAGCAGAGGGCCCAACGAGAAGCGCCGGACGAAGCAACGCACACTTACTGTGTCGGACTGGGTCCGCATTCGCCGGCCGTGCTGCTCTCACAATTTGGACTCATTCTGGACAGCACCAGTCCAGATTACCGCCCAACTCGGACCGACCACCTTCTGTCTGGCTGACGGGTCCCGTTGGCATGCCAGCCGCCTAAGGAGAGTGGCGGCACCGACCCCCTCGAACGACTTCTCAGGCAAAAACTACTGACGCCTCGAAGAGCGTCGTGAACCAGCCGTGCCCGTGGGGCCAGAGCCTCGGCCAGCTCGCGTTCGCCTTTGCCCTCGGTATTTGGACAATTATCACCGATTTTGAATGTCCCTAGCCAGTGCTTAGCCTATCGCGTGGCAGAATAACCCACACGGCTAAGCAGGGAAACCGGCAGTCTACCCGGCTTCCCTTGTTACAGTGTTTTTGGTTCCTTCAGGGAGGGGGGGTAAATGTAGCATATGTCACACTGCTACAGAATGTTGCGACAGGTCGTAAAGCAGCGGTGACGTCACGACCGCAGGTAGACTAAGATGGTGGCACAATAAACACGTTGACAAAGCAACTCTCCTCCTCTCATTCCTCCGGACACAACAGGAACCATTGTGGGGAATTTAGCAAAGGATTTACACCTCGACGACCAGCATTTGGAATTGAGAGGTTTGCAAATATTAGGACCAAATGCCAGGTATTTAGAAGTCATCGCTAAAACGGGAATACTGGTTGTCAAGGACAGAATAGACCGAGAGGCGTTGTGCTCTCGCCGTGTGAAGTGCTCTTTGGAAGTGGAAACCATTGCTAACGCACCCTTGAATCTCTATCGTTTTGAGGTCAAAATTGTGGACATAAACGACAACGCCCCGTTTTTCCGACAACCTGAGATACTTTTAAATGTGTCTGAGTTCGCCTTTACTGGAGAACGATTCGCTTTACCAAAAGCATTCGACGCGGATGTTGGCAGCAATGCAGTAAAAAGCTATAAACTCAGCCAAAATGAACATTTCTCATTGGATGTACAAAATGCGGGTGAGCAATCCATGGCTGCCGAATTGGTGATGCAAAAAGCTCTGGATCGAGAGAAACAGTCGGTTATCAAGCTCACATTCACAGCTCTGGACGGAGGGAAACCTGCTAAATCGGGCACGTTACCAGTCACAATTTTTGTACAGGATGTTAATGACAATATTCCAATATTTGACAATACGTTGTACAAAGCCACCGTGACCGAAAATGCTCCGCCCGGTACAAGTGTACTATCAGTGCATGCTCGTGATTTAGACGCGGGTCTTAATGGAGAAATATTGTATTCTTTTATTGATCACGATGGTGATGATATTGACAAATTTGCTGTGAATTCACTAACAGGGGAAATTACGGTAAAAGGTGTTTTGGATCACGAAAGGGCAAATGCTGTTGAAATTAGAGTGCAAGCAAAAGACAAAGGCTTGAATCCAAGAGCATCCCATTGTAAAGTACTCGTTGAAATCATTGACATTAATGATAACCCACCCGTTATATCAGTGACATCATTAGTCGACGAGGTGAGGGAGGATGCGCCACCTGGCTCAATGGTGGGACTCTTAACAGTAAAGGACAATGACACAGATAAAAATGGCTTTGTTCATGTTCGAATAATTGAGAATGTCCCGTTTAAAATAAAAAACACATACAAAAAACACTTTTCATTGGTTATAGATGGTGCTCTGGACAGAGAGCAGGTTTCAAAGTATAATATTACAATTACTGCTGTTGATGAAGGTGTTCCTCCGCTGTCCGACACAGCTGTAATCACTGTGCATGTGACTGATATCAATGACAATGCTCCCCAGTTTAAAGAACCGGTAATTCATATTTTTGTCAAGGAAAACAGTCCGCCTGGTGCAGTTTTATCTACCATAAAGGCAGATGATCTGGATGTGGGGGGAAATGCAAAAATATCCTTCTCTGTTATTAATGGTATTGATCGCAACAACTTCGTAGTCAGATCAATAATTGATGTCAACTCAGAGAGTGGAGCTGTAGTGGCTTTGCAATCTTATGACTATGAGATGTTAAGTACATTTCAGTTAATAGTTCAGGCCACAGACTCTGGTGTTCCTCCACTCAGCAGCAACGTGACTGTAAATGTTTTTATCCTGGATGAGAATGACAACAGTCCCACCATTTTGGCTCCCTATTCAGAGCACGGCTCCATAAACAGTGAAAGCATTCCCTACTCGGCTGAAGCGGGATATTTTGTGGCAAAAATCAGGGCAGTGGATGCAGATTCTGGATACAATGCTCTGCTCTCCTATCATCTTTCTGAGCCCAAAGGCAACAGCAACCTCTTCCGGATTGGAACCAGCACCGGGGAGATTCGCACCAAGAGGCGAATGAGTGACAATGACCTAAAAAGTCACACCTTGGTGGTGTCGGTTTGTGACAATGGAGAACCCTCCCTGTCAGCGACCGTTTCGATTGATGTGATTGTGCTCGAAAGCACAGCTGACATCCACACTCAGTTCAGCCCTGTGCCCAGCAAGGAGGAGAAATTCTCCGCCCTGCACTTGTATCTGCTCATCGCCACTGTGGCTGTGTCACTCATCTTTGTGCTCAGTCTCATCACTTTAGTTGCCTTCAAATGCCACAGACAGACAGACGAACCCTACGATAGATACAGTGCCCCAATGATCACCACCCATCCTGACGGAAGCTGGTCTTATTCCAAAGCGACTCAGCAATATGACGTGTGCTTCAGCTCAGACACACTCAAGAGTGATTTAGTGGTTTTCCCTGGGCCCTTTCCACCCATAGAAGCAGAACTGATTAGTATTAATGGATCCGACACCTTTACCAGGACTCAAACTCTACCAAATACTGAGAAGGTGAGTCCTGGAATCTGTAATCCTCTTCTTGAGTTCTCTTTTCCGTTTGTGAATGTTAGGTCGAAACAGAATCGCTGTCCATGGTGCTGACTAAGAGCAGGCTCCTGTTTTAGTGCGTTATATACTTTGACATTTTCGGTGTTCCACTGACCTACAAATTGTACTACAGTGAAAACAAGGATGCATTCAAATTACATATTAATTGGTCACAGAATAAAATCATCTGGATTACAAAACATTTTTTGAGATAGTGTACTTGTAAAAAGATCAAACACGTGATTTTATGTTGGCCAACCACTTGAGAAAATTCAAAAAAAAAAAAAAAAAAACATTTTCCGTTTACACTAAATGATGTTTCTTTATACAAAGTTACCCACTAGAAAAATGTCATTTGCCCCAGTGAGCTAAAATACAATTGCAAACATAGCTGAACTACATCAAAGCCACAACATTGTGTTGATTTAAATGAAAACAAATGTATAACTACATTTCTGAACATCGAGGGTTTCAAACTCCAGTCCTCGAGGGCTGCTTTCCTGCTTGTTATCCGTCTCTTCATGCTACAACACACCTGATTCAAATGTCAGGGCTCTGCGGGACTTGCTGATGAGCTGATCACTCGTCATAGATCGGTGGTAAAAGAAGTGCTTTATTCATGAGTAGTGGCAAAGTCAGTTTGCCGATTATCATTCCATCATTATTTTAGGGTAGCACAGTCTAACATGTAATTATTTGCATGTTGATTTTTTTTTTACATTTTTTGGGCATGTCTTAAATGCATATTTTGATTCTGCTGTTCTGTTTTTTTTTTGTCAAATGTTTTTCTCAGCATGCACTTGCACAAGCACAGATCTTCTATCGTGTTTTCCACTGATGTTTTGTCTGCATTCTGACCTCCAGTATATGCAATCTGGATGAACATTCCACTGGCGCTTGGTTTTGTATTCTGTGACTTGCTGTCAATTCCATAATGACTCACACAAACGTGTATTGAACAGCAAGCTGTAGCACCATTAGGTTGTGCAACAGTTTATATAATAAATGAAGTTGACCTTTATTTCCTCACTCCTGCTGGCCCCGTTACTATCCTACTGATTCTCCCCATGCAGATATTATTCCGGTAAATCTAGTTTCTGCTCCTTCTTTTCGTGCACGCTACGCTTTCCCATCCCCCTCTCCTTTACCGCCAGTTTCCGAGGAGGAGAGCAGCTGAGGGAACTAACAGAGAATTAATGTCCATCGCTGCAAACGTGTGCTATCAGCCCCGGAGTGTTGCAAACATGATCTAATATATATTCATTAGCATTCCTAATGTGTACACTGCATAGGTAGCACTGGGACATTCACAAACCACATACATCGTTTAAGATATTTCTTGTCTCTATATTTCTATGCACTAAAAATGACTCTTGTCCTGACACAGTAGAATAATGACAGCAAAGATCACCTCATCCCTGTGACGTGGCAAATCTGTGAAGCTGTGAGTCACTCAGACGACGTGACCTCATTTCAGGGAGTGGTCCAGCACAAACAAGCGTCGTTTGATGTGACTGTCGGAGCGCTCTTGCTTTATTGTGAGGGAGATTTTACAGAGGCTTTGTGTGTGTGTGTGTGTGTGTGTGTGTGTGTGTGTGTGTGTGTGTGTGTGTGTGTGTGTGTGTGTGTGTGTGTGTGTGTGTGTGTGTGTGTGTGGACAACTGGGTCAGCCTGTGATTTAAAGATGGCTGCTTGCTCAATGAATCTGCAGTGGGCTTTTTTGTTCCCTTTTTCCGTTTCCGAACTATCCTCCTTATGTTGTGCTTCCATAAACAATGCCTGAAGCCCTCTCCCTGCATTAAAAGTGCGTCAGTGCCTGTTCTGCACGCCCTAGCTCTCTGTGAATATGAGTGGAGAAGGCTGGGGGAGGGGAAGGTAATATCGTGCAGCTTCAACACCCTCCATGCTATCCGTTCAGCTCAGCCTTTTACAGGGTGGGGCACACACCACCTAAAGTCACCCATTGCAGGGCAATTGTGTGGCTCGTGCGGCCGCGGCAAATGAGCCGTGGCTTTTTAAAGTATGTTAGTCACCCAAACACAATAGATATCTAATTTTTAAGCAGATTAGTACAACGACAATAGATATCATTTTTTTAATGTTTAGCCCGACAGTGTATGTGTATCAATAGCGAGTTGATGTCCTGCTGTTATTTAAAAACGCTGATGTCCAAAAGATGGGGGTGTCAGCATGTGTCGCATGGAAGCTCTCAACCTCTCTCAATACTGCGGAATGTTGTGAATTATTTATTATGAAATAACAGTCTATATGATGCTCAAAGCAAGTGGCTCACCGTAATCCAATCACCATCACTTCTATTCCCTGCAGTAATTTTACTCAAGGACAAAAGGCATGCTGTTTATTTGATATGTGTCACTTTTCGAGGAGGTTATCAATGTCATTCTGTAAAATAAAATAGCGCCCATCCATGATCTTTTTTTCTGACATCTGTGATGTGATACACTTCCTGTTGTTCTTTCCTCGCAAGGGTGTGTCCTTTGTCCAAGCAAGGCAGATGTTGCTGCCTGTTGTTACTATGGAGACTGCTCTTAGCCTGAATCAAATCATGTACTCCTCGGTTCCCCAGGAGCTGCTTGGGTGCCCCCACCTCCACTCAGGCACCCTTTTGAGCATGTGCAATACATATAATCAAATGAAAACAGGCTGACATTGTAAAGACACGGTAGGGTGTATTTTCATCATGGGCAGAAATGTAAACTCACAGGAACAATGAAATGGAGTATGTGAAAGCAGAAAAATGGGAGGAAAACAGCAGTTTCAGCTTGAGTCTGATATAAGAAAACTCCTTTTTTAGGACAAAATGGGAAAAATGCATTAAATCATTTCCTTGTAGCTGAAACACAAAACCTTACAATTGGTCACAACGAAAGAAAATAATCACCCTACTTGTTTGTCTCAAAAATTTCCCCCAGTTTGAGCTTCTTACATTGGTCCCTTGCCTCTCAAGAGTGTTGTTGGGATGTTATTTTTGTCACTTCCATCCTTGTCTCATGGTGAAGATAAAAAGCCAAGGCATCCAAAGTGGGAAATGTCCAATGCCGGCCTGCATTTCCTGATAGCTTTGTTCAGTGTCTGTTTAATTTATGCAAGGCTGAATTGAAAAGAAGACACTGTTTAACCCCAGTAGGAGGAATTTAGGCCCCTTTTTAATTTCTCTCTCATGTTGAAGAAAGTTTTGTGTTAATGAAAAACATATATATTATGAAAACATATCTTGGTTCAATTGCAAGAAGTATCAAGTAAAAATATCTGGTATCCATAAATTCTTAATATGTACATACTGTACTTGTTACATCACTAGTTTATTATTTTTGCTGGTGTGAGTTTGCGTCATGTGGCTGTATGAACTGTTCGATCAGACACATTTGCCATTTTGTTTGCTTTTACAGCAAATATCCCTTTTTGCCTTCTCGCTTGACAATGAAAGCGTTTTGGGTCACTGCCAAAGAAAGGTGAATGAAAATGACTCTGCTTGATGTACACTGTGTGTTCTGGCTTCAACTCCCTCCGAGTCCATAGCAGGGATTATGCTTTAGAGAGTTTTGGTTTCATGAAAAAAATGACAGCGGATTAGGAGTGGGTTGTCAATCACGTGTCTAGCACTTGTGGCAAATTTCAGGAGGCCAAAATGTAGTATTTTCAATATGCGTATGTGTACGGTATAAAATATGCTGCTTTAATATGACGTGAAAGTTCTCACATTTGCAAACTGACCTGTTTCTGTGCAGATAATTTTTACGGGCACTGAAAATGAAGTAACTCCTTGTGTCTAAAAAGATAATATGAAGGGCTTTTTAATGGCCGCTTGCAGTATTAATGACGTTGGGTCTCGGGAATGGAAACGTTCTTAATACATGGGACTTTTGTCATTCATCAAATGGGAAATCAGGGATGTTCATATTATGACAGAGTGAAAGGTCATTCCTATTTTTATGATGAAAATGTAGGCCTTACAACTTTATGTTGTTTTTGCTTTTGTTTTTGATAAATGTTTTTTTGTGTTCGGTCAAGGTCCAATGCCGAGTGATTACATTCTGTGTGAAAATGATTTAGAAGCAGAGTTCTTGCCGGTTGCTTCAAATGAAATTTATTTTTACAAGGGATAGCAATTAGCCTGTGCAGCTCCGTGGTTGTTGATGCATATCGGGCATCTGTCATTTAAAGAAACATGTTAAATTGCTATGCATCACTCAGATGTAAAACAAACTGCCGCTCTGTGGTATTCAATTAAATATGGGACCGATGTAATAATTATGTGCAATGTATGATGATAGAAAATCGTCCCTAAGTGAGACAGAAATTGGATGGAAAAAAAGGTGACAAATAATGTGCATTCATCCAGCTTTGTGTGCAAGATAAACTGTGCATTTTTGTATGTGTCAGTGCCAACAAGCAATTTTACATGTCCCACTAGGAAAATCTGCTAAATGTCACTGATGGCGTGACTGAGTGTCCGTGCAAAGCCATCAGAGACTGTTGAACACTTTTATGGCTCATGCAGAGTGGCATGAATGCAGAGAGCAAATCTGTGGGTGTTTTTTTTTTTTTTTTTTTTTTTTTTTTTTTTTTTTTTTTTCATTTTTTTGGGGGAGGGTATGTTTATTGGTTTTGCAGAGACAAGGAGTCATGTATCGCTCACTAGAGCTACAACATAGGCACTTTGTTGTTTAATGATGAGCCATATCACAAGCCAGTTAATTGGGTCAAAGCGGCATAACACACTTGTTCGGCGTGTTATTTGCATTCCTCCTCCAAAGACTTTCTTGCACTTCTGCAGCATTACATTTGCCACAACCTTCTCCTCCTCCTCTGCTTCCTCTTCTTCCTCCTTGTTGACGATATGTACTCGTCCACTTGCAGCTTGCGAGTGAGTCATTGTCTTGTCCCTCGCATATTCCCGCCAGTGATAGGCGTTATTATTGCTGTGGGCACTCTGCATGCATGCGGGAGTAAGTGATACTACATCAGTGAAGGAAAATTGACCGAACATACAGGTTATTCCTTTTGGTCTTGTATGGATATTCACTGCATATCAACGGGCAAATCTTGTGATCCACTGAATATATACAAATAATTTTCTCAAGTTTAGAACACACATCTGCGATTGGCTGGCAACCAATTCAGGGTGTCCCCCGCCTCGTGCCCGAAGACAGCTGAGATAGGTTCCAGCAACCCCCGCGACCCTAATGAGGAATAAGCGGCACGGAAAATGAGATGAGAAGTTTAGAACACCACTCTATAAATAGGTGATTGAAACCAATATCATCTATTCGAATGGGTGGCTCAAAATATTAAAAACCCATTTTAGGTTTCTTGTGTGACGTCCACTTGATGTTGTGGCCAGTGTGTGGGTGGGCTGTCAAAGTTGGACATTGTATATTTTCATTTGAGACACCTGGTTCATGACAGATATGAACCGAACCTCTCAGTAATTTGAAGTGATATCCACTTTACTTATTTAGGTATTGTGCTAGCAAATTGGGAGTTGGTAAAATGATACAGGCTGGAAATCATGAACTATGGGGGTGGGAAGATCATGTAGTTGTTTAATTCATCCAGAATCTATTTTCTTTTACTTTTATACATGCCGTTTTTCCTCATCTTTCGAGTATTCATATTGTGCTCTGTTATAAATAAAGGTCGCTCTGGGGTGCTTGAATAACAGCAGAAACCTGATCGCTTGACTTGTTCATATTTTTTTTTTCAGGTGCATGCATTGGAAAGGGCGTCACCCCCCCCCCCTCCATTCCCAAAAAAAGAGAGACGGAAACGATTTTTGTCGGATGCATTACACAATAGTCAGCAGCAGATGGGAATTATCTTCTCCCGAATCACTTTGAGCGATTGATATGTTAGTAAAAATGAAGTATTTCGACAATTTAGTGCAGTTATTCTTTCTTTGATATTTTTATCAGTCGAAAAATGAATGCTGCATCGCCCCCTCCCTCCCTTTGCCCACACATCAACACCACAGCACAGAGAAGAGCAGGAGGAGGAGACAAATCGGTCTTGCTCGGAGGGCAAACATTTTCATCCACAACAACATAAACATGCACACACGGGGAGAAAAGACAGCGGAATGGACACCAGCAAGGTAGCAGGCGGAATTCTGCACGTAGTCATGCATACCATTATTCTCCTCCCAGCGTGACGGAAGATACACATCCTATTTTAGAAAGACAGATTTATGTATTTATTAATTTTTGGATGCACATACTGTCTCCCTGCGATGGCAGCAGCAGCACGTTATGGATTATGTTTGATTATTTTAATATACGGTGGCTGTACGAGATTCACCATTCCATTCCAGAGGAGCTGGAGAATGGCGCACAGGTGGGTGATATTGACCGTGATTTGAATGCGGACCTAAGGAAACTTATCACTCGTCGCATCCGTCTGACGACTCAAAATGGACTGAGATATTTCAACGTTAATCACAAAAGCGGGAAGTTGGTGGTGAGTGACCGCATCGACCGAGAGACCCTGTGTAAAGTCGATGGCACCTGTATACTCAGCCTAGAAGTTATTTTGGACCACCCCATGGAAGTGCACACGATCGAGGTGGACATTCTGGACGTTAACGATAACGCACAGAGTTTCCCACATTTGGAGTATTTGCTAGAAGTGTCAGAATCTGCTCTGACTGGATCAAAGTTCCACACAGAGGCCGCTCAAGATGCAGATGATGGCTCCAATTCAGTCATGCAGTACCACCTCAGCCCCAACCAGCATCTAACTCTTGACTCTGTTAAGCCCTTTTCTAATAACAAGCACATTGAGCTTATTCTGAAAAAGCCCTTTGACCGGGAACAGATGCCGTCTTATCAGCTCATCCTGACAGTAATAGATGGAGGCACCCCGCAGAGAAGTGGCTCAACCAAAATCACCATACGCATTCTTGATGCAAACGACAATGTGCCTGCTTTTGACAACTCGGTGTACAAAGTAAAAGTGTACAAAAACTCCCCAGCGGGTACCCTTGTGATTCAATTAAATGCCACAGACCTCGACGAGGGCTCCAATGGGGAGGTTTTTTAGTCATTCAGCAGTTACACTCCAGAACATGTCAGACATAAGTTTTCCATGGATACAGACACAGGGATAATAACAGTGAAGAGCAATATGGACTACGAGAAGATGGACTCATATGAAATCTACATTCAGGCGATGGACAAGGGTCCCGCTGCCGTGGCAGTGCACTGTAAAGTAGTGGTTGAAGTTTTAGACGTTAATGACAATGCCCCTGAAATTGTCCTGTCATCTCTCTCCATTCCTCTACGTGAGGACGCTCGCATCAACACAGTTGTCGCTCTGGTCAGCGTGAACGACCGAGATTCGGGACCTAATAAGCAAGTCATGCTAGAGTTGCGGCCTCCGAGACCCTTCAAAATTAAATCCTTCCGCACCCACTACACTGTAAACATCCACCCAAACGATCGGAATGAAAGTCAACTTGCCGGGTCCATAGGCAAAGTTACTGCTAGCTCGCCTGCACACGGCTCATTAGCTTGCATACTTGCTATCTGCAATATACTTCTCGCAGAAGTATATTGATGCTAAATGTTAGCATGGGGCTTGTTAAAATATCACTGACATTCGACTGTTTCATCGATGGTATTGTTTCATTGCAAATTAGAATCGCGAATCCTACGATGCATTCAAGCTGGAGCGTACTTGTCTTTTTTTTTTTAACTGTCGGGCTGATTGAAAGGGCCGTTTACCTGTTTCAACTGACGGCCAGTATCATCCAATCAAACCTGCCCTTTCCGCCAACCTAGGTCAGTGTCATCCAATCAAAATTGCGCTTTCCGCCAACTGCAGCCCCAACGGGAAATGAACGGCAAAAAAGCGAGAATATGTATTTAGTTTTATCGGCGAGCCATATGCAATCATCAGAAGAGCCATATATGGCTCGCAAGTCATAGGTTCCCGACCCCTGACCTATACGGTCCTCAATGACAACAATCATGGCATCCCTGTGGCGAGCTACGTCACCATTAAATCCCACACAGGTGAGGTGTACGCCCTGCAAACGTTTGACTTTGAAAAGCTGAGAGAGTTTCACTTTCAGGTTAAAGCGCAGGACAATGGCTTGCCCCCGCTAAGCCGCGTGGCCACGGTGTACGTTTATATTATGGATCAGAACGACCACCAGCCAAGGATATTGTACCCATCTGCCAATGGGACTCGTACCACAGAGACACTGTTGAAAAATGCTGAGCCTGGAGAATTGGTGACAAAGGTGGTGGCGTGGGATGGGGACGCGGGTCAGAACGCTTGGCTGCTGTTTACCTTTCAGCCGCTCGACGTGGAGTTGGACCTCTTTAAAGTGCACAAGCACACTGGTGAGATCCGCACCACGAGGCGCGTCATAGAGGAGAACTCTACCTCCTTTGCGCTGACTGTTCTTGTGATAATGGCCTACCGCCACTGTCATCCACTGCAACTGAAAGGGAAAGTGTATAAAACAGTGGTGAGACCAGCCATGATGTTTGAACTGGAGACAGTGCCACCGAAGAAAAGACAGGAAGCAGAGCTGGAGGTAGCAGAGCTGAAGATGTTGAGGTTTTCTTTGGGAGTGACCAGGTTGGATAGGATCAGGAATGTGGATATTTAAGGGACAACTCATATTAGAGGCTTTGGAGAGAAAGTCAGAGAGGCCAGACTGAGATGGTTTGGACATGTCCAGAGGAGAGAGAGTGACTATATCGGGAGTAGGCTGCTGAGCCTTGAACTGCCAGGCAGGAGACCGAGAGGAAGACCAAAGAGGAGGTTTATAGGTGTTGTCAAAGAGGACATGAAGGTAGCTGGTGTGAGAGAAAAGATGCACAAAACCGGGATAGATGGAGGATATTGATTTGTTGTTGCAACCCCTGAAGGGAAATGCCAAAAGGAAAAGAAGACAGACAGTGTGTCTTCTGCTCGTACTTGGCCTTGGCACTTTCTTGTCCATTTTCCAAACTAAATGGGCAAATGGAACACATTCTTAATTTCTGCATCTTTTTTTGCCTTGTGACTACATTTTAATAATAGCCTTTGCAAGAAATATTGAATTGACGTGTTCCTTGAGTTGTGTGTCTGAGGCATTGCATCCGTATTTCTGTAGGCAGAAATTTACATTTCGTATTCCAAGTTCACACATTTCTTTGACGTTGACTGAATTATTTATGATGTTTCAGGGCGTGATATGTTTGAGGAAAACTCTCCTCTAGATCTAAACCCAGAATTACTTTACTTATTTTGGCCGCAGTGATGCAGAAGAAACAATTTGAGCTTTTGACCACACACAAGAATCATCATCAATTTGCTCTGGGCTGTGTGCCGCTGTGCTCATATGCGTTCCTCCGAATCGGTCATTTCCATGTTGTTGGGAATATTGCAGCCTGCAGCAGTGTGTCTGGAGACGGTTCCACCCTCATAGCACCCAACAAATCCTCTCGTCATGTCTGTTCAAAACACTAAAGGATGACAAATAGAATAAATAGGGGTTATCAGTTGGTCCTCATTAAATGCTGGTCAGGTTATTTCTAGATCTGTTAATAACTGATAGCAATAGGTGCTGAAAGTAGATTGGCTGGCTCCAGGCAGCGCTGGCGGTGGGGGCGAATTTGATTGGACGCGCTGTTGATGGCAGAGGTGTGAGCCTTGTATCCGTGGGAGAAGTGTTCATTCACCACAGAGGGAAGATTGGAGAAAAAAGGCAGTGTAAGGTTTGAATGCCAAAGGAAGAATCAATATTCCACTTAGATTTGGAAATGAACAGCTGATTCACAAAATCTGCTTAGGACTCTTGCATTTCTTCATAGATTTCATGTGAACCGAAAATCCATGATTATGTGTGTCCTCATGCTGAGGAATTTGACTCTTACGTGAAACGGCATTTCATTTTGGTGAAGCCAGCTTTTTTTCCCCATACCCTTCTGAATACACTATTATTTTAGTTTATGATTTATAAAGCACAACAGATCTAATTAATTAGAACAGGATGGAGATAACAGTTGCATTTGTCTTTTTTTTGATTGTTTTTATCACAGCACTGAATTGACTGATTCGCTCTCTCTCTTGTGTTCCTGTGAAAGAATGACGTGCACAGCGAAGCTTATACACAATGCAGTAAAATGTTAAGGAGAAATGAGGAGAAACAGAATGTTATCAAGAAAGGGGAAGATAATCAGAAAACATGACATTCATTTTACAGCGGTATATCATCTAGCATCTGAATGCAAGTAATCATGGTGAAGATGTTGATTTGGTGGAAAAGGAAAAAGAGGTATACATACTTTGTGTTCATCCGATGCATTGTCTTGTCATCACTTTTGAAGGACATTCATAAAGGAGACGAAATTGAATTCATCCGCTGAGGCTCTCCACTCATTTCTTTCCAACAACGGGGACGCAGTGGCAGTTTTGACTTCCGCCATGATTTATTAATGTGGGGGTATTAGGTTTCTTCTGTACTTAAGACTCAATTCCTCTCTCACTCTCTTTGCAGCCTAAGGCGCCAAATTCTGACTGGAGATATTCTGCATCCCTGAGAGCAGGTGGTGTCATGCAGAGGTAAGCACTCAACCATTTGGTGTGCAACGTTTTGTTGTTTCTTCTTTTTCAGAATTGAAAATTATTGTTTCTATGGAAACCTTGTGTTAAAAGACTTGGTCTCTTATAGTCACCGGACTTGCATGACAGTTACAAAATAATAATCCTTCACCATCAACTCACTTATTCAGTCATTTTGTGATGACAAATTTGTCATCACGAAGTGATATACACGCGCGCACACACATACACGCACACGTATGTATATATGTGTGTATATATATATATATATATATATATATATATATATATATATATATATATATATATACACACACAAGTCTCGTTATATCGATATCGGTTATATCGATAGTCCCGGTTATATCGATACTATTTCTATGCACGCACGGAGAAAATTACATGCAAACAGGGTCGGATATATCGATAGTCCCGGTTATATCGATATTTTTTCGGACTCCCTTGAATATCGATATAACGAGACTTTACTGTATATACAGTAAAGTCTCGTTATATCGATATCGGATATATCGATAGTCCCGGTTATATCGATACTATTTCATATCAGAATATAGTCTATATCTAAGGTATCTAAGGTGTATTTTAATTGCTGTCACATTGAGATTTCGGATAACCTCAATTGCCGCATGATGGCAGTGACCTATTTAATTTAATCCCATGCATTTTATCCCCTGAATATTTTCCATAAAAGCAAGCATTTTCCTGCACTCATGTTTATGCTAGATTTATTTTTCAATTGGCCTTCTCACCATGACATCGTCATGCAGTGCATAAATAAGAATTGATTTGGTTGGCTTGGTTGTTTTTCTGACACAACAAATAAACGGGTCCTCAAGGCAAAATTTTGAAATCATGGGGAAATTTTGCCCCTTGTAATGTCAATTAAAAAAGGCAAGTTCATGGTAAATAGTTTGGGGAAGAGTCGTTTACTATGTTGCATAATTGATGATTATTGAACATTTTATTTGTACGTTTGTCGTAGCTCAGTGCATATGGAGGAGTCCTCAGTGATGCAAGGAGCCCAGGGAGTTCTGGTACAGAACTGGCCCACAGCATCAAGCGCTGCTGGTAAGCGGAAGCAAAGAAAATTAAGATAATTGATTTAGGAAATACAATTCTGCTAATGTATGTAATGTATGTAATGTAATTAGGTCGCAAACATGTTTTTTTTTCCCACAGCAGACTCACTGAAATTAATTTGTCCCTGTCACATGAGGCATTTGACGTATTGTGATGTGATGATTAATCTAGCATTAACAGATAATTCAAGATCAAGTAAGATATATATTTTTGTTTTTGAGTTGTTTTTTACTTTCTGAGTAACTAGATCAATGTAAATTTAGTTTGCTGACGAAGTTTCTTGGATAAGAATCGAAACATCCGACACTTTCAAAGAAGTACAGATGACGGCTGAAGAAACCTTTTCATCGATTGACCGACATAAGTAATTGGCAAAATAAGGGTATTTTCTGCCAAGTTTGATTTCATGAGAAGAATCCCAATCTTGTGAAATCCTAACTGTTTCCAAAAGATGGTAAAATATAGTGTTGTTGTGGGATAACCTTTGGTTTCCAGTGTAACATGTCTGCCAATTTTAATAATGCAATGCTTATCGGCTTATGATTCTCCTAATCTTATGAGCTTGTACTTGTGTGCTGTGTAAGAGAGAATGTTGTAAAAAAAAAAAAGCTGCCCACGCCGTTCACTTGCACATATAGACATACTGTACATTCCTATCACATCATTTTGGAATCACACACTGTGCATACAGTACATTCACATAGACTTTCCCTTGGACTGTTTTTTTTTCTGTCACTCTGGTGATAACATAAGATAGTATGCCTTTCATGGCCTCGCTAGAGGACAAAAAATATTAAATGTGATGTGGAATGAACAAAAACTAGTCTTGAATGTATTGCATGTAGGAGAGTGAATTATATATTGATTTAAAGTGGCCTGCCACATCAGCATGAGTCATAGGCAGAGCTATTTATAACTAAATTGTCTTGTTTGGAGACCAGCGGCACACTTGAATCAATGTATGTAATGATGCCTAAAATCCCTTAAATCATCCTTGCTAATTAATCACATAAAGATTTAATTGTTTATATTCATTAGTCCAGTGATGAGAGAACGCTGCTGTGTGTTTTGTGTATATAGTACTGTTATGGTGTGTGCGTCTGAGGGCTTGAGCTCCCTCTGTCGTGTGCTGTGCCTACTGTGACAGATGGAGCTCAGCCCACGCCCAGCTTAGCAGACAAACATTAATAGAATCAGAGTTGTGCTGACTCTACCTCATGGGCCAACAGGGTTTAAAAAAAATAAAAATTAAAATATCAGCAAAACTCTGCCGGAGGAACAGGGAAAATATGAACAAGGCAACAAGAAAATGAACATACTTTATATCAAAACTAAATGTGGTGACCTGAAATTTCATTTGAGGGGCTGAGGTGAGAGTGGCAAATAGACTGCTGATGGAAACAGGTACTGTAGTTGGATATGGCGGCTGTTGCCAAGCGAGTGTAGGATAGACGGTGAAAGAAAGCGGGGGTTGGGGAGTGGGTTAGTGAGAGCTTTCAGCATTATTCTCGATCAGCTGCTGTCACCATGACTCCTACCAATGTCCCACTGTTTTTCTGGAGGATGGTGTTGCCACGGCAACCATTCATGGGCCCCAATTATCGATGAGAAGAGAGTGGAGGCTGTCAGATGAAGGGAGGTGTGAACATATGGTGTTGGCTGGAGGTTACTGAGAGAGGATGGAAGGACAAAGAGAGGTGCAATCCACTTAGAGGAAGAAAACGAAGAATGGGTATGTTGCCCAGGGAAAGAACTGCAGGTCTGAAATGCTAATAGAAGAAGGGAGTGACCTACATTCACTTGGGAGGAGATATTCTGCAAAACTGGATGCATGTTTGATTCTTTCTTCACTATCTTTCACACACGCAGACAAAAATATATGATGTATTATACAATGCTACCGATAAAATTATCTATAAATAAACATTATGCAAGAGCCCAGTTTGAAAAAGGGTGTGGTCACAGTTATTTTCTGTCATGCAATCACAATAAGAATGGATTGATAAAACTGATAGTTTTTTCCTTTTATCGTGCATCATGTTTCATATCTGCGTATCAAAATCCTGATTTATCTTCATCATTCTCCTTCCTTCTCCTCACCTTATGTAACAGTGCGCTGTGATTTCTGTCCGGCAGTCCAACATGCGGAAATTATTAACCGGACTTGGCCAAATAGAGCTTGGCTGATTTGAGCAATTGTAAAAATCTTAGGTGGCAGTGGATGTCGCATAGATGTTCTCCTGCACACTTTTGCTATATTCATGCAAAGAATGAGGGGCATTTACGGACAGCGATGTCAGTGTGATCACTTTTTGCGCAGAGAAGAGCATAGTCTCAACTACTGTTTTTTTCATGATAGACTGTATGAAAGGTCGGAGCAGCTGCATGGTGGGAAAGGATGGCAAGCAGGGATTGGCGGGGTGCAAAGAGAGATTTTCGCTCTGCAGCAGTCCTCAAAGCTGCAAAGGCAATGTCAGGATTAGTTTGAATGAAGCATGTCTGATGTCACGGCATAGAACATAATCCATTCTGGGACGCTGCTCGACCTCCAATTGATTGAAGTATTTTCTTTCCTAAGTGTGGCAATGTGAAAATAATCAGTATGTCTCGACAAATTCTCACAGTTCCTCAGGTATACTTGGATTCAATTGGATTGGATATGCCTTTATTAGTCTCACAGTGCAGAAATTTACATTTCACAGCAGCAAAGTGATGAAAGGAATGAAAGTAGAAAAACAAAATACATGAGCTGCTGGAAAGGCAGCCACTGTTGAAAGCAAACACGCAGCTGTAGCATCCATTGACGAAAAGAGATTATCTCACATCCCCTGTTCCACATAAATCTGCTTCAATTCCAAGCCGCAACAGTTCCACATACGCATCGGCGCTCTGCGCTGACGCTCCTTTCTTCTTATCGCGGGTTCCTTAAGCCATGCATCCACCCATCCGCTGACTGCCAACAGCACTGACCTTCCACTGAACAAAGCGGGGCTGTGAAGATGCTGCCCATTACAGGCGCAAAAAAGCACAATGGCCCCTTCGGTGTCCAGCGATGGCAGTCGAATGGCTCCGACATTCCTCCCATTCAAAAACAGTACTGGCATATTCATGCTGCCGAAAAGGCGAAACCGCTCAGCACAGTCTCTTCCTTGATGAATGTCATGGTCAAAAATGCTGAAAAACAATCTGTATCCGTTCCACACGATGCACAACAACACAAAGTGACAAAAGAAAACACAAAACAAGACAAAAACAACCAAAAAAAGCAAGGCTCATGAGAGCACTTGCTGAGGCTGCCTACTCGGGCGCCATCTTGGACTTCTTGTGAGACTGTTCAAGCAGCCTTGCAGAGGACAGCAGAAATAAAAGCACACTGCTCATGAGTTGGAGTTTCCCTCGCTGTATTTAGCCAGTCAAAGGATAATTTTTGGTATTGTGTACCATTTGTTGTTTTATTTTTAATTTTGATATTTGGTGTCAGTTTGTCTTAGTTTTCAGGTTAAGTAAAGATTCGTCATTTGTGTTCTTGCAAAACACGTGTTTAGGAGTCCTCCATTGTCTTTTTGACTTAAGTAGTCGGGTCCGTGACCTGCTGCTCCCTGTAACGTAGCAAAGCAAATACATTCTCGATGCCCATGGTCTCTGATCGACCCACGTTTGCAAATTCCAGCAAAATTGGTGAAGCTCATGTTTCTCTTCATCCATGCTGTCCAACAGGTGACCCTGCAAGCGCCATTCTGACATATGGTAATCTACTGCCAGAAATGCTCAAATTGCCTTTGTTCTGACTTCAGCATAAAAACATATGTATCTTAATTTTTCTGTCTACTCAAGCGTTGATGGATCTTGTTCTGGAATTTTGGTTCAACTCTTTACACTGCCAGAAATGCAATTTACTTTTTCAGCAAGAAAATTAAATACACCAGGCTGTTTTTTATATAACTCCCATATCGACCAAATTAAGGCATTTCCATTTGGGTGACAAAATGTGCCATTTTAACAGTGTTTGTGTGAAGCAAATGAATATCTAACAATTGCATTTGTGCCTTTTTCCCCCAGATGCTGAAGGGGGAGAGGTGTCTCCTCCAATGGGTGCCGGAGTCGACAGCAACAGCTGGCACTTTCGCTATGGCCCCGGGGGTCCCGGTGCACCCCCGCAGCACCTGAAAGCCGGCGAGGTCCCCCCAGAGGCATTCATCATCCCTGGCTCCCCCGCCATCATTTCCATCAGACAGAACCAGGGAGGAGACGACGATAAGAGCGACTTTATCACCTTTGGAAAGAAGGAGGAGGCAAAGAAGAAGAAAAAGAAGAAGAAGGACAAGAAGGACAAAAAGGGGAAAGATGATGACGAGTAAAGAAGCAACAAATGAAAATTGACAAAGAAAAAAAAGATGTTGCTAAAACAGAGGTACCAACCAAAGTCCATTGGGTTTGTTTTGAACCTGGCCTTTTACATTCAGTGACCCACTTAGGTAAATTATTGATCTTGCCTTGACAAATAAAATATTTTCATTCATTCCCCCATGGGACTCTACACCCTGAGTCAACAACCATGTGTCCAAAAAAAAATACAATAAAAACAGGGCATTTCCCTCCACTCCTTTAACCCATTGGGCATGTTGGCACCTCTGTATTATCCCCTTTCTCAACAATGACAAATCATTCAAGCGACAGAGGACAAATACTTCGTACAAGCGCTCTGCCAGCCAAGGAAAAGAAGTCACATGTGTGGAATCTGGGGCTGGACATGCACATATAAAACACATAGACGCAACATATATACAGGCAACTTGTAAATAGCACAGGGAGAAGTCACCAAAAGAAAGGCTAACAATCACAACAAAACTGCTGCAGAGTCCATCCGACCAACAGTGTTTTTCAGTGATCTCAAAGAATCCACATGCATGCATGCTCACACAAACGTGCTAAGACACTTTGCCATGTGGACACCGACAGCAACATGAGAAAGCTGTGGGGAAAAAAAAGACAGCTGACGAGAAAAATCACGTGCTGAAAAGTAGAAACGGCAAACTTTTAGTCACCTGTGGTGTATCAACTCTCAGGATGGAAGGAACATCCTCTTGGAACCATTTTCAATTCGCTTTTAATGGACTATGAGAGCTGCTGCTCCAGCTGCAATCCCAAGGCAAGGAGTGCAGCCAAGTTGGAGAGATGGGGAAGATAACGCACACTCTCCAGAAGATCACAGAGGTGAAGAGTGCACCTATCAATCGGTGGACACTCAAATAAACAAGCAGAATATTATTCATCAAAGCTTGACATTTTGACAACACCCCTTCTTATATCTCCATGCTGCAGCGGAAGTGGAACGATTTCTGCTTTGAATGTTTGGTAGCAACCAATCCCTACCCGATACCCTTTCCCCTTCTCACCTGCTTGTGCTCCCCCCGTGCTACCACAAACTGTGTCCCAAATCCCAATGACTTTCTCTTCACGTCAAGATGAAGTAAACCTGCTTTCCTTAATTCTCTCAAGAAATTCACAGTATGTGTTTTCTGGTTTGTTGCCATTTTATGTAAAGACCACACTCACTCGCCCACCTTCCCATCATTCACTGACTTTTGCATGTCCACCCACTCAGACATGACCCCACACACCCATCTCAGGACCCACCCTGGGAAAATAGCCTTTTCTGAACATTCTACTGTGCTAACAACAGCATGGAGTAATGCAGATGTGGCCTATCAGGGGAAAGAGCGACGATTGCCGTACACCTTGCAATCTTGTCTTTAAAAGTGCAAAACAGTTCACTGCCGCTGTTGTGAGACGTGATGATGTGGGATGGGGATAAGTCGCAGGGGCAAAGGACTGGAAAAGAAGCGTTGTGGGTGCCTTGGGCTGGCCCTCCCCGCTTCAAGTTTGTAAGTAAATTGATTGTTTCTCATCATGGAGTCGCATACTATATTTTATATGTATGCTGTAAATGTAACATTTGATTTATTGTCCCAATACTAGTAATTGAGACTGCTAAATTTTTTGGGAAACGGCTTCCCTGTTAAAAGGTAAATCACACGGATTCTCTCATGAGGTGATGAGTATATGAGGCTGAACATTGGTCCTGTGCTTCTGTTGGTACCCCTCCTCGGCTGTAACTCATGACCATCCCTTCTCAAATTTTGCGACTCAGTATGATGTCACTCCATTAAGTGACTACTGCATGTACTGCTCTAAGGAAACACGTACTATATAGAGAAATATATATATTACATATATAGATAGATAGCAATGATTTTATTTTATTTTATTGCCATTATTTCTTTTTCTTGATCATTACTCACACAGGAAATATTTGTATGTACTTCTCTTGTCTCTGCCACACATCTACGTATTGTGATCGTAACATTCTGCAGATGTGTTATGGCATCCACTAAACCTCTTTCAGTATTTGTAATGCTTATAGTGTGATATGTACATTTTAGTGCATTTCCTCCCAAAAAGCTTTTGAAAGCAAGCGGGAAAAAACAACTCCAGCTTTGACATGATGGTCGAACACTAACACTGTAATGTTGTAAGTGAAATATGTATGAGCCTTTTATGAGCTATCACTTCCCTTTCATTCTTGCAAAATATGTAAAAAACAATACAAAAAAAAAGTAAAAAAAAAAATGTATATGTACCTGTAGTGTATGCTTGTATTTAGTGACTTCCATGCTGTCATTTTTCCCGTGTGGTGATGGTGAACTTTGATGGGAATGCATGGTTCGAAAAAGGACCAGACAGGATCTGTTTTAAATCCTTCTCTATGTTTTTTTTTTTTTTTTTTTTTTTTTTTGTCGTGGTGTGGGAGGAGGGCACACGTGTTCATCAACGTGACAGTGAAATGGTAAATTTAATTTACTTCCATTCCCATTCTGCCTTTTACCTTAATGGAAACTGTGGTAATGTGTTTTGTTTTAATTCACAAATAAAGTTTTCTTTCTTAAAAATGAAATCAAACTCCTCTTTAGGGAAGGTGAGCTATTGTGCTACTATTTGAGCATGCAACGGCGGGAAGAATAAACATCGTGGCATTAAAAAAAAATCATACATCCCAGATCTCAATTAATTGAATATCCCATTTAAAATCGGATTGTCCTATAGTTTAATCAGTAATCGCTCGAAACTCAAATCATGTGCGCATTGAAGCCTGCATCAAAATTCAATTGGAAAACAACCAGCCTGATGCATCATCTGCCAATTCCTTTCCTGTCAAATGTTTGATAATTTTAAACAAATAGAGTTTCATTTATGATTATTTTGTTAGAGTGATGATTGGTGAGTCAAATGAGAGCATTTTTCATTTTAAAAGGTGTCTTCAGAAGAAAAACAATTTCAGACAGACAGAAAGACAGACAGACAGGCACATTTTTACCCAAAGTATTTTTTCTTTCAATAAAGAAATTATTATGGCTGTTGCAATATGATATGAATTTGGTCTATATTCACACATTTCTTCAGGAGCAAAAATGTGGAAGCTAATGGAACTGGTGACTTCATTTCTCATTTGTCTAAATGTCTGGGTTGCACATGGTGCCAACAGTCCCTTGTGAATGGAAGGTTCCAGATGTACAAGAACCAATTACACAGAGTGGCTTGATAGTTTCATTGCATCCCAGAGGATATGTCTAAAAGGGAAACACCTGCTTTGTTGACCAAAATTAAACATAACCGGTCATGTTATTCAGGCCTGATTCGGGATGTCACCTGAATTTGGAGTCGGGTAGATCAGGGCTTCACAGTACGTTGATCGCAATCAAACGGTCGCCCACAGTTTCGGTCTCAATTTGATCTTGAGGCGTGTTTGAGGCAAATTAATCGCGAGGCGTGTTGATTAAAAAAATATTTCTCTCTCTCTCTCTCTCTCTCTCTCTCTCTCTCTCTCTCTCTCTCTCTCTCTCTCTCTCTCTCTCTCTCTCTCTCTCTCTCTCTCTCTCTCTCTCTCTCTCTCTCTCTCTCTCTCTCTCTCTCTCTCTCTCTCTCTCTCTCTCTCTCTCTCTCTCTCTCTCTCTCTCTCTCTCTCTCTCTCTCTCTCTCTCTCTCTCTCTCGCTCTCTCTCGCTCTCTCTCTGTGTCTCTATACGAATTTATTTTTTATTAATGCGCACAGCACCCTTAGCTTGCTGTGAGTTTCATTTTCACAAAAAGCATTTTAATACAATTAGAAATAAAAAGCAGATGAACTTCAACCTGCGTAATCTTCAACACCGGAAGTTATACAGCCACTAGTCTCGAGTTGCAATTTTGGATCAGAGACGTTGTGCTAATCTTGTATTGTTTTCATTATTGTCAGTCAGACTTTTTGTCGTGTGTGCAATTCTCCGGGGGCACTGGCGAAGAATGGGAACCAAGAATCCCAAGAGAAGCATTTTAAACCGGTACAGTATACGGAAGGTACGTAAACGCTGCAAAAGTGCGTTTCATGCCTCCGTTTCAGGTTTCTCTTCAAGTAAGCAATAATTTGCTTTTGTGTCTACTCTATGTTTTGTTTCCTTGATTATGGAGGGTGTTGTTGCTCTCGGTCTTCAGGGCATATGTGAGTAAGTCCGAGCATGTACGGCAATGCGTTTCTATGATCGAAAACTGCAGTAGCATTTGAGTCAAAACGGTTGGCCTGTGTTTTTCAATTCAGACGAATCAGTGTTTAAAAATGTGAAAGGTAGTTTTGAAAAATGATGAGAAAGACAGAATGCTAACTGGCCGGTGTTGGAGTGCCATGTGAAAAGCACAACATCTAATAAACATAAAAAGGTTGATGACTCGCTCTTGACTGGTGGCGCGAGACTAGACCCTTTCACATATGAACATTAAGCTGCTGTAACAGGTAAATATTCATATGGACTTGATGCTCGTCTTCTGACAGCCAATTGCAGGGCACACAAGACATACAACCATCCGCTCACGCTCACACATAGAAATAATTTTGAGTGTCCCATTAATCTGTCAAGCATGTTTTTAGAATGTGAGAGTATCTGGAGACAACCCAGGAAGGCAGGAGGGGAATATGTAAACTCACAAATTTACCATCGCGAGTAATCAGGAAAAAAAACAAAACTAAAAAAAACCTTCTAAACTTTGCCAATTTCAGTGAACAACAGACAAACACAAACAGGGAAAGTCTTGGCACATAATTAGTTTACAGTGTTTGGAATTTGTAATGATTGGGATTGCGTAATCATGGTGGAGCACCGTTGAAAATATCATTTTTGGTTCCGCACACATTGAATTGCCACACGCGCACACACACACACGCGAACATGTATATATATGTGTGTGTGTGTGTGTGTGTGTGTGTGTGTGTGTGTGTGTGTGTGTGTGTGTGTGTGTGTGTGTGTGTGTGTGTGTGTGTATACCCATAATAACATAGTATATGCATATTATAACTCCTAGAGTAGAGAACATATGCAATTCAAAGTAACAACAATAAGTGCAAGTTGTAATTTAAAGTACCGTATTTTCCGGTGTATAAGGTGCACCGCTGTGCCGTATGAGGCTCACCCCAATTAATGGTGTATTTTTTAACTTGTTCCATATTTGAGGTGCATCAGATTATACGGTACACTGTCTATTCTTTTCCTTTCGGCATTTCCCCTCAGGGGTCGCCACAGCGAATCAATGTCCTCCATCTATCCCGGTTTTGTGCATCCTCTTCTCTCACACCAGCTACCTTCATGCCCTCTTTGACCACATCCATAAACCTCCTCGGTCTCCTGCCTGGCAGTTCAAGGCTCAGCATCCTTCTCCCGATATAGTCACTCTCTCTCTTCTGGACATGTCCAAACCATCTCAGTCTGGCCTTTCTGACTTTCTCTCCAAAGCCTCTAATATGAGTTGTCCCTCTAATGTACTCATTCCTGATCCTATCCCACCTGGTCACTCCCAAAGAAAACCTCAACATCTTCAGCTTTGCTACCTCCAGCTCTGCTTCCTATCTTTTCTTGAGCGGCACAGTCTCCAGTCCAACCATCATGGCTGGTCTCACCACGGTTTTATATTATATTATATTATATTATATTATATTATATTATATTATATTATATTATATTATATTATAAGGTGCACTGTCAATTAATGAAAATAGTTAGTTTTCCAAATATGATATATAAATATATAAACATTTTACAAATATTAGGCAAACCACATGATAAGGCGCTACAGTAGAGGTTGGGGTTCTGCACTACTTCTACAGGTGCAGTAGTTGCGAGACCTGTGCGGCTCAGTATGACTTCACATATTAGGCACACCTGCATATAAGGCGCAGGGTTATCTTTTGAATAAAATCGAGGGTTTTGGCTGCACCTTATACACCAGAAAATACAGTATTTTTTTTTTTTAATAAATGCATCTGTCTGACCTCTCCGCAGAAAACATATCCTGTAACTGTTAAGTGTCCTTGAGAATTTTAAAAGGCGCTTATAAATGATATGTATTAATATTATTATTAATATTATAATTATAAACTGCGGCTAATATCATCTGCAATGACACATCGGCGAATCATCCAGCTGCTGTGGGAGACAAAGCAGGTAAATATGGACCAACAAGGATGAAGATGCAGTGTTGAAGTAGCCTATTATAAACTTGATAAACTTGTGAGATAAGAACATGTTCAAGTATAACAGTCAAAACACATGAGTCAGTCACATTAAAAATGTGTGGTGTGAAAATGCATTGCAATCTGTCATAATAGCCCAGGGGTCGGGAACCTTTTTGACTAAGAGAGCCATAAAAGTAAAATATTTGTGAATGTTTTTCAGTGAGAGCCGCACACACGCGAGCGCGCACACCCACACACACACACACACACGCACACACACACGCATACACGCGCGGCCACTTTTCAACAAAATGTCAGAATGTATTATTTAAAATAACATTGTGATAGTACTCAACGGTCACATGAATGGTTTTCCATTCCTCATGATTGGTAAAAATCCAGCCAAACGATCGGAATGAAAGTCAACTTGCCGGGTCCATAGGCGGAGTTACTGCTAGCTAGCCTGCACACGGCTCATTAGCTTACACACTTTCTCTCGCAGAAGTACAGTAAAGTCTCGTTATATCGATATCGGATATATCGATAGTCCCGGTTATATCGATACTATTTCTATGCACGCACGGAGAAAATTACATGCAAACAGGGTCGGATATATCGATAGTCCCGGTTATATCGATATTTTTTCGGACTCCCTTGAATATCGATATAACGAGACTTTACTGTATATTAATGCTAACGTTAGCATGGGGCTTGTTAAAATGTCACTGACATTCGACTGTTTCATCGATGGTATTGTTTCATTGCAAATTAGAATCAGAACCTTTTATCTCCATAAAGGCGAATCCTGCGGTGCATTCAAGCTGAAGTGTACTCGTCATTTGTTTTACTCGTCAAGCCTAATTAAAGGGGCGTTTACCTGTTTCAACATGACGGCCAGTACCATCCAATCAAAATTGCGCTTTCTGCCAACCTAGGTCAGTGCCATCCAATCAAAATTGCGCTTTCTGCCAACTGCAGCCCCAACAGGAAATGAACAGCAAAAAAGCGAGAATATGTATTTAGTTTTATCGGCGACCCATATGCAATCATCAAAAGAGCCATAATGGCTCACGAGCCATATGTTCATATAGCCTATTAAACTCACAAATGGCAGGTGACCACATTCGTCACCACATTTGACTATTTGATACATGCACACCAGTTTTATCGGTATGCATGAATAGAATACATGGTGTCAGTATTTCAGTTCCTTTTATTTTAATCAGCTGTGACATAATGAGACTTTAGGGGAGTGGTCATTCAATGCAAAATGCACAATTGTATAATAATTGATTTCAGGCGACCACCACTTCACCGGAAATGGGTGACCTCATTCTGCAACTATACACCAGCGGTCGGGAACCTCTGGCTCGCGAGCCATATATAGATCTTTTGATGATTGCATATGGCTCGCCGATAAAACTAAATACATATTCTCGCTTTTTCGCTGTTCAATTGCTGTTGGGGCTGCAGTTGGCAGAAAGCGCAATTTTGATTGGATGATACTGACCTAGGTTGGCGGAAAGCGCAATTTTTATTGGATGATACTGGCAGTCATTTCGAATCAGGTAAACGCCCTTTAAATAAACCGACAAGTAAAAATAATGGTGAGTACACTTCAGATTGAATGCACCGGAGGAGTCGCCTTTGTGGAGAGAAAAGGTTCTAATTCTAATTTGCAGTGAAACAATACAATCGATGAAACAGTCGAATGTCATTGGCATTTTAACAAGCCCCATGCTCATGTTAGCATCAATATACATCTGTGAGAGACAACAAAAAGCTAGCGCGCAAGCTAATGAGCAGTATGCAGGCTAGCGAGCAATAACTTCGTGTATGGATTTGGATTTCGATTTGGATTTGAATTTGCCTTTATTAGTCTCGCAGTGGACCCGGCAAGTTGACTTTCATTCCGATTGTTTGGCTGGATTTTTGCCAATCGTGAGGAACGGAAAAACATTCATGTTAACAGTGAGTACTATCACAGTTATTTTAAATAATACATTCTGATATTTTGTTGAAAAGTGGCCGTGTGTGTGTGTGTGTGTGTGTGTGTGTGTGTGTGTGTGTGTGTGTGTGTGTGTGTGTGTGTGTGTGTGTGTGTGTGTGTGTGTGTGTGTGTGTGTGTGTGTGTGTGTGCGCGCTTGCGTGTGTGTTGCTCTCACTGAAAACCATTTCTAAATATTTTACTTTTATGGCTCTCTTAGTTAAAAAGGTTCCCGGCCCCTACTCTACACACTGCATGAAGATATCTTGGTCAAAAGTGAATGTCATTTGAAAGCTACTCTGTGTGTCACCATCCTAAATCACACCAAGTAAATATCCTAAACCACATGACTAAATGAAACAATGCTCATCTGTAACCATCGACCTTGTTATGCCCAAAACCGCTGGTGAGGATAAAGAGTTGCAAGTGCCCATTTGGAGGTGCCGTGAGTTGACGTCGCCACCTTCTGGGAAATATATCACAATACATCAAATTAACGTTATAGTGGATGGAGGCAAGAAGCAGAAGATGGAAAAAAAGACAATTTCAGCTGAATTACTCCCGATAGGGAAAAATATGGATGTTATTTCTTAAGATAATATTAAAAACATACACACACACAGACCTAGAATAAATGTGGCCGGAATAGCTCCTCCTCTTCCCCCTTATCCTCTGGAATACTGCGCACATGTGCAACTCATATTGAATGGGAACAGCAGCGCCTCGCACAGTCACAGCGTGGGAATGCTGGACTGGACAAGAAATCATTTGAGAATTGCCCATAGTCTTGGAGGACCTTGAACTCTGCTCACAAGCCGTCATTCGTCAGTATCACGTGTCGTTGTCGTAACGGAACTTGACCAAAAGTTACCAATAATAATCACTGTAGATAAAACAGATTCAGATAATTAAAGAAGACTCGGAGCAAAATGTTTATTTGGTTGTTTATTTGTTAGTTTATTTATCCTTTACCACAAATTCCCAAATTCCTTTCGAGATGCTATAATTGACGCATTTTGAAGAAAATGCCTTAAAATCACCGTTTTAAATGATTTTTGTACATTTATTTGCAAATTAACTATTTTATTGATTCCACATTTTTTACCTAATTCAACTCAAATTTCTGGGTTGTTTCGGGTGTTTTTCGGAACAACATGAGAAGTGAAGTCATGCATGTTTTGTGAATATCTCTGTTTAAACAATTAAAATGTGGGTGCTAAATGACACGTTCCATTTTTTTTTATTCATAACGTTGGTGTCAAAAAGAAAATGATAAATGAAAAATGGTCATCAAACGATATATTTTTCCTACCGACTGCTGTCAGTCTTCTTAATAAACACACATGAAATAAAAACCGTCTCAAATGTTGTATATATCAGCCACCTTATGTCGAGTCAATACAGTTACATATATGAAAAATTATTTTTATACTTTGATATAATTTGATACTTTTCATTATGTACAGTTATTTTTATTAAATATGCAGTTGTATGTTTCAGTCTCCTGACATTTTCTTTTATGTATATAATATTTTGTTTTGTCTTTTGACCCCTTCCCCCGACCCCTTTCAATTGTGCTGCTGTATATTGCAAATTTCCCCATTGTGGGACTATTTTAGGCTTTCTTATTCTGATTCATTTAAATTCATTTGTGTTGAAATGTCCATCTGATGCCGTCACGATACCGATATTTTTCCTTTTCAAACTTGAATAGTAAACGTCATAATGGCCTGTTTAAAGAAAGTGTCTACTTCATCAAAATTACAATGTTATATTTCTGTGACATATAATACATTATTACAGTAAAGCCATACATTTTCCAAATCATTAACCATCATATCAAATCATGTACATGTCAAACTTAAACTTAATAGAGTGCTATTAGTTTCATTTCTAAAAGAGATAATGTACAACGAATAATCGTCATTAATTATAATCAAAATTAATTTTAATCAAAATTAATTATAGATTAGTTAAGTTACAATTACGATGTTTTAAAACGGTAGAGGATTTATTTATCCATATGAATGTCAATGTTTCATCATACTACAAAGTACACAGTTAAATTCTATTCTAAAACAACTAATAAACCAATGAACAACAAACACTACTGATTATTAATCGTGATAATTTAATCATTCATTAATAGTTGAAATGTGTATGTCTTAAAAAATACAAACAAAAACATCTCTCAGTAAAACAAAACGGCAATAGTGATCCGACGAGACGAATCGCAGGAAACGAAATGCTCACCAGCCGATGAGACGAAAAGGAACACTTGGACCACAAGCAAAAAGTTGAGGTCGGACACGAGAGAACCGGATGACAAGAACAGGTGAGAGCAACATCCAAAAAGAAAAAAAATACACAAGTCAACAAAACTAAATTAAATCGAAATAGAATAATTATATAAGTTTATATTAGTTTTATCACATTTTAGAGTTAAAAATCATCAACAACTATATATATATGTGTGTGTATGTATGTATGTATGTATGTATGTATGTATGTATGTATGTGTGTGTGTGTAAATTATAATTGAATATTAATATGTACTGTTGTAGATTCTAGGGTAAAACGCTTGATGGTTTTAGCACTAAAATGTGATAAAAGTAATGTAAAATTCTTTCATGATTCTATTTAGATTGAATTTAGTTTTGTTGTTTCATGTGTATTTTTTTCTTGTTTGATGTTGTCATATTAATATTGTTGATGTCATTAGTCGTATTGTTTATTATTATTCATTCATTCATTATTATTGTTAGTAGTAGTTGCAGTTGTATGTTATGTTTTACAATGAATCGCTTTTATTCTCTAAGTCCATCCATGCTATGATTCAATACGTATGTCCAATATGAAAATCATTTGAAGTTAATTCTCTACAGATGTCATGAGCGAAAAATGACTTGTGGTGTCGCTGTGAGCCCACACAAACCGCACACGTCTCCACCCATTGTCTCTGAAAATGTTCCAAGAATCATTTCATTGCATTCCGCTGCTTGACCGTGTATCACATTTCGTAGACCTGGATGTATGTTTTCCCCCGGAACAATGTTTTTTTCGGCGCAAGGCGCTATTGTCTGCCTTTTTTCTTTCATCGTCACGCTGTCCCTCGCTTACGGAGATCTCAGCTATTCTTTTGCAGAGGAGATCGAGCCCTTGTCTGCGATTGGAAATATAGGCAAGGATGTCGGAGTGGACCTGAGGACACTATCTTCACGAAAAGCTCGGATTGATATCGAGGACATTCGGAGACGTTATTGTGATTTGAATCTGGACACTGGAGATTTGATCGTGGCGGAGAGGATTGACAGAGAAATCCTTTGTGACAAGAAGCCCTCGTGCGTGGCGACAGTGGATCTGGTTTTGGAAAATCCTCTCGAACTCCATCGCATCAGTCTCCACATTCAAGATGTAAACGATAACTCGCCGCACTTCAAAAAGAATTTAATTGAAATGGAAGTGTCGGAGTTAGCAGAAAGGGGGAGTCGTTTTTCCATTGAGGAGGCCCACGACGCAGATATTGGCCAAAATGCTGTGAAAATATATAATTTACAAAAGAATTCTAACTTTATTCTTTCAGTTGACAACCATAAAGTTGAGCTTGTTTTAGAAAATAAATTAGACCGAGAAAAGCAGAGTGACATGAATTTGCTTCTCACGGCTTTTGACGGTGGCTCTCCACAGCGGTCAGGCACAGTAGTCTTACACGTCACTGTGCTGGATGCAAATGATAACGCGCCAGTGTTCAGTCAGGCCGTTTATAAAGCCAGCCTGCCTGAAAACTCTCCTCCTGATACAATTGTGATTAAAGTTAGCGCTACTGATGCTGACGAAGGAGTGAATGGCGACATGACTTATGCTTTTGGACATGTGTCAGACAATATTATTAATGTATTTTCCATCAGTCCTGTGAGAGGCGAGATTAAAGTAACGGGTGTGACTGATTTTGAAGAGCGAGCCTCCTATGAAATGAGAGTGGAAGCAAAAGATGGTTTAGGGCTGACATCGTATGCCAAAGTGATAATCGATATTACTGATGTAAACGACAACACCCCTGTGATAAATTTAAAGTCTCTGTCTAATCCAGTTGCAGAGAATGTGCCACCTGGTACAGAGGTGGGCGTCGTTAATGTGCAAGACAGAGACTCTGAAAAGAATGGAAAAGTGCGCTGTTACATTCAACAAAGTGAACTCTTTAATTTAATTCCTTCGATTAAAAATTATTATTCTCTTGTGACGATGGAACAACTTGACCGTGAACGAGTTTATGATTACAACATTACAATCATTGCAACTGACGAGGGCTCTCCTCCGTTGTCATCCTCTAAAAGTATTCATTTGACTGTCGGTGACATCAACGACAACCCACCCGTGTTTGAGGAGCAGTCATACAGTGTTTATGTGAGTGAGAATAACAAACCTGGATCCACTTTAGGTTCTGCGAGTGCTCGAGACCCCGACTGGAGACAAAACGGCACTGTGATTTATTCTCTGGTACCTTCTGAGATAAACGGTGCCCCAGCATCCTCTTATGTGTCTGTCAATGGAGACACGGGGGTGATTCACGCTGCCAGGTCGTTTGACTACGAACACTTGAGGAGTTTCCTTGTCCACGTCTTGGCCCGAGACAACGGTTCTCCTCCGCTGAGCAGCAACGTGAGTGTTAGCGTCTTTATATCGGACTTAAATGACAATTCCCCTCAAATTTTGTACCCCGCCTCGGATGGCAACTCTTTCATGACCGAACTGGTCCCCAAAGCTGCACACGCAGGCTCTGTGGTGTCCAAAGTCATTGCGGTGGATGCCGACTCTGGACAAAATGCTTGGCTGTCTTATCATATTGTCAAGTCCACCGACCCGGGACTTTTTACCATCGGTCTCCACAGTGGCGAGATTAGGACTCAGCGGGACATTTCAGAGTCTGACAGCATGAAACAGGAACTGATTGTGGCTGTGAAAGATAACGGCCAGCCCCCTATCTCTGCCACCTGCTCAATGTATTTGCTTATTTCGGACAACTTGGCCGAGTTGCCAGAACTGAAGGACATTTCTTATGATGACAAGAATTCCAAGCTGACCTCCTACCTGATCATCGCGCTGGTGTCCGTGTCCACCTTCTTCCTCACCTTCATCATCATCGTCCTGGCTGTGAGGTTTTGCCGCAGGCGAAAGCCCAGACTGTTGTTTGATGGAGCAGTTGCCATTCCCGGCGCGTATCTGCCTCCTAATTACGCAGATGTCGACGGCACAGGAACTTTACGCAGCACCTACAACTATGACGCCTACTTGACAACAGGTTCCAGAACCAGTGACTTTAAGTTTGTTTCGTCCTACAATGACAACACCTTGCCTGCTGACCAGATTCGGAGGAAAAGCCCAAGTGATTTTCCTGATCCTTTTGAAGATCTCGGCGCAACTGTTGAGGTAAGAGTCTTTCTTTCCCAGCTCCCTCAAATAATCATGAACACATTAACAAACTTCAGTCATTCAAATTCACTTTTTATTTTCTTTATTGATGCTTCTCTCTTTATTTATTCTGTCTTATAAGTTAAATCACTTTCATATTTATGGTCTCTAAAATATATATCTCCAAGCTAATGTCATACCTAAAAAAAAAGTTGAATCTATACTTTTTTCTTTAAAAACAAGTTTAATCCCCATTGCAATACCGAAAGTGGATTACATTGAGAGCAAACCAATTGCCTGCGGCCCATGCAGCTTTATGCGCTTCGCAGTTCAAGGATGCACGCCTGCAATTAAGTCATTCCATTTAACTATAGTTTGTTCAGACAGTGTCAGAAAGATCGACAAAATCGAGTGAGCAAGCAACAGAGAGACTTTGCCAAGCGTGTTAATTCAGAAAAAAAAATATTTAGTTGTGAAAGGCAAATGCAGGATGCATGATATATTTTTTTCCTAAATTGCATCGCCGACGTTTGGCGAGATAGCAACCTGCTATAAACCTGAGCTTTGGGTGTATCATATAAGGAACACAATTCTCATTTTTAGACATGTGGTGAAGTGGGCGATTCAGTTTACTTCCCTCCTCACAGTGCACACATCAGATTTTCTGATAGTGTTCCTTTCGTACAGTCTTGGTGACACTTATTTTATCTTTTCCACTGTATTCTATTTGTATAGATGTTACATTTTTCCACGTGTGCTGTGAATGCTGAAATTGGACATAGCTCTATAACACCTTCTTCTTCTTTTCCTTTCGGCTTTTTCCTTCAAGGGGTCGCCACAGCAAATCAGTGGCCTCCATCTTTAGAGGTTTGATCCACATGTTTGTTTTGGCCAAGCTTTTATGTCGGATGCCCTTCCTGACACAACCCTCTGTATTTATCCGGGCTTGGGACCGGCACAAGAAGACATATGTCCCTTTGTGGCTACAGAACAAGCAACTCAGTGTGGCCGATTTTGCACCAAACTGATTCATGTTCTCCTCCCACACCCCCAACTCAAATTGAAATACATTTTTCCCGTTTTTCAAAGCAAGACCAACAACTGTTTTCATATGTTTATTATTATTTTGATAAGGTTACTTTATTGTTAGCCTTTTTGGAACAAAATGACTACGGGGCGCAGTCGGTGTCAATGTACAAAGACTGACAGCCCTTGAGCTTGTGAATGCACTCCAGTTTGACTTGAGTATTCGATAATATCTGTCCATGGTCCTGAAAGACCCAATTTCTGCTGACAAGACGCAATTTACCTTTTTCCACACACATGCTACACAAGGCAACATAGGATTAGTAATACTGATGAGGTGATACCGGTTGAAGTGGGGCAATCAGGCCAGTCGTTAGTCAGAACGATAGGAACTATCAGTGGAGCAGCTGCAGGGAGTAGTCGTCTGCTCCCCCCAACCAGAGAGCACGGACCTATCATAGCACTGCCATGTCTGGAGAGTAAGGATATATATATATATATATATATATATATATATATATATATATATAGGGCCTAAACTACCAGGAAGACTTTAGTTTTTCGACGAAGTTTCTTGGAGAAGAAGCAAACTGTCCGACACCTTCAAAGAAGTACAGATGACGGCTGAAGAAACCTTTTCATCGATGGACCACCCCTGTCCAATTGAGAGCTTACACGGTCGAATTTGGGGTGAAGACATTGTCATGTATTATTTCCAAAGTTGCACATAAAATTAGTTTGACTTAAAAAATGCCAAGAATTAGGTCATTGGTATTTTCCTGTTTCATTATCCAGTGAGTAATACACAGAGGCACAAAGGCCTGAAAGAAACATGTCTCACTATGGCAGTATTTTTGGTTTACGTTTTTTGAATTTAGTGCTGTTGCTAAAAATGGACTCTTGGCGTCGCTCTTGGCTTGTATAACGTACTGTCTCTGTCTCTCGCTGCTCGGATTCCGAGTGCTTTGTCTTTTTGCGGATGGTTGGACCATGTCTTTTTTGGGTCGACCAGCGTCGAATTGGAAATTGTGCGGAGCATTGGATCGTCTAACTGGGAGAGTCAACACATTTGGGGATATTTCTGTCAACATGGGAGTCGAGAAAGTCGCTCTGAGCCGTCTGATGTATTTTTTTGTCGTCGTTGCTCAGGCACGCCTTGTGTCCGGAGATCTGAGCTATTCTCTTTTGGAGGAGATGAAACGCTCGTCTGTTGTTGGAAATATTGCAAAAGATCTTGGTGTTGACCCGAGGACCTTGTCTGCTCGAAATGCCCGGATTGATGTCCAAGGGACACGTAAGCAGTATTGTGAGATTAATCTGAGCACAGGGGACTTGATCACAGCGGAGAGAATCGACAGAGAAAGCCTTTGTGACAAAAAAACTGCATGTGTGATAAAACTGGATCTGGTGTTGGAAAATCCTCTCGAGCTTCATCACATCACTTTTCATATTCAAGATGAAAATGACAACAATCCAAAATTCAAAAATAGTTTGATTCAGATGGAAATCTGGGAGTCAGCAGAAAAGGGCAGTCGGTTTTCCATTGAAAAGGCCCATGATGCCGATATAGGCAAAAATGCGATTCAGAGATATAATTTACAAAAAAATGCAAATTTTATTCTTGCTGTTGACAACAACAAAGTCGAGCTTGTTCTAGAAAATAAGCTCGACCGAGAAAAGCAAAGTAAAATGAATTTGCTCCTAACAGCTTTAGATGGCGGCTCTCCACAGAGGTCCGGCACTGTCATGATCCACGTTTCTGTGCTGGATGCAAATGATAACGCCCCAGTATTCAGTCAGGCAGTTTATAAAGCCAGGTTGCCTGAAAATTCTCCTCCAGATACAATTGTGATAAATGTCAGTGCGACAGATGCAGATGAAGGAGTGAATGGGGAGGTGACATATGACTTTGGCCATATTGCAGACGGTAATATAAATGCATTTTCTATTGAACCCACAACAGGTGTGATTACTGTAACAGGTTTAATGGATTTTGAAGAGAAGAGTTCATATGAAATGAGTGTTGAAGCGAAAGACGGTTTGGGACTAACATCCTATGGTAAAATCATAATAGATGTGACTGATGTGAATGATAATGCTCCTGAAATTAATTTGAAGTCATTGTCCAACACAGTGTCCGAGAATGTTTCACTTGGTACAGAGGTAGGCATTATCAACGTGCAGGACAGGGATTCTGGGAAAAATGGACAGGTGCGCTGCTCCTTTCCACAAGATGTCCCCTTGAAATTAGTTCCTTCTATTAAGAACTATTATTCTTTAGTGACCACTCAACAACTTGACCGTGAACTTGTTTCTGAATACAACATTACAATCAATGCAGTTGACGAGGGCTCTCCTCCTTTGTCCTCTTCTAAAAATATTCACTTGACTGTAGGAGATATAAATGACAACCCACCCGTGTTTGAAGAGCAGTCCTACAGCGCTTATGTGAGTGAAAATAACAAAGCTGGCTCCACTTTATGTTCTGTGAGTGCTCGAGACCCCGACTGGAGACAAAACGGCACAGTGGTTTATTCTCTTTTACCTTCTGAAGTGAGCAGTTCCCCAGAATCCTCCTATGTGTCTGTTAATGGAGACACGGGAGTGATCCACGCTGTCAGGTCATTTGACTATGAACATTTAAGGAGTTTCCAAGTCAATGTCATTGCCCGAGACAACGGTTCTCCTTCAATGAGCAGCAACGTCAGCGTTAGCGTCTTTATATCGGACTTGAACGACAACTCTCCTCAGATTTTGTACCCCGCCTTGGAAGGCAACTCCTTCATGACCGAGCTAGTCCCCAAAGCTGTACACGCAGGCTCTGTGGTGTCCAAAGTGATCGCGGTGGACGCCGACTCTGGACAAAATGCTTGGCTGTCTTATCATATTATAAAGTCCACAGACCCAGGACTTTTCACCATCGGTCTTCATAGTGGAGAGATCAGGACCCAGCGGGACATTTCGGAGTCCGACAGCATGAAACAGAACCTGATTGTGGCTGTGAAAGATAACGGACAGCCCCCTCTCTCTGCCACCTGCTCCATGTATTTGCTTATTTCGGATAACTTGGCCGAAGTGCCGGAACTGATGGACATTTCTTATGACTACAAGAATTCCAAGCTGACCTCCTACCTAATCATCGCGCTGGTGTCCGTGTCCACCTTCTTCCTCACCTTCATCATCATCGTCCTGGGTGTGAGGTTTTGCAGCAGAAGAAAGCCCAGACTATTGTTTGATGGAGCAGTTGCCATCCCTGGCGCCTATCTGCCCCCTAATTATGCAGATGTTGATGGCACAGGAACTTTACGCAGCACCGACAACTATGATGCCTACCTGACAACAGGTTCCAGAACCAGTGACTTTAAGTTTGTTTCGTCCTACAATGCCAAAACGCTACCCGCTAACCAGACTCTGAGGAAAAGTCCAAGTTACTTTGCTGATCCTTTTGAAGATATTGGAACCTCATCAGAGGTAGGACAAATTCACAACTTGTCTTGAGAGATGATGTAATTCTTGTCTGCTGGTTCTTGCAAAACAATCCAATTGTTTATCACAAATTAATTTCAGACAATATATGAACAGCACTTTAATTCACTGTCTTTGCAATGGCAATGAGTAGAAATGTGATTTGGTTGCCGGTCCCAAGCCCGGATAAATACAGAGGGTTGTATCAGGAAGGGCATCCGACGTAAAAGCTTGGCCAAAACAAACATGCGGATCACACCTCTAAAGATGGAGGTCACTGATTTGCTGTGGCTACCCCTTGAAGGGAGAAGCCAAAAAGAAAAGAAGAACAGTACAATTTACACATAATCAATCTTCACCTTCTTGCGGTCACTTTAATTTTCACGCCAATATCCCTTTGATTTTTTTCGCCAAGCCATCTTCACAATCAACAGAAACTGTTCCTTAACGTCATGGCTGACCCGCTGAAAACATAAAGAAATGTATTATTTCGAACGGTTGAGGGAGGGCAACAAAACGCGACACGGGATTTGTTTTTTTATGGGCGTACCATTTGGCTCTAGCATGGTTTGACTCTTTTGAAGCCAACGACACCTAAATCAGGCAACGTCCTGCTACCCATTGTTCCTGTGCCGACACTCAAATCGTTGTGTAATATTTTCTCGACTTTACATCATAAAATTAAATTGCGGCAATTAAATAATAATGATATGAAATCTGAGGAGTAACTTTAAAAACTTTTACTTCCACGTAAGTACTTAAGTAATTTGCGTTGTTATCATGTAAATGTAATACTTACAAAACGCAAATGTCAACCACGACCGCAGATCTTCCTCACGCTGTGGAACGATCTGATGCTTAAAGAGTTTGATGTTTCTCTTTATTTGTAAGTAGGTTCGTTGTCAGATCTCCCAGGCAGGTGACGCGCAGAGCTTGATCGTGGCGTGGAGTTGAGCAAGTCGTGCCGTGATGTCTGTCCGACTTTCCTCGCGGCCGTCGAGTCGATGCCGGAAGGTCTTCTCACCGTGAGTTGTCGGACAATCGATGAGGGATTGTGAGGACGAAGGTGCGTGGGGTTGGCCATGCCGCCGGGCACGGACAGGCGGGTCATCGGCGACGGTGGCGTTGATCGCGCTGCCATGGCGCTCTGCAGGACGCTGAGGAAGAACGCTGACGTCGGCGGCCGTGTCGGCCATGAAGCGTCTTCCCGAAGTCCGATCGTGGACATAAGCGATGTCCGACGATGTCCGATCGTGGACATATATAATGTCCGATCGTGGACATAAGCGATGTCCGACGATGTGCGATCGTGGACATATACGATGCAGCTAGTTGCAGAGTCGCCAGGCGAATTGGACGATGTCGGCCATCAGGGTGCGGCAGGTTTCACGGTGGGGTCGGGGCGCCCACGGGTGGCGGCGGCCCATCGGGAGCTCGGCTTGAGGGGTCTTGCTGTGAAGATGCCGGGTTCACGGGCGGCTGGGAAATCTGGATCTTTCCATTTGGAGAGTTGATTGGGCTGAGGAGGAGGGAAAAAATCCTCATGGCTAGCTCGCCAATAAAGAGTTTGATGTTTCTCTTTATTTGTAAGTAGGTTCGTTGTCAGATCTCCCAGGCAGGTGACGCGCAGAGCTTGATCGTGGCGTGGAGTTGAGCAAGTCGTGCCGTGATGTCTGTCCGACGCCCGGCATGAGCCGGGCGTGAGTCCGAGATGACTCTGCCCCGTGGTTCGCCCAATCTCTCTGTCCCGCGACAGCTTCTTTTATACAATTTGCAAGCGTGTGCTATGCGTCAGGGTGATACGCACATCAAGGAGATCAAGGAATTGAAAGACATGAAAGTGTTGAAAGGCGCACTTCAAAATTATACACTCGTGTGACGCAACATGCTCACCATGATGCAAAAAAACGAATAAGTATAAAAAGCGCAGTGGGACACAATGCCACGACACAAATTTAAATATTTACCCATGAATTGCACTGTTGTTGGGAAAATAAATTGTAAATCTGCGAATAATCGCAGCAAGCGCGCCTCATCTCTTTGGCATCGACGCCAGCATATTAGTTCGAGCACAAAACACAAAGATATGCACGAACTTGACATACCCGCACGCACAAGTGGCTTAGTCCGTTTCACTTTGTTCGAGTGGAATCACAAGAAAAGATCAGTTTTATCTGTCACATGACATTCCATCGCAATGCCATAACATTGCTGATTTTCCATTTTAAAATACACATTGAGTTTTGACTTAACAATTATTTTTTCACTTACGTGAACCTCTGAAGCAAAATTACAAGCATAAAATAATTATTTAAAAACGTGTCAAATCTGATGATGTTGGCAACATTTATTAATTGTTGAAATAATTGGATCGGGGATGTGCTTGATACAAAGGTTGAGCCGACGTTATTGCTGCCTTTTAACTGCTTGTAACCACATATCCCCTTTTCCTTCATGTATTCACATTTTCTTCAGACACATGCTTTGGCACCTTTTTTTTCGTGAATGTGAGGGTATGGTTTTGATTGTGATTGACCATTGGTTACAAGGATTCCAGTATATTTTATGGTTGCAAAATTATGCTTGTCTGTGACTGTAAAGTGTCCTTGAGAGCTTTGAAAGGCGCTTAATATGTAATGTATTATTATTATTATTATTACTTCTCCCAAATGCATCGCGAACACACTGAAAAAAAATAAAACAAGTCAACTGCCTAATTCGATGTGAAGACATCTTTTACCAGTTTTTGTATTTTTATTTTCTTATTTTGGGTTCTTGCTTTCCTTTTATTTCTACGGACCATATTATGATTTTGGAACATAGAGTAGGCATGCGTGCTGATTTTCCTTTTATTTTCGTTCGCGTACTTTGCGCACAAGTAATATTGCTGCTTTCTTTCAATTATTGATATGGGATCACATAAATAACATCGTCTGCATGATTATAATTTAGTGTAAGAGTAAAAATGGTCTGATGATGTCGCTCTCGGCTTGCAGACCGTCGACGAAGCACTCCACCCGTAACTGCAAGCATATCTGACAGTTTTGTAGTTCGCAGTCAGTGAAACAGCCATATTCGTATTTTTTTCACCTCCCGTTTTCTCAGTTTGTTTTGCAAAATTGGCGATCGACTTGGATTGTTTCTTTAGCTAGAAGTGCGCTGCCATTTGACAAAATATCGGAGGTGTTGTTCTTCAAGATGAGAGACAAAGGATTTTTCAAGTTTACTTCAATCCCGTGCTTTGTTTCTTTCGTCGTGATGGTGCCTCTCGTTAATGGAGATCTTAGTTATTCTGTTCCAGAGGAGGTGAAACGGGGATCTGTTATCGGAAATATAGCAAAAGATCTTGGAGGCGATATCATGGCTTTTGCAGCCCGAAAGCCTCGATTTGATTTTGAGGAAGCACGGAGACGCTACTGTGAAATTAATCTGGGCACGGGAGACCTGATCACATCAGAGAGGATTGACAGGGAAAATATTTGTGGAACGAAACCATCATGTGTGATCAAAGTCGATCTGGTTTTGGAGAATCCTCTGGAGCTTCAACGTGTGAGTTTTCATATTCAAGACATCAATGACAATTCTCCGAAATTCCGTGATCATTTAATTGAAATTGAAATCTCGGAGTCGGCAGAAAAAGGAAGTCGTTTGACTATTGAGGAGGCCCATGATTCCGATATAGGACAAAATGCAGTTCAACGATATATCCTGCAACAAAATATAAACTTTATTCTCGCTCTTGACAACAATAAAGTAGAGCTTGTATTAGAAAATAAATTAGACCGAGAAAAGCGTAGTGAAATGAATTTGCTCCTAACGGCTTTAGATGGCGGTTTTCCACAGAGGTCAGGCACAGTCATGATACACGTTATTGTGCTGGATGCTAATGATAATGCCCCAGTGTTCAATCAGGCCATTTATAAAACCAATTTGCCTGAAAACTCTCCCCCTGAAACAAGTGTGATTAAAGTTACCGCTACTGATGCTGATGAAGGAGTCAATGGGGATGTGACTTACAATGTTGGCCACATATCAAATGACGACACAAACATTTTCAAAATCGACCCCAAAACTGGTACGGTTAAGATTTCAGGTGTTCCTGATTTTGAAGAAAATAATTCTTATGAAATGAAGGTGCAAGCCAAAGATGGTTTAGGACTCACCTCCTATGCAAAAATAATAATCGATATTACTGATGTCAATGACAACGCCCCTGTGATTAATTTAAAGTCTCTGTCTAATCCAGTTGCAGAGAATGTGCCACCTGGTACAGAGGTGGGCATCATCAATGTGCAGGACAGAGACTCAGAAAAGAACGGAAAAGTCAGCTGTTCCATTCAACAAAATGTACCTTTTAAAATAGTTCCGTCTATCAAAAATTATTATTCTTTAGTGACAACTGGTCAACTTGACCGTGAACTTGTGTTTAATTACAACATTACAATCAGTGCCATTGACGAGGGCTCTCCTCCTTTGTCATCCTCGAAAAGTATTCACTTGACTGTAGGAGACATCAATGACAACCCACCTCTGTTTGAGGAACAGTCATACAGTACTTATGTAAGTGAAAACAACAAAGCTGGCTCAACTTTAACTTCTGTTCATGCTCAAGACCCAGACTGGAGACAGAACGGCACAGTGATTTATTCTCTCTTGCCTTATGAGGTGAACGGTGCCCCGGCATCCTCCTACATTACTGTAAATGGAGACACAGGGGCGATCCACGCTGTCAGGTCGTTTGACTACGAACACTTGAGGAGTTTTCAAGTCCACGTCATGGCTCGAGACAACGGTTCTCCTCCGCTGAGCAGCAACGTGAGCATCAGCGTCTTTGTATCGGACATGAATGACAACTCTCCTCAAATTTTGTACCCCGCCTCTGAGGGCAACTCCTTCATGACCGAGCTGGTCCCCAAAGCTGTACACGCAGGCTCTGTGGTGTCCAAAGTCATTGCGGTGGATGCCGACTCTGGACAGAATGCTTGGCTGGCCTATCATATTGTCAAGTCCACAGACCCAGGACTTTTCACCATTGGCCTTCACAGTGGCGAGATCAGAACTCAGCGGGACATTTCGGAATCTGACAGCATGAAACAGAACCTGATTGTGGCCGTGAAAGATAACGGACAGCCCTCTCTCTCTGCAACCTGCTCCATGTATTTGCTTATTTCGGATAACTTGGCTGAAGTGCCCGAACTGAAGGATATTTCTTATGATGACAAGAATTCCAAGCTGACCTCCTACCTGATTATCGCACTGGTGTCCGTGTCCACCTTCTTCCTGACTTTCATGATCATCGTCCTGGGTGTGAGGTTTTGTCGCAGAAGAAAGCCCAGACTCTTTTTTGATGGGGCAGTTGCCATGCCCGGCGCGTATCTGCCACCTAACTATGCAGATGTCGACGGCACAGGAACTTTACGCAGCACCTACAACTATGATGCCTACTTGACAACAGGTTCCAGAACCAGCGACTTTAAGTTCATCTCTTCCTACAATGACAACACGCTGCCGGCTGGCCAGACTCTGAAGAAAAGTCCAAGTGATTTTGCTGATCCTTTTCAATATCTTGAGTCATCTGAAGAGGTAGGTTTCTTTCATATCAAGAATGCATTTGTCTGGTTTAATTTTGCCTTGCTTACCCCATCCCATAACTCTTTTACATGTTTTTGTTTCCCGGTTCAGACCAGTTTTGAACCAGAAACCTTTTAGGGTCACTGCCATAACTCGCACTTTCCACTTCCCAAACTGCTGATTTATCCACTTTATTTTATGTAGCTCATATTTAAGTTTTGTTGCATTGTAAGGGCTCCATGTTTTACGTATGTTACAAATGAGATATTCATACTTTGACGAGTCATGTTGGAAGGCTGACACCACAATGATGTTGTACTGATATTGTTTTTCTTTATCTGTGGATTTTTGTGGCCTACTTGTCTAGGAAACGGTATGAGTGGGATTAGTGGAGCCAGTGTTGAATACTTACTCCTGTCAAATTAACTGTTTGCATGACGCCATCGCTTGACTTCTTGTATTCGCCAGTACTGTTAGCAGTTAGCACAATGACTGCAAATGTTTTTTTTGGTGTATCTTGGAGATCTGGAAACAATCAGATGAGCTTTTGAAAATCCAAGATAACTCTCACAAATACCTGGAAAATCCAGATGAGAATGTTCATTAGAACATCGCGGTCGAAGTTTTCAATATTGTCCCTATTTTTGCATACAGGATTTTTTTTTCTGGTGTGCCACTTTCCGATCTCATCCCCCATTGGCAGTTGGGATACGTTTCAGTTACTAACAAATAATGTGTATTTCTTCTTTTCCTTTCGACTTTTCCCTTCAAGGTGTCACCACAGCAAATCAGTGTCCTCCATCTTTAGACGTTTGATCCACATGTTTGTTTTGGCCAAGCTTTTACGTCGGATGCCCTTCCTGACACAACCCTCTGTATTTGAGATGTTGAAAATAGAGCAATATTGAAAAATTTGGTTCATTTTGTGAATTGTGTTGATTGAAGCGGTGGAAATCTGGATCCTTGCTGTGTGACAGTTTTGGATACTGTCTTTAATTCCAATTGCTGAAGTCGCTTGAAAGTGATTGCTAGAGAATATGGGAATTAGTCTCCTCCTCAGTTCCAAATAATAATTGGAACAATCCAAATGGTTTACCTGTGGTTTTTTTATTTGTGTGGTTGGTTTTCCTCAAATAACAATTGTCTTCAAAACTAAGTTTTATTTTGCATGGTGTGCAGCGGCCTCAGAGTTGCAATTTTCCACTTTGATCATCTATCCATCCATTTTCAACACTGGTTAACCTGAACAGGGTCGCAGGGAGTTGCTGGCCATTACCTCTTGTGTTTCAATATTAGAGTATTTTATTGTTCTTTTTTTATTGGGCAGCACGTTGGTCGACTGGCAAGCAGGTTCGCTTCACACTGCAGGTGTCCGGGTTCTATTCTGGCCCCGAACTCCGTTTGTGGAGATTGGATTTTCTTCACAATGCCTTTATGTTTCTTCCACCCACGTTCCAAAAACATGCACTAATCGGTTGATTGGATGCTTTAAATTGTCCATCGGTGCGATTGTGGGCATGGACATTTCTTTGTCGATGTGTGCCCTGTGATTTGCTGGCAACCAATTTGGGGTGTATCCTATCAACTGTCTGAAGAACTGAGATATCTGCTCCAGCACAGCACACTCGCAACCCTTATGAAGATAATCAGATCAAATTAAGGAATGGATGGATGTGTGGGTGGTTGGATGGATGGATGGATGGGTGTTTTGTGTTTGTTTTTGCTCTCTTGCCCAGAAAGGTTTCCTGTGACTTTGTGACTGTTATTTCCATAAATGACTGCAACTGACGATGGTGCTTAAGAAGAATATAATAGTTTCTTGGATCGATATTGCTGGCTTCCTTCTTGCATTGATATTGCAGTTTCCCCACCAGTTCTTGCAGTTTTATTTAAATTCAAGGTGGCTGTTTAATAAAAACAATGATAACAACAATAATTGTTCCAATAAAAAAATATAATCACCATCATCATCGTCGTCGTCATAATACAGCCCAAAACATCTTTCTTCATATAATGCTTTAACAAAAGCTCATGCTGAAACAATTCAAATAAAATGGCAAAATAAATAAGAACACACAACAACAAATATTGACAATGAAAACAGAAGTTTGATATTGGTATATATTGATAACTCAATAACAGTTGTGGAATATTACACATAATGCTATGTTTTCATTTCACTGAGACAAATCTGACACGATTTCCCTTCCCCGCCCGCCAATTATCATTTCACATTTTCAATTTTATTATAATTACCTGACAATGATAAAAGTCTACTCTTGGTGTCGCTGTCGAGCCATATAACGCGAACCGTCATCTGACGAAACTGCATTGTTCTACTTCGGGTGGTGGAAACTGGATTATACATTTTTTTGTGCGGACACCCTTAAGATTGTGGCACGTGAACTGGTGTGGAATATTTTTCACGTTCCGTTTCGGACTGGTGTCGTCGAGATGGGACATCTTCGATTCTTGATGTGTCCCCTGATTGTTCTGTTTGATTTCTTTGTTCCGGTGCAACTCGCCCATGAAGATCTGAGCTATTCGCTTCCCGAGGAGATGAAACGCTTATCTGTAATTGGAAACATAGGCAAAGATATTGGTGCTGATCCGAGGACCCTTTCTATGCGAAATGCCCGTATTAACGTTGCGGGGACACGTAAGCAGTGTTGTGAGATAAATATGAGCACTGGAGACTTGATCACGTCGGAGAAAATAGACAGAGAAAGCATGTGCGGGAAGAAACCTTCTTGCATTCTTAAAATGGATCTGGTGCTAGAAAATCCTCTTGAGCTTTATCGCATAAACCTCCACGTACAAGATGTAAACGACAACCCTCCCAAATTTAAAAACAGTTTGATTGAAATGGAAATCAGGGAGTCGGCTGAAAAGGGCAGTCGTTTTTCAATTGAGGAGGCTCATGATGCAGATATAGGCCAAAATACAGTTCAACGATATATTCTGCAAAAAAGTGAAAAATTTATTCTTGCTGTTGACAACAATAAAGTTGAGCTTGTATTAGAAAATAAATTAGACAGAGAAAAGCAAAATGAAATTAATTTGCTCCTAACGGCTTTAGATGGCGGCTCTCCACAGAGGTCAGCCACAGTCACGATACACATTTCTGTGCTGGATGCAAATGATAATGCGCCAGTGTTCAGCGAGGCTGTTTATAAAGCCAGTTTCCCTGAAAACTCTCCTCTTGATACAATTGTGACGAATGTTAGCGCTACTGATGCTGACGAGGGAGTGAATGGCGACGTGACATACGACTTTGGCCATGCATCTGATGAAAACAATTTATTTGCGATTGATCCCACAACTGGGGAAATTAAAGTAACTCGTTTGGTTGATTTTGAAGAAATTGCTTCTTTTGAAATTAAGGTGGTAGCAAAAGACGGTTTGGGTCTGACTTCATATGCCAAAGTTGTAATAGATATTTCCGATGTAAATGATAATCCCCCTGTAATCAATTTAATGTCATTGACCAGTCCAGTGGCAGAATATGTGTCACCAGGGGCAGAGGTTGGCATCATTAATGTGCAGGACAGAGACTCTGAGAAAAATGGAATTTTCCACTGCTCGATTCAACAAAATGTCCCTTTTAAGTTAGTCCCTTCAATTAAAAACTATTATTCTCTGGTGACGGCCGATCAACTTGATCGTGAACTCGTGTCTGAATACAACATTACAATCAATGCCGTTGACGAAGGCTCTCCACCTTTGTCCTCCTCTAAAACTATTCACTTGACTGTAGGAGACATCAATGACAACCCACCTGTGTTTGAGGAGCAGTCATACAGTGCTTATGTGAGTGAAAATAACAAAGCTGGCTCCACTTTATGCTCTGTGAGTGCTCAAGACCCCGACTGGAGGCAGAACGGCACCGTGATTTATTCTCTCTTATCATCTGAGGTGAACGGTGCCTCTGCGTCATCCTATGTGTCTATAAACGGAGACACGGGAGTGATCCACACTGTCAGGTCATTTGATTACGAACACTTGAGGAGTTTTCAAGTCCACGTCATGGCCCGAGACAATGGTTCTCCTCCACTGAGCAGCAACGTGAGCGTCAGCATCGTTATATCAGACTTGAATGACAACTCTCCTCAGATTCTGTACCCCGCCTCGGAAGGCAACTCCTTCATGACCGAGCTGGTCCCCAAAGCTGCACTCGGAGGCTCTGTGGTGTCCAAAGTGATCGCGGTGGATGCCGACTCTGGACAAAATGCCTGGCTGTCCTATCATATTTTCAAGTCCACAGACCAGGGACTTTTCACCATTGGTCTCCACAGTGGCGAGATCAGGACTCAACGGGACATTTCGGAATCCGACAGCATGAAACAGAACCTGATTGTGGCCGTTAAAGATAACGGCCAGCCCCCTCTCTCTGCCACCTGCTCCATGTATTTGCTTATTTCGGATAACTTGGCTGAAGTGCCGGAACTGAAGGACATTTCTGATGATGACAAGAATTCCAAGCTGACCTCCTACCTGATCATCGCGCTGGTGTCCGTGTCCACCTTCTTCCTTACCTTCATCATCATCGTCCTGGGTGTGACGTTTTGTCGCAGGAGAAAGCCCAGACTGTTGTTTGATGGAGCAGTTGCCATTCCCGGCGCCTATCTGCCACCTAACTATGCAGATGTCGACGGCACAGGAACTTTACGCAGCACCTACAACTATGATACCTACTTGACAACAGGTTCCAGAACCAGCGACTTTAAGTTTGTGTCCTCCTACAATGACAACACGCTGCCTGCTGACCAAACTCTGAAGAAAAGTCCAAGTGACTTTGCTGAAGTTTTCCAACAGCTGCGTGACCCGCCAGAGGTAAAGTCTTACACTTAAAAATTCATCCCCCAAACGAATGTAGTGTATTGAAAATATGCTTTTCATTTAGAAAACCACAGGCATCCAATATATTTCCATTATTTCCGCTCCATCGTGAATCAACATGGGAACTACGCAATGTGGTGTGATAAATACCTCTTTATTGTGAATGGGTATTTTCTTTAATAACAATTACGTATTTGAAATATAAATGTTCTTTTTTTTGTTTCATTTCCACGATTGATGCAATTTAATTTGACAAAGTCACATTTCCCCACTCAAACAGCTCTGAAATAGTTGTTAAAGTCTTTCGCAACCAAAGTTTGGCATACATTTTGTTGATTTGTTTTCTTGTCATTAAATAGTTTACAGTGTGTGGGTGTACAGTACATGTTTTGCTCTTGCAGTTTTAAGTTGGTCTACACCGAGATTGTGTTTACCTTGTTTGAAATCGACAATTTTACAAGACATCTAAGCATTGCATTCACCTGGAGATACTTGTTTTTCATCTGGACAGGTCACAGTGCTTTAAATTCATTTTTAAGTGAGTGAGCATGTTGTTCCACCGAGTGTCTTTGGGAAGATTTTTTTAGTCGATCAGCAAAACCTACATCATTCCTTATTCTTGTGCCCAGGTTGCCTTAACGCAAACTCTGTCCGTGGTACTGATTTATGTTGCTGGTCTTTATTTGGTGCTAGTTACAGGAGAGAAAAAATACCACTGTATGGCAAAGATGATTGTCGTTTATTCGGTGGACTGACATGAATGTGCAATATTCAAAGTCGACTCAAGATGCCGCTCTGTACACGTAGATGTGAGGCTGGAAGATTTACATGTTTTCAGACATTACGTGATTCAGACATTACGAACCAGACCGGTTTTTATGTCAGGAGCGACACGCACTTCTTTTTAGGGCTGTATGTATCTTTTAATCTGAACGTCTAGCCGGATTTTATCCAATTTATTGTTTGGCAATTAAAAAAATGGATCGCCAAGCTCATCTGCTTCTAGTTTTTTCCTGCGGCTTTGTTCTTTGTGCCGACAGCACCGTTGCAGAGATCAGCTATTCTGTTCCGGAGGAAATGAGAATTGGATCTATTGTTGGTAATCTTGTCAAGGAACTCGGACTAGAAGGTCGGGCATTGATCTCTCGTAAGGCCCGTGTTGATACTGTTAACGAGGATATGCGTTACTGCGACATTGACGTCAAAACTGGCAATTTTGTGATCCGAGAGAGGATTGACAGAGAGGAGCTGTGTGGAGAGAACCTTATGTGTATGCTTAAATATGAATTGGTTTTAGAAAGCCCGCTGGAGCTGCATCGCATTGCTGTCCTTGTTTTGGATGTGAATGACAATTTCCCCGTCTTTCCAAAAGATGAAATCAAGCTTGAAATAAGGGAATCTGCCGACAAAGGAACCCGATATCGCATAAATGAGGCGGATGATGCGGACATTGGGCAAAATTCTGTTCAACAGTATTTCTTGCAATCCAATGCACATTTCATTTTGTCGGTGCGTGAAAACTCTGATGGATCAAGGAATCTTGAGTTAGTTTTAGACAAAGAACTTGACCGTGAAACAGAAGACGATATCAGTTTGGTGCTCACTGCCACCGATGGAGGCTCTCAAAAAAGAACCGGGACGGCACTGGTGCAAGTCACTGTGCTGGATGCAAATGATAACGCCCCAGTGTTCAGTCAGGATGTTTACAAGGCCAGGCTGGCTGAAAACGCCGCGTTGGAAACTGTTGTTGTCACAGTGAGTGCAACGGATGCAGACGATGGCGTCAATGGTCAAATTATTTATGATTTTAGTCGAATTGCAGAAAAGGCAAAAAAAGTGTTCTCTATCAATAGTAAAACTGGTGAGATTAAAGTAATAGGGCTGCTTGACTTTGAGAGTAATTCCAAATATGAAATGCGGGTCGATGCTAAAGATGGTTATGGGCTTTCATCACATTGTAAAGTAGTGATTGGCATCAGTGATGTGAATGACAACCCGCCAGTAATACAACTTAAATCACTGTCAGATGCTGTTGCTGAGAGTGTGACACCAGGAACTGAGCTTGGCATCATTAATGTGCAGGACAGAGACTCTGAGGAGAATGGGCAGGTCCGTTGCTCCATTCAGCAAAACGTCCCATTTAAATTGGTCCCTTCAATTAAAAACTACTATTCTCTGGTGACCACTGGTCAACTTGACCGCGAACTTGTTTCTGAATACAACATTACAATCAATGCCGTTGATGAAGGCTTTCCTCCTTTGTCCTCTTCTAAATTTATTCACTTGAGTGTAGCAGACATCAATGACAACCCACCCGTGTTTGAGGAACAGTCCTACAGTGCGTATGTAAGCGAGAATAACAAAGCTGGCTCCACTTTATGCTCTGTGAGTGCTCGAGACCCTGATTGGAGACAGAACGGCACTGTGATTTATTCTCTCTTACACTTTGAGATAAACGGTGCCTCTGTGTCCTCCTCCGTGTCTGTCAATGGAGACACGGGGGTGATCCACGCAGTCAGGTCGTTTGACTACGAACACTTGACGAGTTTTCAAGTCCACGTCATGGCCCGAGACAACGGTTCTCCTCCGCTAAGCAGCAACGTGAGCGTCAGCATCTTTATATCGGATATAAATGACAACTTTCCTCAAGTCTTGTACCCCGCCTCAGAGGGCAACTCCTTTATGACCGAACTGGTCCCTAAAGCTGCACACGCAGGCTCTGTGGTCTCCAAAGTGATCGCGGTGGACGCAGACTCTGGACAAAATGCCTGGCTATCCTATCACATTGTCAAGTCTACAGACCCGGGACTTTTCACCATAGGTCTCCACAATGGCGAAATCATGACCCAGCGGGACATTTTGGAATCTGACAGCATGAAACAGAACCTGATTGTGGCCGTGAAAGATAACGGACAGCCCCCTCTCTCTGCCACCTGCTCCATGTATTTGCTTATTTCGGACAACTTGGCTGAAGTGCCGGAACTGAAGGATATTTCTTTTGATAATAAGAATTCCAAGCTGACCTCTTACCTGATCATCGCTCTGGTGTCCGTGTCCACCTTCTTCCTGACCTTCATCATCATCGTCCTGGGTGTGAGGTTTTGTCGCAGGAGAAAGCCCAGACTGTTGTTTGATGGAGCAGTTTCCATCCCTGGCGCGTATCTGCCTCCGAATTACGCAGATGTCAATGGCACTGGAACTTTACACAGCACCTACAACTATGACGCTTACTTGACAACAGGTTCCAGAACAAGTGACTTTAAGTTTGTGTCTTCATACAATGACAACACGCTGCCTGCTGACCAAACTCCGCGGAAAGATCCGAGTGACTTTGTTGATGAGCTTCACGATTCTTTCGACCCACTTGAGGTAGGCAGCATTTCACACACTGAAAATAAAACACCAATTGCATCTTTTGTGCATTAAGATCCATCAATTGGATTGGTCTTTAAATGTTTCATGATCAAATATTAACAGTTCACTCATTGAATTGAACACATTTGTGTTGCCATTCAAACTGAAAGTATATCAAGATCATTTTAGTGTATTTTAGATTTTCTAGTTTTCTTTTGGATTCCTTTGAGGAAAGCTGATGGTCACATTACTGGCTTTTTTGGTGAATTTCCATTCATGCCAATTATTTTCCCTTTTTTGCCAGCGTTTTGATTTTCTGCATTAAATACATGTGTTAATATTTTACTGCCACAAAGGATACAAACTCGAGGCCGGACTGTGCTGTACAATGATGGAGGGATAAACACCTTTGTTTTTGAGACGTGTATTTCATCTCTGGACTTCCCGTGTGGAGTTAGTATGTTCTCCCTGTGCTGGCATTGGTTTTCTTCGAGTGATATGGCTTCCTCTCACATTCTAGGAACATGCATGGAAGGTTAATGGAATGTTTTAAAATGTCCCTTACAGTGTGATGTGACCATTGTTTTTTATCCAAGTGTGCCCTGCAATTGGCTGGCAACCAGTTTAGAGTGTCAACCCCTTATTGTCGCAAGTTGGCTGCGAAATAGGCTCCAAAATGCCATCATACTTGTAAGGATAAGCATATTTTTGTAATTGTTGGCAGGATGGATGGATGGATGCTATTTAATTGATGTCGTTGATGGAAGAGTCAAGAACATTTAAGATGCATTAATTTTAAATGTTGGATAAAATTGAACACTCTTCTTCAGGCATATATTTTTGAATGTTCAAAAAATAAGGCTATACTCAATAATTTTGGTTGACAGTATGTTTCAGCGGCATTTCACTAGATACAGTATTGATATCTGTCAGCTGTGCTCTTTCTGTGTGGACTTTTACTTGAGTGTTTTTTCTCCAGTGTTCCAAAACATGAGTAACATATAGAACAGAAAATCCATTGCAAACTCAAGATCGTGGCATCAAACGCACAAGTATTTGGCGGTACAGAAAAAGTGAACGCTCGCATCTGTCTAAGTAGAACAGAATCATTTTTAATCAGTAGTGATAATCATTTCAGCTTGTAGCATTACTCGGACTTTTACGCCCTGGTGATTTCTCTTATATATGTGTAAGTTGTCCTTGTACAACATTTTGTATGCAGCTCTGTCTGTTTGAAAGTGCTCTAAAAATACTGTCCAGTTGAGTTGCGATTGATGAGCTGGCTTCTTCTTTGGCCCTGATTGGACACGGTAGGAACCAAAAATCTTAAAATACAGGTAACTACGTATTACCCTTCGTCGACCTTCCACCTTGCGTTGTCACTCTGGCCGAGCGATTTCCTCCTTCGATCTTTCAGTGTTTTTCTCCCTCCCCGTGTCGACCCCGCCCCATTGCAATTCCGACAGGTTTAGAGTTTTTACCTGTTTTGATTCTGATTGGCTGTTCACAGCGAATGAACGCCTGGCTAAAGCACCAAGTAAACCAAAACCGTCCGTCACGGAGACAGTCAACGTCTGCGTAAAATTTAAGAATTTCAAACGTTCATTAAATAAAATAAAACTCATGCGTGACAAGTCTAAATCACCTTTCCACGCCTTGACCTTGAAAATTCTTCCGATGCCTTTATATTTCCATTTTTTCAGACTGGGAAGGCATTTAAAATGTGTGAGTTCTTTTAGGTTTGGATTTTGGCTAAGCCATTCTGATGTTGCCATTCGTTTTATGGAATTTTAATGAGAAGAAGACTCCCAATTCCTCTTAAGCTCTGACTTTCAACAAGAGATTTCAAGACTTAAAACCAAATTTTGAATGTTCATTGGACTCAATAATAAATCACGTTATCATAGTTTCTGCGTGGTCACATTTTCGTCGTGATTTGCTGAAGTTTTTTATCTCATGAGAATAATATAGTACATGAACAGTGACGGGTTCGATTTTTGTTCGATTTCAGTTGTTCAAAGTTTGTATTTGATTATATACACTATGTGTGTGTGCGTGCGTACGTGTGTGTGTGTGCGTGTGTGCGCATCTGTCTGTGTGATTTTAAAGGTTAAAATCACACACAGACGAAATAATTTACATTTTCTAGTTTTCTTTTGGATTCCTTTGAGGTAAGCTGATGGTCACATTACTGGCTTTTTTGGGGTGAATTTCCATTCATCCCAATTATTTCCCCTTTTTTTGCCAGTGTTTTGAGTTTCTGCCTTTAATACATGTGTTAATATTTTACTGCCACAAAGGATACAAACTCGAGGTGTGACTGTTAAAATGTAACCCAATAAACAACTTCAATTGTGTTTTGAGAATAGATATATTTCATGTACTATCTATCGACTAACTGTTAAAAACAAGCTTTGGGAATATATTGATTTGCTTTCTACTGGGGCAACTCATTTCTTTCCAGACATTACCGATAGGTAGAGTTGTTTTAAAAAAATGATCATATTCGGATGAGTGATTTTTGTCGACTGGTATAGCGACGTATGCTGCATTCGAATATATGTTTTCTGAAAACCATGACAGAATATACTGACGCATATTTAAGTGCAGGTATCGTGTGTCACAATTGAGCCGTAACGTCTTGACGTTTTCTGTAAAAATATTGTAGAATTTGCCACAGTTTTGCTTTGTTTGAATGCTCCTGTGCCGATAACCATTTTGTGTTTGTGAGCATCTTCATCTTTATTAAGTCTTGTTCTGTAGCCACAAGGGGAAACAAGCCAGTGTCTTATTCGGCCGGTCCCAAGCCCAGATAAATACAGGGGGTTGTGTCAGAAAGGGCATCCGACCTAAAAGCTTGGCCAAAACAAACATGCGACTCAAACTTCTGAAGATGGAGCACACTGATTGGCTGTGTCAACCGCTTGAAGGGAAAAGCCGAAAGGAAAAGAAGATATGGTTTCCGTTATAGTTACGGACTTAATAATTAAGGAATCTTTGTAAATGGTGCTCACTTTTGGCTTCAATTGATAAAGCAGGCCTGTTGATTTGAACGCCACATAATCATTCGCTATCCATTTTGCTGAATTCAATGGAACTCTCCACTAACAGATATGTCTGACATTTATGTTTTGTCGTTGAGAAGATTAAGGACCCAATTGCACTACTGAAGCACCTTATTTAAAGGTGACTTTAATTTTGAAATATACTTCTCTTTATGCACGGGTCATAGTTCTGAAAACATATCCAATGTGTTGGTATAGTTGAACAGCTTTTGTATGTCGGATGGCCATGTAATGTTTACGAATATTCTTTCGAATTTATGAACAACAATCGGGTGCTATGTCGGTAAATGCACTCTAGAGGTCAGTATGCACTCATGAACAAATGCTCAGTTTCCCACCCTTTCTCGTCGACACAAACACTGATATTTAATTTGGTGGAGCTGCGGTCTAAATGTCTGCAAGTGCCGGGCCGGAATACTCCAAGGAACAATAAAAGAGAAACCACTGTCTATCAATTTTCACGTTGGGAGTGTGGCTCGCGCATATTTGAAGTGGAATGGTGAACAAAGGAATTGCGCCGTTTCTCTACGGCCTCGCTGTTCTTGTTTTTTTCATTGTCACCGTCGATGGAGACTTGATTTACTCTATCTCAGAGGAGATGAAACGTGGATCTTTAATCGGCAATATCGCCAAGGATTTGGGACTCAATGTGGGTCAGTTGTCTGCTCGAAAAGCACGCATTGATCCCGAGGATGATAACGTGCAGCACTGCAGAATCAACCTCAACACGGGTGACTTGCTTGTTCAGGAAAGGATCGACAGAGAGGGACTATGCGGTAAAAAGGCATCGTGTGTCTTAAAATTGGAACTTGTCCTTGAAAACCCACTTGAACTGCATCGTGTTAGCATCAGTGTTCTTGATATCAATGACAATTCACCACAGTTTAATGAAGACCAGCCCAAATTAGAAATCCGAGAATCGGCAGACAAGGGAGAGCGTTTTCTTGTCAGAGAAGCACATGATGGAGACATTGGAGAAAATGCTGTTCAAAGCTATACTTTGCAGCAAAATAATCATTTTACATTAGACATAAACACCAAATCAAGTGGACGAAAATATTGTGAATTGGTCTTAGACAAAGAATTAGACAGAGAAGATAAAAAGGACATTATGCTTTTGTTGACCGCCTATGATGGCGGCTCCCCTCGGAGATCCGGCACAGTGGTCATCCACGTCACTGTGCTGGATGCGAATGATAACACCCCAGTGTTTAGTCAGCCCGTCTATAAAGCCCGTCTGCCTGAAAATTCTCCTCTTGACACTTTGGTAGTTACAGTGAACGCAAGTGACGCAGACGAAGGAATTAACAGCGAGATCTCATATGCATTTGACCATGCTTCGGATGACAATGCTTACATGTTTACATTACATCCCAAAACTGGAGAAGTGAGAGTGTCTGGTATTGTTGATTATGAAAAAGTAACGTCACATGAAATGCAAATTAGTGCTGCTGATGGCCTCGGATTAATTTCATATTCTTCTTTAATTATTGATGTGATTGACACAAATGATAATTACCCCGTCATACAACTTAAAACACTGTCAAATTCAGTAGCAGAGAATGTGTCACCTGGTACAGAGGTGGGCCTTGTGAATGTACAGGACAGAGACTCTGAGCAGAATGGCCAGGTTCGATGTTCCATTCCACCAAATGACCCCTTTAAATTAGTTCCTTCTATTAAAAACTACTATTCTCTGGTGACCACTCGTCAACTTGACCGTGAACTTGTTTCTGATTATAATATTACAATCAGTGCCACAGATGCGGGCTTCCCTCCTTTGTCATCCTCTAAAAGTATTTATTTGACTGTAACAGACATCAATGACAACCCACCTGTGTTTGAGGAACAGTCCTACAATGCTTATGTGAGCGAGAATAACAAAGCTGGCTCCAATTTATGCTCTGTGAGTGCTCAAGACCCTGACTGGAGACAGAACGGCACAGTGATTTATTCTCTTTTACCTTCTGAAGTGAGCGGTGTCCCAGCGTCCTCCTATGTGTCTGTGAATGGAGACACGGGGGTGATCCACGCTGTCAGGTCATTTGATTACGAACACTTGAGGAATTTCCAAGTCCATGTCATGGCCCGAGACAATGGTTCTCCTCCACTGAACAGCAACGTGAGCATCAGCGTCTTCATATCGGATTTAAATGATAACTCTCCTCAGATTTTGTACCCTGCCTCGGAGGGCAACTCTTTCATGACTGAGCTCGTCCCCAAAGCTGCACAGGCAAGCTCCCTAGTGTCCAAAGTGATTGCGGTGGATGCCGACTCTGGACAAAATGCCTGGCTGTCCTATCATATTGTCAAATCCACAGACCCGGGACTTTTCACCATCGGTCTCCACAGTGGCGAGATCAGGACCCAGCGGGACATTTTGGAAACCGACAGCATGAAACAGAACCTGATTGTGGCCGTGAAAGACAACGGACAGCCCTCTCTCTCTGCCACCTGCTCCATGTATTTGCTTATTTCGGATAACTTGGCTGAAGTACCTGAACTGAAGGACATTTCTTATGATGACAAGAATTCCAAGCTGACCTCCTACCTGATCATTGCACTGGTATCTGTGTCCGCCTTCTTCCTGACCTTCATCTTCATCGTGCTGGGTTTGCGGTTTTGTCGAAGGCGAAAGCCCAGACTGTTGTTTGATGGAGAAGTTGCCATCCCGAGCGCGTATCTGCCTCCGAATTACGCAAATGTCGATGGCACAGGAACTTTACGCAGCACCTACAACTATGATGCCTACTTGACAACAGGTTCCAGAACTAGCGACTTTAAGTTTGTGTCGCTGCCTGCTGACCAGACTCTAAGGAAAAGTCCAAGTGATTTTACTGCTGAACTTAAAGATCCGTTTGACCCCTTTGAGGTATGAAGGCTTTTATATATTTCAGTCATTGCAGAATATTTCTTGTGACCCAGTGTGAGAATCATATTTTCTTCTTTGGGCTCGCTTTACAACTTGATCCCCGTATACTATAGTAACCTATACAGCAATGATTTTTAACCACTGTGCCGCGACGTGTGCCATGAGATATTATCCAATGCTACCTTTTTTTTTAAATAAAAATGTAAAAATATTTAGTCATCATTGCAGTCGGTATGTGTGCATTTCCAGTGAACAATTGATTCGTTTCAAATGTCATCTGAAGTTACATATTTTTTCAACATCTACGTGCTTTTTATGACTCAGTTTCTTTTAGTCATTTTTAATTTGCACTTTCGTGTTAGGGTGTTTCCACCCACAAAACAAATGTGTTTGCCCTCTGATGTCCATGCGTCGGAAAACTACCTGTCGCAAATTTCCAAACGATAGTGTGCGATCATTGTACTGAATACCACGAAAATTAATCATTTTGTTTCATCTTAAACCACATATGCTGCCATTGACGTGCGTGACATCCTGTGAGCGGTATTTGCGAATCCTAATTCACTTACAATGTATATAGACGACCATAGCAGGCAAACTAAATACACTTTTACTCAGACTAATACACACTTTACATTTGGCCATTTACATTGAATCGTTTATGGCCTGGAGCAATGAATTGAGAAATAATTAATTTTCGCCAGGAAATAACGCGCCTTGATCGTGTTCTACGCACGCACTTGCGACTTTTAGGAAATACGCGCTGATAATATATCCAATTTGACGTGAAGTTTTTTTTCCACGGTCGATAAAAACATGAAACCACAGTGTTGACCTGCAGCATTTTTTTTCGTGTCCATGCAAGTCACCCTACAATAATGGTAGTGGTTTATTCACCGAACAAAAATTGTTTTTAGTGTGACGTAGTAAATTTCCTGGAACTTGAACTACATGTAATAATCAAAACGTGCTCATAACGGCGCTGTCTACTAAAGACTGAAATTAAACTGCTCGTTCACAGCAACGTTTCCTCGGGATTTGATCCCATTTTGGCGAATGCGGCGGAGGCTCACATTCGATCATCCTCCGTGTGTGTTACCAGTGAAAGAAACATATATATATTTTGGCCGGTTATTATTATATTTTTTTTAAGACAGCAGGTTCATTCCGGATTTATTGTCCGACAAAATGAAAAACAAAATATTCTCGTTCTGGGACCTGACGGCTTTGTTGGGCTCTTTTCTTTTGACGATGCAAACAGCGCACGGAGACGTTGTTTATTCTATTCCAGAGGAGATGAAGCGCGGATCTATTGTTGGAAATATAGCCAAAGATATTGGAATCGAGGTGGGCCAGCTATCGGCTCGACGGGCTCGCATTGATGGAGACGGCAATAGCAAACAGTATTTTGCCATGAATTTGAACAATGGTGACATCGTTGTTGCAGAAAGGATTGACCGAGAGGTGCTTTGTACCAAAAGGCCAACCTGCATTTTAAAGCAGGAGCTTGTTTTGGAAGAGCCTTTAGAATTGCATCGGATAAATATTCACATTCATGACATCAATGATAATTTACCTCAGTTCAAAAAAGACGCCATTTATTTGGAGATCAGTGAATCTGCAAATAAAGGAAGTCGCTACCGATTAGACGAGGCCTACGACGCAGATGTGGGGCAGAATGCAATCCAAAGTTATACCATTGAAAACAATCAACACTTTAAATTAAACGTTGTCTTAAAAAGCGCTGGAGGAAAGTATGCAGAATTAGTAATAGAAAAGGAGCTCGACAGAGAGCAAGAACAGAAACTAACATTTGTGCTTATTGCAAAAGATGGAGGCACACCCCAGAGATCAGGGACAGTAGTTGTACATGTCAAAGTGCTGGACGCGAATGATAATGCCCCAGTGTTCAGTCGAGCGATTTATAAAGCTAGTCTACCTGAAAATTCTCCAGCAGATACAGTTGTGATAAATGTAAGTGCAACTGATGCTGATGAGGGAGTCAATAGTGAGGTCACATATGACATTGATCACTTATCTGATGAAACTAATAGTGTGTTTGTTCTTAACAAAGAAACTGGTGCAGTGAGTGTGAGTGGATCCATAGATTATGAGGAGACGTCCTCTTATGAAATGCAAATTACAGCCAAGGATGGTCTAGGCTTGGTGTCATCTTCTACATTAATCGTTGACATAACAGATGTGAATGATAATGCACCGTTGATATTTGTGAAATCCTTGAAAAGTCCTATTTCAGAAAATACTCCTACGGGAACAGAGGTGGGCATCATAAATGTGCAGGACAGAGACTCTGAGGACAAAGGACAGGTCCGCTGCTCCATACCGCAAAATGTCCCCTTTAAGTTAATTTCCTCTATTAAAAACTATTATTCTTTAGTAACTACTGGACAACTTGACCGCGAACTTGTTTCTGATTACAACATTACAATCAGTGCCACTGACGAGGGCTCTCCTCCTTTGTCCTCCTCTAAAATTATTCACTTGACTGTAGGAGACATTAATGACAACTCACCTGTGTTTGAGGAGCAGTCCTACAGTGCGTATGTGAGAGAAAATAACAAAGCTGGCTCCACTTTATGCTCTGTGAGTGCTCTAGACCCCGACTGGAGACAGAACGGCACCGTCATTTATTCGCTGGTGCCCTCTGAGATAAACAGTGCCCCAGCATCGTCTTATGTGTCTGTTAACGGAGACACAGGAGTAATCCACGCTGTCAGGTCATTTGACTACGAACACTTGGGGAGTTTCCAAGTCCACGTCATGGCTCGAGACAACGGTTCTCCTCCGATGAGCAGCAACGTGAGCATCAGCGTCTTCATATTGGACATAAACGACAACTCTCCTCAAATTTTGTACCCCGCCTCGGAGGGCAACTCCTTCATGACCGAGCTGGTCCCCAAAGCTGCACACACAAGCTCTGTGGTGTCCAAAGTCATTGCGGTGGATGCCGACTCTGGACAGAATGCTTGGCTGGCCTATCATATTGTCAAGTCCACAGACCCAGGACTTTTCACCATTGGTCTCCACAGTGGCGAGATCAGAACTCAGCGGGACATTTCAGAATCTGACAGCATGAGACAGAACCTGATTGTGGCCGTGAAAGATAACGGAGAGCCCCCTCTCTCTGCCACCTGCTCCATGTATTTGCTTATTTCGGATAACTTGGCTGAAGTGCCGGAACTGAAGGACATTTCTTATGACGACAAGAATTCCAAGCTGACTTCCTACCTGATCATCACGCTGGTGTCCGTCTCCACCTTCTTCCTGACCTTCATCATCATTGTCCTGGGTGTGAGGTTTTGTCGCAGGAGAAAGCCCAGACTCTTGTTTGATGGTGCAGTTGCCATGCCCGGCGCGTATCTGCCACCTAACTACGCAGATGTTGATGGCACAGGAACATTACGCAGCACCTACAACTATGACGCATACTTAACAACAGGTTCCAGAACCAGCGACTTTAAGTTTGTGTCTTCCTACAATGACAACACGCTGCCTGCTGACCAGACTCTGAAGAAAAGCCCCTCTGACTTTATTGAAGAGCTTCACGATTCATTTGACCCCTTGGAGGTAGGCATTCTATGCCAAATTTGATCTCTTTGTTTTTTAAAATGCATAATTTAAACTACAATTTTGTTTTCTGCAATATAATGATGACTGAAACAAAATAGCATTTATGAGTTGAATGTGCATTTCAATATTTAAACATTTTCCATGACTTTTTTGAAAATTATTAACGTAACTTCTTACACCAATAGCTACATATATCCTTTCATTGGCAAAACAGTGCTTGTAGTCAATCCATGTTTCTTTTTCGTTCTATTAGTCATATGGCTTACCATCAGGGCGCCAGGCATGAACATGAACAAACAAGAATTAAAATGAGGTGACCTTATCACGTTCTCCTTGACTGCATGTCAACATTTTCTGAAGGCACTTCCTGTTTTATTTCAAGGGACACACCACAATTTTACACCCTAACTTGACCAGGCATATTGTTCTTTTTTTCACTTGGGAATTGTCGAGCTGATGAAATTTTTGTTGACATATGGCCAATTACATGAAGTGGGGATGGCATTGGTGAACTTTCACCTTGGTTCTGCTGATGCTTTTCATAATTTTCTGTACTTGCTTATAGGTTTTAAAATGATCTTAGAGTCGTCAGGCTTTGCCTAGTTTCATTAAGTTTTCTTTGTCAGGGTAAACAATTTGGTGGGGGTGTGTGTGAATATTTTCAGTTTAATTTGAATAATGAAGGCATATTGTATTTCGGTGTGTGTTAAGCATACGCTAACTTGGATGGTCCCCTCATTCCCATGCATCTTTGCAGAATGTATGAATTTTAAAAAGTACAGATGGGGGAATAGATGGGCAAATGTATACTTGGCTACCAAACTAGCACATTTTTTTCTCACTTATACGCAATCAAACCACGAATATTGCAGATGTCGCTTTTAACATGGACTATTATTTCTGATGGGTAAACTAGGCCAGTGTTTTTCAACCTTTTTTGAACCGGGGCAGGTTTTTTTACATTGGATTTTTTTTTTTTTTTTTTTTTGGCACACCACAAACCATCTTGCAGGAAAGAGGCAGTCAGTGACAGTGACCACACGGACGAATATTAAATTACCCTCCCAGTCTTTTCGGGACGGACACAGGACAATGACATAATATTGGCAGAAAATGAATATTAAATGTTTGTAAAATTTAAATTTGAAAAAGGGCCATTGGATAGTTTTTCACGGCACACCTGACTATATCTCACAGCACACTAGTGTGCCGCGGCACAGTGGTTGAAAATCACTGAATTAGGCCAATTATTTCCATCTTAATTTTCCACAAGGTGTATTGTGTAATTCATACATTTTATTTCAGACTTTGGTGCTGAACAATTCATGTAATATTTTCTTGCTTTTTGTTATTGTTCTTCAGTTAATAACATTGCAAGACCTGTTTTAAGATCATTATAACTGGTAAATGTTCATCTCAAGATTATTTTGGAAGGACCAACAAATTGTTGACCCCAATTTCAGCGAGACAGGCAAACAGTGGCATGACATTTCTACCTTTCTCCATCAGACAAAACATATTTGAATAGAATCACTATAGAAGTTCAGAGTATATGAAACCGTAAGCGCTTGCTGGAATGTAATCCTTCTTTGGTGTCAACGTTTTTTTTTTACCCTTAAAAGCATTAATTGTACAAAAAAAAACTTCAATAGCAATATGATGAAGGAAAGATTTGATAAATTGATTTTCCATTTTACTCTCTTTAAAATGTACAAACATGCGGATCAAACCTCTAAATATGGAGGGCACTGATTTGCTGTGGCGACCCCTTGTAGGGAAAAGCCGAAAGGAAAAGAAGACTCTCTTTAAGATGTATTAAAAAAATCTATTGGCGCTCCCTTTGTCAAGTCTTGAAAAATAGGCGTTGAGTGACAGCAGTCCTAATGAAGGTATTCAAAGTTACCATGCCCCCTGAAAATGAATTTATTTGGGAGTCCAAGATGACAGGAACATAGTACTCTACTTACACTATTTTAATTGGACACATGGTGTCACCATAGACCAGCAGTGAATTCACTGTTCTGGTTGTGCGAACGCAATACATTTTAAATTAAGCCTCATTCGGAGCGTTACAAGCAAAAGGCAAAGGGGGGAAACCCAGTCTGATCGAATGAGCTTTTGATTCTTTTTGCCTTATTTTGTGATTTGTGTTGAAAAATGGCGCATTTGGGGCACATCGTCCACTCCCGGAACTTTGCCTTTTTCTTTGTTCTGCTTGGATATGCACACGGAGACCTCAGCTATTCGATTCAAGAGGAGCTGAAACGTGGATCTGTGATTGGAAATATTGCCAAGGATCTCGGATTGGAGGTGGGCAAATTGTCTGCTCGGAAGGCTCGTGTTGATATGGAAAACAACAATAATCAGTATTGCGGAATCAACCTCCGGACGGGAGATTTAATGGTTGCTGACAGAATCAACCGGGAGGAACACTGCGGGGAAAAACCTTCGTGTGTTCTCAAATTCAACCTTCTGCTGGAAAATCCTTTGGAATTGCACCGCTTATCTTTACAAGTTCAGGATGTTAATGATAATGCTCCCGTTTTCCCCAAGGACATTATAAAGCTCGAAATTAGTGAGTTAGCAGACAAAGGAGCCACATATCGGATTAATGTTGCACAAGATCCAGATATAGGTTCAAATTCTGTTCAAACTTACATGTTGCAAGAAAATGCCAATTTTGTTTTTCGCATTCAGACGACAAATGATGGTAGTAAAGATGGCGAGCTTATTTTAAATAAGGAATTGGACAGAGAAGAACAGCAGGAAATGAAATTATTGCTGACGGCACTGGATGGTGGTTCTCCCCAGAGATCTGGGACTGTCCTCATTCATGTCATTGTACTTGATGCTAATGACAACGCCCCAATTTTTACCCACACTGTCTACACAACCTCTGTGAGGGAAGACGCAGCATTAAAAAGCCCCATTATCACTGTCACTGCAGCAGATGCTGATGAAGGAATAAATGGCGAAGTTATATACGAGTTTAGCAGGCTGTCTGAAAAAGCAAAAAACATGTTATCCCTTCATCACAAAACTGGAGAAATTGTTGTGGGCGGTGAAATAGATTATGAAGAAGGATCAAAACATGAACTTTTTGTTGAAGCTAAAGATGGTTATGGACTGTCGTCCAAGGCCAAGATAATTATTCATATTACTGATGTAAATGATAATGCCCCAGTGGTCAACGTGAAGTCACTGTCAAACCTGATTTCAGAGAATGTGTCACTTGGTACAGAGGTAGGCATCATTAATGTGCAGGACAGAGACTCGGAGGAGAATGGGCAGGTCCGCTGCTCTATTCAACAAAACGTCCCTTTTAAATTAGTCCCTTCAATTAAAAACTATTATTCTCTGGTGACCACAGGTCAACTTGACCGTGAACTTTTTTCTGAATACAACATTACAATCAATGCCGTTGATGAAGGCTCTCCTCCTTTGGCCTCCTCTAAAAGTATTCTCTTAACTGTAGGAGACATCAATGACAACCCACCCATGTTTGACGAGCAGTCCTATAGTGCTTATGTGAGTGAGAATAACAAAGCTGGCTCCACTTTATGCTCTGTCAGTGCTCGAGATCCCGACTGGAGACAGAACGGCACCGTCATTTATTCCCTCTTACCCTTTGAGATAAGCGGTGGCCAAGAGTCCTCCTATGTGTCTGTTAATGGAGACACGGGGGTGATTCACGCTGTCAGGTTGTTTGACTACGAACACTTGAGGAGTTTTCAAGTCCTAATCATGGCTCGAGACAACGGTTCTCCTCCGTTGAGCAGCAATGTGAGTGTTAGTGTATTTATATCAGATTTAAATGACAATTCCCCTCAAATTTTGTACCCCGCCTTAGAGGGCAACTCCTTCATGACCGAACTGGTCCCCAAAGCTGCACACGCAGGCTCTGTGGTGTCCAAAGTGATTGCGGTGGATGCCGACTCTGGACAAAATGCTTGGCTGTCTTATCATATTGTCAAATCCACCGACCCGGGACTTTTTACCATCGGTCTCCACAGTGGCGAGATTAGGACTCAGCGGGACATTTCAGAGTCTGACAGCATGAAACAGAACCTGATTGTGGCCGTGAAAGATAATGGCCAGCCCCCTCTCTCTACCACCTGCTCCATGTATTTGCTTATTTCGGACAACTTGGCCGATGTGCCGGAACTGAAGGATGTTTCTTATGACGACAAGAATTCCAAGATGACCTCCTACCTGATCATCGCGCTGGTGTCCGTGTCCACCTTCTTCCTGACCTTTATCATCATCATCCTGGGTGTGAGGTTTTGTCACAAGAGAAAGCCCAGACTGTTCTTTGATGGGGCAGTTTCCATCCCCGGCGCATACCTGCCACCTAACTACGCAGATGTCGACGGCACAGGAACTTTACGCAGCACCTACAACTATGACGCCTACCTGACAACAGGTTCCAGAACCAGCGACTTTAAGTTTGTGTCGTCCTACAATGACAACACGCTGCCCATTGACCAGACTCTGACGAAAAGCCCCTCTGACTTTATTGATGAGCTTCATGATTCATTTGAACCCCTGGAGGTAGGAACCCATCACCCAAATTTGAATGTCTCTGTTTTTTTTCACCCTAACCTCACCACACTTATGTGAAATAATTTTCACTTTGATATTTTAATTCTGATAATCCTGTTTGAGAAAATTTGGAGTATAGTGGACCATTTGCTCTTGCTTCATTTTCTGTGTGTGATTTTAAAGAGTGGAGAAGTCATTGACACCTCTGGCCTTGGTCCGGAATCGTGCTGAGCCGATGTGTTGTATTTTCAGAGCTGGTTCTGCATACTGTAAATAAATCTAAATGCTGTATGTAACTCATGCACTATATTTTGTATATCACTTTTAATGGGTTGAAAATGATCGTTCGTCCCTGGTTCATGGCTTCTCAGGGTGTTGATAGAAGAGGATGGTTAAATCAGCAGGAAGCCAGGTGTTGAACAGAATAAGTTAGTTTAATCTTGTAGACAGCAGGGGCATCGTGGGGTGTCGGCCGAGGAGGGGCAGAAACAAAAGAGGAAGGAGGAAGAGCCCGAAAGACCGCTGGGAGAGAATTTATAAGATGGACATAATAGGATGTGACGTAAAAGGAAGTGACATCATGTAACGGAAGGCAGGATATGACGTATCAGGAAGTCCAAAACGTAAACAAACGATGCAAAAGAGATGTTTAAAGATGTTCGTATCGTGAATTACCACAACAACTTTCAAAAAACCTACAGCTGTAACAATACTTTCCTGAATATTCCATATCAACTTTTCCTTTTCTGTAGTTATTTAATAGTCTTCTCCATATGTATTTAACACAGACACTTTAAACAACAAAAACAACCATGAGGGATAGAACAACTAAAACACTTTGGAATGTTACTTTCAATTGGTGATTTATTTGTCCATGTTTCTTTTCAATTCTTGACTACCAATTTAATGTCATTTCGAATGTGATAGTAAAAGGCAAGCACTGAAGCAATTATTTGCGCACATAGTTTGATTCATGTACCGGATAAGAACAGGACACGAATCTGGCATAGTACATGTCAATGGCAATATTTGAACTGAACATGGGGTGCCACCATAGACCAGCGGGTGATTCTTACTGTGATGTGTGGTGTGTGGTGCACGGCGCACAAAACTTGACTGTCGCGTTTTTCGTAGCGTGAGAAGCAGAAGACAGACAAAGGGAATACTGTATTACAAGACTGGTGGAATGAGTTTTTGATTCATTTGCCGGATGTTGTGTTTGTATTGAAAAATGGTGCATTTGTGGCACATCGTCCGATCACGGAGCTTTGCCTTTTTCTTTGATCTGCTCGGATATGCACACGGAGACATCAGCTATTCGATTCAAGAGGAGCTGACATGCGGATCTGTGATCGGAAATATTGCCAAGGATCTCGGAATAGACGTGGGCAATTTGTCTGATCGTAAGGCTTGTGTTGATATGAATAGGAACAATAAGCAGTATTGCAGAATCAACCTCCGGACGGGAGATTTAATGGATTCTGACAGAATTGACCAGTACGAGCACTGCGGGGGAAAAACCTTCGTGTGTTCTTAAATTTGATCTACTGCTGGAAAATCCTTTGGAATTGTACCGCTTGTCTTTGCAAGTTCATGATGTGAATGATAATGCTCCTGTTTTCCCCAAGGATATTATAAAGCTCGAAATAAGTTAGTCAGCAGACAAAGGAGCCAAATATTGCATATCAGGTTGGGGGGAGTGCAGAGGACTACTCCCTGCAGCTGGTAGTTCCTATTGTCCTGACTAACGACTGGCCTGGTGGCCCCACGCCCTCCAGTATCACCTCATCAGTATTACTAATCCTATGTTGCCTAAGCAAGCTATTATATGAACGATCCAAATTGAACCTCACCCCACCAAACCGGTTTAATGAAGGACTTAGTTCCATCCATCCATCCATCTTCTGCCGCTTATCCGGTCCATCTATGTTCTATCATCAAATGAGTGGTTGCTAGCTTTTAGTTGCATATGTACTGCCGATTGAGGCCATCTAGTATTATCCCTGCGATGTTGATAAAGTCCTTTTTGGGGAATTTTTTGAGTCTCCCCAATGTACTGCTCTTTACAATTTTCATTCTTACAATGTATTGAATAAACTACATTACTTTGTTTTTCATTTGGCAGCCTATCTTTTGGATGCACTAATTTTTGCCTTAAAGTGTTTATCGGTTTGAAATAAATTGGAATTTTGTGTTGCCAAAGGAAGTTTTTCAGAAACTCCTGCAATGTAAGGTACTGCTATTCCTCTTCGTTTTGTATCTTCAGAATTTTTGGTTTCATTCCCTATTCTTTCTTCCTGACATTTGTTAAATGACCACTGAGGGTACCCACAGTTTGTGAGTGCTCTCCTGATATGTTTTGACTGCTTTTCTCTACCTTCAACACTTGTTGGTATTAGTTTAGCCCAATGTTGGAGGGTTCTGATAACTCATTAAACCGGTATGGTGGGGTGAGGTTCAATTTGGATCGTTCATACAATAGCCTGCTTAGGCAACATAGGATTAGTAATACTGATGAGGTGATACCGGTCGAAGTGAGGCAATCAAGCCAGTCGTTAGTAAGGGCAATAGGAACAATCAGTGGAGCTGCAGGGAGTAGTCCTCTCCTCCCCCCAACTTGAGAGCAGGGACCTATCATAGCAGAGTCCGGCACCGCCATATCTGGACAGTAGGGCTATAAATATAGGGCCTAAACTACCAGTAACACTTTAGTTTGCTGACGAAGTTTCAGGCATAAGAAGCAAAACGTCAGTACAGTACAGATGACGGCTGAAGAAATCTTTTCATCGATGGACCACTCATGTACGACTGAGAGCTTACACAGAGGTGTCTGTTACCTTCTTCCGTTCGTCAGAGTGTTAACATTTAATTCAATGTTGCGTTCAATGAATTGCGATATTTGAGGCGACCCTCAGTTTGCCTGCTTGATAGATAGCAGAAATACTCATACTTATGTATAACATCACCGAAGAGTCATCGCGAGTACATGTTGCCTTTCATTGAGAACTTTAGTTTTATTTTTTATTGTTGTCATTCTCAAAATAAGATTTGGATTTTGTTGAGCCTCGATGTGTGGTTATGGTGACATCATCAAAGCACTATTTAGTCATGTCCTCTACTCGTGTACACCTTATGAATCGGAATTGTGGTCTGTCTGTGCCTGTCCCGGTGACAGTTTTGGCCAACAGGCCACAGCTAAACCCACTGTGATTCTTCTACATGAGTCAACTTATTACACACTGCCATGGGTAAATGTACATATCTGAGAAAATTGGCAGTTTTTATTTGGTGAATAGTCTGCCTGTCTCAAATCGAAAATAATGTTTATGAATCCATTAATGCAATATGTTGAACACATTTCTAATGGGGAAAACATCTGATCTGCTTCCCCCAAAACATGAGAAAAATGAAAATATTTTTAAACGGGAAGCGTTTTTTATTGTCTTTTATTGACAAAGCGTTCATTCCATTTATACACAAGGGGTCATTATATGCTCAGTTTTATGAGGCTTGGAATGGTCTGCTCCTTACCAGTTTCTGAAATTGACAACGTCGACGCGATTTGTTCACATAACCTCGATGCATAATCACAAAACCGTTAACGTGGGATCTCTAAACCTTTCATAGATAAAACTACAGTGCGATCGTGCTTGTTTTGCTGTGAAAGAATGGCGCGCTTTCGGCGCATAGTACAAAGCTACAGAGTTGCCTTTTTCTTTGTTCTGTTTGGATATGCACACGGAGACCTCAGCTATTCGATTCAAGAGGAACTGAAACGCGGATCTGTGATCGGAAATATTGCCAAGGATCTCGGATTGGAGGTGGGCAAATTGTCTGCTCGCAAAGCTCGTGTTGATATGGAAAAGAACAATAATCAGTATTGCGGAATCAACCTCCGGAAGGGAGATTTAATGGTTGCTGACAGAATTGACCGGGAGGAGCACTGCGGGGAAAAACCTTCGTGTGTTCTCAAATTCGACCTGCTGCTGGAAAATCCTTTGGAATTGCACCGCTTGTCTTTGCAAGTTCAAGACGTGAATGATAATGCTCCCGTTTTTCCCAAGGATATTATTAAGCTAGAAATACGTGAATCAGCTGACAAAGGAGCCAAATACCGCATTAATGCTGCACAAGATCCAGATATAGGTTCAAATTCTGTTCAAACTTACATTTTGCAAGAAAATGCCAATTTTGTGTTTCGCATTCAGACGACAAATGATGGTAGTAAACACGGTGAGCTAATTTTAGATAAAGAATTGGATAGAGAAGAACTGCAGGAAATGAAATTATTGCTGACGGCGCTGGACGGTGGTTCTCCTCAGAGATCCGGGACTGTAGTCATTCATGTCATTGTACTTGATGCTAATGACAACGCCCCAGTTTTTACCCAGGCTGTCTATACAACTTCTGTAAAAGAAGACTCACCCTCAAAAACCCCCATTATCACTGCAAGTGCAGCAGATGCTGATGAGGGAATAAATGGTGAAGTTACATACGAGTTCAGCCGCCTTTCTGACAAATCTCAAAATCTCTTTTCTCTTGATCACAAAACTGGTGAATTGCAAGTCAAGGGAAATCTTGATTTTGAAGAAGGATCCAAATTTGAAGTGTTTGTTGAGGCGAAAGATGGTTATGGACTCTTTTCGGAGGCAAAGATAATTATTCATATAATTGATGTCAATGACAACGCTCCAGTTATACAACTGAAATCACAGTTTAATCCAATACCAGAGAATGTGTCACCTGGTACAGAGGTCGGCATAGTTAACGTGCAGGACAGAGACTCGGAGGAGAATGGGCAGGTTCGATGCTCCATTCAACTAAATGTCCCCTTTAAATTAGTCCCTTCAATTAAAAACTATTATTCTTTAGTGACAACTGGAAAACTTGACCGCGAACTCATGTCTGATTACAACATTACAATAAATGCAATTGATGAGGGCTCTCCTCCTTTGTCATCCTCTAAAAGTATTCACTTGACTGTAGGAGACATCAATGACAACCCACCTGTATTTGAGGAGCAGTCATACAGTGCTTATGTGAGTGAGAATAACAAAGCTGGTTCCACTTTATGCTCTGTGAGTGCTCGAGACCCCGATTGGAGACAGAATGGCACCGTGATATATTCTCTCTTACCCTCTGAGATAAATGGTGCTTCAGCATCCTCTTATGTGTCTGTGAACGGAGACACAGGGGTGATCCACAATGTCAGGTCGTTTGACTACGAACACTTGAGGAGTTTTCAAGTCCTCGTCATGGCCCGAGACAACGGTTCTCCTCCGCTGAGCAGCAACGTGAGCGTCAGCGTCTTCATATCAGACATGAACGACAACTCTCCTCAGATTTTGTACCCCACCACGCAGGGCAACTCCTTCATGACCGAGCTGGTCCCCAAAGCTGCACACACAGGCTCTGTGGTGTCCAAAGTGATCGCAGTGGACGCTGACTCGGGACAGAATGCCTGGCTGTCCTATCATATTGTCAAGTCCACCGACCCGGGACTTTTTACCATCGGTCTCCACAGTGGCGAGATTAGGACCCAGCGGGACATTTCCGAGTCTGACAGAATGAAACAGAACCTGATTGTGGCCGTGAAAGATAACGGCCAGCCCCCTCTCTCTGCCACCTGCTCCATGTATTTGCTTATTTCAGACAACTTGGCCGAGGTGCCAGAACTGAAGGACATTTCTTATGATGACAAGAATTCCAAGCTGACCTCCTACCTGATCATTGCGCTGGTGTCCGTGTCCACCTTCTTCTTGACCTTCATCATCATCGTCCTGGGTGTGAGGTTTTATTGCAGGAGAAAGCCCAGACTGTTGTTTGATGGAGCAGTTTCCGTCCCTGGCGCGTATCTGCCTCCTAATTACGCAGATGTCGACGGCACAGGAACTTTACGCAGCACCTACAACTATGACGCCTACTTGACAACAGGATCCAGAACCAGCGACTTTAAGTTTGTTTCGTCCTACAATGACAACACACTGCCTGCTGACCAGATTCTGAAGAAAAGTCCCAATGACTTTATCGATGAGTGTCATGATTCATTTGACTCTTTAGAGGTAGGCAATATCATTAATGCATTGTTGTTTTTCTTGACCTAATATTTTTTTCCCAATTGCCGTAAATTTAAATTATTTGCACGCGCAGTTCCCATTCTAATTTTTGAGCCATATATATGCTTCAGCATAGATATTTTATCTTGCCAACCTTTTAATATCTTGTCCATTTCCTCGAGAATTCCTTTCGATCAAATTTTCCCATTGTAGTTGAAAAGCTATTCTTTGTGTTGTTGGTTTTACCGAGATGGTTTTCATTGCGCACCATGACACTTTCAGCAAAAGTGTCATGGTGCACACGACTGGCAGTCATGCAGAAACTATGATTGATTCCTACTCTTTGACACTATGTGTAAATGGTTGTTTGGCTGTTTCAGAACAGTGAAACAACCGATGTGCTGTTTTTTCTTCTTTGTTTTTACTGACAGTTAGTGTTGGACATACTTGCAATCACTCTATATTATATGTTGTCAAAAAAGTTTTTATTTCTCAAAATGCCATTTGGTTATAACTTGTGGCTTACATTATACCAATATTTTCAAACATGAAAAAAGGTAACCGCTTGTGCATAATATTTCTGTTTTATGTCTGTAGTGTATGATTTCGGTTTGGCATTCTTTCACTTCATGCCACTGCGGGTATATACATGGACTAATAGTCAATACCGTGTGGCACATATATATATGTTTCAAATTTTCCAAACTTGTTCAAGCACCAAGTCAAAACTGCAGTATGCCTGTTGCCCATTGTGAGATTGATTTGGTTGCAGCTTTTTGCAACCTCGAATGTGATGAGCAGTGTAGAAGTTGGACTGATGCACGTTGCCCTGTTTGGTCTATGAAGACTATAATCACATAACAGGAGGTGATCCGTGTATAATGTTAACAGGAAACAAATCAACTGGTCCTGAAGCAAAATAATGCATTTTGTCTTCGATTGGCTTTGGTTGCTTTTTTCCCTTCAATAGATTGTCATGTATTGAAATCTGGCCTTAAAATGTATTATAATTCAACACATAAGCTAATGTGCTGAAGGGGCCTCTCCATCAGGGCTTTTATGAGGTCAGAGGTGACTCATTGGTCTTGAAAGAGTTTGTGTCTCATGACATGTGTTGATGTTTTTCCCTGTTATTTTTGAGGGGTCATGGTGGGTCGTCTCTTGCTTTTTGCTTTTCCCCACCAATCGTACCTAAAAAATATTTGATGGATGTTGGTTTTTGCACAGGAGCGGAGTGAAATGAACAGGCCTTCCATTCAATGGTTACAACTAATTTAGATATATAAAACTATAAATATATTGGTATGAAGACATTTTAAAATTCACAATGAATGCAGAATTCGTGCATCTCTTTGAATTGATCATTAAAGTAGTGTTTGTCAATATTGTTTGGTTGTAATTTATTTTTTGTTCAATATTATGGAAAGATGACTATAAAAACAAAGTCATCTGTTTATAAATCATCTGCACGTCAGAGAAAAGGAACCTGCAGCTGCTTCAAGTTGTGAAATTAAAACATGTTTTTGTGTGTGGTTTTTTTTTTCTGTTTTTTTGTTGTTGTTGAATGATTTGCCAATTTGCAACACTGCCAGAAGACATGGTGTTGAATCTCCAATTGAAACCTCTCTGGGTGGAGATTGGTATATGTTGTCAACTCCCTTGCATGAGTTTTCTTCGGGTACTCCTTATTCCCTGTCTAAATGTACATGAAATAGCCTGCTCTGATATCCTTGGCCCCTTGAAAGGGGTGGTGTGAGTCTGTGGTTGTAATTATAATATATATAATTATAATTCTTCGAAAACCATGCATGTCTGGTTAAAAGAAAACTCCTCACATGCCCATATTGTAAGTGGATTGTTGTTTGTCTGTAGCCTGAATTTGACTGGTGACCATGCTAGGATTTTACTGCACGTCTAAGCGGAAATCAGACGATATTGACTCCAGTTACTCATACATTTGAAAAAGAAAATTGTATCGGAAATAGATTAATTGGTAATATCCATAAATTTACAGGATAGGTTTGAGTGGTTCTCACAGTGTGGAATCAAATATCTGTCTGTTATTTATCTTGAGTGGCGCAAATGTCTTCAGCGTATGATACAACATTTCTTGTGTTTTTTGATTGACTCAATATCTTGTTTAGATATTAACACACACTTGTTTAAATTTGGGGTCGAGTTTTCAATCCCACGTGACTGTCGAGAGTGATTGGCCACTCTCTGTCCATGGTTCTGAAATGCATTTCGCACGTTTCTTTGGTGACTGGCTTGACACATTACCCTCACTTTTCTCCTATCAGAAAATGTGCTTTAATAGAGTCTTTTGAATTTCTGATGAGGGCAACCTAACGGTTTATTTTGAAAATGAATACTCGTGAAAAATGTCCTACATAGTGGTGATCTGAAAGCTATTTTTACACTAGTAAGTGTTATTTCCAGAAATGTACTCTGGGTGTCAGTGTGCGCTCATAAACAAAAAGGGTTGACCACCCCCATTCTTGTCGACAGACAACTCGCATTTTCATTGTGTCGTTCTGCCTGAGAAGTGTGAAATGACTACGCAGTAGAACGAGAATAAATCGTGACGTTTAGTGTTATATACTGTGCAATGGCGAGCAACAGCTTTGGGATTTTTGGGTACAGTCTTGTTTTTCTTGTCTTTTTCATCGGCACCGTCGAGGGAGATGTGAGCTACTCTGTCCCAGAGGAAATGAAACGTGGATCTGTGATCGGGAATATTGCCAAGGATTTGGGACTCAATGTGGGCCAGCTATCTGCTCGTAAAGCACGCATTGATACCGAGGACGATAACGTGGAGCACTGCGGAATCAACCTCAACACGGGTGACTTGCTTGTTCAGGAAAGGATCGACAGAGAGGTTCTTTGTGGTAAAAAGGCATCGTGTGTTTTAAGACAACAACTTGTCCTCGAAAATCCTTTACAGCTGCATCGTATTAGTATCCGTGTTGTCGACATTAATGATAATGCTCCACAGTTTAATGACAAATATCTTAAAATAGAAATTCAGGAATCGGCACACAAGGGAGAGCGTTTTCTTGTCAGAGAAGCACATGATGGAGACATTGGAGAAAATGCTGTTCAAACCTATACTTTGCAGAAAAATAATCATTTTAAATTAGATGTCAAAACCAAATCAAATGGACGAATATATTGTGAATTGGTCTTAGACAAAGAACTAGATCGAGAAGATAAAAAGGACATGATGCTTTTGCTGACAGCCCATGATGGCGGTTCCCCTCGGAGATCCGGCACAGTCAACATCCACGTCACTGTGCTGGATGCGAATGATAATGTCCCAGTGTTTAGTCAGCCCGTCTATAAAGCACGTTTGCCTGAAAATTCTCCTCTTGACACCTTGGTGGTTACAGTGAGCGCAAGTGACGCAGACGAGGGAATTAACGGCGAGATTTCATATGCATTTGACCATGCTTCTGATGACAATGCTAACATCTTTATATTACATCCCAAAACCGGAGAAGTGAGAGTGTCTTGTGTTCTTGATTATGAAAAGGTAACATCACATGAAATACAAATAAGTGCTGCAGATGGCTTCGGATTATTGTCGTATTCTTTGTTAATTATTGATGTGATTGACATAAATGATAATTGCCCCATCATACAACTTAAATCACTATCGAATTCAGTAGCAGAGAATGCATCACCTGGTACAGAGGTGGGCCTTGTAAATGTACAAGACAGAGACTCCGAGGAGAATGGGCAGGTCCGATGCTCCATTCAGCAAAATGTCCCATTTAAATTGGTTCCTTCAATTAAAAACTATTATTCTCTGGTGACCACTCGTCAACTTGACCGTGAACTTTTTTCTGATTACAACATTACAATACATGCTGTTGACGAGGGCTCTCCTCCTTTGTCCTCCTCTAAAAGAATCCACTTGACTGTAGGAGACATCAATGATAACCCACCCGTGTTTGAGGAACAGTCCTACAGTGCTTATGTGAGTGAGAATAACAAAGCTGGCTCAACTTTATGCTCTGTGAGTGCTCGAGACCCCGACTGGAGACAGAACGGCACCGTCATATATTCTCTCTTACCTTCTGAGGTGAACGGTGCCCCAGCATCTTCTTACGTTTCTGTAAATGGAGACACAGGGGTGATCCACGCTGTCAGGTCATTTGACTATGAACACTTGAGGAGTTTTCAAGTCCTCGTCATGGCTAGAGACAACGGTTCTCCTCCACTGAGCAGCAACGTGAGTGTCAGCATCTTCATATCGGATATAAATGACAACTCTCCTCAAATTTTGTACCCTCCCTCAGACGGCAACTCCTTCATGACCGAGCTGGTCCCCAAAGCTGCACACACAAGCTCTGTGGTGTCCAAAGTGATCGCGGTGGACGCCGACTCCGGACAGAATGCCTGGCTGTCCTATCATATTGTCAAATCCACAGACCTGGGACTTTTTACCATCGGTCTACACAGTGGCGAGATTAGGACCCAGCGGGACATTTCGGAAACTGACAGCATGAAACAGAACCTGATTGTGGCCGTGAAAGATAACGGACAACCCCCTCTCTCTGCCACTTGCTCCATGTATTTGCTAATTTCAGACAACTTGGCTGAAGTGCCGGAACTGAAGGACATTTCTTATGACGACAAGAATTCCAAGCTGACCTCCTACCTGATCATCGCGCTGGTGTCCGTGTCCACCTTCTTCCTCACCTTCATCATAATCGTCCTGGGTGTGAGGTTTTGCCGCAGGAGAAAGCCCAGACTGTTGTTTGATGGAGCAGTTGCCATCCCTGGCGCGTATCTGCCTGCTAATTACGCAGATGTCAACGGCACAGGAACTTTACGCAGCACCTACAACTATGACGCCTACTTGACAACAGGTTCTAAAACCAGTGACTTCAAGTTTGTGTCCTCCTACGATGACGGCACACTGCCTGCTGACCAGACTCTGAAGAAAAGTCTTGCCGAATTTGATGAGATTTTTGGAGATTCTGAACATTTTCCTGAGGTATGGGCAGCACTCACTTTGTTGTTCTTTCAATTCAACTTTCAAAGGTGTTCACCCACCTGCTGTTGAAGGACTGTGGCATTTGTTTAACTTGTGACATTTTTTAAGCCAAAAGCAGTGTTTATTTTTTATATTCGTCTTTTATTGCGTCCAAGTTTGATTGATTGGGATATTTCGATGGTCGGTCGATTTGGAAAGTGTAGTTCAACGCTTTTATCTTATAATTACTGCCAGACTTGCGCCACAGAACAGATGTCCTCGTCCAATGACGGATAGCTTTTATATTCATTTACATTTGTGAGAGTGGTGGAAAATGTGGTTGTGACTCGATGTAAATTTAGAAATGGCCACGCGAGTGATGTTGTGCTTTACAGTAACTTTTCTCACGGCATTAAGCAAATTACAGTTCTTGATTAACGAAGATAAAACATGAAGCATACATATTTTAAATATACAAAGCATCCAAAGACTTTTAATGGTGCATGCTTCTGTTCAATGATAGTATATGAGGAGTTGCAGATTTCAGTCTCCAGACATTTTCTTTCGTGCATAGAATACTTTGATACCCTCCTGCCCCCCCTTCAATTTTGCTGCTGTAGATTGCAAATTTCGTCATTATGGGACTATTAAAGGTTTCTGATTCTGAGGAATCATAACAAAACAAAAGATTCGATGTATCTACTATATTGAATACTCCCGAATATTTTGTATATGTTTCATTAGTTTAGAGCAGATATTTCAATTGCATTCTGTTTGTGAGAAATACATGACAGGCTGTTATTCAAAATTAAACCCAAGAATGGACTTGTGCACGTTGTTCCTATTTTATTGTGTCAGTGTGATAGTGCAAGTCGACTCAAGATGGCGATATAGACCAATATTGAAATCACCAGTCTTTTGTGGAAGGGCGTTTGGCCGCACAAGCATTTTAACTGGAGGGCGGATCACATCAAATTATCGTTCGTCTAAAGCGTACAATTGTATTTTGGACCTCTGTGTTGTATACATATCGTGTCAACGTCTTTTGAACGGATCTTTTTCATGATGTCAGTGTGCGGTACGTTTCAGGCGCACGGATTTTATTTCCTTTTCTTTTTGTTGCAATCCGCACACGGGGACGTGAGCTTTTCCTTCCCCGAGGAGATGAAACGAGGATCGATGATTGGGAATTTAGCCACGGATCTCGGATTGGAGGCGAGCTCGCTGGCCGGCAGGAAAGCGCGCATCGACGCCGACGGGAGCGGAAAACGTTACTGTGATCTGAATGTGAGAAGCGGAGAGCTGATTGTGGCTGACAGGATTGACAGAGAGGGACTGTGTGGCGACAAGACTTCGTGCGTCCTAAAAAATGAGGTTGTGCTGCAGAACCCTCTGGAACTTCATAGAATTAATTTGCATATTCAAGATATAAATGATAACGCACCCCTGTTTAATGATGACTTAATTGCTTTGGAGATAAGCGAGTCAGCCCACAAAGGAGCTCGATTTGTCTTAGAGGAGGCCCACGATGCGGATATAGGACAAAATTCAGTTCAGCAGTATTTGCTCAAGAAAAATGATCATTTCGTTTTGTCTGTCAGTGGTAACACAATTGAACTCGTACTTGACAAAGAACTCGACCGTGAAAAGCAAAGTGAGATGAATTTGCTTCTAACAGCTTTAGATGGCGGCTCTCTCCAGAGATCAGGCACAGTGGTTGTCCATGTCACCGTGCTGGATGCAAATGATAACGCCCCAGTATTCAGCCAGGCCGTTTATAAAGTCAGCTTGCCTGAAAATTCTCTTCCTAACACAATAGTGATAAACGTTAGTGCTTCAGATGCCGATGAAGGAGTCAATGGAGATGTGACCTATGATTTTGGACATGTTACAGAAGATGTGAAGCGGACATTTAGTATTGATCGTAAAGTGGGAACAATAACTGTAATTAGCACTCTTGACTATGAATTGAGCACATCATGTGAAATTCGTGTGAAGGCAAAAGATGGATTGGGACTGTCAACATATGCTATGGTTATCATTTCTACCACTGATGTGAATGATAATGCTCCCGTGATAAATGTAGAAACACTGTTTAATACAATACCAGAGAACGTGTCGCCTGGTACAGAAGTGGGCATTGTGAATGTGCAGGACAGAGACTCTGAGCAGAATGGGCAGGTTCGATGCTCCATTCAACTCAATGTCCCTTTTAAACTAGTTCCTTCTATTAAAAAATATTATTCTCTGGTGACCACTGGCCAACTTGACCGCGAACTTGTTTCTGATTACAACATTACAATCAGTGCCACTGACGAGGGCTCTCCTCCTTTGTCCTCCTCTAAAAGTATTCACTTGACTGTAGGAGACATCAATGACAACTCACCTGTGTTTGAGGAGCAGTCCTACCGTGCTTATGTGAGCGAGAACAATAAAGCCGGCTACACTTTATGCTCTGTGAGTGCTCGAGACCCCGATTGGAGACAGAATGGCACAGTGATATATTCTCTGGTACCCTCTGAGATAAACAGTGCCCCATCATCGTCTTATGTGTCTGTGAATGGAGAAACAGGGGTGATCCATGCTGTCAGGTCGTTTGACTACGAACACTTGAGAAGTTTTCAAGTCCACGTCATGGCCCGAGACAACGGTTCTCCCCCGTTGAGAAGCAACGTGAGCATTAGCTTCTTTATATCAGACGTGAACGACAACTCTCCTCGAATTTTGTACCCCGCCTCGGAGGGCAACTCCTTAATGACCGAACTGGTCCCCAAAGCTGCTGACGCAGGCTCTGTTGTGTCCAAAGTGATTGCGGTGGACAGCGACTCGGGACAGAACGCCTGGCTGTCCTATCATATTATCAAGTTCACAGACCCGGGACTTTTCACCATTGGTCTCCACAATGGTGAGATAAGGACTCAGCGGGACATTTCAGAATCCGACAACATGAAACAAAACCTGATTGTGGCCGTGAAAGATAATGGCCAGCCCCCTCTCTCTGCCACCTGCTCCATGTATTTGCTTATTTCGGACAACTTGGCTGAAGTGCCGGAACTGAAGGACATTTCTTATGATGACAAGAATTCCAAGCTTACTTCCTACCTGATCATCGCGCTAGTGTCCGTGTCCACCTTCTTCCTGACCTTCATTGTCATCGTCGTCGGTGTGAGGTTTTGCCGCAGGAGAAAGCCCAGACTGTTGTTTGATGGAGCAGTTGCCATCCCCGGCGCGTATCTGCCCCCTAACTACGCAGATGTTGACGGCACTGGAACTTTACACAGCACCTACAACTACGACGCCTACTTGACAACAGGTTCCAGAACCAGCGACTTTAACTTTGTGTCTTCCTACAATGACAACACACTGCCTGCTGACCAAACACTGAGGAAAAGTCCAAGTGACTTTGTGGATGAGCTTCACGATTCATTCGAACGACTTCAGGTTAGATTATTCCAATATTATATAAAATATAAAGGAAAATATTCTCATCTCTATTTTGATGAATACTTTTACGATGAACAATTCAGTACCTTGCTTCTCTTAGATTTGTAAGTGAACTATTTAGTGTCCCAGTCACTTTGCTTATGACATTCACGATTCATTTGACTCATTTGAGGCAGTGACCTTTAATTATATAAAAAAGTAATCAATAATAACATTGCATTTTTCTTTACGTTTGTGGATCCTGATGTTCATGATTTCTGAAATGGTTAATACAGAGAAGTATTTTTTTACGCAATTTATCTATGATCTACTTTTTTACATACCTACGTACCTATCCAGAACGCTTCTTGTTGTGCAAGTTTGAAAAGAAATTAGTCACATTTATTGTCGGAACACATTGAGGAAATATATTTAGAGCATTTATTGGGAGATTGGACTGGTTTGTCCCGGCAGAATATGTGTTTGTGGTTTGAGACCACTTCTGAGGATTTGTCGTTTCGGTGGTGAACCTGTTGCTAAGAAAGGGCCATACTCCGTTTGCCAGTGCACCTTTGAAGCTCATTTCACCCCTGTCCATGGTCCTGAAGTTAAGCTCTTTTTTGTCGCTGATATTGCAGTTTCCTTCAGCAACTTCTCTTTCTTAATAGAGAACATTGAGCTGATTGATGTTCGTATTATGTTGAGCATGTCTACGATTTGTTGGTAGAAATGAAATTATAGCTTGATTTCATCACATATTTCTCATGTGCATTTTTTAAATTTCCATGTAAAACCGGTACCAATACTAATTACTTTTCAGTCACACTTTTTTCTTTTCAAATGGATGTTGTGACTAAAAGTATACTCTAGATGTCAGTATGATCTCATTTTAAAAAACGGGCTTGAGTTTCACACCCATTTGCGCCGACAAAAAGGTTTTATTGTTGTGTAGCTCTATTTGAGACCCCAGATTGCAAGACGATTGTGGAAAAGTCTGTGGATATTCGGTACATAATATTCATCTTGTCGTTAATCTTTAGATTGTACCTTCTTTGTGGTGCAATGGGGAACAAGATATTTCCGTTGTTTGGCTACGTCCTTGTTTTTCTTGTCTTTTTCATCGTCACCGTCGAGGGAGACGTTAGCTACTCTATCCCAGAGGAAATGAAACGTGGATCTGTGATCGGGAATATCGCTAAGGATTTCGGACTCAATGTGGCCCAGTTAAATGCCCGCAGAGCACGTATTGATCCAGAGGATGACAACGTGCAGCACTGCGGAATCAACCTCAACACGGGTGACTTGCTTGTTCAGGAAAGAATCGACAGAGAAGGTCTTTGCGGTAAAAATACATTGTGTGTCTTAAAACTGGAACTTGTCTTTGAAAACCCAATAGAACTGCATCGCGTTACCATCCGTGTTTTAGATATCAATGATAATTCACCACAATTTTATGATGATTCACTCAAATTTGAAATACAAGAATCAGCTGTTAAGGGTGCTCATTTTCTTCTTGGAGAAGCGCATGATGGAGACATTGGAGAAAATACAGTTCAAAGCTACACTTTGCAGCAAAATGATCATTTTAAATTGAATATAAACACTAAAACGGGAGGACGGAAGAACTGTGAATTGATCTTGGACAAAGAACTAAATCGAGAAGATAAAAGGGACATGATGCTTTTGCTGACCGCCTATGATGGCGGCTCACCTCGGAGATCCGGCACAGTCGTCATCCACGTCACTGTGCTGGATGCAAATGATAACGCCCCAGTGTTTAGTCAAACTGCCTATAGAGCCAGTCTAATTGAAAACTCTCCTATTAACACGTTGGTGGTCACAGTAAGCGCAAGTGACGCAGATGAAGGATTAAATAGTGAAATCTCATACGCATTCGACCATGCTTCTGATGACCAAAGTAATATCGTTTCTTTACACCCCAAAACTGGAGAGGTCAGAGTGACTGGTGTTGTTGATTTTGAGAAAAGGTCCTCTTTTGAAATGCAAATAAGTGCAAGAGATGGTCTTGGCTTAGTGTCTTATTCAACATTAATCATTGACCTTACTGACATCAATGACAATGCTCCTGTAATCAATTTAAAGTCAGTATCCAACCCAATATCGGAGAACGTGTCACCTGGCACGGAGGTGGGCCTTGTTAATGTACAGGACAGAGATTCGGAGGTGAATGGGCAGGTCCGCTGCTCTATTCAACAAAACGTCCCCTTTAAATTAGTACCTTCAATTAAAAATTATTATTCTTTAGTGACAACTGGTCAACTTGACCGCGAACTTGTTTCTGATTACAACATTACAATCAATGCCGTTGACGAGGGCTCTCCTCCTTTGTCATCCTCTAAAAGTATTCACTTGACTGTAGGAGACATCAATGACAATCCCCCTGTGTTTGAGGAGCAGTCCTATAGTGCTTATGTGAGTGAGAATAACAAAGCTGGCTCCACTTTATGTTCTGTGAATGCTCGAGACCCCGACTGGAGGCAGAACGGCACCATCATTTATTCTCTCTTATCATCTGAGGTGAACGGTGCCTCTGCGTCCTCCTATGTGTCTGTTAACGGAGACACTGGGGCGATTCACGCTGTCAGGTCGTTTGATTACGAACACTTGAGGAGTTTTCAAGTCCACGTCATAGCCCGAGACAGTGGTTCTCCTCCATTGAGCAGCAACGTGAGCATCAGCGTCTTTATATCGGATTTAAATGACAATTCCCCTCAAATTTTGTACCCCGCCTCAGAGAGCAACTCCTTCATGACCGAACTGGTCCCCAAAGCTGCACATGCAGGCTCTGTGGTGTCTAAAGTGATCGCTGTTGACGCCGACTCAGGACAAAACGCCTGGCTGTCCTATCATATTATCAAGTCCACAGACCCGGGACTTTTCATCATTGGTCTCCACAGTGGCGAGATTAGGACTCTGCGGGACATTTCAGAGTCTGACAGCATGAAACAGAACCTGATTGTGGCTGTGAAAGATAACGGACAGCCTCCTCTCTCTGCCACCTGCTCAATGTATTTGGTTATTTCGGATAACTTGGCCGAGCTGCCGGAACTGAAGGACATTTCTTATGATGACAAGAATTCCAAGCTGACCTCCTACCTGATCATCGCGCTGGTGTCCGTGTCCACCTTCTTCCTGACTTTCATCATTATCATCGTCCTGGGTGTGAGGTTTTGCCGCAGGAGAAAGCCCAGACTGTTGTTTGATGGAGCAGTTGCCATCCCCGGTGCATATCTGCCCCCCAACTATGCAGATGTTGACGGCACAGGAACTTTACGCAGCACCTTCAACTACGATGCCTACTTGACAACAGGTTCCAGAACCAGTGACTTTAAGTTTGTTTCCTCCTTCAATGACAACACGCTAACCACTGACCAGACTCTGAGGAAAAGTCCAAGTGCCTTTGATGATTTTTTTGGAGATACACAAGGGTCACCTGAGGTATGATCAACATTAACATTTTAGTTTGTCTATTTCACATTTTGCGATTTTTCGTCATGCTGATGCTCAACATCTGTCTCTGAAACGGTCCCACTTAGGCTTAGTTCTACCTTTACTTTTTTGTGTTTGTTTTCTGGCTCTATTTGTTTGCTCATTAATTCTAATTGCCCTCAGAGATAAAGCTGTC